>NC_058045.1:21997832-22657832 GCF_020085105.1 Siniperca chuatsi | reverse complement strand
GGCAGAGATGTGGGCATCAAAAAGATCTGGAACCAGGTTATTTTTTGGACCTATTTGAATCACCAAATAAGTGTTTTTTATTTATTTTTTTTATTCTTGCCTAAACAGCATCCAAGGCATTGTACACAATGCAATAATTAACCTCCAAAAGCATGTTTTGAACACCAGCAGTTGTTGCAGTAGGACCAGCAATATGGTCATTCACTGACAGACTGTGCCCACACAATGTCCTACACAGCATAAAACAACTCACCTGCAGCGCTCCGTCATGTGGGGATATGTTCTGTTTAAAGGCTTTATAATCTGGTGGTATACTGCAGGTTTGTAGATTAGACACAGAGTGGAACCGTGAACACCACGCGAGCCCCCCACCCACACCCACAACATAATGATAATTACAATCATTATGCTAATATTTTATTGTCATGTGATGTGGTGTTTTATTTAGGTGGAGTAAGTAATAAGTAATTTTCAGAACTTTGTCCACTTATTTTCTCTTAGTTACTTTATTTCTTTCTCTTTCTGTGACCCCTCGCTCTCTCCTCCTCTACCTCCTTTCCCACCAACCCACCTTTACTTCCTCATCTCATGTTCTCTGTCCCACTTCATCCTCGTACCTCGCCGGGATGAGAGACACTCATTTGTGACAGAGCCAACCTGCTAATGGTGGATGGCAAGAAACAAAATTGGCCATGCCAAATATACACGCACGCGCACGCACGCACACACACACACACACACACACACACAGTATTTGTACGTACGAACATGGACATCCATCTGGAAATACTCATACTGAGACATTCTCTTATTCTGCCACATACACACACAGCAAATATTCCCAGGTACAGGCACACACATGGACACACATCAGTGCATAGATACACAACACATTCACACTAATGTATTCACATAACACTCTGTATGCTCCCTGCTGCATTGCTCCTGGTGCTGGGCTCCCTCTCTGCTCTGCGCCGCGCCTCCTCCTCCTCTTCGTCCTCCACCCCACCACCTCCTTCTCCTTCTCCCAGTACATCTGGCACGCTCAGCTGCCGAGGAGCGCCATAATTATCCCGCCGGAGACACACACTTGCATACACACACTGTGTGACGAAAGCTCACACACACTTGTCTTCGGCGATCCGCGCCGCTCCCTGCTGCTCTTCGTCACTACCGGGGCTTCATTAGAGTGTGTGTATAGTGTGTGAGTGTGTGTGTGTGTGTGTTGATGCATGGTGCTTTTGAATGCTATCCAGATGTTTTTTCTTTATAGTTGAAGGAGTCGGGCGTGTCCTAGATGCAACTGCCCTGCTCCTGTATACTCGGTGTTTTGAGTTTGAATCCTGCCTCTCACACATATAATCTATAAAAGTTCCTTCTCCCACTGTTCACATCAGTGTCCAGTCTAATTTAGCCATCATGTAGAAGACAGCAAGTGGGCAGCAGAGAGTATCACTTTGTGTCAGTCTGGGATGGAACTAGTTGTTGGCCTTGTTGTGTTGCAGAAAGTATGTCTCATGTATGTCTAATGTTTTTTCCATATAAGAAATCCCACCTCTTTCTGCTTTGTTTGTATTTGTCTTTGAATATAACCAGAATTAATTAATGAAAGTCTTGTTTGCTAGTATGAGTTACCAGAAATGAAGACACTATAAATGGAAAGGATAAAAGACTTGCCTCATTTTAATATAAATACATGTTAAAATAAGAAATGGACACATTCCTCACTCACACTTTCTCTCTCTGCAGTAGTAATTGCAGGGGTGGTTTTAGCCTGTCTGGTGTCACATTGTAATTACTGTGCTGCTGCCTGGGATGGGTGTGTGTGTGTGAGACAGAGAAAGAGAGAATGTGAACAAGTGAGTACAGTGTGATTGGCAGTAATTGTGTGTACTGTAATTGTGTATGTGTGTATTTATCGTATGATTGGCATTCAGTGTGAAATTGTGCAGGTGTGTGTTTGTGAGTGTATCTTATAGTGCCCGCTGTGGCTGCTAAGAGTGGTAGTGTAGGTTTGATTCCCAGCACCACTTTGTGTCAGACTTACCACAGAGCCAAAAGCAATTGAGCTTTGTGAAAAGGGCCTGGAAACGCCTTTCCACCATTCTATTTTCAGTTCATGCTTTTAGTGCTACGGGAAGCATGGAATAAAGCACCTGCATCAGTCACATGGATGGGTGCTAAAGACCAATCAGGTGACAAGCTTTGACTCGGTCTGTATGTCACTGACGCACTAAGCCACTCGAGCCTGTGGATTGCAGTCTTTCTAGACCTGCTACATTCAGTGTTTAGGCTACCTAATCCTTTTTTATTTGTTCATTAATTACTGTAAAGCACTTCTTACAATTGTGTTTGTATGCCATAATGAAAATAACTGTATTATAACTGAATACTTAAATACTTAAAAATACTGTTCAAGTATTCTTAAAATTTATATATATTGGTCTACATCTGTAGCTACAGTCACAACATTGTTCCAGAGCCTTTCCCTCTTCCACTACACTCATCATATGATATGTAGTCACTCCTAGAGTTTCCTTCCTGAATGAAATTACTGTTGAGTGTGCTGGAAAGTTATTTAAAATGGCCTGGTCACACCAAAAATTGGCACAGTGAAATTTATTTGCATTTCTTCACGAAATAGGCCTATGTGGTTCTAGAGGTTTGGTGATGTAGTGACTACTTGTAGGGCTAGTTGGTAAACTTGCTTGCAAGCTAACTGCTAACACGCTAGCCAACTGGGCTAACAATAGCTCCTATTTTCTCTATACTGTGCTGTTTACTCCCCACTGGCATTCTGTTCTCAATATTGTACACCATTTCATTCAACAAAGAGTTAGCTGAGCTAGCAGTCTTGCTGACTAGTTAGTTCGGACACTGACAAGACAATAAGTTCACACAGTTCATTCAAAAGACGTATTTGTACCATCAACTCCCGTCTCGTAACTGTCTGAAAACCACTACTCTTTTGTGGAGCACTTTGTACTCCGGAAGAGGAGGTTAAATAAAAAAGGATGGAGCAACACGGCTAATAAGCTACGATAGCTTCCTCTATTTTGGACTCTCCAGCTCTCCGTTTCCTCAAAGTTCAACACTGTCAAGATTTTTAGTCTGGCACACAATGAGAACAACATTTTCAGTGGTGTTTCTTCAACATTAACGGGGGAAAAAATATGGATCCAGTCATGTTCCAGCAGCTCATGGTTGCCTCTACTCCATCTTGTCCTACATGTATGGGGACATAAATACATTTTTATACCATTTCTATTGATTATACCACATGCTACCTAAATTGGCAATACATCTGATGAGAGAATATCTTGGACACAGTGATGTGAATTCCCCACTCAAATAATGAGAATCTATAGGACTGGTTGAATGGCCTGGTCTAGTTGGCTTCAGTTCCTTTGTCCTCTCCTCCTTTAATCCAGCTGCCCTCTCTTGCTCTCCATCATTCTATCCCTCCCTCAACCCCCCATCACCCTCCACCAGTGCCGTCCTCCCTTCATTGTCTGTCCCTTTCCCCTACGGTAACAGGTTTACCTATGAGATTCACTGGACTCACACACACACGCGCACACACACACACACAGACATACACACAGACACACAGTGCTAGAGGCCTAGGTAGAAGTGTAATTTCCCCAGTGTTCTCCCTAACCTGGAATATCTGACACTGTGACACCAGAAAAGAAAAGGGAGTCTATGTATGTCCATGTGTGGATGAGGAGATGTGAAGTTTTGCAAGAGGGGAGAGGGGGAGCGGAGGAGACGTTTGAAAAAAGGTGTTCGGTCTGCTATATTTTTCTCTGTGAGCTCTTACAGCAACTGCCCGGTTTCTACAATAGGGCCGGACAGGACTAGCCAGGGCTTCGGGGCAAATTGCAAATAATAGAGTTTATAATGGAAGGTTTGATTTGAAACTGGCTCTAATGAAAATGTTATTTTCAGTCATGGAGAGAAGACTGGGACTTTTTCGAAAGTAAGTAAGTCTATAGACTTTTACATCTTTAGTACATATTGAAGAAAGTTCTCCAAGAGATAAATTGAATCCCAAGCAAGAACAGTGTTTGAACCTCATATTGTCCCACTATGGTGGTCCTGACTTCCCATAGAAAAACACAGTCAGTGTATTGTCAGTTACCTTAACTTTGTGTGCTTAACTTTCTGTTCAAGATTATTTGGCACTGTAGAAAATATTAAGAAAATGTGAAATATCTATCACTGAGTCAGTTTTCATTTTCTCTTGATTTCATTTTGACATCTTTGTTAGACTAATGCCATCATAATCATGATCCCTTTTATCAGCCTGAGCACTGTCTGTCTTTCTGTTTGTCCATCAGTCACTATAAAGCCTGCAGACAGCGCTGGCTTCCTAACTAAAGTTTGGACAAATGGCTGTCGGATCGATAGCTTCCCACCAGCAATATTTGCTATCAATGCATGTCCTCCTCATTACCTCAGCAGGCTGCTCTCTCCATGGACTGGAATTATTCATACACACAAACAGGCACAAATATGCAGCTACACACACATACACACAGAATACTGCATCAGAGAAGAAGCTGGCCTTTCGCTTTCTCTCTCTGCCTCCAATCCTTCCTTCTTCCCTCCTCCTCTCTATTTCTTCCCTTCTGTCGTTCTCTGGTTCACTTTAGCCCGGGACAGAAGAAGAGTAGACCAAGCACCAGCCCCGCTTACTTGTTCCTTTCTCTCTCTCTCTCTCTCTGTCTCTCCTTTTTTAACCTCTCGTTCACCCAGATGCTTACTCATGGATTCTTGCCTCGCTCAGCACATCTTCCTGCCTGTGTGCTGTGTCTTTTACTTTAGTTTCTAATAATGCCATTTAGACCACACCATTATTATATAATTAAGTGATTCTTTTTAAATGTATCTTTAATTACTTTATTGTCCCCACAGCAAAATGAGTTTGCATTTTGTTACACTAAACTTTTTAAAAAGCTTCTTGGTCAACACACCAGTGTACACTGAGAAAACTATTGAAGCGTTACATTAGGGGTGTAACGGTACACAAAATTCATGGTTCGGTTTGTGATTCGGTTTTAGGGTCATAGTTTGGTACATTTTTGTCATTTATTTTGAAAAATGTAAACATAAAACAGTGGCTCATTGGCCATTCTTACTGTAACAGTTAAAACACTAAAAAAACTGGCATATTGATCAATAAGAACAAATAAATTGACAAATAAATAAACAAAAATATTGTTGTGTCTGCCCAGTATAAACCAGGGAAGGCACAACGGACTGACTATAAAATGCACACATGAAGGCATATTTTATCAGGGTGCAAGCACTTTGACCATATGCTTAAATTCTGTATTCTCTACGAACGAGTAAGGTCTCATATAAACACTCCTGCTTTGGCACGGTCCAAGGTCTGCAGTGAGAGGCTGCCTGAACGCTGTGAGGAGAAGGACTTGCCTTCCAGTCGGTTTTTATCTTGCTTCGCTAATCGACACATTTGGGTGATGCTGTCGTAAATCACATGTTTGAAGTGTTTCCACAGACAAACCAGACTTCTGTTGATCTCGACATACAGTTTGACACTCATCGTTGCCCATTGTAACTAACCAGGAAAACCGTAACGAATGCATACAGACTAAATGTCATGGGAGGATCCTCCAGCTCTGGTCTCTCAATTGGGGTTGCCATTCTGAGGCAGCGACACTGCAGAAGCTTGACTAACCTGGGAAACTGACTTGCATGCTACAGCTGAAGGACAGCAACTGGTGCACTGCCATAAATTTCTGTGTAAAACTCTAGAATTTCTGTTCTGCGCATCAACTTAAATAGACTATTTTGACAGTAATCGTTTGAGTCACGGGACGCACTGAACCGAGGAAGTCGCTTACCGAACGTCCTGTTGAGACGAATACACGTACTGCTTACACCCCTACATTACATTTATGATTAATGACTGATGATTTATTATAAACTAAATTGCATGTTTGCAGTCAGAAGGTATCAGTTTAGGTAAGACAGTGACCTTATTGGTTTTTCAAACAGATATACCACTCAACAAAACAATATCAATGCACTAAAACATACACAGTATGACACAACGCAGCATGGAAAAACCTTGGAAGCTATTCTGAGTGGACTGAAGAGACAAGTATGTTCATGAAAGCTCAATTTTCACTTCTCCCTCACTGTCATCTGTCATTCTTTTACTGTAATCAAACAGAAATATCCTGCTCTACACCTTGTTCGCTGTCTTAGATCGTTATCATAGAGGCAGAAATCGTCGTCTCCTATAATAATGATCGTAAAGTTTAACAGCCTGGTGTTGTAGCCGTTAACCACTTAATGTTGTCTGCTAATGGTTTCTAATGACGCTGCTTCTCTCTGTGTGTATGTGTGAGTATGTGCAGTCCCTGTAGTCCAATCACGTCTGCTCTGCAACAGTAAATAAATATGGGATCAGTGCTAATTACAGAATACATAAAAACTGGTGTAACTCAGCTTCGGCCTACACTTCACTGCACCTGTTGACACAAATGGACAGACGGACTGGTTGCCACGCTAGAGGTTGCATTTCAATTGTTTTCTAGTTAAAATTAATATTTTGAACACACAATGTCGCTTGCATTTACTATATTGCCAATGTAGCTATAACTGGTGTGTGCATGCCAGATCATAAAGAACACCTGTGTGGGTCAAAAAATGTCAATGGGTTTTATTTATTTATTTTTTATGGCCACAGGGCCACACACCGCAAGCCACAAGTGACCATGAGACACATACACACAGCACATATTTTGAGCATGGCTCCCGACACAGGGTTGATTTCAGACCAGATGTTAAGAGTGCGCCTGCTGTAATTAATCTGATTGCTATCCCATCGCTATCCCTAAGTATGTGTGTTTTGTGTGTGTGTCTGAAGGAGGAAGGGACTATTGTGTTCCAGAATTCAGTTTAATATATAGTATCTAAGTGTACTTGGATAACAAAGAGGATATACTGTAACTACTTGACAGAGATACAAGAAAATAATGTATTTTTTCATCTTGATCATGCAGAATTGGTGAGAACTAACAGCGTTAGTATAGTACCATATTACACTGTTCGTCAATTATTATGTTGGGATGGTACACTGTTCATCACTTGTTGCTTTGGTGCACGGTTGTGCACCATAGGTTGTTTCTATGGTACACTATTCATCATCAGTTGGTGCTATAGTAAACTGTTCACGATCCGGTAGCAAGTCCTGCCTTTTTAGTATGTGCAGCAGCATCGAAGCCTTACTCTACTCTTATGCTGCTGAATTCAGATGACATATCAGCGTGTTTTTATGTATGTATGTATTTGTGTGTGTGTGTGTGTGTGTGTTCGTAGGTGAGGGGCAGCATGCCCTGAGGCGGTCAGTCCTTAGCGGTTGGCTAACGGAGCGCAGAGCGAGCCTCATCCTCACCCTGATCAATGCAGTGTGTATGTATGTGTGGGTGTGTGGAGGTGTGTGGTTGTCTCGTTAGCAGGAAGCAGAGGAGAGTCCAGGGACCCCTGCATTCCCTGCCCAGGGACACACACAGGTCCCAGCACCTGGACCAAACATACACATGTACACACACTCACACTTACACAACCACAAAAACTCTCTCACAAGATGCACTTGCACACTTTAGACACACACAACTCATCACCTATCTCTCTTTCTCTTTCTCTGATTTTATCTGTCTGTCGCTCTCATTCACACTTTCTGCCTGACACACACACTCACACACCATGCATACAGATTGAGTACACACAGCAGTCCCAGTGTGCTGCAGTAGCATTAAGCTTAATGTACGGACATGACCTGTAACACAAACACTCTCACTGCGGAAGACAATGCTTTCAGGGGTTTTCACTGTGGAAAACATGAAAAAGAGATACATCCAAAACTGTGGAGAAACAATAAGAGAGAAACAGTGAGAAAGTTTCAAGTGGAGATGTTTTAATTAGTTATTATTCACATAATTCTGTGCACCTGTGTAGTTTTTTGTGCATAGCCTATGTGCCCAAGTGCTTGTGTGTGTTCCTAGTTATGAACTATTTTGGTCAGATAATAGCGCCCTCTGTCAAACAGAGAACAGGCAAGTGGATAGTCATCAGGGGTGGCAAATTCTACCCAGCTGTGTGTGGGTGGGGGTGTGTGTGTGTGTGTGTGTGTGTGTGTTTGTGGACTCAACAGATGGACTATGAAACTGGTGATGTGGAAAAGTATGGTGGGTGCAAGAAAGAGTGTGTGTGCGTGTATTCAAATAAGACTACTGATGTTCAAGGGTCCAAGAGTGTGAAAGCGGTCTATCTCATTGTCAAGGACACCTTTAATTACAACAACAGGGGGTCCTGTGTGTGTGTGTATATGTGTATGTGTATGTGTGTGTGAGAGAGAGAGAGAGAGAGAGTGAGAGAGAGAGTGAGAGATGGTAGTTGAATAATGAAATGCATTTGTTGGTGAGATGATCCGCATAGTTTGACAGTTCTGTGTTTTAAAGTTAGGGCCTCTACTTCGACATAAACAAATGCGTTCTTTGGGTTTTTTTTGACAATACCTTCCAGTTTGTAATAAGAGGTACCCAGATGGAACTAAATCTCCAAGAGCCAAGTGTCACTTGTGCTTATCCCTTATTAATCATTGTGTAATATTATTACTTATTACGCTGTGAGTTAATGCTACTTATTATATTATTTTTCCATTATAAACCATCAATCTGAGTTCTTCTCATGATTTGTAAAATTTGGAAAACTCTTTATCCTGTTTCTATCTGAATTATGAAGATGACCAACTACTACTACAACCTTCTACTTTCTTATAATCTCCAGTTGTGAACAAATCAAAGCATCAGTAAGATTGTTTTCTTATCTGAATAAGTGTGAGGGCAGGACAAACGTCAGGAAGGAATATTTTTTTCTAATATTGACTTTTTCTGACAGTGGGGAACAATAATAATGTATTAACTCCCGAATTATCTGATGGCTGCTCAGTCCACTGTCTTGATACTGTTTGCCATTACCATCATCCTTATCATGGTGTGTGATTAATGCAGGATTGTTACCAATGGATTGCTTTTGGGTTGATGCTTGACATGTATTTGAAATGGCAGTCAACTGCTCTCTAACTTTCATAACTTACAATATAGCAATATAAGCTAGTTGAATGAGAGTTAATTTCCATTTTTATCCATTATCTTCATGTGGAGTTCACTCTTATTAGCTGCCCTGCTAATGCCCTGCTGTTTGAGTGTGCAGTCCCATTGCCATTATCAACTTAGTTTGTTAGCACACTAGCACCAAGCTAGTTGAGAATGTCACAGAGTAGCAAATTGAAAGCATTTACTGAACAACATTATGTCTTTATCACTGGTGGAGGAATGATAAACTGAGTTGAAACTATGAGATGAATGCTTCACACAGTAGGGTAGTGTTGAACACACCTGAACATAAAGTGACAGAAAGTAAACAGGAAAAATATGGCAACAGACCAGAAGATGGAGAAAGAATTTGGGCTTAATTAGAAAACTGTTGTACTGATTCCTGTTGTGTTGCAAATGATAAAGCCATTCCAGCTGAATGCTCCAGCAGTTATACAAGCTCTGCTGTGAATTACAAGTACCTACCCCAAAATTTTTTTAATAAACAATTGTCACTCTAAATGTTTTCACTCCCTCTATCTGTCTGTCTATCCTTAATGCTCTCCATTTTTTCGTCTCCCCCTGCCTCCTCCTCTGAGCTCCTCCTCTCACTCCCTCCCCTCCCCTTCTCTTCTCTGCAGGAGGAGCTGGAGGCTGGGGGGTTTATGAGTTGGCAGTCCAACTGCTGAAAGGGTGGACACCTATGGGGACCCTCACAACAGCACACAGACACATGCACATGCACATACACGCACACATACACACACATGCATACACTGCATAGCCAGAGCCCAGGGAGTGTGTGTGCAGAGAGCAGCTGTAAGGCCAGTGGACTGTTACTGTAGTTCTTTGTTCAGCCCTGGCTCGGCTCCACTGATCCTCTCTCTCTCTTTCTCTCTCTGTTATTCTTTCATTTTCTCTCTTGCTGTCTTTCTCTCCTTCTCATAAGTTGACTCTTAACCTGTGCTTGGATTTATGTCCTTCACCGTTTTTGGCTCTATTCTTGTTTGTCTTTCTGTGTTGTGCTCTTTAATTATTCTTACTACTTCATCTGTTTTTGTCTCCTTCTCAGAGTGTCCGCAGGTCTTTATAAATTATTTGAAAATATAAAAATAGAAATTGCTATTTTTTTTGGATTGATGTCACGCAATGCTTATTCAGCATTTATACACAGTTCATGAAAGCTTTTATTTCAACACCCAGTGTCAGGTTGAAAGAAGTACTGGGGAGAGTCAACAGCTGAAAAGCCAAAACAGAATGCCACCGACAGATACTCAAACTCCTCTGGGAAATACAATGCAATACCCCGCTGCAATGACTGCTTATCCTTAATAAACATCAAAATAAAAAAGTTTTGAAATATCAAATGCATTAAAAAATCTAAAAAAACGTGCAATTTTCCACTATGTCTGCCTTTTTTCATTTTCTACTTTCATCCCTATTTACACACATGTCCAAAGTCCAAAAGAAGAGACAGACAGACAGACAGACAGACAGACAGACAGACAGGCAAAGAGAAGAGAGAGACAGGTGAGTTACAAAGCAAGACAGACAGAGAGAGGCATGTATTTCTGTTTTGTACAGTCAACGTTTGGTACATAACGGAGATCAAGCTGCTTTTCCTGTGCTTGTCACTGTTGTGACTCCCCCACATGCTGTGTTCGTGTGTGTGTGTGTGTGTGTCTCTCTCTGTGTCTTTGTATGTTAGTGTGTAATGCATCCGTCCCTCTGGGTCTGTGCTGGGGAATAAGACATATCAGTCATGTGTGTATATTTTCCTTGTGTCAGTGTGTCATGCCGGTTTCTGAAGTGAGAGGATGAAAGAAAGCATCTTCTGTCGCCACGGCGATCAGGCTAATTACTGCAGCTTAAGTGCTTTACCCACGGTCAACACACACTGTCAAAATACACCACTGAGTGCTTGAGTGTGTGTGTTTTAATTTTTAAAGACCATAAAAGCTCGCTTTTAACCAGCTCAGTCATACTTTAGTGCTGCGTGTGTGTGTGTGCACAGATGCATGCACACATTTGTAAACACTTTACTTGTCTGTGGGAGGGGTTTGAAGGCACTTGATCAGTTTTGGGTGTTTTGTTTTTTACAGTCCATCACTTAAAAGTGTCTTCCTGCTCTCTGGCTCTCAGACGTCTTATTGAAGGTAGACTTAGAGTCAAAAATACATGAAGGCAGGAAACATGAATATACGTGTGTGTGCATGTCTGTCATGTATAGATTTGTCTGCTTTCCCCCCAAAAAAGATATGGTGAATGGGGCAATGACCAGGTACACCACATATGTAGGTGTGTGCAAGTTTGTGTTTATGTACATACTCCTTTGTGAGTGGATAAATTAATTACTCTGGGAGTGTGTGTGTACCTGTGTACCAGGGGTTTTTGGGTTGTATGGTGCTTGTGGAGCCCTAATGGAGTGTGGAGTGTGTGTTTACGCGCTCCCAGGCCGCTGTTTAACGCTTAGCGAGCTGGAACTAATTTACTAATTGAGTTTTGAGTTGGGAAGGAACGACAGTGAAAAGAGAGGGAGAAACAAGAGGGAGAGAGGGATGGAGAGATACACTAGGGGCTTCTCAAAAAGTCTTATGTGTTTCTTGAGAAAAATAGAGAGGTGGCAAGGGAGAGAGATGAATTTTGTTTTTGAAGTTGTGTTGGTGTGGCATGACTCTGGTCTTTCTCTCAAACACACACATAATCCTTCCATTGCCATTTGGCATCCTCTGTATATGTGTGTGTGTGTGTGTGTACATGTCTGTTGGGTAGCTGACAGGCAGCTATGAAAGCCTGCTGGTAGATTATAAAGAAGTCTGGCATCTCCCAGAATGCACTTCAACCTCAGTTCCCTATAAAGAAGGTGGAGGGGGTGAGCAGTCAGAGCAGAGATGGAAGAGAAAGAGGGGAAAAAAAGAATAACCGGCTTTTATTGTGCAATTCAAAAGGTGCAGCTACAATTTTCACTTGGTCAACATAAGCACTTTTTTAATGTAGTTTTGTTATACCTCTTTCTTTTTACCGCTATCTACAAACACAAATAGCAGACATAAATTGACCTACAGCAAATTACCTGTAAAGATAAGTTTCCCCTCCATCTTACATAATGTACGTATTTTTTAATACGCAGCAAAAATAAAACAGACATTACAGAAGGTTTCCTCTAGTGACCAAACTAATGATGTAGTGCTAGGAAACCAAAAGTACCAACCAAAAGTACTGAAACTATTTCAAGAATGTGTGGACAGAGAGAAAAAAGTATTATCAGGGTTATCAAGTAGAGTGTATGACATGCGAAACAGATAACGGATGAGTTAATGGAAAAATAAGGGAAAAGGAAACAGAAAGGTAGGAGAAGGTTGCCAGGTAGGAGGACAAAATGCAGAGAAGACCTTAGGTAAAGGCACTATGGGAGCCGTAGAAGGGGGAGTTCAGTCACTGAAGGAGGTGAGATAGAGGGGATGTGATGGGAAGGTCTTGGTTCGAGCCATTAGGGGAGTCATGTCAGTAGTAGCTGCCTGTCTCTTCATATTTTCCCATTATCCCCCTGTGGTACTGACCAGACATTTCTACAAAGGTCGCTTTAAATCTAGCAAACAAAAGAGACCTGATATGTTCCTCCTGGAACAAGGTTTTGTCTTCCGCAACACCACAGTGCAGTGATTTTCTCAGTAGATAGAATGATAGTATTAGGGTAGTTTTTGGTTATACAGTAGATACAAAGACTTGTATGTATGTTTTTGTAATATTGAATGCATATTTTAAGTATCTGATCTGCCTGACTGCAGAATGGATAAAATTGTGTGTTTCGCGGCATGTGTACATGCACATTGCAGTGGGGTACAGCTTGCTAGTGTTTGTTTTGGAGATCTTTGGAAGCCATACAGTACAAACACACACATTTACACACATGGTAGTAAAGACAACAGACAACATGGATGCAAGCGATGTGATGCATCATAAACATTTTGTGTTGTCAAATTCACTTAGTTCTGCTCATGTGCTGTTAAAAGATTCTTTTTTAAATTGACACCCAGACACAAATATTAATATAGTAGTGACACACACACACACACACACACACACACACACACACACACGTGCATAGACAGAGGTGGAAAAATCCTAGTTGAATGATGAATCTGCACCGTCTCTCCGTAAACAATAACAAATAGCACTAACAAACTATGGCAGTTTTGAATTTTATTTTGAACAGATACCAAAGTTAAATTGCCTGCATTTTTAGTGATTATGATATTGTTGAGAAACTCCTCAGGAATAACTGTTTAATGTCTTTTAAGTGGTTTAAGTATGAGAAGAGGAAAATATTATAGGAGATGATTCTTATTCTACGAGGCGTAGACTACATTTTGCATTAAATGAGATGTGTGTGTGGACCTTTTGCAGGCTTTGAAAATGTTGTTCCACTGCGTCTCCACATTAAAACAGTCTCCTGAGCATCAGTAACTGGGTGAGCATGGTGGGGATTTTTATTTTTTTTATGATAAATCTTCCTCTTTTTCCCTCTTGATCTGTTTTGCCTTTATCCCCAGTCCTCCCTCCATAACTCACCCCCCCACCCCACTCCCTCTCTCAGTGGTCCTCCTGTTCTCCTCATCACTCCTCCCCCACCTCCCTCCATCTCTCCATCCCTCCTAGGGAGAGCAAATCCCTCTTTTCCTAGGTAGGAGTGTAGGGAGGAGTGGTACGGCTTAGATCTTGGCCCCCCGCATCGTCCCTTCATCAGGCCCCCCTCCAGTGCTCGCTCCATCCCTCCTCCATCTATTCTCTTGTTAAATTATGGTTTTATGCTTCTCCCCTTCCCTCCCCCTTTTCTCTCACACTGCCTCCTCTCTCGTCTTTCCCATTACAATCACATTTACATTTAAATTTTTGGTTTGAGCAGATGTTCCTATCTAGTATGACTCACAGTATTTTCAAGAGAATAATCTTTAAATCCTGCATCACCTGTCACACAAGTAACTGATATATACATACAACTGAAACATTCAATATCAGCAAACTAAGTAAGTAGTAAGTAGGTATCAAGAGAGAAGTGAAAAACTACTTTTGTCTTGTCCTTGCCTATTTCTTCAGTTTTTGGTCCCCTCTTTTTTTTAATTTCCCACCATCCTGCCCTTTTATTCTCTTTTTCTTGCTTTTCATTTACCTTGTCACTATCGAAAATAAACAGCCAGTGTCTCGTTTCATCCTTCTTTTTCCTTTTCCATCTCGCTCATGTTCAGCCCTATTCCCCACCTTCCCTCCTCTCTCTGTGTACTCTCCTCTCTTCCTCTCTGTGCTTTCTCCTCCCCTGTTATTGTTAAACACAAATCAACCATCATGTCTGTACCTCCAGTCCCTCCACCTTCTCACCCATCCTCCTTTGCTCACTTCTCTCCCTCTGCAGACTCAGTGCCATACCTCTGCCCACATCCTTCCATTTATGCACTTTTTTGTTTTGAGGGAGCGGGGGTCGGCCAGTCATTAGGATTTCTTTTCTCTGTTCTTCCACTCATTCTTTTCATTCCTCTCTCCGTAAGCTGTCTCTCTGGTGCTTTTACCTGCCACTGTTAAAGGGATGTCCCTTCCCAGATGAAGGCCTTGTTTGAGGAAAGGGTGTTCAAATAAAAGGGAAAGAGCAGAGGTGGAGAAGGGGGAGAGAGAAAGATCATGCAGAGGGGCTCCTTGGGGAGTTGTGGTGCATACTGTGTACTCACACCATTATAAGTTAGTATCTGGCTCCCATCCTTTGCTGCGTATCATCTTTTTGTACACTGTTTAATTCTGTAGTGTACTGTCAATGCAGATGTTTTAAAATACTCTTGAAACAAGCCATAAAATTCACTAGACATCCTTGAAGTCTAGGCAACAATTAAATAACAACAACAATGTAATGTAATGATGCAAAAATGTTGTTAAGATATGACGTTCACTTGTGTGATGATTGCAAGAAAGAAAGAATCAATCAATTACATTGTCCCATATACCCCATCATCATATAATAGTAGTTTATTAGTGTAATGTGTTTTTGAGTATTATATCATAGAAGTTTATGTGTTTGTCAAAATTAAGGCTGCTGTGTTCATGAAATTCATAAGCATTACAAATGTAATGGTCCTTAAATGCTAGATGTTTGAATGAAATACTTGTGGTGATCAGTGTGTGACACAGGAACACAGTGAGGAGGAGGCAGAGAGGGTGAAAGTGTTGGGACATGACTGTATGTGAATATTGATACACTAGTTTTCATTCACACTCCACAATATGTGTCAGACGGAGGTCTGTTAACTCCAAAACACATAAGTGGTGTAACGGTGTGTCAATGACGTGCTGCTGACTTAATGAATTGTGAGTGGAAAGTGTATAAGTGGACAGACTGTGTGTGTGTGTGTGTGTCTCAGGCAGTCCACTCTCAAACCCCAGAAATTACATTATGGCTCCATGGGAAAAAATGAATGTTTATCACAATGTAATGTATGACTAAAAACACATTGGCCGATCATCGGCTGATGCTACTTTTCGATCACCGTCACCTGTCATTTAATTAAGTTTAACACTTATGTATGTATTGTGGAGGGACATATGGACAGTGGACACCTTTACGGGTTGTTATTTTCCATGATAACAGGCTGATTGAAATTACAGCTGTTGGCATATAGAGCAATGGCTAATTCATGGTACAGTAATATATTGGTAATATTCATAGTTATTAACAGTAGTAGTAACTTTTACAAGTGTGTGTGTGTGAGAGAGAGAGAATATGTGTGTTGAGAAGAATAAATTCACACACTCTTCCTGGCCCTACCATCCTTTCGAGCATACATCCCTCTCCCCTAACATTTATCCATCTTTCCTACCTTCTCTTCTTTGCTATATCCCACTCTCTGTGAGGTGGTGGATGGATTACCCCAGTGCGGTATTGAGGCAGCTCCCTAAGCTACACACACACACACACACACACACACACACACACACACACACACACACACAGAAACAGGTGTGTTTCTGTGCGTGTGTTATGGTTGTGCTGGCATGCTGTGCTGGTGTGTCCAGGGCTGCTGTGGATTAAACAGACTTTTCTGTCTCCTGCCTCGGAAACACAACCACACAGTTGTACTGTACATACAAAAGGGCACAAGCCCAGTGGAAAACACATATAAGAAAACACACACACACACACACACACACACACACACACAATCTGCAGCAGAGCTCACCTGCAGCCAATTAATGGACAGACACGTGCCCATAGCCATCTATACACACCGAGCACACAAACACACTATACTGTACAACATGAATGTGCACTCTTGCTCATATACAGCTCAGCGCGCACACACACACACACACACACACACACACACACACGTGCATACACACATTCCCCACTCCTGATCTCCTCGTGCGCAAAGTGTGTGACTGAGGAGTTAGAGGCAAATGCCAGACACACACAGAGAGAGAGAGAGAGAGAGATGGAAGAATGCACCCCCTACTATGTTTTGAATGGACCAGCCCACACCACTAGTCCCTAAGGGCCCCTTCATTGCTCCTCCACCCCTCGGTCTCTCTCCCCCTTCCTCTGTTTCTCTCTGTTTCATATTTAATTTCTTGTTTTGCTCTTTTCTCTCTGTCCTCTTTCACATTTTGTTCTCTCCTCCTCATTGTTTTTATACAGATGCCCTTCATGTGTCACTTTTTCTCTTCTGACTATATTTTTTCGTCACATGTTGGGACAGCTGTGGTCAGAGATCAGGTTACGGGTGGCGCAGCCACTTCCTCTCTGCTGGCAAACGTGTGTGTGTGTGTGTGTGTGTGTGTGTGTGTGTTGGCTGTCTGGTTGCCATTTACCCAGTTTCCAGGAGCTAGACTCTCAGCACAGAGGGAGTGGAGCATTTTCGAGGGGCCCTTCTGATAAAGTAATTTTAAAATTCACAACTGTAAAACAGCTGATATATCCTATCCTGTCCTATCCATAAACACAAATTGTCACTTATTGAGCCAAGCAAGCCTATGTCTAAGAAAACATACAGTGAATCCACTTTGTGTCAACACCAAAGACAGCACGCTGCGCTCTACATGCATTGATTAATAAACGGTTCAGCACCACCGCCGAGAGACAGTGACAGGCTTAGACAGCCATGTCCATGTACCATGTCTTTCTTACATGGGAATAACTTTAACATAAACATAACATAAAACAGACATGGCGGTCTACAAAACTATAAAAGGCCTATTTAAATAAAAAACATATAAAACCAGAAAAGAGGACAAAACAATTCAACAAAAATGACCGACAATAAATAAAAAGTTTATGGACACTGTGGAGGGTGCAACAAGCATTATCAGGGTACAGAAATTAAATAACCTGCCACTAAACAATATAAACTTAACAGCCAGTGCAGCAACAAACACAAATATTATATATACATATTTACACTCTTCCAACAATTTCCGTCGGGATAAATTAAGTTCTATCTTATCTAATCTTAAAGCAAAGGAGAGACTGGACCGTTTTTACACACCGCATACAGCGTGCACACACAATTCTACGACACTAGGCAATGCAGTGGCTGCTGATGCTCTCATATGGTGAGTTTCAAATATCAAGCAATTGTCATTGTACTCACCTGTCTGAACAGCATTCTGTGAGCTTTATGCACCGCAAAGTCCTCAACAATCTTCTCTAGGTTCAACTTCTTTGCTCGTTCAAATATAACCAGCCAACTCAGCCTCTCTGAAAAGATAACCTTTTAGCGGTATACAACACTATACAAGGCCTATTCAAACATAAAATAGACAGTCTACAACACCACAGGCAGTGACAGACAGGTGCGTAAACATGTAAAACACATTTCATGACAAAAATTTTAATTAATAAAGACTTATTATGGATGTTTCACTCACCAACTGTTTTCCCTCCCCTGCCTGCTAGTGTAGGCTAACGTTAGTCCATTTGTGTATTCCACCATTCTCCATAGAACAAAATAATCCAAACAGGTTAACGAACTTTGTACATATCACGGTCTCTTTTTAAAACTTCATATTCCTCTCCTTCATGGTGGAAAACCTGCCAACCACTTTGTCTTTGTAAATGTTTGTTTGACCCACTCAACACAGCATTTTAGCGCCTAGCTTGATTTAAAAAAACAAAACAAAAAAAAACAAAACAACAATAACAAAAAAAAAACACACCAACAGCAAACGGGAGCGGATCAAAATGAGACTTCGTACTAAAATATTGTAGCGATGGCCCACATTTCCCATCATGCAGTGCTGAACTGAGTACTTTGTTTGCTGTTTTATGTTCCAAAATGCAAAAATTATGTTGGTAGTTGTCATTTTTGTGCTGGTTTATAGTTTTAACCATTAGTGAGGTGGCTGTTACATTTCTTGACACCAGGTGTATTTCACTACTGTGTTTACAGTTCATGTCCCCTGAGATCTACATCCAATCACTCATTCGGTGTTGTCTGCCACAATGTGACAAATTACACTTATCAAATAGAGGGAATTAGAAATAAAAGCCTGCTCAAATAAAGGCATGTTACCTTCTGCAGTTGAGGTAAATAAAGGCCCCAGTCACTATATGAGGAAATATGTTAGCTCAGTAGGGGCCACTACTGAACATGGGCCCTGGGGTGGTCGACCCTTCTGCCCCCCTCAGTTGCTCCGCTTATGCCTGCTTCACTGCAGGACACTAAGCTCCTGGGTTCTTTGTCTACATTATACAGTATGCGTATGAGTGTAAGTGTATTACTGTCGCAGCAGCTCTGTGGGGCTCGGCCATTGGGACCAGGCCCCTGCTTTGTTGGCTTGGAAACCCTGTCTAGTCAGACAGGACAATAGAGTGAGCTAGATGTCTAAACAGCCTAAAGCAGTATTGTCAAACTAGGGCTCAGAACCCATAGTGAGCCATGGATGTGTTTCTGGAGGCCGACTGTATGATAAAATAAGCACACTCATATGTTTTCATTGGTCGAGCAATGTTGAGTAGATTGCATTAGAACAATATTGATTCTTCTCTGTCTGGATTTAAGTAATAGCTTTACCATTAGCAGTCTCTTATTCAAACTACTGGGGAGATGCAGTCATTGTAAGAAGATGTAATAGAGGAAGTGTAACAATAACCGCTGGAGTAAAAAAGAGGTTTTTATTTCATGTGGTTAATAATAACATAATTTTTTAAATCACTTTGGATACATCTTTGGGATAAATACTATCTTGTGGCCTTTTGAAATGCTTGATTGAACCTTGGTATGCAGTTCTGTTGTAGTACTAAAAGAATGCACAACAGATGGGAAGGTTACAGTGTAACAGTCCTCTGAGCAGGGAGCCCATTTTATTAGAGGCAGAAGTATTTTCCAGCCAAGTTAGACAGTGGTGTTAGGCTGCCTGTGTCTTGTTCAGCATGATGCATGCATGGACATTCCCACATCCAGTGTTTCTAACAACCCATGACTCCTAGTAGGGGGATATAGAAAAAGTTGCATAGATTGTCTTGATTCAACAGAGAACATTGTTCTCAAATGGCTATGGGGTTTCCAAAACCAGCTTCACTGTGGAGCAGCTGCTGATGAATTCTCCTGCTGTTGACTGTCTAAGATCATAGAAATTATAAATCAGTGTTTGGTCAGTGGTGTTGTTTGTTTTCTCAGGGTTCCTACAAGACACTGATGATGGCTTTGTTAGATTTATTGTTGCCTGTCTGTCTGCCAGTGGGTTCATTGGCTAATGACTAATAATTTAGACAAGTGTGTGTTGTGTGTCTGGAAACAGCAGCACAAACTGAGGTGATTAAACAACGTTACCTCAACCTTTTATCCACTTTGGACCACCCGTTCATCTCTGTCTTATCCTTTGTCTCCATTTTTTCTTTTCGCTCTCTCTCTCATTATATCTATCCCCCCTTTTCTTCCTCTCATCCAAACCTTCTCTACCCCCCATCATCCCTTTTTTTCTCTCTCCCCAGCTGCACAACATTAGGAGATGAATGAATTAATAAACCACAAGCACACACACTGACATTACCACACACATGGCAGTGCTGACAGATAGACGGAGTGGGCGAGTGTTTTGCTGTCATTAAGTGGGAAACACCAGCTCTCCATCATCATGAACTGTGTGTGAGTTATGGAGAGATATCAGTAGCTTGTTGGCTGTGTGGGAGTGTGTGTGTGTGTGTGTGTGTGTGTGTGTATGGTTGCCACCCATGTTTAATAAATTGCGGTGTCCAAATGTCTCCTCAGCATTATTCTGTAAGAACCAGACACATGCGTGTGATAGTGAGGGATATGAACAGACTACCTTTGATCAGCTTAGTATTAGTATTCAGTTAAATGCAGACAGACTGACAAAGACACACACACATATGAACCTCCAGTTACCATGTCTGTTATGTGTGTGGTCATTGACACATGCACACAGACGTGTGTGTGTGTGTGTGTGTTTGTGTGTACATGTACTGGCTACATAGTGAGGACTGAAACACGTTTTTTATCTACAGAGTGAAGACATTTTTAGAAAGTGAGGATATTTTGGCCGGTCCTCACAACTTCAAATGGCTGTTTGAAGGTTAAGACTCGGTTTGAGGGTAAGGGGTTAGGCATTTAGTTGTGATGGTTAAGGTTAGAGTAAGGGGCTATGGAATGCATTATGTCAATGACGGTCCTCACACAGATAGTACAAGGTACAAGGGTGTGTGTGTGCGCGTGCATGCGTGTGTGCCTCTTCCTGCTCATGAGGCATGGGGGCCCATGGGGGTATGTAGAGGGGAAGAGGAGTGGAGTGAGTGTTTGCTATTTGACAGCTGATTAAGGAGAGGAGTGAGGAGCAGGGAGCTCTGACAGGAAGTCTCCACAGGCATCATGGGAGGTACGACCAGGAGAGGAGTGGGGGTTGCAGGGGGGCAATGGATGGAAGAGAGAGAGGTGAGACGGACGAGGGAGAAGATACAGCAGTGGTGCGTGAGTGTTGGTGGGGGGTAGATTGAGATGGAGGGGGAGGAGAAAGGAGTAGAGCAGAGGAGGAAATGATTAGAGGAGCCTTTCCTGCAGTTGCTTAGTGGGAAGGAGAAAGTAAGCAAGAAGGAGCAGTGAGGACTAAGCTGGGAAAAGACTGATGGCATGGAAGTGAAAGAGGAGAGGGAAGGTGGAGCAGCAGAGGAGGAAGATGAGGAGGATGAGGAGAGTAAATGGAAAAACAAGGTGGAATAGGGGAGAGGAAGGTGGCCCGACGCCCTGCTGCTTATCCTTGAACACTCTGAGGAGGTCTTTCTTTCTATCTCCTTCCTCTTTCTTTTTCTCCTTCCCACACACGCACACACACACACACACACACACACACACACACAGTGCCCAACTAGCACACGAGGGTGCTGTTGCAATTAAACCGGCACAGCATGGAGCCCAGATTGAGAGAAAGACAGAGAGAGGGAGAGAGGACTCCACGCCGCATGAGCACTATCCCTGGAAGACAGAGATGAGGAGGGAGAGAAGAACGAAGTGAGGGAGGGATGGGTACAGAGAGGACAAAGGTAAAGTGGTGTGATGATGGGGGTAATGATGGAGAAAATGCAAAGAAAATATAGGAGTACTAGTAGTAGTTGTTTTAGCAGTTACTAATGTTTATAGTTGTAGCAGCTGCAGAAGTACTAGGAATAATAGGTGTAGTTGTACCAATCATAGCAATAGTACTAAAAATATATAGAGAATTGTACTTCATTCTAGTAAGACTTATTGATTTTGAGTAAGAGAATAAGAAACATAGAGACAGGGGAAGTGAGGTACACATAGAGGAAGGAGAGTCATCATTACCCATCATTATTGTTTGTATTAAATTGTATTGCTAAAAAAGATGAATTAGTGATGGATGAGCAGCACAAACAAGGTCGTAGGAATTAGACATTAAAAGAATGGAAGAGAGGCTTCAAATGTTTACTAGATTATAAAGAAATAATGATTATATTGTGACTGCTCATTTTTATGTCATAACACATACATTAAAAGGTTAGTACTTCATTAGATTTATTGCCCATATTAACAAGCCACATATCGTAGTACCAAATCTTAAAATCATACATATGAAATTAATAAAAGTAACTGCACTGTAGACCTTTACTATTACATTTCTTTATTTTAAATTGTTATATTGGTCTTTTTATCAGGTGAAGTGCTTGTGTTACTTTAAAAATGCCTTTTGAGCTAAACTTCAATCAAGGTGTTGCATAGAACTATTGCATTGTGTTTAATCTTTTGCCCTGTTACTGTGACGCAGCGCCATCACTTCTCCTGCTGTGATTGGTTCTTTAATTAGCTCCTAACCAGAGCCTTCAGGAAGCCGGTGTGCTGATTGGACGTCTTATCATTGTTAATTAGCTCAATTAAGTCATTAGGAGGGTCCTCAGCTCTGTTTCCTGGGGCCACACGGGTAGTGCTCTCTCCCTTTGTGTGCTTGTGTGTGTATAAAGAAAGCTGGAGAAAGAGAGAGAGCAAAGGGGAAGCCATTTAGATTTAGAAATGAAGTCATTTCCTAAGCAGTGTATGTGGGTGATGACAGACAATGATGTTTTAATTTTATCTTCCTATTTCATATCAAAGCATGAACGCCCCTTACACAAAGACGCTATACACTTGCAAACATCAAACATACATGCCTGTATCAAAGCACTATATTGCTTAAATTCTGTGGAACTGTCTGATTTTGGTTGTTTATGGGTGACACAGATCATGTGTTTTTTTTTTTGTGTGTGTGTGTGTCTCTGCGGTGTCCAGGTGTGATATGGCCTGCGGTGGTTAAAAACACACATCTGGAGCCGAGAGAGCACTCTATACCCAGATGTGCTCTAGTGAGACACGCAGCACACACACACACACACATACAAAATTTGTGGTAAATCATGGGCTTTTGGTTAGAGGGATGTGTGTCCAGACATCAGCTGTGACTGTCAGGTGTATTTGTACAGAAGTTGACAGATGTTATTTTGATGTTGATGAATGTTGAGAGTGACAAAGAGAATAGACAACAATGAAATGACGATACAGTACACACACACACACACACACACACACACACACACACACACACACACACAGTCTATGCTATGAAGTCAGCCATGAGACAATGTTTGGTCAAGCATGGTTGGGTGGAGAGGCAATTAGTACATGCTACGTCCGTATGGCTGGGATAGACGCTGTGTCTCCAACTCCAGCTCCAAATTAGTCAATTATTTTCACTTGTATATGTGTGTCTGTATGCGTGCAGTCCAGTTAATGCAAACAAGTGTTAATATCTGGTTCACATCAACCCATAATTGTTAACACCAACTAATTGTTGAACAAACAATGAACCTGAGTGTTGTGTTGTCATCCCCCCGAGCAATAGGCACACAGATGTTGGCCATTACTGTTTTCAGCCATATCAGCTTGGCAAAGTGACCTGATTGTTGGCTGCTTTTCTGAAACTGTTGGATTGTTATGTGATATAGACAGCAGGCTAGTTCAGTAAGTGATGACTTTGACCCCAAAAATGCCCTCATCAAAGTGTATTTTAGTAATATCCTTAATATGTTTAACAGTTAATAATTGTTAGAACTTAATAGAGCTCTGTCCCCTCCAACATATTTTCTGTACTCAGGTCTATTATCACATTTTCTACAGGGTTCCCCAAGCACAGGCTGCTGAATATAAGCACTCACCCCTATCTGGCTGGCTACTTTTATATGCCACAGTAAAGTCACATTTGTGGCAGTTGACTTGTGATGAACATGATATTAATCAGCGCAATCCATTCTGCTCCTTGATTTTGTTTTGTTTAAAGTGAGCATATTTAACTACTGCTGGCCAGCTAACATCTAAAATTTGCTAAGATTGGCCAACATAAGCTATTTGTCAAACCAGACCACATAAAGCTGCAGCGGCAAAACCCCTGAGTGTATTGAGTTGAGTGTGTTTCAGTTCAACTTTTTATTTGTAAGAAGAAGAAGAATGTTTAATTTCTATTAAATGTTACATAGTCTCACTTTAAAAATGTTTGATAGTGTAATTAAAACGTAATTATTATGTTGTAATTTTTTTTGTCAGACCACACCTAGTGTGTACGTGTAGAGTGTGAGACTCTCTCAGTGAACTCGGTCCGAGAGTGTACTCTCTGTCACTGCGAACAACACAGAGCTGATGTGAATGCCTGAGCAAGCTGTAAGCACTGTCTACTACTGTGTGGCTCCACTGTAGCTGTAGAGGTGAATTCCAAAGAGAAGGAAAAAAGAGGATTGTAGAGAGAGAGAGAGAGAGAGAGAGAGAGAGAGGGCTGTGGAGAAAGAAGAGAGAGGGTGATGGAAAGGAAGGAGAGCACCACAGAGACAATGAAACAATGCCCTCTAACCACTGCACTGACATCTCTTTGTTGGAAGTGTGTGTGTCTGTGTAAGCGCGCGCATGTGTGAGCATGTATTAATATTGATTTAGCATTCTGGCAGGGGGTCTTTGAACCTCACTTTCCCTACTCAAGCCCCCAGGGACATATTGCAGATACACACACACACACACACACATAAACACACAAGAAGTGCTGTCAGATGTAATTAATGATATAACCTGAAGCCTTGACAGAGAGACAGAATGGCCATGCATGAAATGTCTGTCGGAGGGTTTTGTGAATATAAACACATCTGTGTGTTCGCTGTTTGTGATACTGAGAGACAGAGCCGGTGAGTGAGAGGAGAGGGCTAAACTGTGATTCCCAGTAGTGACTCTGCTCTGCATGTGAACTCTCTTAAGTAGACTGGAGGACTGTTTAACTGAGCACTTGTCTATGTGTGTGCGTGTCAAACTGAATGTTTAATCCATAGGCTGCTGTCATATAGCCTCTATCAGCTTTTTTATGCTGATTAGCTGCAGAAGAGAGACACATTTTATTTGAGTTTCCAAACAGGAGTTCTGCCGATGTCATGAGTCACTGGTTTCATGGCAAATATGTAGTTTTTTGTTAGAAATTTCTTCCAGTTAAAGAACTGAGTTAAGCTATTATATAAACATTTACTGTACAGTACATACTACACATAAACATGAGTAGATGTTAATGCTGACCCAAATTTTTGAATGGGCTGTAATTCTGATTAGTGAATCAGAAAATTAACTCAGATTTTACAACCTCAGTGTAAAGCGAGGTAATGTTTTCAGCTCCTATGTGGACCATTTTATATCTGGCTCTTGAAATGCTAAATGTATGACTTTGTTTACTAGCTAGTGATTAACTGTCTGTTTGCCAATTGGTGCTGAGCCATTTGGTGCTGTACAGCATTCTGTACACAGAATTTATCATAGCTTTTTCACTGCAAACAGCTGACAATGACACTGATGATAGCGGTGAGAGAGAATCAAAACAGTAGTTGCGGGCTGTAAAACCAAAACAATGCTAATGCAAAGATGCTAAAACGCTCCGTACACCTTTCACATTACACTTAGTAATTTCATCCACAGCTGATATAGAAATATTGATTATAGCAGCTTTCAATTGCATTGCGTTCTGCATTCATTCATTATATAGATGTCCAACATGGATTTAACATAAATGAATATATGTTCCTAAATGTGACATTTTATCTGCCTTTTTTCTGCATTGTTTTTGTCTTATCTGTCAGTTGTTCTGTTGGTCTGCCTCTCCGTCTATCTTTGGGGATTCTCTTTATAAGTCTACACACACACTCACACACACAAATCTCTAGACACATGTATATTTGATTCCTCAGAATAATTAATAACTTTGTGTTCATTTATTTATTTGTTTGTATTTGAGGCTGACAGAAGTGAGAAATGTGTGTTTGTGCTCGTGTTTTTGTGTGCTTGTGTGCGTGAGAGCATGAAGAAGCTATTATTTTATTATTCAAATGCAGTACATTGAAAATTGACATTGTTTTGGCAGGTTACGCTTTTTTTTTCTTTCTGGAAAGTTTATGACTGTATGACTTCTGTCTCTGTAGCATACAGTACACATTTGTGTGATTATCTGCACACATCCTCAGTGGATCAGAACCATGAAGGAAAAAGAAAAAAAAAAAAAGAAAAGGCAAGTGGAGATTGTACACGTTATATACGTTGTTATACATATATCAAAAATCTGTGATTTTATTGCAGGAGTTACTTTAATATGTTGTAATATACCTTTATGTTGCATGTACATTTTCCTCAACATTCCTCATCTACGTCTACACAAGTTAGAGTTGAATTTTGACATCCCTCAGTGAACAGCTGGATTTTACTCATAGGTCAAGAAATCAATAATTATAGCAAAGAAACACTAAGAAAGAGTAGGTACTCTCTGCCTCTTTTCTGATGGTCTTGTCCCTGTGTGACTGTTGAAGGTGCAAAATGGTGAGTGTAGAAAGGAAACCCTTGCTCTTTTTAGGGACTGGCACAAAACCCTGACATTGACTGTTAATGATTTAGACACCTGTAATTTTTCTCCAGGTAAACGCAATTGTAGCTGTGCTGGAAATATTTCAATGCCATATCTCATTGTCGATGTTTCATCCAGTATGAATAGGATAAAACACAACGGCTTACACCAGCAGTATTTTTGCATTGTGAAAACTTTATCAAAGTTAATGTTTAATTGTTTTATTATTTACATTTTTTGTGTTGCTCTCTACTTACTGTCAATCACCTGAAGTAAAGTCTCTAACAGGAAATAAGCCCTTTAATACACAGCACCTTACGCATGTAATTATCCATACTGTAGCCCTTGGAGACAAAATAATTCTGGAGTAATTGAACATAATCAGATTATACTGGCTTTCAAGGCGTAGCACGTTACAAAGGTCATGCAGCTGATCACGACTCTGTAGTTTATTTCTTCATAAGAGTGACCATGTCGGTCCTGGTGATTCAGATCTGATGAATCTGATCAAGTGCTTCTGTAATTTTAAAGTGTTAGATTGAGTCTGCAAAAAAAAAACCCCAAAACTCCTGGCTTCTGTGCTTGGCACATGCAACGCTGTCTCTGGGGAGTCAGCTTTTGACTGCCTGCATGCCTTAAGAATCTCTTACAGTGGCGTTATGATGACCTTAATTGGCTTATAGGATATGTCAAGCTTGGGACTGTTAATTAGCCTGATCAGGTTGAGTTGTTTTGATTTAGGGAACACTAACCATCACTATTTGGTCATGTAACGTTAGGTGTTAATGTTATTTCCATGGAGTCTAATGTAAGCTAGCGTACTTGTTATTCCAAATTCCACTTGTAAAACGTCACTGGTGTTAGGGCTCTGGGAAGTGTTTATCGTTACCGACGTTACCATTTTGCTGACAATGGTGGATTAGTCACGTCTCTAATACCCGTATGTGTGTGAAAGAATTCATGAGACAACGGTGTAGACACTTAACTTAGCTAAAATGGACCTATGCCCAAGGGGGCATGCCTCTGGGCCCCCCTAGGGAATTTGCATCTTTGTCAGCTTTTTCACCCCTGATGTAGCTAAGTGCTTCAGCTAAGTGCTTCTGTAATTTTAAAGTGTTAGATTGAGTCTGCGTCTGCCCTCTGTTTTTAACATATACTGAACATACATACTGAATTACTGATGTACTATTAACCTACTGAGTGCAAACTACTGGGGTTTCTTCATTTTGCCACAAAGTAAGAAAGATAAATGTTGTAAGGAGATGAGGAACATATATGAGGTATTGAGCATGCTTTCTCTTTCTTCAGTTTAAAAAAGAGAAATTTTTACTCCATCCTGCTGAGTTTGTTGACTTCCTCTACAGCTGGTCTTTCCAGTCTCTCCACAGCTTGTCTTTGGTAAAATGAAGAAGAATTTTTACTGTGAAAAATGGACGATCTTTTGCTGTTGATAGATACTGCATGTTTTGCCATTTTGTGCCTCTTCAGTGCTTCCTCCGTTTTCTCGTAGCAGTCATGTTTACAGCCAACAGGCATCCTCCATCTCTCTTGCTCACCCACCCACACACCCCCACACACACTCACACATACACAGTGTGTGGCTGAGGGAGGTCTCTAGCCATGGTTGCAGGTATCTGGCAGCCTTTTCCACACATGACCTAGTAGTGATTTACTGTCTTCATTAGCATGCTACCACTCTCTGTTTGTGTGTATGTGTGTAGGCGATTTGTGCTTTAGGGAGGTTTAGAGTTGGCTAGCCGTGTGTCTTTTGTTGAGTGTTTGTTGAGTGTTTTAGATGTGTGTGTTTTTTAAATCAATAAAAAAAATTTGGTTTGAGCCTCCCCTCACTTTTCTATTCTTTTCTACTCTGTGCCCTGCTATTCTGGTCTCTTCTAGTCTGTTTGTTGTATTGTTTCTATGACCACAGCGTGGTTCAGTTTGGCACTGCCTGGTATGGCACTGTGGTGTGTGTTTGTGTGTGTGTGAGAGAGAGAGACAGGCAGGGTGGCTCGGTGGGGGATGTAGCTGGCCAGGGCAGGGGGCGAGGACAGACAGGCTGGACCAAGGTCACTCCTACTGTGTGTTTGTGTGTGTCTATATGCGTGTCCACTTGTCCACCCCAGTACAGCTGAGGATGTGGCCAGCTTCCTCTCTCTCCCTTATTCTCACTGTTCTTTCTCTTTCTGTTTAACTTGTTTTTTGTTTTTTTCCCATTACTTGAATATTTTGTCTTATGCAACATGAGGACAAATGATTGTGTTGTAATTTGTAAAAACTAAAGACAGAGAAGAAGAAATGAAGACAGACACCTTATATCATCTGTATATTAGTCCTGAAAACAATTAATTGATCTCTTTAATCTCTTTTGAAAATCCAAGTCATTTATCAAGCAAAAAGACCAAACATTTGCTGTTTAGCTTCCTGATTGTGAGGATTTGCTGCTTTTCTCTGTTTAATATGAATGTAAATTGAATATGTTTGGGTTTTGGACTGTTGATCGGACAAAACCACCATGGGCTCTGGGAAATCTGGGTTGTTGTTTTTTATTTTGGGACTATTTTCTGATATTTCATAGACTAAATGTTTAGACCTATCTCTACTCTCTCTTTTCCTGTATCACACTCTCTCTCTGTCTGTCTCTCCATATATCTCCCTGTCTCTCTCTCTTTCTGTCTCTCTCTCTTTCTGTCTCTCTCTCTCTCTTGCTCTCTCTCTCTTGCTCTCTCTCTCTCTCTCTCTCTCTCTGGGTCCAGATGGGCAGTTTGCAGGTTAACTGGTACAGCTGGAGCTGCATTATTAGCATCCTGCTGTGAGCTCTTATTGGCTCTGCTCCTCTCCTATTTCCTGCTCCCTTCTTCCCTCTTCTTCCTTTGTCAGTTTTAGGGGTTGTGTTTTATAGTCACCCAGAATGACATGTAGACAGACACAAAAGCCACAATATATCACAGAGTTCTTGTTGTATGTATTACTGTATTTCAGTTTTTCGTTTTTTTTTTGTTAAATTGCACATTTCAGTTTAGTAGTTTGTGATAATATTGCCTAGTATTTCGTATTTCAGTTATTTATTTATTTATTTTACTGTTTTAATTTAGGGCAAATTGGTGGTGTGTTGCATGGTGGTTATGTTTAGGAAAGTACCTTCTTAAGGTTAACCCTTAAGGTTCTTAAGGGTTAATTACCTTAAACCTGGGAGGTACAGTTTGTGGTCGGTAGATGAGATAACTTCAATTTTATTTTTAATTGTAAAGCATGACGTGTAAAGTGAATAACAAAAGGGTATATTTTATAACACAATACTTAAAGAACATTGAGAGAGTATGGAAGCTTATTTTAGCCGCTTTGTTACATGTGATTGCATATGACAACGTGTGTGCAGGGTGATGTGCTTTTGGGGTGGAGTTTACAGTTGGTGAATAGAAAATTAAGCATGTCTCTCAGGCCTTTCTCTCCAGTTTTTGTGTGTGTTTTTTGTGTGTATGTGTGTGTGTGTTAATGTTGTTGTTGTGGAATGGAGATTGGCTTTTTAGTGGTATTTGGGAGATGCAGCAGGGATAAGCCTGCTAGCTCCCTCTGACTCCCCCTGGGAGAACAGATTAAAGAAACACACACACACACACACACACACACACACACCAGTAGTAAACAGCAGGATAGGATTAGATAGAGGTAGGTAAACACACACACATACACACATATTTGTTAGATTTTGCACCAAAAAGGAACGATTATTGAATCGTTAATCAACACAACACACCTCTGCTCTCTCCCTCCTCTTTTAACACATTGTCTTATAAACTTAAATATCTGTTCATATAGAAAAGAATAGGAATGTATGGGGCTCGGTAGCTCACCTGGTAGAGCGTGCACTACATATCCTTACCGCAGCAGCCTGGGTTCGAGTCCGGCCCTGGACCCTTTGCAGCATGTCATCCCCTCTCACTCCCCTGCCTTTCCTGTCTCTCTCTACTGTCACTGTCAAATAAAAAAGTGGAACACCCCCCCCCCCCAAAAAAAAAGAATAGGAATTTAAACAAGTTGTTTTCAAATCAGAGTGATGTAGTCATTCAGAGAAAGGGAGAGGCAGTCAGGGGTGACCCTCTCTCCATCACCTTGACAACTAGATCAGAGCCTTGATTACGGTTGCTGTGGTGATTAGCCCTGGATACAGACATGCTTGCTAACCTGGATGGGCAGGTGATTGTGTGTTGTGTGTGTGTTCTAATCTATCGCACCACAGTGGGCTCGCAGATTTGATCAACCGTACACCTAAATCTGGCTTTCAAAAGCCTAACTCCTTCAGTCTCCTTGTGTGTGTGTGTGTGTGTGTGTGTGTGTGTGTGTGTGTGCACATGTGTGCAACTTTTTTCATCTATAAAGTAACCTTTAAGTGCATGTTGCAACTAGATTATCCAGTCAACATGACTGAATATTCAGTAAAAGAAAAATCCATCTTACAAGTCATTCAAGTAGAATTTTACAGTCTTTTTATTTTTATTTTCAAATTGATTGAATTTGTAGTTTCTATCCCGTGAAAAACATAAGATAATTCCACAACGATACCAGCGACTGAATAAAAAACACCAGTAGTAAAAATAAAAATACCTGTAATTAATTAGGGCATGCCCTGACCCTCCATAAACGCTTTTTATAACTCCTTGTGGATGTCTATAGCTTTAACCAGCATCAACACACAAACAGATTAACACACATACACATACTGTTGATGTTCATCCAGGGGGCTGTAGTTGTGTTTTACATACCATATGTAAACAGATGGGAGAATGGAGTGAGTGTGTAAAAAAACAGGAGAAGGAAAGGAGGAGCTAAAACGGAGAACAGAGAGAGAGGGAAGGAAGGAATGGACGACTAGAGAAAGAGAGGTACTTCAGTTTTAAATGTTTTCCTAGGGAGTGGCAAGCTTATATGTGTGTGTGTGTCTATCTGTCTGTCCTTGCGTGTGTGTTGATGGTTTATTCACACACAGTGATTAGGCTTATTCCCTCCTGGCCACTTTCAAGCTTTCAATTAAGATTCTAAACAAAAATATACTCTGCATTTATTACTCTCATCCCTGCTAACGAGCTAAAAAGAGGTGTGTGTATGAGCATGTTTCTGTGTGTTACTTGCTTTCCGTAGAGTTAACGGTAATTCCCCATTTTCCCGTGAAAGTCCTGAGTGATGATTCCAAGGCCAGAGTGATGATGTGCGCACCTCTCCTGTTTGAATATTAATTAAAGTCTCATTACGTATGATAATACAAGACTTACATGTTAGCTCCTCGTTGTTACGTTCAAGTGCTCCCCAGGTGACCCTGAACATCCTGTGTTGGTGTGTTTTTCGTATTTATGAACAACAGAATGTGTGTGTCTAAATGCACTTACATGTGATGTTTCAGCACCCACCTGCTTCCTGCTGTTGGAGCCTTGTTCAGTATTTTCTTGCAGTTCAGAGCACAGTCTGATGACAGAGGTATAGTGCCTTAATAATCCTGTCATAAAAACAGTAAAGATGCCTGACAGTCTGAACTGTGTCATGTATTCTACTTGGTACCAGTAGTTTCTATGCTTTCTCAATTATTCTTCCTTAACTCTGCTATTTTTTTGTACACCTGAGTCTTGTTTTTGTAGTTTTCAACATCAATCCTGTCAGTTGTGATAAAAATTTTACTGACAAATTTAATTGCTGTAATTTGGAGATGCCACTAGGCACAGCTTTACAACCACCCGTCTAACAGTCAAATCAGACAGCAATACAAGCTCTGAGACGACGAGAGAGGTTTTTAACAAACCCCCAGTTGAACCATGATAATTAAGCCACTTATTTGGAAAAATAAATTAAAAGTGAATGTACTTGTAATTGTTCATTGCACTGTAATCATTCGCTGCATTGTTAAGCTACGATAGATACAGAAGGTAAAATTGTTTATCAAGAAATGCCTCTATACCATGTGTATACTGTCTGCCCTGCTGTAAAGTTACATCCAGAGCTGCTGTGCCTCCAAATCACAGCAATCTCAATCATACGTCTGTGAGTAAAATGTTATCAGAACAAATTTAGAACAATTGCATTTTTAATGCATCCACCCATCTATCAGTCCATACATCTTATGTTTGTCTGTTTTTATATATTATGCGTTTATTGATTAATTTTTTTCATTAATTTTTTCATTAATTCATGTACATATGTTGTAAACAGGAAGTAATTTAAATCCAAAAATGAATTAGTTATTGTGTGTGTGTATTGCTATAAACCTATGAGCACCACCCACCAAAGGCTGATGAAGTTGTGCTTGTGACTTAAACATGTAATTGTATCCCTTCAATAACCAATAAGGACGATTCGGGAGGGAGGAAGGGAGAATGTACAACATTCAATGAAATAAGGAACATTTACTTTAACAAGTTCAACTCTGTAATCTCAGATTTCAAAGAGCTAAATGAGCTCTCTGTGGTCCGGACAGCATTAAAAACGAAATGCTCAACCCCAGAGATGCAGGATGCAGTGTTGAAGTTGCTGAATATTATACTACAGTCAGGATGTTTTCCCGACATCTGGTGCAAAGGGGTCATTTCCCCCATTCATAAGAGTGGGGACAAATCTATTACCCTATTAACTACCGTGGCATCTGTGTCGGCAGTTGTCTAGGTAAACTATTCTTTAGTATTCTAAATAAAAGAATTTTTAGATTCTAGATTTGCTTGAAGAGCTCCATCTTGAGTAAAAAACAAATTGGCTTTATCCAAAAACACCACACCACTGACCATCTATATACCCTTCACACTTTAATCAACAGACATGTACAAAAATGGTAAGATATTCACTTGTTTTATTGACTTCAAGAAAGCTTGAACTCTATTTGGCATGAAGTGCTCTGTAACAGATTTTTACATTGTGGTATAGGGGCAAAATGTAAGATCTGGTTAAATCAATGTTATAGATAAAAATTGGAGACAAACAAACTGAATCCTTCACCCAGAGAAGAGGTGTTCGTCAGGGCTGCAACTTAAGTCCGACTTTATTTAATGTGTATGTAAATCCTGGCCTCTCCCTCCTAGATAGAGAGGTGAAGTCTCTGTTTTATGCTGATGACGTTGTTCTACTGTCTCCTACTGAGCAAGGACTAGTAGAAAAGTACTGTCAGAACTGGGCCCTGGCAGTAAATATGAAGAAAATTAATATCATGATTTTTCAAAAATGCCCCAGATGCCAGGAGAACAAATACCAGTTTAGCATTAATAATCATATCATTGAACACAGTATGAGTTATACCTTGCTTACCTACCTTGGCATAACCATAACAACATCAGGGAGTTTCAACATGGCAGTGAATGCACTAAAAGAAAAAGCTAGAACAATTAAGAGAACATTTTATCATTTTCAAATTCCAATTAAATATCCAGCCCATTGTGCTAGATGTTACTCAGTCATCATAGCTATACCCGTTGGGACAAACATCCAACAGAATCTTTACATGCAGAATTCTGCAGATTTTTACATTTTACATATACACAGAAAAACAAATGCATGTAGAGCAGAATTAGGCAGATACCCACTGATAATTAACATTCAAAAGAGAGCACTCACATTTTTTAATCACCTTTAACACCCTCCATTCCAAAGCCCTCCAAACCCAAGAGCTGAGCCCAGAAAAGAGTCCCCGATGTCGGTTAACTGCCCCCCCCCCGATACACTCTGACCAGTCTCACACCAGCACTGCTTTCCAAATAATAATCAGAATAAACCAAATTACAAGGCAATGTAAAGAAACCTATCTGGAACATTGGAAAGAAGAAACCAGAGTAGATCAAAATGTTATCTGGCCCTAAACAGAGATTAAGAGTTGTCAGAATATCTCTCTGCTGTCAGAGACAGAAAGCAGAGACAGATCCTGACCGAGCACAGGCTCAGTGAACTGGCAATCGGAAAAGGAAGACACAAAAAATCCTGGCAACCAAAAGAAAACAGAATATGTGGTCACTGTTCGACAGGTGAGGTTGAGACACAGATGCACTTCCTCCTACAATGTACAACATTCAATGAAATAAGAAACGTTTACTTTAACAAGTTCAACTCTGTAATCTCAGATTTCAAAGCACTAAATGCCCTCTTAAAATTAAAATTACTCCAAGGAGAAGGAGACAGGGCAGATGCTGCTGCCCAATATGTATCAACATGCCACAACCTGAGGGACAGTGAATGACACACACGCTCATTAAAAAACTTTTTGTATTTGTATTTTCACTGTTGTTATTATTATTATCCTTTCTTACTTATCAGCATATATATTAATATCATAATTTTTCTGTTTATGTATGTTATTATTTTACACATGCTTTGGCAATGTTAACATCTGTTTCCCATGCCAATAAAGCCCAATTGAATTGAGAGAGAGATGATGTATGGTGTGTGTGTGTGTGTGCATGTGTGTAAGTGAGAAGGCATTTGGCTTCTACAGGACAGAGCGCTCCAGCTTCCTACTGTTATGTAATCTGATAGGGAAAATCCAAGCTGCTACACACACACACACACACACACACACACACACAGTCTCCTTCCAAGACACACATGCACTTAGGCACCACACAAATATGCTCAATTTGTGCTTCCTTTCATTATACACACAAACACAAACTGGTTATCACCATATGCTGTCCTTGTCTGCCAATAGTGTGTCTGTTTGTGTGTGTGTCTGTGGGTGTGTGTTTGTGTGTGAGAGAGAGTTTCCACTGGAAATATTTATTACAGGATAATGTCAGATGTGCAAATGAGGAATGTATCCAGTATTGAAGGAGTAGGAGATGGAAGGAGCACAATCAGTGCTTCAGTTTTATCCTTTTTCATTAGTTACATGTGAAAAGACAATTTGTTAGCCTCTGCCTCATTCTGCTTAGGGCTATATTAGGACTTTACAGTATCAGGGCCTTCAATTGAAAACCCTTTTGTGTATCCAGTAAAACCCTTTTCCTTTCTTTTGGTATGGTGGATATTGCCATTACTGTAACTCTTGAAAAGCTTAAAGGATGAGTGTAGGTAATTGATGAAATGTATTATACCACTGGACTTTCATGTACCCATCATCTGAGAAGCCAAAAGCTGTAGCTGTGTTCTCAATGAAGGCACAGAACCTCCTTTCTGTTTTAAGCCAGAAAGTCTGCTCTTCTAGATTTTATATGTTTGCGTTTACATCTATAAGATGTGCAACATTTTGCAGCTTTGCTGCTGCCTGCTGACTGAGGTACAGTTGCATACCATGTATCTAAAATAATTTTTGACTTTATTGTCATCCCTTCTTTTACACCCCTTTCAGACCAGTACAGTTATATTGGTTAAATCTGCATCTATAGTCCGTATGAATGGGTCAATATATTGTCTGAGCTGTCACAACCTCCCACCTGACCTGGCTTTGGTGAACAGGCATCTCCATAGGGATGAGAATTTGTTATTGATGTTGAAACAACATTTATGTAACTGACTACCATATTACTGCAACACAATGAAAGGGCATGCAAGAGACTAAGAAACTAAAGTGAAACGGAAATTTGGCACGTTGTGTAATTGTGTGGATATGCAGAGATATGTATTAAATTAAAGTTGCAGACTGGAATTTATGTGAACTAGATGACCACAGATTAACCTCTGACAGTAAACCGAAATGAATGGGTCAAAAGCAGGTTGTTTCAGTAGGGTGCATCATATGAGATTCTTCTGTATGAAAGGGGTATAACTCTACCTCCCATCTTCATTCAACTAAATGTAAAAATCCACACAGTAGATAAGGAGTAAACAAATGATGAAAATATTAACAATTACCTCACAGAGAGAGTGATAGAAACAGAGAGGGAAAATGGAAGATGAGAGGAGGGAGGGAGAATGTGTGTGGGTGTTGGGTACTCACGGGACCTCAGCACTGCAGCATTCTTTCTGTGTGTGTGTCTGTGTGTGTATGTATGAGAGAGAGGGAGAGGGTGAGTAAAGGTGGGGGCACTCTTGGGACCCCTCCAGCACTGCAGCAGGTTGTGTGTGTGCATGAGTGTGACTGTGTGTATATTCTCCAGCCCCCACACTACCAATGGGTCAAGCTCACTCCCCCCGCATCAGCCCCACCACCCCTGGTTGCCATGGAAACACACCTTGAGCGAGCCCCCCAGAGAGGTGCATACTCCTCCTCCTTCCGTCCACTGCTCTCTTCTTTGCTGCACTCTTTCTTTCTCCCAACGCCTCTGTTGCTCTCCCGCCGTCCATCCCATGATCCCTCACTCCATCCCTCTCTCTACAGTCCTCCTTTCTCTCTCTCCTTCTCTCTTTCTATCTCTATCTCTTGCTACCGCTCCCTTGCTGTCCTCCCCATCAATCGCCTGGCTTGGTTTACGGCCTCTATGCCGCAGGGGACCACACATACACACACACACACACACACACACACACACACACACACACACACACACACACACACACGCACGCACATGCACACCCACACACTTTCTCCTGCTCTTTCACGGACACACACACACACACACACACACACACACACACACACACACACACACACAGTCTCACATAGTTTGGGGATGGAGGGGGTTGACAGGAGCATGGAAGGGCAGTAATGGGGGGTAGACACCCGAGGGACCCCCAGCAGCCCATACAGATACAGAGAGAGGAAGGGAGGGTGGGAGGTTGGGGCTTGTGGGAACCAGACACCCAGAGGAGTTTCCCAGCCAAGACTAAGAAAGGGTTAAGAGGTGTGTGTATGTGTGCATATGTGTCTGTGGTGTGCAAGCACCTTAGGGATCCATCCCCCAACACAAACCAAGGAGCTCATTTATGTTCTGCTGCATGTTGCAGGGTTCTGTGATGAGGCCAGCATGAATGTGGTGTGTGTGTGTGTGTGTATTGGTGTGGTGGGGATGGTGCCACCTGGTCCCTCTTCTCTGGTCAATTAGCAGAGAGAGAGAGGAGGATAACGAGACAGAATGAGACTGAGGGAGAGCATGAGCAATGAGGATGTGTGTTTTTGTGTGTGTGTGTGTGTGTGTGTGTGTGTGTGTGTGTGTGTGTGTGTAACAGTATTGATAGTGGAATTGTTGTGATGAGTCTGACTGCAGTATGGACTCCTTCCTGCTTTCTGTCCATCCACACACATTGCATTACATTCTGTCATGTTCTCACATTGTTTCTGTTTCCTCTTTTCCTCCATTATTTTCTCTTTCTCTCTCTGAGGTGAAACCTCATCAGTAAATCTACAGATGCGTAGCAGCCACCCACCAATTACCTGTGTGTGTGTGTGTGTGTGTGTGTGTGTGTTTGTGTGTGGCTCCATCCAGATCTCAGTTAAGAAGGAACATAGTTTTGGAGTCGGGCCAAGCTCTCTCTCCCTCTCAGTCATATTTAAAGCTCCCTATCTTGTTCTTTTTTTCCGTCTGCCTCCCTCTCTGATATGTTGTTTGAATGGTGTTACTTGTTTGTCTGCTGCCCACTGTGAAAATAATAACAGTACATGAAATGTTCATGTTGACAATTACAGGCAGGACCTGGACAGCGGTGAACACTTTAAAGTTGAGTGCTATTCTTGAAGGGTACATAAACATAAAAATGCCATGACGAAGAGGTTAAGCGCACTTCAACCGATTCACAAGGAAGGCCTGTCTGGTGCTTTCAGAGTAGGGCAGAGTCAAAACTTTTCACTGATGAAGACGCACCTGGCGTCGCAACATTCTTTAAAGTCCCCCTCCAGACACATTTTAAAGTATGTGAAAAAACTCTGCTATAATTAATAGTTTGTTTAACATGGTTATTCCACATAAAAAGTAAAAAAAAATAAAATAAAAAAAACTCTGAAAAGGGGCTGGAAGCACATCTACTCTTTCTCCCTCCATTGAGAAATGCTGGATCTCTGAATGCCCCGCCCACCACCGCTGCGTGTTAGGCTGACCGGTGCCGGTGAGAGCATGGATGTGGGTGAGAGACATACATCCATGGTGAGAGAGCGGTGCCCGTCAAGATGGCTAGAATTAGAAGAAACATCGGAGATATTCAGCAATACATGTTTGAGCGTCAGTTTGTTGTGCACAAAAATTGGCGACTAGTAGACGTATCAGAATGGTAAGGGTAGTTAGCATCATATATTTGTTTACTGACACTGGGTTAGTGGTTGTGAAACATACAATAATATCTGCTACAGTGTTACAGTGTGTTCACATTGTTATTACATAATGTTAGTAGATAGTGGAAGGAAGCTCCAGGATCTGGTTTACATCCAAAAACTGCACAAGTCCGCTCTGTGCTGGAGGTTTCAGGTTTCTTTTGTGTTTGGTTTTCAAATTTGTGACGTTCCAAATCTAGCTTGCCCAGACTCTATTTGAATCTCAGATTTTAGGGAAGTGTACAGACATCTCCCCCTTCAGTAGAGGAATGTGAGAACACCTCAAACACAAACTTTGCAAAGATACAAATCAGTAAAGTCAAGTTCTGACATTAAAAAAGCCAAAACACATTTTTGAGTGGAGGGGTAAATTAATAAAGTTGCTTGCCTTAAGTCCGTTTAGTGCCCAGGATACCCCATGAACGAGGTTTACAATTTAAAGCAGTCCTCCATAAAGGCATAAAATAATCCCCAAACTTGCTTTGATGTGCATTAAAAAGCAAAAAAAGTTCATTTTCTGTTGTGTGGTAATGAACTCAGAGCCCTAACCTTCACCCTGCCTCTCTCTCTCTCCTCTCATCCCTCTCTCCCCTGTGTTCTCTGTCCCAGCATAGGCCTCCCAGGGTGTGTGTGTGTGTGTGTGTGTGTGTGTGTGTGTGTGTGTGTGTGTGCTGGTGGATCAAATGCACTCTGTGAGACAAAGCGTAACGGCAGGATGCTCTACGACTCTGTCATCTCACTATGGGTCACATACACACACACACGCGCGCTCACACACGGACTGGGTCTCAGAGGGAGACAACATACAGAGACTGCGGTCCCCACACACACTGATCAAAACAATATATTTGTCAGAAAAGAGAACTCTTTCATGGGACGGACACACACACACACACACACACACACACACACACACACACAGAGGGGTAGGAGGCCTCTCTCCATGCCCTTGTTCCGGACAGCCCAATTATCTCTCTGCACTGTTTTCCCTTCAATTCTCTTTCTCTCTCTCTCTCTCTCTCTCTTTCTCTTTCCCTCTGTCACTGTAGTTTTGTCTTTTTCATCTGTAGCCACTTTTTTCACTGACACAGTAATTGATTGGCCATTAATTAGCTTCTAAAGTTTCTTTTGTAAGGTTGTTCATCTGTGTGTGGTGCCTCAGACACATGTTTGCACATTCTCCCACACACAGGAAAAACATTTTTTGTTTATGCTGATGAAATGTTAAGATTAGTACTGAAACAATCAACAGAAAATTAATCAGCAACAATTTTGATAATCGATAAATCGTTCAAGTAAATTCTTTCTGATATTTTATAGGCTTAATGATTAATCAAATAATAATAAAGAAAGACAGAATAATGGATAATGAAAATAATAATTAGCCCTCCAGCCCTAGTTGAGATGGCTTCTCAATAAAAACACGCTGTTTTTTGTAAATTCCCTCGAATATGGTTTTATGACTGACAGCAGTGGAGGAGTAGGATTTTGCTTTTGATAAAGATGTATAGAAATTGACCAAAAATATAATATAATGTAGCATAAGCATGAGTAAAGCATAACAGCGTATGCTGATTAACTGAGTTGTGTAATTTGATAGGATCTTTAATAGGATCCAATTATAACCATATTTCTATAAATGCGATTAACTGGTGTGCAGTTGGTGATTTTTCTTTTCGTGCCTGCAGTAACTTGGTCTGATACAAGTTGTATCATACCAGTGAGGATGTCAGGGTCTAATAGGCACATAATTGTGTACATGTAAAGGTAGCTGATGTTTGACCACTTTCTCTGATCCTGGCAGCGTGGGAGAGTGCGAGCCAACTTTTAAGGTGCCTTCTACAACACACGCACACACAAACATACACACACTGAGATCACTAAAGAGAAGGCATTACTTACTTATTCACCCTCTGTCTCTATCTGTGCCTTTTGAATCGCTGTATTTTTTTCTCTCAGTTGTGTCTTTTGCTTCTGTACAGTTGAAAGAATAATTTTTTCTTTTATAAGAAATTCATTGTTAAGACAAGGAATACTTACATGATAATTAAAATATGAAACATGACAATTGATTTAACTGGTAGTGCTGTACAGTCCTCCATCTCTTTCTCCCTCTTTCTCTCTGTGTGTCTCGCACCATGTGACTCTCCTGCTGTTTCAATCTCCTAGTAAATGATAATGAACTTCTATCTGTCTCAGTATGTCGCGGACACACTGGCGCCCTACACAACCTAGCAGCCTTTGAGGTTTGTGTGTGTGTCTGGGTGTATGTGGACAGGGGATGTTTGGGGACCGGGACCATGGAGCATACCATTTCATCCATATAAGCCCATGTGGCACTCACCACACACACACACACACACACACACGCACGCACACACACACACACACATACTCTCCCCCACAGCTATTGAGACGGGATTAGGGCACCCTTGTGTCGGCCTTTGAGGCAAGGAGAGATAGGAATCTTTGTGTGTGTGTGTGTATTAGTCAGTATGGGTGTCATGGATGTATGATTGAAGACGTTATTAACCCTGCGATCCCCTGCAGCTCTGCAGCTGAAGTTCTACAGCCTGTAAAAAAGACTGTGTGTGTGTGTGTGTGTGTGTGTGCGTGCGTACACACTTACAGGACATGAGATAAGTGACAAAAAAGGAAAAAGACACAGATAGTGTGTATCTCTGAGTCAGTACGTGTATGCAATGCATGTTTGTATGTGTGTGTGTGTGTGTGTGTGTGTGTGCATGTGCAACTCCACAAGGGGTCACAGATTGGCCCGCAGAAGACACCATCTGACGTCTCCGGGCTGTACAGTCCTATGGTGTGCATGTGTGTGTGTGGCCCCATGCGGTGTAAGTAGTGTGTGTGTGTGTGTGTGTGTGTGTGTGTGTGAGTGTGTGTGCAACTGGGGCATTAGTCCTGTATGGTACAATGGTGATAAGGACAACAGGCGGGAGACCTGATCGTCAAGGGGTGCGTATGTGTGTTTGTGTGTGTGTGTGTGTATTTATGACGCCCACCTTTCATCTGACCTTTCACCATGGGTGCTGTGATGTCACTCACACCTTCTTTAAATAGACACAGATACTCACTCACAAACACACATAAACATTGGTATAATCCCGAGTGAGAATAACGAGGAAGGATGGAGTCTAGGTTGTGGACAGTCTCTTGTGTGTTTGTGATGAAGATATGCCTGATCATATTTGAATGTGATCTCAGCTCTCTTGGTCTCTCATTGTTCAATTTCCTTCATCTCTTTCATGGAGAGGTGATAATTACTTATTTACATTGAAGCGCTGCTTGTACAATAGTGTGACTTATGATGCAATGTCAGTGTGGCGTGTAAAATCATTTAGCTTCTGTATACACCAGCAAAATGTTCACAAAGTATGACAAAGTCTGGAAGAGCTTTGGTATGGACAGAGAGACCTGGTAGTAAAGAGACATTCACAGACTGGGGAAAAAGGGGTATGTAGCTATATTATATGTGAAGGGAGGTAATAAGGGGTGGAGGTTTTGAATTGGAGCCCACACAAATTAATCAGCAAGTGATGGACCAAGAGGGATGATAAGGGGACCTGGAAGGAGGAATGGCACTGTGAGAGTTGGATGAGTGACTGTAGTGGGGGAGGGCGGATAACAAGGACAGAGGGAGGGAAGGAAGGATGGCAATAGGAAGGGTAGATCATCCACAGCCCCGGTGGGGAGGACAGGCAATTATCAGTTGGGGCAGACATGGCACTGGGACTGGTGTGTGTGAGTGTACTAGGGAGAAGGAAAAATGAGAGGAGAGCATGCTGCAGGGGAGAGGAGGGAGTGTATGATGCAGCCTATATCATAATGTCTGTCTTAACAACTTCACTGATGTGGAGTCTTAAAATCATAGTTTTTCAAATTACATAAAAACGTTTTCCAATGGAGTGGGATGAGTTCACTTGTTTGCAGTTAAGTTGAGCTTTTTTAGCTTTTATTTTAAGCTTTTTTTTTTTTTTACACTGCACTGTCATAAGATACAAGTGACATTGACATACGTATTTTTAGTTATTTTCATTAGTAATATTATATATATAATTTTTAGTATAAAATACTACACTGGATATGGCATGGGGGAAATGTGGTGTGAATCTAAAGTAAATAGACTTTTTTTCACAGCAGACATTTTGACTTGCCAAGCACAGGTGTAATTAATAACATCACTAATTGCTGCATTGCACTGCAATAGTTGCTGAAACAGCGCCATTGTTAATGTTCTTAGTTCCACCTGTTGTGCTGTTTCTACTATGAAAACTCAAGATGTCTGAATTGAATTTTGTTTTAGTGTCCAATGGAGGGCATGACATAAAAAGTGTGGGAATCACTGCCCTATAGTGACAGAGTGAATACTAATGAAAACACATCTCTTCTGTTGAGATTCCTGTCATTGCCGTCTGGTTTACAGTGTTTTCCTGTTTTATCTCTGTCTGTGTGTGTGTGTATATGTATGTATGTATCTATGTATGTATGTATGTATGTATGTATATATGTATATAGAATATATAATCAACACATCACTGTATGCCACTATCAGACAGTGTCTGACAGTTTCTGTATGTGCATAAGACCTCTGTCGTTCAGTGTTGTATTAATGTTCTAAAATTATGTCATATGTTCCTGTTTTCGTGTTTCTTAATCCAGCCTACATATGCGTGTCTGTCTCCTATTTGCAGAGGAGGGCATCAATCACGAGTGCAAGCTGTGTAACCAGATGTTTGATTCACCTGCCAAGCTGCTTTGCCACCTGATAGAGCACAGCTTTGAAGGCATGGGAGGTACCTTCAAGTGTCCCGTCTGCTTCACAGGTGAGAGACAGACAGCACACACACACACACACACGTACACACAGACACACACACACACATTCACCTTCAAGGACACTAGCACAGATAATTCCTACTCACTTGTGTCCTATTTGCTTTGCATTTAAAATGGACACAGAAACATGGAGATACATACTGTACACAAAAGCATAAGAACAAGTTGAGGCCTGAATAATCACATACACACACTCTGGTATACCATAAGAAACTGTTAACAATAAGGAAATAAGGGTTCTTTTGTATACATCATTTTTACAGCACTGTACATGACATGAAATATAGACTATTATAGAAAGTCTTGTGCTAATGTTAAATGAGTATTGTAGAACTATTTTGCTTTATGTTTTAATTGCTCTGTAGTCTGTTATCTGTTCTATTCATAAATGAATATGAATCATTACCATGCCAGCCAGGATTGTACATTCCTTATTAAAGCTGCAGACTGAACCACCACATATTCTCTAAGCACCAAATTGGTCACATCTTATCACTTATTTTGGTAAAAATGCAAGATGAGGTTAATATTGCAGCTGGAAGCAAGGTTTACACTTAAATCTTCCCTGGCATCAGCTCCAGTACATGTTGTTGCTCAGAAGTGGCTCTCTCTGGGTTACCTGCATCATGATACATAGAGTAAATGTGCTGTAATGGCTGTAAAGTTTTTGGTTTGGGGTTTACAGTAAGATTACATTAGGAATATTCATTGTTTTAACATTTCTAACTGTGGGAGTAATATTCCAGCGGGGTGCTGCTGCTAAAGAAGTACTGACAAACCTCTGCGTGTGCAAAAGCTCATGCAATAATACCTCCAAATAGGCCAAATATGAAGTACCTTATATTTCTGAAATCCACTAGAGGACCCAAACAAACTGCTGGATGACCTAATTAGGCCTGTTGTGTTCAGAGTTTCATTCAACACCTACAGTGTTTTGCCAGAAACTAAGTCTGCACCTTTGCTCTCTTCCTCCCTCCCATCTCTTGACTCTCTATCCCCTTACGCTCACTCTCTCTCTCTCTCTCTCTCTCTCTGCCCTCCCTCTCTCTCTCTCTCCCTGTCACTTCATCATTCTCTCCCATTTCTTCCCTCAGTTGTTGAGTTTGTCTTGTGTTGTCTCTCCTCCTTTCCTTCCCCCCCCAGGTACACAGCAACTCTTTAAACTTTAACTCTATTCCTTGGTGGCTTATGAATTAGTAAGATGGGCACCACTCCTATGGGGAGGCTTAATAATTCAACACATACACACTCACAGTGAAAACCAAAAGTTTACTAAAACAAAGGGGAGAGAAAGAAAGAGGAAAAAGTGTATGAGACAACACTAAAAAAAGAAAAGATCATTTATTGATAAATATCACAAGGTCTGCTGAGGATAGCTCTTCCTGTTTTCTCTCCTTTCTCTTGCTCCCTTCTGTCTTCTTTCTATCCAGTATACTCCCTCCTTTCTAGTCAGCCTTTAATTTGCTTTGTGTGGGTTTGTGGGGTTATTTGTACTGAAAAATCAGTTGCCATTTGGTTCATTCTCTACCGCTACAGTATATACTAGTAGCGGTAGATAGTCTAGTACTAACCTTGCAGTGTTCATTGTAACTGTCAACTGTAAACAGTACCTCAGTAGATCGGATCTGAGACATGCCTGAGTGGTGACTAGGCTGCAGTTAATTCTGAATCTACTGTTCAGTATTACAAAGCTACATGTACTGTAGCCTCAATCCTTTCCCAAAACCTTCAGTTATCTTCAACTGACACAGGATCATTTTTCTCCAAAGCTTGGACTTAATCATTCAAAAATGGGAACGGCATTGCAATTCATCTAGCAAAAATTATAATCAGTGAGCCAATTCAATTTGAAACTGCTGAACATTGTGTTGGCTTGAATTTGGCACCCCAGCAACAGACACACCCACAAAATTCAGATTAATCTGTCATTTTGACTAATCTCAAACCCAAATCTCAACCCCTTGAGCTCATGTCCTTGAGTTTTTGGTCCGCGGGATTATCTTAAAAGCCTCCAGTCGTGGTAAGCATTGGCTGATTGACTTCCTTTTTATAAACACTGTGTAACTTGTAGCTGTATTTGTTCCTTTCCCAGTGTTTGTCCAGGCCAACAAGCTCCAGCAGCACATTTTTGCCGTCCACGGCCAGGAAGACAAGATCTACGACTGTTCCCAGTGTCCACAGAAGTTCTTCTTTCAGACAGAACTACAGGTACGTCCCCTATCTGTGTTGACCTTGACCTGACTGTCTGTCTGTGTATATTTTTGTCTGTCATAAATTAGGAAATTATTGTGTGCAGGTACTGACATGCTACCTCACACTCTAGTAAGTGGACTGTGTGCCCAAGGGGACTCAAGTGTACTTCACTAATATTCTATACCCAGAAAGGATAAACTGTTTTCTGGCACCCACCTGAGTATGCCTCATCATTCACTCTCTTCCTCTATTCATCTCAGTCATTACACCCCTTCCTCCCTTATTTCTAGGCCTTCCACACATCCCTCAGTATACAGTAACTTTCCTCAGTACCTCCTTCCATCCTTTTCAGCTATTGTAAATCATTTTACAGAATCCCTCTATTTACTATTCATCTCTGTATTTCTCCCTCCACCCTCCATTCCTGTGTCCCTCTCTTTCCATCTCTCCTCATGAGGTCTGAGCAGGCTTCTGGCAAGCTTCATGTCATTTGGGTCCAGACATATTTGTGTGTGTGTGTGTGTGTGTGTGTGTGGACTTGTACACTGCTACATAGTGAGGACTGAAACACATTTGTTACCTACAGAGTGAGGACGTTTTTGAAAAGGGAGGACATTTTGGCCGGTCCTCACAACTTCAAAGGGCTGTTTTGAAGGTTAAGACTTGGTTTTAAGGGTTTGGGTAGAATTAGGTTAGGGTGAGGGTAAGGGTTAGGCATTTAGTTGTGATGGTTAAGGTTAGCGTAAGGGACTAGGGAATGCATTATGTCAATGACGGTCCTCACAAAGATAGAAGTACAAGGGTGTGTGTGTGTGTGCATGCGAGCGAGCGTGCGTATGAAAGAGAAGAGAGGATATAAGTCACCCAAGAGTAGGTCCTGGGCCAGCTGTGGCCAGGTCTGTGATGATGTAAACCTTCCTGTCCTCCTCCTCCTTGTGCCCCTTTGGCAACAGACTAGTGACCTGCAAAATCTAATGGTCAAACATCAGCCCTGTCAAAGGTGAAATCTGTAAGTTTCCTCTTACTGTTGCCTGCTGCATTGACCAGGTGGAGGTGTATGGTAAAGATGGCACAGTTGTTGTAGAAGATTGTGTGAAAGCCTCCAGTTTATTTGAATCCACTACAAAATTCTCCAGCTAGTGAGGAATGATACTTCTGGGCTCCTGAGTATTTGTGATGCTTAGAAATGCAAACATGTGTGTAATGCATTGCTTCCAGTATATGGCTCTGTTTTGAAGAGAATTTACTGACACTGTAAACCAGGACAGCAGCCCTACAAGCCATAGATAGATGACAAACTGATCAATGTGTCTCATTAGCATTAGAGTATTGAGAGTACTTCCAACTATGATACATTTTCTGGGTTGTGTGTTTTACAGTTCCACTACACAGATGAAAATGCGAATAATTAAATACTAAAAACGAAAACAAAACAAAAAAATCCCTGCTGTCCATCTTTAAGTGCAGTCTGCAAAAGCACCACAGCCATTATCACGTTTGACAGGCAGAACAAACTCTGCTTGGTGTGATGTTTTACTGTTGAACCTGCATATACCATGTTGAACGCAATCTGTGAATACAGTACGTCTACTCTTGTTGACAAGAGCAGCTCATAGGATATCCCATGTTCAGTGTTCTGGGATTTCTTTCTATACCAGATGGACCCAAGTCAGCATGCTGGAGTTTTGTTTCATAAAGGTGAAAAGCGGCTTTTGAAAACTCCTTGGAAACTCAGTGCTTTTTGGCTGGAACGTGACTTTTTTGAACTTTTGGTCCAAGCACTATTGACAACAGGGAATCAATTCAACTGAAAATAAACAGGGAATCTTAGTATCCTAATTTCATTTCTTTGACTGTCTGTTTCTCTTCTGTGTCTCTCTATTTTGTCCAATGAATCGTCTCTGGCCATAACCTTTCAGTCTAAAACTCTACAAGGTCCACCTCAGAAGGATATAGTAAAGTTTGCAGCCAGTAATATTGCCTTTTCAGTTATTTGGTTGGTAATCGCAGAAGGCTTTGACTCCATAATAAGTGCTTAATTCGACTGGTACAAAATTAGAAGAGCTGGTGTGCAGGTTGTTGTTAACAGTGATTTAAACAAAGAAAGTCAGAAAAAGATAGAAATCCTATTTAAGAAATTCTACCAGGGATTATTTGAATTTACGAAAGCCTGCCCCAGCCACCACACACACACAAACACACACAAAGTGGCAGTGATGTAGGGCCGGAGGTGGTGGGCATATGGCTGGCCAGTCCATTTAACAGCAGGGTGACTGCTGGACCCTGTCGGTTAATGTCCACACACAGGCACCACTCACACCTCATGTGCTCCTACTCACCTCCACACACCTCTACATACACACAGTGTATGCCACACACAAACACCTCCACTCCCCATCTACATACCCTCCATCCCAGATGACTCCTCTCCTGTTGTCTGACCAGGTCACAACATCTTTATAGAGTGATGAATTGTAATAAGCAGTTGTATAAATCAGTGTTGTTATGTTTGGATTCAAAAGAACTTGACTACATCTCTCACACTGCAGACCTAAAAAACCGTTGGTTTGGTCTAAGTTTAATGCTGTTGTTTTCATTCCAGCTAAGTTGAGCTCAGTTCAACTTTTTTCCTCCCTCAGCTCCTTGTACTTCTTCTTCTTTGGCTGCTGCACTGTGGCTATATCCATCTTGTTACTCTTTGGTCCTGGCCCAAGTGTGTGTGTGTGTGTGTGTGTGTGTGTGTGTGTGTCTGTGTGTGTGAAAACTTGCAGCCCGAGCCCGACCTGCCACAGCTCCATTGCCCCATGGGAGGGCTCTCTAAGTGGGCTGGACAGTAAGGCTGACTGGGGGAGATGGAGCGCTACAGCCATGGAGGTTAATGCCACTGCTAGCTGTTATCACAAGTGTGTGAGAGTGTGTGTGTGTGTGTGTGTGTGTGCAGGCATCTGCCAGAGAAAGTGGAATGGGGTAATTTGTGTGTGTTTTTAATGAGGTGCGGATGGATGAAGAAGGCTGGTTGGCCAGCTAGAAAAGGCTTTGGCCTCTTTCAACTCCTCAGAGGGGCCATATGATGTCCAGCTTACTCTCTCTTTCTCTCTCTCTCTCCCTCACACACACACACACACACACCCCCACACACACACACACCCCCAAGGGTCACTGCTGCATGGACACGTTGCTGCATCATCCCCTCTCCGTCCTGATCACACTCTTTCAGTCCCTCTATCCATCTCCGTCTCTCCCTCTGCATACAAAGACCTTCACTTTCTCTCTACCACCCTCTCAATCATTTGCTTTCACCTCTTTATCCATCTCTTACACACACATATCACCATTTTCACTTTCTCTTTTCCTGTCTCTCTCCCTCCTTTACTTTCTGTCTTCCTCCCTCTCTCCGACTCCCCCCGTCTGTCCCAGAAGAACCAGCCCCTATGCATATTTTAGCCCCTCTCCTCTCTTCCTCTCTTCTGTGCCTCTCCCCAGTGCCCCATAAATAGTGCAGATGTAAGCTGGTAAATAAGAGATGTTTTGGTGTGTGTCTGCATGTGTGTGTGTGTGTGTGTGTGTGGGAGTGTAAATAAGAAATGCTGTGGCCCTGATCAGTGAGATCCTTCTGGATCTCTCTCTGCCTTTACTCCGAGACTTCACACATGACTTTTCTCATTTCCTCTGTTTTAGTTTCTTTCTTTCATTTGCAATTAGCATGACAGTAGAAACAGTTTTAGATATAGGCCTACTTAAGAGTGCATGATTTCCATAATTTACCAGTATCCAAATATCTACAGCATGTCTTGTTTTATGGTCTTTGGAAACAATGTTTCCCTCTTGTAGAAGTATACCTAGTTTGACATAGTCATCCAGCTCTGTATCAGCTCTGATTCTCTCCCATGTTACATTCCCTGACAGACTTCTTGATTTGCCTCCAGGGGGTGCTATACTACAGTTTCTGCCCTCAATGCTTCCTCCTATCCCTCACTCCATCCATCACTCTTGCGTTCCTCCCCAATCATCCATTTTTTTCTACCTTTGCGTCTGTTGTGCAATTTTCTTTAGCTCTGGTAGATATTTAAAACATGGCTAGATGGGCGGATTGATGGTCAGATGAATAAATGGATGGACGTGGGGGATGCTTTCGTTTGTTTGTGTGTTGATTCCCTCCACTGAATCTTCCTCCTTTCCCTGTGTCCCGGCAGAGTTGAATATTTGAGAGTTGTGCGCGCACACAATCACAAAGACTAGCAGGGATCTATTCCCTAATAGACACAATTAAAAGAACATTCAAAATAGTGTATGCACATGATGGATGGATGAAGGGATAGACTGAGAGATGGAAAACTGGGAAATGAAGAAACATACAGAGAGGGATGGAGAAATCAACAGCCAGACAGAAAGACAGACAGATACAGTATAATGTACAAAGGTCAATTTCATCTTACATTTTAACACAGTAGGACCACTTCCCAACATCAGAGCTACTATATTAGTAACATGTTAGTAATTTGTATGCAGCCAGTATGGGGTATGTGTGAAACAAGCTGTGTTTAGTAGTCTGTCTGTGAATAATGTTGTCTTTGTCTTTGTCTGAATCTAAGAGCCTCACTGTCTCCCTCTAACTGAATTATGGAAAGGTGTGGATGTGGCTGAACTGGCAATAGGGTTTATCTGTGTGTGTGTGTGTGTGTGTGTGTGTGTGTGTGTGTGTGTGTTCGTTCGCCATTGTCTGGGTGTTGCAGTCAGTTGTGAGTGTTGTGTCAAGTCATAGTGTGTACACTCTGATCCATGTATCCCTTGGCTCTCTGTGTGTGTGCGTATATGAATTTGATCCGTAGATCCCTGTGGCGTTCCAGGGGAGCACACTCAGCTGCCCCACCGCTCACTGGGAGATTCTCTGTTATTAGAATAGGGACCTGGGACACACACTCTCTCTCACACTCACTCTCACACACACACACACACAAACACACATGCTCTTACCTCCCTGAATCCCTGGACTTGAAGATATTTGCAACAGGAGAAAGAGAGACAGAAACAAAAAGAGATTCAAAACAAAAGAGAGAGGTAGCGAAACAGATGGAGAGAGACTGCAAACCAGCCAGCCTTACCTGATACAACAACTACTACCACCACAGTACCACAGCTGCTACTATTTCTAGTATTAGTAGAAAGTATTGCTTATTTTACAGAGCATTATATTAAAGAAACCTTGATTATGGAAGTAATTGTACAAAAATTCAGTAAAACAAAAAACTAGGGGCAAAGCAATACAAACAAATCAACAAAACTGTATAAGGTAATACTGCCAATGCATCTAGCTGTCCTTAATCTTAGCAGATTTTTTCTCTCCCTCTGACCACCTAAGGAAAAATTGCATACAAATTGTGTCTGTGGCTGTTAACACTGTTGGAATTTTTGCAGTGTTCATTGTTCCACACTGTGAATGCAAAGCACATTCTGTTCATGTTGGACTTGGATAGAATAAAGAAAATCTCAATGTGGGACCAGTTAATCATCTGGAAATGTTAGATTTATATGCGTGTGTACACCTGTGCGTGTTTGCATTTATGCTTTGAGGAACTTACCACCAGAAAACAGTTTAAAAAAAAAAAGACATACACAGTGGGTCTCAGTGAGGGAGGAGACAGAGAAAAAATTAGTCAAAAGTAGTTACTTGTTGCTTTCATGTAAAGAGGAGGAACAAACAGGCGGATGCAGAGAGACAAAGACAGACAGAGCAAGAGAAAGAGGTAGACATAGAGACACAGAATTAGGGACAGATACAAAGGAATTACACTATGTGAGCCAGCACCTGGGGGGTTTCTAACAGCTTGGACCGTGTTCCTGTCATTTGGTGTGTGTGTGTGTGTGTGTGTGTGTGTGTGACAGGTGAACAGAGGCAATGTGTCACAGAACAGGACAGACTCTGCGTGGCGTAGTGTTCTATCAGCCCTGCCAAAATACACCCATACAGATATGGGCACGGCACACACAAACACACTCATCACATCAACAGCTGAAAAACCCAAGTTATTCATTTATTTGGCTCAGTATAATAATTCTAAAACAGAGTATCTGTTGGCCTATCTGTCAATTTTTCCTCTGACTTTTTCAGTTTAATCTTTCTCTCGCTCTTTTTGCACGTCTGTGATGGGTGAAATTCATTCTTACTTTGCGGCTCGGTTTCATTCTGTGTGTGTTTCATTTGATTTCATTTCATTTGTCATTATGTGTCTATAAATGTTTATAGTTTTTCATTTTTAACATTTTCTGATTTTCTTTACATGTGTTACTAAAATGTCAGACTGAAGTTGTTTGTAAATGTTTTTTAATAAACAATATTCCCTGTTTTGGGGCTATTTAAATTGAAGTTTTTTTTATACATTTTAAGTAATTATAACATTTTTCAGCAGTATACAAAAGGAATTATTTGCTGAAAAATGTCCAACACAATTTTCCAGAGCCCAAGTGGATGTATTCAAACTGTTTGTTTTGTCTGACCAACAGTCCAAAACTCAACGATATTCAGTTTACTATCATACAAGACTAAGAAAACTTCACAACCGAGAAGCTGGAACCAGAGACTTGTTGGCATTATTTGATAATCAAAATAGTTGTGATTAATTAACAACTAATCAATTAATTGTTTGAGCTCTACGTATGTCTGTTTTTCGAACCAGTCAACAAAAAATTGTAAGTTATTTCAGTAATTTTTAGAGGCCTTTTTAAAGCAAAGATTAGATTTATTGGTCTCCCAATCAATGCTTCTTCTATTGAAAATTTTAATGATAAAAGTGAATGACACACACAACTAAAAATACAGTACTTTTTTACTGTATACTGTACTATGTCTCTGCCCATCTATTCGACCCTCACACATGTACCAACCCAACCCATTCTTCTGTCGTCCTTCGCTCATCCGTCTTTATGTCAATGCTCTCACTGTTTTTCTTTCTACCTTTCTGCCAGTTTAGGTTGAATGGTAATCAAAAAAGTGGGCCCCCGAGGGACTCATGTGTGCAGTAATATGACAGTGACACGGAAAGCCAGCACGCTCTGCTGAATTGTGAGCTCATTTGTGTGTTGGATGGATCATGTCTCTGCATTTATTTGTACATCTATAACCTGTAAATGCATTTTTCATTAATGTCATTTTGCATTACGCCGTGTTGGTGTGTGTGTGTGTGTGTTTCTTCTTCCTTACACGCATGTTATAAATTCAGTATATAACATGAGAGATATCATTAATTTTTTATAACATACCCACATTTTTCTGTATAATGGGGTGACTCAAATGTGTCATGTGGTGCTCAGGAATGATCGGTTATTTGTGCTGGAGGTGAGGTCACTTCCTATTTTGTGTAACGGCTTCGAGCAGGGAGCCCTCACCTATGCTGTGAATCTGGTGTAGATCCATGCGTGTTTGCCTTTGGCGTTGTGTGTGTGTTCACGTGTATGTGTGTGTGCCCTTCATGCTGTGACTGTATTTCAGGTTCTGTTTACTGGTCCAAACCTGACTGTTTGGGCCAGTAGCAACAGGAGAGGGGAAGTCCCCTGGGAGAAAGAAAGGGAGGGAGCACTCCAAACAGGACATGGTCGGAGAGGTCACCCTGGGTGGGTGGCGGAGGAGAAAAGTGGGGGTCATCGTGACTTGGCTGGAAAGGGAAGGGGCTAAAGGATGTTTTTGGATAGATGATTTGAAGGTAATGCGTAGAGTTCCGTTTACAATAGGAGGAAGAGAGATAGAGGTATGATGGGGAGAGACAGGGATAACACCAGACAGAGAGAAATGGAGGAGTGGGTGGGAAGCAGGGAATACGTGTCAGCGGTGTGTTAAGGGCAGGGGGTGCGTTTATTTTCGATCTGCTCCCGAGGCAGCATCCTGTCCTGGATGGGTGGGGCTAAAGACAAGCCAGGGAGCAGAGGAAGAGGGCTAAGACAGCCCATCTGCTAGTCCCAGACACACATCTACGCACACACACACATGGACACACTCACTCTGTTGGAAGAGTGTCAACTCTGAGCTATAAATACACTGAACCCAAAGAAGACCACGAGGCGACTAAGGTGATTTTTCATTTGGTGTTAAAAACAGCAGTGGAGATGGGCCACATGTACACTCAAAACACACACACTCAGACACACACAGCATTTGGACTGCCTCCAATTACCCCCACATACACACACATTTGACACGAATTCACGTACTGACAGACGCTCGCTGACACATGAAGGTAGCACACACAGACACACGGCATCATTCCAACAGCAGTGCTTCCTCTTCCTGTGTCTATTAGAGACTTGGCACCTACATTTCAAGGTGTCGTTGTTATGTTATCATGTTTGTGTGTTCAAGTAACTGAGAGAAAGTTATTTTGCCATCCTACTGACTTGGCCCACAAACAAGGTCATCGCCATGTGTGTCAGTGGCAAAGACTGATTGTTCTCATTCTCATTTTACTCTAATCTGATGTTTCAAGATGAGAGTTTTGTTTTTTCTCTCCACCTGAGCTCGGGCCAGATGGCGCATGCAAACAGACACCTACGTGTTTCTGCTACACAGATGAAGCTGACCAGGCATAACGCTGATCATGTGCATGCCCATATGCACACATGCGTATTAAAGGTGACAGCGGTGCTCCTCCGCCCCTCTAAAACACAACCATCAGCATCATCACCACAACACAAATGCATACACACACACATTTAGTGTGTAATGCAGTAGATAGCAGAGAGGAGCAGGACAAAGCAGATTAGATTTTCTCTTATCTCTATCTCTCTGTTTCCTCTGTCGTACCCTTCTTCCTTTCCCCACGAGACTGTGTGTGTGTGTGTGTGTGTGTGTGTGTGTGTGAACTATGTGTCTTCTAGTCTTAGCATTTTGTCTTGGCATCGTGTGTCTGTGCATGCATGTCCTCTTAGCTGCGAGTGCAAGTCTGTGAATGCATTCCTGTCTGTGTGTGTGTGTGTGTGTGTGTATATATCTAGCAGTTTTGTGCGTGGGTAATGCGACAGGGCCATATTTCCCCTGGGCCCAGGGCTCTGCAGGCTTTAGCCTCGCTCTCTCTAAGCAGTTTAGGAAAAACAATGACAGGCCTCTGTATTGACTGGTCTGGTCTGGCCTGGCCTGGAGATGGGCTGTTCTCAATAGAGCACACACACCCTCTGCTATTAAAAGAACAGTAGAAACATGGTGAAATAAAGTTCAAACCAGGATTCATGGTCATATTCATTTGATTTAAAGTAATAATCTCAAAGATTTTCATTTAAATAAATGTCGGTTAAGTCACTATTACTGAATGAGAAAACACAATGGTGATTAAGCCTATGGCCCACTGATGAAAGCCTTTGCATTTTCAGTATTATGTACTGGGTGTCGGTGGCAATATTCACAGAAAAAATGCTGTATTATGTTACTGCTAATGCAAACCAAACATTTCCTCCTGTTGCAGCTTCACATTAAAAGCATTTAACTGGCGAAACACGAGTTGACTTTTATTATGAAGTAGTCACAGGAAATGCACTGTGTTTGTGAGTGAGCTTAGGACTGACAGCTATCATTCAAAAATGCAGTTGGTTGCCCTAGTAGAGCGCACGCCCCATGTACAAGGCTGAGTCCTTACCGCAGCGGCCTCTGTTCAAAACCAGCCCCAACCTTTTCTGCTTGTCATCTCCTCTCTCTCCCACATTTCCTGTTTCTCTTCAGCTGTTCCTATCTAATAAAGACAAAAGGGCCCCAAAAAAAAAAAAAAATCTTTAAAAAAAATGTGTCTACAAAACAAGACAACGGTCATTTTCTGCATTTTTTTACAGCGGATCAGTTTGAAATATTGCAGGGTGTAATGGAACACGGAGCAGCCACAGTGAGCTGTTAGAGCTGCAGGCTGCAATCCTCCAACTCCTGAGCGAGGTAACCAACTCCTTTCACTGTACCCTGCTGTTCGTAGACTCATGCCATGTGCAGCATAAAATCACATCACGGTTGCTCACAGATTGATGGAAAAAGGCCAATTATTGACTAATGTCTTTATTACAATGACAGTTTGTTGTGCTGCCCCCAGAATTCTGTTACCCGCAGTATTAAACCGCACTTGATGTTAGGCCTACCACCACTAACTACAATTATCGCCACATCAACCAGGACTGAAATCTTAAGGGTTGCCACTTTAATCTTTTCAGGAAGTGGGTTTAGAAAACAACACAATCCCTACAGACTGCCTCAAGCTGGAAGAAGCTGTTCTAACAGAAAAAAATACACTTCCTATTTGAATAAATATACCTCAGAATACAGCAGAAGGCAGTAGAATAACATACAAACCAAAAATGGCTCCCGCTTCATATTCAAGCTAACCTGTTTCTAGCATGCTGTTTCATTGTGTTTATACTGTAAATTCTCACATAACGTTTGACCTTTCTTGTCTCAGCTGAAGAGAGAACCTGGCCTTTAGTTCTACTTTCCTCTGTTTTACATACATATATTTTTTTTTATCATATTTTAGTAAGAAGCCTTCCTGTTGTTGTTTACTCTTAATGCAAATTCTTGCACACTTGCTTCATCTATTTCACATTAAAACACTTCCAGAAGTTTGGGGGACTTCGTCCCTTCACTTTGCTGGAAAGCTTTTATTGTGAAACATCTGCAGGTGTGGCGTTTCATGAAAGGCAGCTTGGTTTGAGAATTGACTGGACTAATGACAGGGCTACAACCACACTAAACATTCTTCTTCTTCTTCTTCTTCTTCTTCTCCATCCCTTCACTCTCTTTTCCTCCCTCCATTTTTTTCTGTAGAATATATCAATTACTCTGCTGTAGAGCAGATGTCACACTGTGACACACACGCACACACACACACACACTTCTGATCAATTGCAGTGCTGCATAATCAATACCAAGCTCCCCAACAACGGCGTAAATGAAGAAAAGTAACTGGGAGATGTCAGAGGTGTGTGTGTGTATTTGTGTGTGTGTCATATGAAGTGTGTAGCATGGCTGTCATCCATTCGTCCATTACATTCTTCTCTCATCCCTCTCTCTCATCTGTATCCCTTTCTCCCTCTCTCCCCTTTCCTCTCCTCTGGGCTATTTCCAGCAGTCCACTGCAGTGCTGCGAGCTCCTCCAGGGAGTGACCGCAGCCTCCCTCCTTCCATCCCTCCCTCCTCTTCCTCTGTCCTTCCTCTCCATGCCTCGCTCCGTCTACAAATCAATACGGCAGCAGCAGGACCCAAAGAACCTGAGGGAAAACACACACAGACACGCACACTCTATCTCCCTCTCCTCTCTAGGTCCTTCCTCCCTACTTCCCTTTTCCTTCTTGCAGTCATTCTACTACTAGCTCCTTTTTACTTTTTTCTCTTTTTCTCTCCATTCATGCATGATCTCATGCATGACCTCAGTGGTTAGAGGTCATGTAAGAGGCAAGTGCATAATGACAAAAGCCAGAAATGGATGTAGTCTTCTAAGAAACAGGACAGGTGCACTGGACAAAATCTTGCTCTCTCCTCTCCTCTCCTCTCCTCTCCTCTCCTCTCCTCTCCTCTCGTGTTTAACATGGTCACATAAAGAGGAATGAGCCTGACCTCTTCTGGCAGTGAGAGGAAATGCAACCAGTTAGCTTGCCAATGGAGCAGAGAGACAGAGGATGAGAGAAAGCAATAAAGAGAGACAAGAGGAGGGTTTTCTATTATAATGGGGTCAGTGGCTCCCAATGAGATCTGCTTCCTCACTAGAGAGGCCTCACACACACACACACACACACACACACACAGAAACAGACACTTATTTTTCACTGTCCCGTTTGTTATTTTGCTCATTTGCTCAGCCATTTCTCTGAAACCCTTCTACTGCATGTGTCAGTGAGTGAGTGAGTGAGTGAGTGAATGAATGAATGTGTGTGTGTGTGTGCGCACGCACGCAGACGCCTCTCTAGTGTGTGTAGGACATTAATACCCTTTGCTTTCCCCTGGACAGGCTAGCTTGGCCTCTGAAGCCGAGTGACAGACACTCTCATACACAGTCATTCAGCATACACTTGATCTCTCGCTTTCTCACATACACACACACACACACACTCTCTCACACACACACACACACACACCCATACACACACACTTGCACACCAAAGGGCTCAACGAAACATGCACAGCAAGATAACGGCCATAGAATGACAAATAAGTATTTATCAACCCCAAACCACGTATAATCCTTCACATTTCTGTCCCCATCCACCCCTCCTCGCCTCTCTGTTCTGTTCATCCCCCTATCCCCTCCTCTTTTTTTCATTCTCCCATCCACTATTCTTTTTTTCCAACCATAGTGGGGCCTATCTGTGAGAGAGAGCGATTAATCTGAGAAAGCTGCTTTTAGTGGTGGGGGGGGCACGTTGATTGGGAAGATCTCACTGGGGCTTGTGTGTTGTGTGTGTCTGTAAGTGTGAATGTGTATGTGTGAAGAAGCAGGAATGATAGGGAAAGATTTCAGGGGGAATTTGTGTGTGTGTGTGTGTGAGAGAGAGAGAGAGAGAGAGAGAGGTAGGGAACGTTTCACAGGGAGAAAGCTGTACAGTCTGGGGAAAAAGAGGGAGGAGGAAGAAAACATCCTAGTGGAAATTTCTGATACACACACACACACACAAATTCCCAGAGAAATCTTTCCAGTCATCTCCCCATCTTCCACACACACACATACGCAGACAGTATCTCCCCAGTTTTTGATGTGATGCTAAGTAGTTCCAAACCAAGCAAATCCAGATTATCACGAGTTCAGTTCCCCATTGCAGCTGATATGGAACAGCCACAGAGGACTGATTGTGGAAGTGTGTTTGTGTGTCTGTGTGTTGTGTGTGTTTGTGTGTGTGATCATGAGTGCTGAAGCCAACATGTGCATGTGTTTGCACATTTTTGTGTATAACATTCCCAACACTCCCCAAGGAGAAGCCTGTACAGGCCTGTTAATGTGTATTTATGTGTGTGTATTTATCTTTCAGTAAGAAGTTTAACATTATTAGTTGCATGTGCAGTATACTGTATATGTTCCATCCTCAGTCATTTACACATACAAATCCGTCTCTGAATCTCAGTTCCTCCACTCTGGCTTTTACCTAGAGATCTCTGCGTCAGTCTCCCTTTGTGCTCTCACTGCTGTTGTGAATTTTAATTTTGGAAAAAGGTGTTTTTTGCATTGTGATTATGTATTGATGTGTAGTGGGCTGATGCCTTTGGAGAGATGTGAATGTAGGCGTCTCTGAGGTATGGAGACGGTCTATGTAAAATATTAATCACAATATCAAAAGACACGAGGGTTTCACAGATCTGAATAAACAAATCAAGGCCCTGGGTTCCCACAGATAAGAAATAAAACAGAACAAATACTATATGATCTGTAATTATTAGTTTTTTCTGACCAGAACCAGGTTCTGCTTTTATTGGATGACTTGGTATATTTTTGGGTGTCAAAATGTGCAAAAATATAAGTACGTGTCTCTCATGATCTCACATTTTTTTCCCCTATTTCTCAAAATGTTTTGTGTGAGAAACAATACCACACTTTACCTAGTAGTTTATGTTGTAGAGTTGTCTTGTCTGCTCGTCTTGTTTTGTCTTCTTCTATTCTTCCCTATTCTCTTCTCTTCCTTGTTCTCTTCTTTCATCTGACTATGTATAAAGCGAGGAGGCCTTGCTGTCTGTACTGTGGGAGGCAGTTGTGTTTCTGTTCTATTATTGGGTGGGGGTGCAAGTGGAAGGCACTATGCTCACGTAGCCCATTATTTCTCTCATCATGTGTTCTCACTTTTTCTCTCTATCTCTCCCTCTCCCTCTCTCCCTCCAGAACCACACACTGAGTCAGCACGCGCAGTGAGACCGAGGCCCGGCAGGATCTCTCGGCTCAGCCGGGGCCCCCGACCCGGAGCCGGCAGGGGACTCCCATCTCCACATCACAGCCAATCAAAGTGTCATTTGCTACTCACATGTAAAACTCTAACGATCGCGCCACTGGGTGCGGCTATTAGGAGCAGCAGGGGAAAGGAATATTAATGGAATATGCTATTAAATAAAGAAAGGAAAAAGTGGGTGAGAGAAACGGTAAGAGCTCGATGAAAGAAAGAGAGAAGTGAAAAAGGGTATTGTACGTGCAGTATTTTTTATTGTCCCTGCCAAACCCCCCCCCCCACCAGCTTCTTCCACCTCTCCTTCTCCTTTCCTCCCACCCATCACACCCCAGGTCAGGCATTTTATTTTTTTTAACAAATAGAAAAGGAAAAAAAGCAAGAAAACACCCTTTGTTTTGGGATTTTTTTAATAGATTGTAGAAAAAAGCTTCACTTTCTCGTCCCCTCAGTTGCTTATTGTATTTAACTTCATAACCTCTTTCTTTGATTTTTTTTTTCCTGCCATATGCGCTTATTTTCTTGGTTTTCATTTTTGTACCTTTCATTTCTTGCCGTAAGTAGGTACTTGTGCTGTGTTGTGATTGTTTGTTTGCCAGTCGTAATATTCCTGAGTTTTTTCCCCCCAACTGATCCTTTTTATGATCATTGTTATATATTTCTTTTCCTTTTTGTAATTACTATGAAAAAAAGACATAAAACAAAAGTGCAGAAAACCATACAGATGTTTGTTTTTTTGGATTGGGTTTTCCAGTCTCTATGGGGCCTATAATGGTTATTGTAAAAATGAATATCATCGATTTCAGTGCGTCTGGTCAATGACTGCTTTTTAAATGTGAATTAACCAGATTGCAATAATCTAGTACAAACAAAAAAGATAAAACAAATAAATACAAATAAAGAATCTGTGTGATGTGCATTTATTCAAAAGAAATCTGTGAGCTTGCATGCATACCCACTGAAGTGTCCTCAGTCACTAATATGTCTAATATTCAACTGTAATACTCTCCAAGTTAGGTGGAAATTCTAATGAGGGTGATTCAGAGCTACATGTGATGGTGAAGTGATCAAGGACCAAATCAAGGATGGAACACCCATAAGTTCAGTTCATATTTTAAAAGGCAGGGGTTTTTATATAACACATGTACAAAGGCAGTTCAGAGGGTTTTACATAATGTATTAAAAACAAAAGATATCCCAGCTATGTGGTTCCCAACATGGGCATTAAGACCCTTCTATGGGGTCACAAGATGATTAATGGGATAGGAAAAGAGAAACAATATTTCTGCTACATTTATTTTTTATGACTTTAATCTTCTGCTTATTTTTTTGAATATGTCTTCAGACCTCTAAAGCAAAATTCAAATGAAATAATCTGCAATGAAAAAAAAAAAAAAACTCCTTAAATGACCTTAGGGAGCACTGTTGAATGTGTGAGTGGTGTATTATCAAGTTGGCATCTTCCTTCTCTGATGTTTAGCCTTTCTGAGCAAGAAAGCCACCCTGCACATTCCAGCACAGTGGGAGTCTTCATATACACTCTGTTCAGTGTTGATGTCAGTGCAGTGTAAAGCCCTTTGTACATCTACATTATTAAATACCTGCAAGCAATACTGCCCCAGCAAATAGGACCAACACACACCTCCATCCTGTAACATGAACTCACCAAAGAGTGCACTGGAGTCCTGGGGGGTCCAGCTGGGGTTCAAGAGAAATCACTCATTAGATCACAGTTACAGGTCAATTTCATATTTCCCTTCCTATACAAACGTAAGCTTCGATGCACAATTACTGTAGAGGTGACAGAAAATGGAACATTGTCACCCATGTTAATGTTGACCAATTCACACACTGGTGTATGAAGAATACTGGTGGCATTACACAGTACTGATTCTAACAGTTGTTAGCAAAATTCTTCCATCTCCATAGACTGTCATGAGCCCTGGGACTGTGATGTCAGCCAGTGCAGTGTCATTATACCCAGGGACTTCATTCACAAGGTAACTGTGGGATTGATCACACTTTGCCACAATCATCTCAGAATGTATCTGCTGATAGAAACAGACACATGCTGCTTGTTTGTGATTTTTAGTAACGTGTATGTGTCCTCAATTTCACTCATGTCAGTAAGAAGTCAACCTGTGCCAAGTGCCTTGCTTAGATAAAAATCTCTTTCACAGGTGTGTTCTGGCCAAGATAACAGCAGCACGCAGAACATAGAAGTCACACAACATATCATTCAGACTTACAATTTAAAAAAAAAAAGAAAAAAAAAAGCAGCAGACATTAAGCTTCTTTTTCCTAGTTTGGTATGCACCCTAGCAATGCATTGTAGATATGATTTCCAGCAATGTAAACAGCAGTTCCTTGCTCCCAGTTATTATATAAAATTGCATAAATATGGAGGTAAGATGTCCAGAATTCTCAGAAACACAGCCTTGACGTACCATCAGCTTAGCAAATTGTTATGGCTAACGTGTTCGCTACCTACTTACACATCCAGCAGACACAAAGCATCATAAACATCTCATTGAAGATGTGTCTCCGGCCACCTGATGAATGTAAGGTTTAGTGGATCAAACACATGTTTGATCTGGTCTGGTGTGAATGAGCAGCGTGACTCAGCACCACAGTCCTGTACAGGTCATAAAACCAAAACTTTGAGATACAGAGGCTAAAAGCTGCACAGAGCTACAAAACTGAGGGTTAGTTGTCAGTGGGTTTGGTAATACTAACAACCCTTTCATTTATACTGTCTACAGTAAGAGTCCACAGTCATGCTAGTGGCTTTGTAAGGCTGGACTTTGGCACAGTGGTGCTTTGAGCTAAATGCTTACATCAGCATGCTAACATTTTCACAATGACAATGACAGGTGTAATGTTTACCGTGTTCACCATCTTACACTACACACAGTACGGCTGAGGGGATTTTCCTTATTAAAATCAGTCATAATTAATGATTTAATAATTGATTAATTATCAGTCATAAACCAAACTATTTGATAAACTGAAAGTTTGACCTGATAGTGGCTGTAAATAAAAAGTTAGGGGATCACCAAAATGATTACAATTCATCCTGATGGGGATATGAATGTACCATATTTTATGGCAATCCTTCCAATAGCTGTTGAAACATCTCACTCAAAACCACAAATGTCGTCCTCATGGTGGCACTACAGAAAAAGTCAGAGGATCACCAAAATCAGTAGGATTCATCTTCTGGGAACCATGAATGTCTGTACCAAATGTTGTGTAAATCCAAGATATTTCTCAGGATAAGTCTTGTTTTGAGCAGTTTCATGTAAGAACTACGATAGTTCAACAAATCTTTGGATTATCTTGAGTAACCGGGTCATGATTTCTGGAAAGAGACATTGCCGATGAGTTTTTCAAATGTATTTTTTGGCGCTTTGACCACCACAAGCCAGTGCCATATAATCCCATTATATTCAAAAGAGACATCTCCAAAACTCGGAAACTCACTCCAAAACAATCTAGATTGATGAATAGCACTACAGGTAATAGGAAAAATATGTATTTTTGATTTGGGGTGAACTCTCAGTTGGGAATAGGGGAATGGGAATAGGAATTGTGTAGAAATCCACTGGTTTCAAGGTTTTCTGCAGAGGATACTGCATCTGCAAAACATTGTGCATGCTGACCCTTCAAGCATATGGTCTTTAGGGTCAAATAATACAGTAAAATTTGTTCTAGAAATTAATTTATTTTTTATTTACATTGATTAACGATTGAGTCATACATTTTATTTTCCACTACATAACCGAATTTGACATCACATAGATGGCGTAACTAACTACTTTTGGCCACAGGCACCCATAAGGGTAGGCCTACTAACTTAGAATTGGAAAATGTACAAGCACCACCCGAAGACAGCAGTAAAGATGATTTACTAGCTGTTTGAACTGGACGCAGAAATAAAGTTTGTTCTACAAAATCCGTGCGATAAGAGCCGTGATACTAAACAGCTCCATGTTCTGTATGTAAACACATATGCAAGTAGTCTTTCTCTGTTACAAATTAACAGCGGTTCATGACAGAGGCTGCATCGGTTAAAACCCTGTGAAATAGGTCTGTGTATTTCCGGGTGGCACGAGGCTGCTCCCGTACCTCCCAGCTAGCATCAGTTGGTTCAGCTTCCCTACTCCATCCAGCCACAACAACAGCCACCGGAGGCCGGGACACAAACAGAACCAGCCAGTTATTGACCGACAGATCTATAATTGATGTCTTATAGCTGAAAGCCAAAGGAGGAGGGGGGGGGGGGGCAGCGGGCGGGAGTTATGGCGGCGTCGCTTCTCTCCGAGACCGACATCAGGCACCGGTCCATGGCGGAGGAAGATCCGAACGGGAATGAGCACGGGGCGGCTGCACGCAGCCAGGCGCCTCGATGGGGACCGCAGCACGCCGGGGCCCGACAGCTAGCAAGGCTCTACTCTCCCGGTGAGGACGTATTTGTTCTCGTTGTTTGTGTTATTAATGTTGTCACTTGCTTTCTCGGTAACGGTGCCGTAAACGAGACATGGCAACAGTAGAGGCCAAAAGCCACAGTGCGACATCAGTGGTGATGGGCGCAGGGATGATGGTAACAAGGATGATGATGGAGAGACTCCTGATAGCAAACTGCTGGCTATAGGCTAACTTAGCAGTGGTATGTCATCTATGACTAATCACTACAACGCACGTGTGGTCCTTATTATGGCTGCACATATAGTAGTCTACAGTCTGTCATGTAACCTGCTGTGAATTATTGCGCATGGAAATGTGTTTTGGAGGAGTGGCTTTGGAGGGAGGCGGTGGGATTTTTTTCGGTTGGATACTTTCAAAATCTAGCTATCTCTTGCTAGTTTCTCCAACATTACCAACCCTAGCTTTAAACAGTGTGAAGGTCTACTGTCCACAGCTTAATGTACCCCTCCACTCCAAAATGTGTTTTTCCTATGTTTACACCCCCTAAATTGTCAGACCATGACTTTATTTACTTGTATCTGTGCCAAGTTTGTGTTTGAGGTGTTTTTCACACAAATCTGAGATTCAAACAGACTCCGGGCAAGCTAGATTTGGGAAGTCACAAATTCGAAAACCAAACGCAAAAGAAACCTGAAACCTCCACACAGAGCGGACTTGTCAGTACAGAGAGCAAGAGTTTGCACAAAGTTAGCATAGTGAAAGTTTTAAAAGCAAACATGGTAGAGTGTGCAGTTTTTGGATGTAAACCCTGGAGCTTCATTCCACTATCCTCTAAAGTTACGTAATAACAATGTGAACACACTGTAACATCGTAGCAGATATTATTTTATGTTTCACAACCACTAAATCTGTGTAAGCCACTGCCAGTTACAAGCTAACAAACATGATAACCAATTAAAGATGCAAAATACACTGACGCTCAAACATGTATGGCTGAATATCTCCGATGTTTCCTCTAACTCTAGCCATCTTGACGGGCACCGCTCTCTCACCATGGATGTATGTCTCTCACCCACATCCATGCTCTCACCGGCACCGGTCAGCCTAACACGCAGCGGTGGTGGGCGGGGCATTCAGAGATCCAGCATTTCCCAATGAGGGAGAAAGAGTAGATGTGCTTCCAGCCCCTTTTCAGAGTTTTTTTCTTATAACCATGTTAAACAAAATATTAATCAGTGCAGAGTATTTTAAAACATGCCTGATGGGGAACTTTAAAGGACCACATTTTCAGTCTGCAGCTTACTGAAAAGCCTGTTTGTGCCTGCTATATTTTGATTCTTTATCTGCTGGACTATGTCAGCACTGTTTAATAACAACGTTAAAATACAACGTTTTAAACGCCAGTATCACTCAGTTATTATTTCTAGATGGGGATTAAGTTTTAACTCAAAGTGGGCCTCCAGAGTAAATTGTACCCAAGGCCTCTGTAAAGTTAGAATTCGTCCTGAGGTCTGTATGCATTGATCCTAGAAACTAGGGGTGTAACGATACACAAAATTCACGGTTCGGTATATACCTCAGTTTTGGGGTCACGATTCCGTACATTTTCGTTACAGCCAGGAAAACAAAAGAAATTTAAAATAATATTTTTGTAATTTATTTAGAAAAATCCAAACATTTAACAGTAGCTCATACTGGCATATTGTCAATCAGAAAAAACAAAAATAAATAGCCTAACACAAATAGCAGTAATGCTCCATTGTAAGACTTTGACCTGTTGATAATTCCTGAACAACTGCAGCTTGCCCTCGTATACAGGGCTGGCACAACAGACTGACTAAAATGCACACATGAAGGCATATTGTAGCGGGGCTCAAGCACATGTTTGAAGTGTTTCCTCAGAAATACCCGACTTCAGTTGAACAATGTCGGCATACAGTTTGACACTAATCGTTGCCCATTTTTGCTGTAACTAACCAGGAAACTGTAACCAATGTTCCCGTACAGTGAATTTAAATGTCACAGAAGGATCCTGGGGGGAGGAGATACTAGTGAAGTTATTACCTTCAGCTCGGAGAGGCGTTTAGTCCTAGGACAAAATCAATGTCTGTGACACAGTCTACAGCAGTAATCCTCAGATCTAGTCCTTGGGGTCCGGAATGTTGCTGGTTTTCTTTTCTCCCTGCTAGTTTAAATTCACCTGGCGTCCCAGTCCAAATAAGTCTCTGATTAGGCATCTAGAATGAAAACTGCCTGGCAGACTAAAATGTAAGCAACAGTCTTGACCCTGGAGACTAAATTTCAGGACCACTGGTGCACAGGCTACAAATGCTTTAATAAAATGACGGCAGTTGTTATTGTTGGCAGAATTGCCTGCCTCCATCACAACAAAGTGTTGCTTCTGAGCATGACCCAGAGGCCTTATGTAGTAGTGTGCATTGTGGTCTTGTTAAACACATGTAGCTTCCAGAGAATATTTTCCCATCAGCCACACCACTCCCTGCTGTCTTTTGTGTTTGTTTTGATCTTTATCTTTTTGTCCCAATCATATTAGCTTTTATCCAGGAATTTCTCTGTAATCAGGCTCCTTTACCATCTGGATAATCAATAACAGTAAAAAAAAAAAGCTGACGAGTTTCATATTCTTAGCCATTCCTTCATACGTAAACCTGCTTAAGGTTTTCAGGATTTTAAATTAATATTTATTCCCAGACAGGCATGTCACTCTTTGCTACCATTGGACATCACAGCTCAACTCTGGCATTTATTGGCTGTCAGTGGGTTTTGATCAAATATGGGCTCAGAATTGTGAGAGGGAATGCAAAATTTAACCCAAGAAGATAATTTGAGCCATTTTGTCACTGTAGATACATTGATTTTAGCATGGTGAAGGAAGGCACACTGTGCCTCAGACCTTAGCAAAGAAAACCTGTCTTACCAGTTGTGCATCAAGCTGGACTGTTCCACATTTTGCATCACCATCTGCCCTGCTTCTCACTTCACTGAGCATATTAATTGCCTCTAGTTGGACCATGTTGGCCACTTGTTAACACTTCCTCAAGTAGGAATGATGATCAGAGAAAAAGAAAGGTTTGCACCACTATAACTGCATTATTGTGAAGTTCATATGAGGGCACAACATGTGTCACTAGGTTGGCACTTGAATCCAAAGCCCTTACAGCACTATGAGTGTGTTCATGTTAACAAACCACTGACCCTGCCAGTGCCTCTCTCGACTCACTGAGCTGAAAAGGAACTTCTGACTCGACTGGTGACATAAGACTTTTTCAAACTTTATTTTCATTTAACCTCTGTCTGCGTGCAGGCCGTCACAGAACAAACTCTTCACTTCAGTGGAAACTGGTGAGACCGAGGTCCTATTTTTAGACACTGTATTGAGTAAATGAGTCACCTTTGTCATTAATGGAATTGGAACTACACTATTATTCAGTCCCATTACATTAGAGAGATAACCATCTCTACTCTTGCATTCGGTCTTTTCTGCTGCCAGGCAGCACAAACATTACACATTCATGTAAACAGAGACAAGACAAGCTTGCATACGTGCAGGCACACACACACGTGCACACGGTTGATTGTTTAGCTTAATTAAAGTTGGATACGAGCTGATGACAGGGAGCGAGAGATGTTAGACAAATAACGACATGTTTTTGTGTTTGTTTGGAAGTGTATTTTCATTTATTCATAGGTCACAGCAGCAACCAATCAGCATTAGTAATAACAATGTCAGAGATGTAAACATTTTAACAACTGATGGTTTAAGTACTGGCTCATTGATTTGGCAGCAATTAGCCCAAGTTAAAGATGAAATATGTGACTTTACTGCTGTTGCCAAATATGGCAGAGTTGCTGTTGAAGCCTGCCTATCAGCCACTGGAAGATGTGTCAGCTAGCAAAGTGTGATACTGCTGTGCTTAAGAGGAGGATGAAGAGCAGGGAGAGGTTGATCGGCAAAATGGTGAACATACTGAATGAGAAGGATGCTGATGAAAACCTGGGTCGTGTTGGCTTTGCCAGCCTGTTGTTGTTTAGTGTAGCGCTGATTGACGGTTAAGAGGATCACACATGCATTTGGGGTCCCGAAACTTTATCCCCTCTCGCTTAGCGGCCACAAAGCTTAGTTAGCAGACTGACTCTGTGTAAAAATAGCCCAGACAAGGCTGTGAGATAAGCAGTGTTCTGACGCAACACAAACTCTGCTGCTAAACTCCACAATAACAGTGAAGTATACTCGGTCATTGAACCTGACGTTTTGGCGAAGCTTTGCACACTTATACACTTTTGTCTCTGCAGATGTACCAATCCACATGACTCATGACTTATTGGGACTAACTTGTACTAAAGAAAAGGTTAAGTCTAAGACACCTGTTAGACAAGCTTTGTCATGTTGACTTTATTACTGTTAGAGAGGTGTAGAGTGTTTGAAAAGGTTTTTAGTGACTCATGATCCTGTAATATTTCTCCCACATTTGGGACATAATTGGGGGCTGGCTGTGGCGGTGGAGTGGGGTGTTCATTAATCCCAGGCTTGGTGGTTTGATTCCCCAGCTCCTCCTGTCCGCATGCCAAAGTGTCCTTGAGCAGCACACTGAACCCCAAATTGCTCCCGATGGTTAGGCCAGTGCCTTGCATGGTAAACGCAATTGGTGAGTGTGTGTGTGTGTGTGTGTGTGTGTGCATGAGTGAATGAGAGGCAAATTGTAAAGCGCTTTTATTTTGTAAATGTTACAGGCTTTACTTTGTAGTAATTAACCTTAAATGCCCTGAAAAGATATTTTCTCTATCAGCTTCTTATTCTGAGCGACGCATAGACAAACATTTTTAATAAGGGTCCCTTAAACTTCGTTATTAAAGAACTGTGACCAAGATATGTACAGTACTGTACCGACACTGTTTCTAAATGACCTCAAACATATCTTCAGCATTTCTGTACTGCTGTTTCGCATTACTTACTGGCCAATATATCTGTGATAAACTAAAATCGTCTGAAAATAACCGCCCTGCAGATGTTTCAGTCGGGCTCGGGTTTATTGTCTAAATTATTGCAATTAGAAACTTTAAATTAATTTTAAATATACAGTATATTTATAAATGTTTGTAATAAATATAAATGTCGTGCATTTCTTTTATTTTAATCATTATGATTTAGTATTTATAAAGTATTATGATTTATTGATCCTGAGTTTACTGAAGTCATGAAGTTCAAGTTCAGCTGAATTTATTAAAATAAGACACTGCCATCCCGTGTCAGGTGCATTTATAAATATGGACGTCACTTTCACTGTCACATTGTAACATTTAGAAACATTATGAAGGAAATGCTGCATAGGAATCATTTGTAGGCTTCAGTGATAGATAATTAGACAAAAATAGATTTTTAGTAGCATGGCACATTTTTAGTACAAAATGAATTCTAGCTTTTAGTTTATAGCTGATCTTTTAAAATCAAGGAAACATGTTTCCAAAAATGTTCTTGAAATATTTGTTCTTAATCCAGTTTTATTTCAAAATAGTGTCAACAGAGACACCACTGAATGCAGTGATGGTGGTGGTACTGTATCAGTGCATTGTAAATAAACAGCTTATTGTCAGTGTATTGGTTTTGTCCAAGTGCCACAAAACAACAAGTTCTGTTGGTGAAGGACAATGGCAGCTGTCAACCAGAATACAGTCAAATGTCATATTAGATTTTTCAGTGCACTATAAAAACCGTGCATCCTCAGGGTGGGAAAAGGCTGCTTTTTGGTTGAAATTAGAGATCAGTAGTTTTCCAGCTGTAATCATAGAGAAGGATGTGTGTGAAGTTTTGTGTTTTTACCAGGTAAACCTCTGAATGACATAAGCTTTCCCTCATTCCAGCCAAAGAGCACAGCAGGCTGCACATGGAAGATATGCTCAGCGACGCTAACAATGCTGCTGAGCCATTTTATGAAAACTTAAAAGCAAAAATGTTCCCCACATGCTGACAAGTGTCTGTTAAAGAAAAATAAACAGCCAAAATTCAAAATGTCAAAGTGTCCATTTAAGGGACACCACGCTGTTATGTGCTTAGTTGTTTGGGTCCGGTTCAACGCCGGTAGGAGGTAAATCTAAATAGCAGTTTGGCTTGTTAGAGTTTGGAGAAGTTAGATGAGGCGTTGGCGATGCTCCATAGAGCCAAACATGGGCTCATTACAGCAAAGTTAGGATGGACAAACAGCTGGATACATCTCCCTCTCCCTCTGTTTCTGCGTCTCTCACCAACTCTCTATTCATCCCCTCGTCTCTCCTGGGTCCTCCCATATGTCTGAAGTGTCACGGTCCGCTGACTGCCTCTCCTCTCCTCAAATGCTATCACATTATTTCTCTTCCACTTTCTGTATTTAGCAAGGCATCTACATCTAGTCACATGAGCAGCATGTATGTTTGTGTCTGTCTGTTATATCTATCTCTTCACTTGTGTGTGTGTGTGTGTGTGTGTGTGTGTGTGTGTGTGATCTGGAGGATCTGTTGTTAGTGCCTGTAAGCGATACTGATCCTAAACCTCGTTCAGCTCTAACCTCGCTGACTGCTCATGTTGCAACCTGCTCCCATTAAACACAGATGAAGACATTCTGCAGCACAGGAGCTTCCCTGAAAGCACTCTCTTTACAGTAGGTGTGTTCAGCCATAAAAATATAATTTCTTTGAAAGCAATCAACCAACCTTTTGGTTAATAAACTGACTTTTGCAGCAAGGAGGTTGGTAATACTTTAACCTCAGTGTGTTTTAGGAGAAGTGGTAAAACAAACAACACACTTCTTCTGAATTCCCAACCACAAGAATGTAACTACAGTAACAGTTTCTGATTGGTGAAGTTTTGAAATTACAATCTACACCATATTTTCAAAGCAATAAAGCCTTGTAACAGATCGATTTTGTCAATTTTGTCCAACCCAAAAAGGTTCAAAAGCCAAAAATTAAAGTTATCTTTGTGAAAATGCAATTACTGTAGAGTCTTATTCACCATACATTGTGAAAAAAATGTAAATCAGTATGGCTTAGCTGTCACACAGGTTGGTTAACTCTTGAGATAATAACATTTGACGCTTGAATCTTAGCGCTCTGACAATCTTTCAAGAGTGGTTTGAAGATCCTGAGGTTTAGCCTCAGTCTGCCAGGAAGGAAATACAAATCCCAGAAAATGTTGACATGATGAATTTACAAAAAAATGAACAGTAATTTTGGAACATTAGTTACAGTAATGATGTGAGACTGATGTGGTGTGCTTGTGTTGTGTTGGAAATGAAGCATGAACAGCATGACCACAATCTGCTGATGAAATAAAGTAGGTATAGTCTATAAGATGCCACAGATTTGTCAAACAATAGGAAAAAATGTCCCCTCACGTCCCAGAGCCCAAGGTGATGTCTTCAAATGTCTTGTTTTGTTCAAACAAAAGTCCAAAACCTAAAGATTCAGTGAATTATGACAATGAAAATCAGCAAATCCTCTCATTTGAGAAGACTAACCAACTATCAAAATAATTATTTTTCTGTCGATCGACTGACTAATCGTTTTAACTCTACATTTTAGTTTATAAAGCATTTCATTTTGAGCATAAACTAGGTGACAGACACGCTGACTCTACAGGATTATGTTTAAGTGTGTTTTATTGTGGAGCACTCATAGCCTAGTATGTTACAAAACCTATGTTGCCTTATGTTGTAGTTTTGTGTATGATGACATAATTCATACAGCCGTCCATGCATCTAGTCAGTCAGTTGGATCATTGATTTTAAACGTTTCTTCTGCGACTTGAGATTACCAAAAACCTTTTTCCCATAGGCCATTGCCCTGTTACCAAAACAACAGAAACAAGGCAAGGTCGTTGAGGTAGGTCAAATTTGAAAATGTGGACAAAGGTAGCAAAGCATCATACAATGTTATGCCTATTATTTCTAACAGTCAAAGCCTTTTCACATAAGAAAAATGTCTGGCTAATAGATGGAGGTATCCTATGCAGTTACATTTTGTATGTATTCCTATATGATATTCATGTGTCCTTCATCTACAGTACATGACTTGATTTTTGGAAATGAATTTTTCCCTCATGGAGAAGTTTCTGTGCTGCGAAGTGACACATCTCAACCCTGAAATATGACTGGCCTGAATTTGTCTGTTGAAGACGTGCTGCTGTGATAACACTCACTTCTCTCTCGTGTGACAGTTGACACATTCACACACACACACACACATACACACAAACACACGGCCAGACATCCTGAACTAGTGATCCCAGGGTCATGAAGGTCAGAGGTCAGAAACCATTTGAGCATGTGTGCTGGGCCTTGAGAGTTACTGGGCTGTATTTGGCTTTGACCTCTGTGTGTGTTCTTGTGACCTCAGTGTGTGTACGATGAGAGTACTATAACAGAGTCAGCAGAATCAGAAGGGTAAACCATTGAGTTACTGTATACAGTACTGTGTGTGTATGCTCAAGTGTATTTTACTGACCTCATACTTTCTATTTCCAATATGTACAATATTTCCAGGTAAGCACTATTGGAATTCATCATGCAGTGAAACACTGGTCAACCTAGCTGATTAATTCAGTTTTTCTGCAAAATTCCTCATGGTATAATGTTTTGGGTCATGGATTGTGATTTGCGTTATTGCAAAGAAATGTTTTTTCAAATAAAGCTATAATAAGTTCTCTGATGTGGTTCATCCCGGAGGTACATTATTCTTCCTTGAAGTTTCGGCTGATGCTATTTCTGTAGTTGCATTTTAATTTTATTTGTGTTAAACGGTGGTGTCTACTGCTGCTTATAACAGTTCTTCAGTTCTAGTTCATCTGTTTATTACAAACAAACTGATGTTGCTGCTGTATGTAAATGTAAAATACCTAACTTCCCAATCCAAAGGATATGTAAGGTAAATACCCTCCAAGGTGTACTTTGCATTATTGTAATAGATGACGGCAGGTGTGAGAACCCCACTTTGCCTCCATGGAGCCCATGACAATCATGGAACGTAAAACATGGAGGGTATCATCCCGCTTACACATGGCCACTTGCCAACAAGATGCCATCTGTAATAAAATTTGAAAATATGATTTGTTCATTTACTTATATAGCTAACTTTGACTCTACTTTTCTGTTTAAAATCTCAATATACAGTCCCTGAGCCTCAGAGTTTCTGCTGGTTGCGTTGCTAGGCAACATCTAGCTAAACAGGAGAAAGAGAAATTTTACAGATTGCTCTCAAATCTTGAACATACTCAGCCTATAAGAATAGAGAATATCTTTGCCTCCTGCCACTATACTTGTCATGAAGTTAATCCACACCTTCCAGCCAATCAGAATCAAGAATTTTCAGTGGCCATAAATGGTGGTGTATACAGCCCATTCTGACCTGGCTCTAAAGTGAGTCAGATTTGTCAATATCAAACATTTAATTGAAATTTAAATGCTTCAGATTATTACTTTGCATGCCAACAATGTATTTAATTTTGGAACTTATATTGGTTGAACTAACGGTGTAGGAACATTTGGTTGGAACAAGTCAGAAGGCAAAGTTTGCTTTTAAGGGAGATATTTTACCTAACTAAATGTGTTGTGTTGTTGTCCACACTCATGCAGCCAAAGATAAAACACAGCACACATACACATAAATGATGTGCACACATATTCAGACACAGGCACACACACACACACTGTACACACACATTACACACCTACACAGTGCATCTATGGCTTTAGGCGAGCCTTCTAGGCAGGATTTTGCTATTGACCTTGACCAACACAAGTGAGGAGTTGGGAATGCTGTGCATTTTCAGAGATGAGCTCTGTGTGTGTGTGTGTGTGTGTGTGTGTGTGTGTGTGTGTGTGTGTGTGTGTGTGTGTGTGTGTGTGTAATTATCCTTATGAGGGCCGCAGATGAATATGGTGGTAGCAGAAAGCCCAGGAGATGAGGGGATGGCATACAGCACACACACTCACACAAAAGAACACACATGATGGGATCTGTCCATCCTTTTTTTTGTCCCTCCACAGGGGAGGGAGGCTGGAGCAGGGCCTACTTACACTGGCTCTCATGTGGGTTAAAATATGTGTATGTGGTGTGAGTGTATGTGTGTTATTGTGCCTTGATATATGCATCTGTTTGTGTGTGTGTGTGTGTGTGTATGCCATTGTGTCGGTATGCAGTTATTGAATCTCATTTGCCACATTCCTCTCTTTGTTGCTGTTGAATCTACAGGGTAATGGATTTATTAAGTTTGTCTGGCAGGGTTGTGTGCGTGCACATCCACATTGTGTTTGTGCTTGTGTGTGCACGCGTGTGTGTGTATCGTTTCTTCATCTACGGTATGTGTATTTTACGTTGATGTTGGTTTTGTGTGTATGTATGTGCCAGTGAGTGTGTGTTTGCTTGCGTCCCTGTGTTGTGCACTATTATCTTGTGTGTGTGTGTGTGTGTGTGTGTGTGTCCCAGGTTCTGTGGTCCGCTGAGATCAGATGAAAGGAAAGAGGCCTGTGACTGATCCACTCCCTCTGAACAAGGGAATTCGACCTCCCCTCTTCCTCCCCTCTCTCTCTCCCTCACCCTCTTTGTGTCTCTCTACCTCTTTCTCGCACCCCATCTTTCCCTGTTACTGTCATTCTCTCTCAGTCTCTCCCTCCCTCATCTCTCTCTGTCTCCCCCTCTTTCATTCTCTTTCCCTCTGAGCATGTGACCCACTTTTACCACCCACTTCTCTCCCTTTCTGTCTCTCTCCCTCTCACTCTCCCCAAGTCCCATCTGAAGACAGTCTACTGAGAGCAAACCAGGGGACACAGAAAGAGAGACACAGAATAGAAAGAGTACCAGAGATGTCTGTATTCTGCTCGTGCATACAGTACCACCCTCTGTGATTTAGTGCCTAATGTGTTAGCAGTCTATACATCAGTATAAGTGTTTGTAAATGCAGTTTATCTCAGAGACAGACTGTAGGATATGGAAAAAAGATAAAGCACAAAAAGGCATGGTTGAGGTGTGTGACTGGTCTTTGAGCCACTGTCAGGCTTGCTGTTCAGAGTGTGTGAGTTTCTTTTTGTCAGAGGCTCTGTAGGTGTTTTTTCAGAGTGCGAGTGCGGCTGGCTCACTTGTTGTTTGCTGTTGTTGTGTTCTCGCCTTTGGTTTTGTCCCTCGCTGAGTGTATGGGTTCACTTTATTGGTCATAACAGAATCATAAATATTTTTCCCCCCAATTTAACGTTGCATTCAGCAATATAGCAGCACTGATTCTTGAGTGATTACACCTTATTGCGCTGGTGACGTCATTTGGCGCTAGAGTCTGCGCAGTAGTGATTGGGGTTGGAGCCCATTCACCCCGCCGACTCAATCGCGAGCCGGCCTCAGCTGTCAATCATGACGTGAAACCCTGTTTTTATAGCATCAAATAACTAGTTAGAACCAAACTTATCAGAAAAATGAACACTTGAACACACATCAGCATGATAAGAACTACCTAAAATGACAGAAACCATCTTTGGGAAAAATTTATTTGACGTGTACTTTTGAGTTTTTAGTTTGGCTCATGTTCCATCTGCTAACATGGAGGGTCGGGGTTTATGACCTATACTGCTGCCAGCCACCAGGGGGCGGGGTGATCGAGATGTTTTGGCTTCACTTTTGGGGAGTTGTCATGTCGTCCATCTTTATATACAGTCTATGGCATGCACAGTTGATAAATGAGTCCCCTGGTCACAGCAGAAAGTGGTACAGTGAAATTCAATTGTGCGTCTTCACAAAATATGTGTTATATGTGTGCTTGATGACGTTGTGAATACTGGCAGGGTAGTTGGTAAACTACTGTAACTGCTGAGCTCACTGATAACATACTTCTCTGAACTGTTCGATTTACTCTTCCTTGGCATTTTGTTCTCATGGAATGTGAACGACTCCTGTCTCATAACTGTCTGCAAGCTGCTCCTCTTCTATGGAACAGTTTATACTCAGACGAGGTTAAATAAGCTAATAAGCTATGATAGCTTCCTCAGTTTTGGACACTTTGAACTCAGTGTGGAATTACTTCGCCCCCATAAGCAAATCCACAGATTGTGGCAATTCAATTGGAATTAATGGATTTCACTGCAAAATGTTTACGTTTTACATGCTGGTCAGACCAGGCCTTTAACATTTTTTTAAATCATATTAATTTTCCGAGTTGAACACTTAAAAACACTCTGCTTCATCAGGACTGTGTGGGTGTGGTTTGATCAGGATTGGTTGACAGTGACCTGGCCATACAAGTAAACATCCCCCAACCATCATCAGATTATGATTCAAATATTGCTAATTTCTGATTGATGGATAGGTGTATGTGACATTACCTTTTTCCAACCGAGCCTCAACTACTTCAAAGAAAACAGACATACTCTCAGGTGAAATACTCCAAACTGATCTAAGTTTATATTGTGTTCATGTAGGACCCCGTCACTCATTGTAAGAAGCTTTGAGAAATGTGTTTTCAGAGCATTTCAGATTTAAGGTCAAGGTTGCTTTTCTTGTCTCCCAGATTTGAAAATTGTCTTGGATTGAAGGAATTGCTGCATAAAAACAGACATGTTACAAAAGACACTTGTTAGATAAATTACAGGCAAACCATCCAAACCAAACTGCATTTCTCTCACTACCCCCCTACCCTTTTTTCAGTCCTCCATGCATTGCCCATTTTAGGTTATAAGGGGATAGAATCTGATAATTGATATGATCTGACAACTCCTATCAAACCAGAAGCCAGCAAAATGGGCAGTCTTTTGGCAGTATAACACTGTAACACTAATTTAGACAGTACTCGACCACTGGGTATCCACAGTCATCAGTGTTGACCTGTTCTCATTTTTTGTCCCACTGACCACTGCACACCCTTTCTGACCATGGCCAGTCAAATCCAATCAAATCAATGGCTGTGTGTCAAACAAGACCCTGATTGGCCCGTCTGTTATGCTGCTTTACACAAAGCATCAGAGACTCTGTTTCTCTTCTGCGTGGTTTGTTAACTAGCTTAATGAGCTTCAATCTACTGTTAAGAAGTCGTGTTTGTGAAGAGTCACTGTTGCGATCTCCCAGAGGTTGAGGTTGATTTATGTGTCATATAAAATAATGTGGCTTTGAATTTTTTCAGACTAGACCACAGTGCTGATATGCAGTGGCCTAAATGTGTGACTCACAATTTGGCCCCATGACGTTTTTGCTCATTTTTGTGTATTTGCTTGCATCTTGTCACATCATTCTGGATTTTAATCTTTTGTTTGCTTGTTAGTGTAACACAATTTTTAACAAGCTTCAGTCCATCACCCTATTTCCTTGTTCCCTGACAAACAGCAGAGAGAGGTAAAGGGGTCTACTTTCTGTCTCCCCTCTCCATTAGTCCATTAGTATTCAAGATGTGTTGCCTGCCTGCTTGCTGCCCGCCACTCATTCCCTCGACAGCGAATCAGCCGGCGTTGATTAATTTCAGCCTATTAGCACCCCTCGTTCCCCTCCCCCGGCTCCGCCCAGGTTAAATCCCTGTGCACACCCACGTGCGCGCTCGCAGGCTGGGGGTGCTGCTGGGTGAGCGATGGCAGCGAGGTTGCCAGGGAGCCAGTTGTTGTCAGAACGATATTAATGAGTGCGCTGCTCTGGCCCTATGATTGTGTGTAGATGGATGTGTGTGTGTGCCAGTGTGTTTGTGTTTACGTGTGTTGAAGTGTACGTCTTTAATTATGGCGTTTGTATGCCAAGTGAAGGCAGGTCCGGTATATGTGTGTGTGTTTGTGTGCTGCAGCATGAGAGGTTTGTGTTTGGTGAGAGCGTATGTGTATGTTCAAATATGCTAGCCTATGTCCATCCATACATACATGCTTGTAGAGGCTGTTTTTGTGTGTCTGTCTGTAGTTGTGTGTGATATCCAGCAATGCCATGGCCTGAGGGACAAGAGCTTGTGTGTGTGTGTGTGAGAGAGAGAGAGAGAGTGTGTGTGTGTGCGCTCTGCGGAGGCCTGTCCTAGTTTCCTTCCCCTCACCAGGGAGCCGGAGGATCCAAGGACTGACGCACATCACCTGACAGCCGCCCCACTGCTCCACGGCCCTGCACTGTGTGTGTGTGTGTGTGATGGAGATGGAGTGTCTGAATTTGTGTATGTGTCACAGGACACGTGTGTGTAATAGAGAGAGATGTGAGAATGTGTTAGGAAATCCATCAGTTGGGGTATCATTCTATGTGTGTGAGCGCTCACATGTATGTCAATGTGTGTTTGTGTTCAGAGTGTGTGTGGGTGCAGACGAGAGAGTTGGAGAGAGTGAATTTTGGTGTACTGATCCCTTGAGGTGTGTGTGTGTGTGTGTGTGTGTGTGTGTGTGTGCCTATGGGCAGAGTGGAGAAAATGGTGTCACATGAAGCTTGGAGACAACAGAGCTGCGCTCTACTTAACCTCTGTATGGACTGAGGCTGTGTGGACTAAAAACCCATTACCTGGGCTTTATGATGTAAACACATGAAGTTATTTCACTGGACCTGTGCTACATGTACAGAACACAGAACACAGTATTATAATTCACTCTGTACAGTAAACACGTCATAATTCAACAGGACTGTGCATGATGCAGCAGCAAGTACACCCTACTGTTGACTGCTACCTTTAGAACAGTGCTGACTGCAGTTACAGACCGTTCACACAGAGGCACGTTGCTCAGGAGAAACTTGTACTTGAGTGGAAGAATTTGTTGGGAGCATGAGGTGAAAAAAAATAGAAAATAGTTCACCAGGATCACCTGGTGCACCTCAAACCACAAAAGGAAATCCAAGAAAAGCCCTTAGTATTTTATTGTGAGTCAGTCGTAACTCCTCTCTCCCTCTTTTGGCATGCTCTTTCTGTTTTCAGTGCGGCTTGCATTTCTCTGAATGGAGCCTTAAACTAGTGGCCATTGTCTTATGTATTTAATGCCAGGTTTCTTTGGAAATGGAGTTCTCCTATTTCAGTTTGCGTAGCTCAGGGGAGCAGGTCATTTTCCAGGAAAGCTGCCTACCAACTTTTCTGCTGCTGTTGTATTTAGCAGCCAGCTACGTTAGTGTGCCACAGTCGCAGAGAAACAATCATTCTGTTTTTAGATTACATCAGTTTCCTTTTATTCCTGCAAATGTCTAATTGCGTTAGCCACATGCCCGGTAGGTGACTTTTGAATTGATCTCAAAATATATCACTGTACAAATTATATTTATCCCAAACAGTACCTTCACTGGAATGCATCAGACCTCATACTTGTCCACATTGGTTAATTGGCCATAAAATGATGCAGAGTAGCACTGATTGTAGATTTCAGGCCTGTGTTTAATGTTGTCCAAGGAATAGGCTTAATTTGCTTAATGTTAGGAAATGAGGCATTAAGGTTATTGACAATGAATTAATATATCATTTATGTTAGGATGCAGTTTAGATAGTGTGCTCAGATGTGAATGAGCTGCAGGACTGTCTGAGCCCTTTCAATGCAGCTGTTTGGACGAAATATGTTTTGTCTCAATTCGGTTTGTTTGATTCAAAGTCGTTTCTATCATTTGTATGTTCTAAGTCTGTATTTTTGCAGAATTTGTTACATTTGTGACATTTCATTTTGTTTAATCAGTAGCTTGATCTGCTCAGGCATGCAAGGTTCATACTCTGCATTACTAACAGATGTTCTCATCTTGTTACTATGTCTGGGATGCAGATATGCTGCTGATTACAAATGGGTGACCTCCTCAACATATGCTGTAGTCCCTGTGTTTTATATAGTCTGTGTTGTTGGAGTTAGAATCGCTGAAATAAAGTTGATGATATACAGTAATAGGCAAGAGTAATTATAGTTGTTATACATAGCAATAGTTTGGGGAAATATGCTTATTTGCTTTTTTGTCGAGAGTTAGAAGAGAAGATTGATACCAACCTCATGTCTATATGGTAAATATGACACTACTGCCAGCTGCCAGTTAGCTTAGCATAAAAAGACAAACAGGGGGAAAAGGCTGGGTGTCATTAATTAACATGTTATATCTAATTTGTTTAATCCATACAAAAACTGAGGTGTTGCTCAGGCACAGTGACTTTCTTGAGTGCCACGTTGTCACCATGAGGTTGCCTGGCAACCAGCGGAAACACCAAGAAATCACTGCTCCCAGCCAAAAAATAGTTCCACAAATAACCCTGTAAAACCACAAATGATTGTTTTTACACTTTGTTTTTTGTACGGATTAAACAAACAAATTGTAATTTGTTAATAAGTGAACTTTAGAGTTGCTATCAGGTGGATTTTGTTACGTTTGTACATAGCCAGGCTAGCTGTTTCCCCTTGTTGCCAGTATTTATGCTTAGCTAAACTAACTGGTGTAGGGCATCACAGCACAAGTCTTAAACAAAAATATTTGATTATTTGCCTTGTCCAATTACAATCAGTAGCAGAAACAATTTTTCAAAACATCTCTGACTTGCAAAGTCAAACTCATTTAGAATCTGAACTTCTGTCTATACTTGAATTAGCCATCTGTCTCTCCACAACTTTGATAGCATCTATTTTTAGAAGGTGAAGGGTCACATTTGATCATTCGTAAAATATCCATAATCACATATTTTAAATCTCCCATGACCACTTCAGTCCATACCTTATGAGAGGCTGATAGCATATTCATAGTCACACTGGTCTATAGGCGCACACACTCACAGGCCTGTGTGCTTTATTAAAAAACTGTCATGAATATCTTATAGGGTGCTAATGCTGTGTGATACATTAGGATCTGAACACATTAAAGTTTTAAAAGCACATTTGACTGGCAAAGAAAGAAGGAATAAGAGAACGGTGACAGGGGGTGAGACAAAGAACAAAAGACATTGATTTAAAAACAGAACAGTGATGGTTTATATTTGTACGTTTTATAGTTTATTTCTGTAAGTGGGTGAGATATTCTGTTATCAAATTTCCTGCTTGGGCTGACAGGTCAGACAAGTCAGAACAAAGAAAAGAAGCAAACAAAGGGACAATTCAAAGAAATGTAAGCTCATGGAAGACTAAAGTAATAGAAAACCCTGCGGTAGGATATGGTGCTCTGCCATATTAGATGAGCTATAGTGTGTGTGTGTGTTTTCAATAATTCAGTATGTCTAATCTTCAGGGTTTTGAGTTTGACCCTCTCACCACACTCTCATAATATTGCTGATCTGCAAGTTTAGAGTATGAGCAGTTTTAGTTAGTCCCTCTCCCTCTGTCCTTTACTTAATACTGCTGACCTATGAGTTCGGCCTCATCCCTGCTGAGGCCTACCTCCCACCTGAAACAGCCTATGTGTGTGTGTCCATGTGGGCTTGGTGCTGCGTCAGCATTGGTGTTTCACATATGAGAGGTTGTGACCCCGCAGCCTGGACTACACTTGTCTTCATCTGACTGATTACATATTAACGCCCTGGGAACACACACACAGTCATTGTGGTTGAATGGTCCTTTGACCCTCGATACGGAGTGAGTTGTTCTCCCAGTGGTTGCAGGGACCTCACCCAGTTCATTAATACAACACATCAGAGCCGAGACACCCTCAACTTCGTACCAGCTTCCTCTCCTCTCCTGTCCTCGATCATAACCAATGCACAGTACCAAACAATATAATCTGTACTTGATGATGCTAAGATAAATAAAGTGTGTTTTTCTTGTCGTTTGTGTCCTTGTTCATCTTCAGGTAAGCGGCTCCAGGAGTGGATGTGTGTGATTCTGTGTCTCTTCCTTTTCATCATCAACTTCTCCTTCCTCCTCCTGCACTTCTCCACCGTTCACATCTACAAGATCATCCTTGGCATCGGTGAGCTGGCAGTCAGAAAGGCTGTGACCGTTGGGAAATTACCAAGGATAAAGATAAAACTTTCCTCTGTAAAGATATCACCTTAAAACTACCTATCAGTTACCATGAGACTGTTTTTTTTTTTTAAATAAATCATCTTTAATGATTGTTAGAAAACGATCCACATGAGGTTGTTCTAACACTTTTGTAAAATTGTGTTTTGGTGTTTGCTTGCACGTCTAATCTAACATGTTATTCCGTTTTCTTCTGTCACTTTCTGTGTTTGTGCGCCAGTCCTAGGAATAGTGACGGCAGACTTTGCATCGGGGATGGTACACTGGGGGGCAGATACCTGGGGATCTGTGGACATCCCTGTTATTGGCAAGGTGAGCACACATACATATATATATACACACACACATACATAGACAGTCGGGCTGAATTAAACAACTTCTAGTAATTTGCCTTCTTAACTACTGTACAAAGTAAAGCCTAATTTTCCTCTCTTTCCCCTGAAACTATTCAACCACAACGGAATTGGCACATTGACAAAAGCCCTAGAAATGAGGTACACAATTGTGGGCCAATGTAACAGTCGCTCATGTGTTGGTGCTACATTCAGTCTGAATTTTAGTTTTTTTAATTTTTTTAAGACCCCCTCCACTCAAAAATATGTTTTTCTACTTGTTCCAACAGTTGGATGTTTGAACTTCACTGTGCAGAATGATGTATGTGCAGAGTTTGACACTAGAAGGCTGTTTGCACATTCATCTGCTGAAAGTGGAAAGTTTCTCTGTACTCACTGAAAATCAGATTTTAAGGGCTTGTCTATTTGACGATGTAGTGGGAGACCCTAGCATTTTGTTGACAAACTTCTATTTGAGTTCCCTGGGTCAGGATTATTTCACTAAATATATCCTCATCAATTACAGCCAGTTCATCCAGCTGCTATTATGTGTTTTGCCGCTTAAATTTAAGGTTTATCAATAAACATTGAATCTTATAAACCATTTGGCTGTGCAAATGAATTTGGTAGCCACCACACAAAAAAGGAGATGACCTATCTCTCCACAGTAATAAAAACACTAATACTACAAATATAGTAGTAGTAGTAGTAGTAGTAATATATCTACTTCTTATCAGATAATGTTACAGTGCGCTTTACAAATAGCAGAAATTAAAACAAAAATACAAGACAAAAACTAGAAAATGGCAAATAAAAAACATTAAAACAAAACCATAACATAAAAATTTGTAGTGCAGTGTAAGCAAAACACATTTGAAAGAAAAGCATGAATATTGAAATGAGGCAGATAAACAGAAGATTTAAGAAAGGTATGAAGGGAAAGGTTACATTCAACCAACTGCCATGTTCTAAAGAATCTTTTAATGTTTTTGAAAGAATAGTTCAACATTTTGGGAAACCCGCTTCTCCAGGAAGCCTCACAACCGCCTGTAAAACCATCTTGGGTATCAAATTTGATTTCAAATGTTATTTTCACCACTTGCTGAATTACTGTGTGTTTAAGTCTCTTGCTTGAGGACATCAGTTTGGTGTTTGCTTTACTTTTCATGCAAACAGTGACAATGTCTGGCAGCTAAATGGAATATTTTTACTGTTGGAGGTTTTGTCAAAATAAAAGCTTGTAGTCAACCGACAAGTCAAGGCCTTGGAAGAATATGTAAGTATATAGTGAACATTTTTGTGAGCCAGTGAATTATGGACTACAGAGAAGATACTGTACCGTACCAGTGGCCCCTCCAGCTCAGTGGCCCCTCTCTCCTGAGGCTGCGTCACCATATCATTATGGTGGTTGCACCTTATTCCCCCGAGCCTCAGGACTGCCATAATGACCTGGAAACTAAATGTCACTGTTTCACAGGGGCCTGTAGACAGTAATGTCCATGGTCCCCAATACACACATGACACACACAGCCACACAAACACACACACACGGACACATGCTGTGAATGGCCTCACCTTGAACCTCCACATCATGTCACCATACAGTGCAGTGTATGTATGCATCCATCTTTATGCATGCATAAAGATGGATGCACATACACTTAATTCTGACATTAAAACACGTCGCCTACATTAATGCACACACACATTTTGCCACGTTTCCCACAGCCAATTAGAGTGAAGGTTATTCTCATTTCAGCCAACTAAAATCAGTGTGATCAGGTGCAGCTTGTAGATTGGTCCATGTTAACTTTGTTTTGATTGATGGGATGAGACTTCGGTGTGTGTGTGTGTATGTATTTCATCTTATATCTCTTCTATTTATGAAATATTCATTGATAGTTAATTAGTGTAAATGTTAAAGCTCATGTGTGTTTTGAGACCTGAAGCATCCTTATTATAATGATAGTTATTTTATCAATGTGTGATTTAATAATGTTGTTATTCACTGTTTAATTAAAATGGATATTATCCGTCACATGAACCTCTCATACTACTAAAACCTCGAAAGAAAATGCTTTTTATGTCCACATGTACTATATGATCATAAAAGGGTTAATAGTCTTTTATGTTATGTGTGTGTTGTCATTATTATGCCTGACGGTGTAGTCCCTCATTCGTCCAGGAGTGTTCTATCGTAGAAAAGGTTTCAGTCGTAGTGATCTGGACACTGTTGCCCAGTAATCAGTAATCAGGCCTTTTGTTAGGCCTGATTACTGATTACTGGGCCTAACAATAGGCCTGATTACTGATTACTGGGCCATCATGGAAACAATTAGGTCAGTTTCAGGTGAAACTAGCTAATCAACAGATACTCAGGTATATTCCTTCCTGAGGGCAGGGCTTATGTAACACAGAGTAGCTTAAATTTCTAGTTCCCATCCCATTTTTTCACAATTGAGAATGACTTCCGGATGGGAGCCGAAACGTCTTGATTCTGAAAACAGTGTCCAGATGACTACGACTGAAACCTTTTCTATTATAATGCCTGTTTTATTATTATTATACATCTGCAGTGTTTTAATCAAACTCATTGGTATCTATATACAGAATCCAGTTTGTAAATGCCTTACTAGTTGTCAGAAGTAAAGGCTGCACACTGATCCACATAATTCATTAAATGGACAATGTTTCTATCTCAGTTGGATATAATTCTGCACTTAGACACACTGCCCATTACTTTATGTTTAAAAATCATTTAAAGTGACTAATTTCTGTAATATCAATTTTTGTAGTTCATCCCAAGCAGATGGAGCTGCCCACATGACAGCTCTTTTACTAAGCTCTGTATTAACCTTCGGTAGAGACAGCTGCAGGGAGTGTGTTAAGTGTTTACTAAGTGGAGATTTACGGATCACAAAATTAAAAGTTCCACCACACAAACACGTTCTTACATTGGTTGTTACTAAATATTTACACCCACCAACTGTTTATTGATGGAAACTCAAACAAGATTTTAAATGACATTTTACAAAAATAAAACAACAAACCTCAAATAACAAAACGTTATACCAATAGCATCAGACTAAATGACCAAATAACATCAGCTAGGTTAGCATAATATTTCCCGCTCATTCCAAACTGCATAAATACTACTAACTCTAAAATACACATATTTCTGAATGTATGATGCTTTTACAAAGGATTGGCCGTTAGGTTTGGACGTTATGTTACAGTTATGCTACAGTGACTTGCTGTTTACATTGTTTTTGATTGTGTTGTGATGTGCTACAGATATTTCCTAGCAACCCTTTTTCATATTACTAAAATTTAAGTCTTTATTGGTTTAAGACATTTCTTAAGTTTTAATGGTGCAACTCGATTTAATAAATCACTAGTTTGAAACGAGCTAGAAGTTTCTAAGAATTTAGGAAGGACTATACAAAAAAATTTAATAATGGATTTATGAACAGCTGGAGGAGTGCTGGCTGTAATTTGACACGTGATGAAAGTAAATATAGAGGAAGATACAATGGAAGGTGCTGAAGCATAATCTTAAAAATTAAAGAATACCATGGATTGGTGATTGGATTGTTAAAGAAGTTAGTTTAGTTTCTTTCTCTGTCAACATGACCCTTTAATGACAAACCGTAATCCAGCAGGAACTTAAAGGTATTTAAAGGAGGAGACATTTTCAATAGGGATTTCAAATTAGCGCTGACTGAATCAAATTAAAAGCATTTTGTAAATTAGTTGCAACGGCACAAAACACAGTCCCTGTTAACAGCTTAATAGTGAGTGGCAACATTCAATTTATTTACATAGTTTTATTTGTTAGCCTCTGAAATGGCAATTTTTCATTTAATAAACTAGCATAATAATTCATATTTCCACACAAGACACTGTTTGTTATCACAGCTTTGAGATAAGTCCCATTACTGCTATGCAGTCTGACACTAAGTGGCACTGGATAGCACATTATTGATTGATCTGTTTAGTGTGATGAATTCTAATAGTCTTTTTTGATTTGGTGTTGATTGGGCTTTAATATAATATTTTCTCTCAGTCTATTATTCTGTCATTGTGCCACATCACTGTGTGTAACTCTGAACCTAGTGTATTTTCTGAAGGAGGATTATTTTGTTGCTACATTGTGTTATTTAGATAACACATTTTTGTACATGCATTGTACCATCAGTAGACTCTAAACAATGAATTTCCGAGCCCTGTGTTACTTTTTGTGTTTGCTGAAGGTACTATGTGGTTTGATGTTTATTTATGATGTGGCATTTATTGGGGTTTGGGGTAGTTAGTGGGACCAAAGGCACGGCGGCAGTCATAGATTTGCATGGTGTGTCGGGCACTGTTGGAGACTTCTTATAAAGACTTTAACTGGAAGAGAAGAATGGACCTTTGCAGAGAACAGAGAGATGACAAAAGGCTAGTGGAAAATAAAGTGTGTGTGTGTACAGAGACAAAAAAAATATAAGGCATACACCACAGTTGTGTTTTTGTGTCTGTGTGTGTTTTGAGACTGAGAATAAAGCAGGCCTGTGCTCCCAGTTAAGGTTAGTTTGAATATCAAAGATGAGCATGATGGAGAACACCTGAGGCTAATAGTGGTTGCAGTTATAAAGGTAGACGAAACATTTGAAGCCATTGTGGCTCTTTATTTGTTTGTTCTGTCATTTTTATGTTGTGTATGTACAGTATTTACTGTGTGTGTACATGTGTACGTCCTCACTTTATTTCCTGTTGTTGTTATTTGTGAAGACCTCTTTGAAGACGTTGGTCAGATTGTACCAGTGACACCATGTAGAAACATTCATGCGGACACACCACATGTTGTCCGCACATATGGACTCCTGCCCTCCATAACTTCATCATAAGGGGAAACATAACAGTGATAAGAGTCTGCTGTCAACGTATCATAAATAACATTTCCTGCCATGAAGGCCACGGAGCAGTAACAGCTGCCACTGGAAAATGCATTCTCTATCTGTCAAAGTCATCAGCTCAGTTTGGCCAGTATGGTCTGCAGGATCTTAGGGAAATTTTTGCTACCAAGGTCACCAAAAGATCTTTTTATGAGCCTTTTCAATTTGCACATAAAGAAGTGTGAGTGGAAACATAAGACGTGAAAAAACAAGCCAAAATATCACTAAAAAACAACAACAGAAAAACAAAACAAATAAAAAAACCCACAACTTTTTACACATGGCTAAGGTAGGTTCAATTTTGGCTGGAAAAATGTGTGGCAGTGTCAGCGGTGTACATACCTCCCCAATGTTTCATGACACACCGCACTAAAAACTTAAAAAAAGCCCACTAATACCATATTAATTGGGAATAAAATGCCATTATGTATCAGAGTTACTGGTCCTCACTTAATTATGTAATCTTCTCATGTCCTCTTGAATATATTTGCATAAAGTTAGTTAATGGAAACATGCACTGATGCTCCTTTTATTTTGGCAAAATTTCAGAAATGTGCTTAAAACTTACAAAACAGTTCACCGTAAACAAAACTATTGCCTGTCCCTTGAGAAGTTCTCTTGAACAAGTCACTGAAAATGTACAACATACAATGTATTGACATTAGGGCCGCAACTAACGTTTATTTTCATTATCGATTAATGTGCTGATTATTTTTTCAATTAATCGATGAAACATAAAAGATATTGAAAAAGTGCCCTTCTCAACTTCCCAGAGCCCAATGTGTCATATCCAAATGTCCCAAAGACCCAAAGATATTCAGTTTACAATGATAGAAAGCATCCTCTTATTTGAGAAGCTGGAACCAGAGAATGTTACTGTGTTAATGTTCTTCATTAGAAATTATATAACACTGATTTGCTTTGATTTGAATCCACAAAAGCCTTTTCACTCCCCAGTTCTAAAGCTGCAACACTATCTTAAAAAGTACACTACATTCTCCCAGTAGTGTGTAGAACTATTCCTTAGCGAGGCTTTGGGCTGTGTTTTTTTTTTTTTTTTTTGTCGTCATCATGTCGTTGAGCTTTAATTGACTCAACAAGGATTTAGCAGTCCTCTAATGACACCACTTTGAGGACAAGTCACGCTCATTAGTTCCCAGTGATGCTCGATTCACATTGAAATTTGCCAGATGTGCTTTCAGTGTAGTACTTTTTAGTATATCAGTACTTTTCTCCTTGTGTAAATTTCCCTCTATCTTCTTTGTTACATCTCTAACAAACATGTCTCTTTTAAGGCTACTCTTTAATGAGGCTGATTAGAGCATCAAAGTAGAGTAAATGAATGACTTAAGTCAGTTTCTGCTTAAAGGGCAGAATGGAAAAGGGGGAGTGATTGTATGAAGAAAGCATAGATAGATTTGGCCAGAGAGAGAGAGAGAGAGAGAGAGAGAAACCAACAAAAAGTGAGATGAAAATACAGTATAAAGGTCGGGAGGACAAAAAAAAAGAAGGGGGTGGAAGGGCGTGTCCGTCCAACCAGTGGGACAGCGTTGGTTGCTGGGGCGATGGGCGATGTGAGCTGGTGATTAATGGACGACGTGTGAGGCGGGCCATTAAACGGTGTGGGATTAGAGGACACGCAGCGTCCGGTGGCCCACCGTTAACTGGGAGCGCCAATGCCGCCCCGCTCTGCACGACGTCCGCGGCTTAGCCTGGCTTTCATCTGGCTGAGGGCTGCAGTGAGAGGAGGGGTTGATGGGAGAGGAGAGGTGGGAGGAGGGACGAGAACGGAGATGGGTACATAATTGTGAAGATAGTTTCTGTGTTTGCAGTGGCACCTACCAACAATGTCTGCTGATAGGCGTGCGTGATTGGTTCGAACAGCTAACGCGACAATAATGAGTTTTCATGCTGATGCTTCCATGGCTACACACGCACAGGCGCACACTGTGGAAATACAGATGCAAACCGTCCTTTTTTGCTTCTTCCACAGAGGGAAATAAATTACCTTTATCCTGTGTGTGCATGTGTGTGCGTGTTTCTTTTTGTCCTCTTTTGTGCTTCTGAGATTCAGATTCAGTCTTTCATTTGAGACCCCCATGCTCTCACAGACAGGTGTCTGCCTCTGCACAGTGCAGGTGGAGTTTGTGAGTGTGTGTGTGTGTGTGTTTGAAGCTTACATTTTTGAGTTTGTGTGGGGCGTCCATGGGTCATTTATGCTTATGAGTGTGTTTCCGTGAGCCCACTGCTGTTCTGTGGTTTATTAGGATGCAGGATATGAGCTTTGGGGTTGCACATGATGCTTGGCACCACTGAGTCGTGGTGGGTGTGTGTATGTATGTGTGTGTGTGTGTGTGTGTGTGTGTGCATTTGATCTGCATTTGCGTAAAGACTGTAAACAAGGCTTTCTAGTGTCTGTTTTGTGTTTTGATTTAAAGTGAATGTGAATTAAGTCAAATCTACCCTTGTTTTTGTGCTCTGTTCCATTTAACAAAAACTGCATGTGTGTATGTTTAACTGAGAGAACTGAAAGCCAGAAACTGAGGAGACTTTGCTGTTTCCTGTTTATTAAAATGATTGTATTTGGCCTTCAAGTTTAAATTCTGCTTCTGTTGAATGTTGATTTCAATAGAATTTCTCATTTCAACCAAAGCCCATATATAAGGTATAAGACGTATAAAATAAAAAAATATAACTGTCTATTGTCGCTGTGGCAGAATTAATTAGGTGTTTTTTTCAGTAGTTATACAGTCTTTTCTGCTTCAGCCTGTAGACTGGTGCACTTAAACAATTTTGAGTCTTTTACTGAAAGTAGGACTAACGTTTCAGTCCTGTCCATTTCAATAAGTCTCCATTCACATAAGGCTGCTGCTTTAGAGGGTGGAGGGAATTAGAAATGATTAATTTCTCTCTCTCTCTCTCTCTCTCTGTCTGTGTGTATGCAGGCATTCATTCGTCCATTCAGGGAGCACCACATCGATCCAACCGCCATCACTCGCCACGACTTCATTGAAACCAATGGTGACAACTGTATGATCCCCATCCTACCACTGGCTCACATGGCCTACAAGTTCCTCACATACACACCAGGTAGCACACACAGAATTGAATTTCCTCCATTGGCTATGTAGCGCAGAAAGCACACCATACACATACACCAGTTAAGCACATGCATGTACTTGAAAAAAACTGGAAACACGCACATGGATATGACACATACAAACATTTCAGATGGAAGAGAGATGGAAGAGGAGTGAAACCTACTGTTGTACCATTTGTACCACTGTTGTGACCATTTTCATGGTATCCTGTGTGAAAAAAATAAATCTCATTCATATTGTTATCATCTGTGAGTGAGACGCTTGGGGGCGTAACTCCTGCAGAGGTTCGAGCTATCCCCTGAGATGTCAGCCCCTCTGCACAGATGCCCCAACACAGCAGTGGGACTCACAAGTGGTGCAACATTAGTGATCCCTCACCGGCTTCCCACCCATGAATACTGCCAACATGCCTACACTCACATTGCATAAAGCTGTAATGTGAATGCAAGAACTTCAGAAGGTCAACTTTACAGGGTCTAACAAACTGTAGCAGTGACTTAGTGTTGCAGGACGCCAAAGGTAGCACAGGCTCTGGCTGAAGTGTGTCCACTGATTATAGGGAAGCATGGGGCAGCTTTCTGGTAATCATGTGCACTGACCTTACGAGTGCAGGGCAGGTTGGGAGGAACTGGAGGAGGAAGATCAGCAGGAGAAACAGAGCAACCGGTCAATGAGGAGGTGACATCTCCACCTGTCATGTCTGCACTTCAACTTGAGCCGAAAGGTCACTGACGTGTACAGAGGAATGAGAGGGGAGTTAACATCAGTTAGCTAGGTTAGCTGCAGCTTTTATGGGGTTGAGCTGCTCAGAAACATCTTTGATATGCTTTGTATGCTGTCATGAATAAACCTGGCAGAATAGTCTGCTAACAAAAAGGAATTAAAAGATGTAAATAGGCCACCATCTTACCTCTTTAGCCAAGTGATACCATGTTACAGTGGAAAGAAATGATGATCTTTGCATGAAAATGTCAAACAGCAATATTAAACACTACCCATGTTTTTTGTTGGCACCAGATGCTGATAGGATAATTTAACAGCACCATCTTCTTGGCCAGAATTATCTCTGTATATGTTATAATTATAATTTCAATATATTGCACTGATAAACTCTCTTTCTGGGGATGCCACTATGTGGTGAAGGCAGGGCTTTGTCTTGTAACAATTCTAAAACTGTATTTTAATTTGTATTTTTAGCCATGCTAGTGGCTTGGTCCAGAAGGAACAACAACTATTTGAAGGATTGCAGTGAAATTCATTACAGACATTCATGGTTTCCAGAGAATACAAGCTAATGAATTTATTGATCCCCTGACATTTCATCTAGCGACATCATCAGGTCATAATAAGACTTTGTCCAAACAGAAGTTAAGCATATGAAAATCAGGGAAATCAGAGTTAAAAGTGGAATTCTTCATATAAACACAGTCAACATGAACATAAAGGAAGATTACAGAATGCAGACTGAGAATTCTGATACAATTGGAAAGAATGTAAGGAATTTTATACGTCAAGAAATGGAGAAATGAGGAGCAAAGGGGAAACTTGCAGAGGTCAACTGCTTGTCCACAGCAGGGACTAGCGAATAGGGGGTGAGGGAGGGAAGATTAGAGGGGAGAGAGCACTAGAGAGGTTCACTTGTAGGTGACATCCACACCTGTCATGTCACAAGCCGCAGGGAGTCAAGAGGTCACGAGACAGACAGGGAGAGACGCAGTGACATCCACACCTGTCATGTCTGCACTTTAAGAGGTCACCGCTAAGAGTTTGAGACAGAGGGTGAGAGCGGATGGAGAAGAGGGGGAGCGAGAGAGCGTGGGGGGTGGGGGTGGCAGAGGGTCATGTAGCAGTAAGATGACATCTAAACCTGTCATGTCAAGCTCCTCACAGTGTCAGGCGGTCACCAGACAAAGACCAAGACAGAGGTAGATGGGAAAAGCTGAAAGCTGTGAGGTGACATCTCCAGCTGTCATGTCTGCACTTGAACTGTGTTCAAGAGGTCGCTGTTTTAACCAAAGAGAGAACAAGGGATGGAGGCAGACAGAGAGAGGACAGCTGTAAGTCATACCGACAGAAAGACTCGAGTGAATAACAATAGTTAGCGGTGTGACAGACAGGCCGTAGACTTCTGGTTTTAGGCAGAAGACACAAAAGATAGATGGAAACCACACTCCAATTCACTAAGCAGGTGTTGGTGGCTCAATTACATCTGAATCCAAATTCTCTTCAAATGACAACTGATGCATAATATTATTTTGAGAATTGTTGCACTCAGCTGCTCCTATGTGTGAGTCCTGACATGTTTGTCACCTGTCAGCTCATATCAACACTAACACTATGAAAATCAACCTCTTCCCTTAAAACCAGTCTCTTCTTCAAGTACTCTTTCTATAGCTATAAGCTTAATTCTGCATTTAGGAAACCTAATTAAACACTTATGCGCAGCTGACAATGATGCTTTTAGTTCACATTTTTGCAACGTTTGAAAATTGAAAAAAAGACAGTTGTCAATATTTGGCTCCCTTTCAGTCTAGCCTGGCAGGCACATTCTGAGCTAGTTCACTGTAGATGAGAAGTAGCAAGAATGAATGTCAGTTTGTCCAACCATGCAATAAATGGTGGGTGGTGGGTGAACTAATCACGTCCTTTGCTTAAGTAAAATAAGCAATAAAATACCCCATTGCAAGTCCTGCATTCAAAATTTTACTGAAGTGAAAGTATGTACATAACAGTAGCAAAATATACTTAAAGGTAAATTCCACTATATTTCAACCTGGGGTATTTCCCATAAATGTGGCCGTTGTGACTCTATAGGTCATGCTAACTTTATACTTGCTACTTTCGGTCACACTCGGCACAAAAATGCTCCCTGTGACTGTTATTTATCATATCACTGGATTATTATTATTATTATTACTGATGCATAAATGTGTAAACAGCATTTTACTGTTGTAGTTGGTCGAGGTGGCGTTAATTTTAACTACTTTATATTCTGTTGGGTAGTTTAATCTATAACAATGCATCATATTTTATAAGCTCATCTTATGTTTTGTATGTAAAATCTTAATTTGTAAAGGAACTAGTAACCACAGGTGTCAACTAAATGCAGTGGAGTGAAATATTTCCCAATAAAATGTAGTGGAGTAGAAGTATAAAGTAAATAGAAGAACTCGAGTAAGAAACCAGTACCTCAAATTTGTACTTCAGTACAGTACTTGAGTAAATGTACTTTCCACCACTGTCAATAATGTGTATACGTCAGCAAAATAAAAGCATTTCATCCCTGTTCAGGTTTACAGTTTTTTTCAGTGTGTAAATATTTTACACTGTATGTCTGTTCAACCAGGCATCACTCACCAGACGGTTAATTGAAGTGTTAACTGTGGCTCCTGCTGCCATCATGAAAACAATATAAACAGCTTGCAGCGGGGTGCCCTTTTGCTCAGTTTGAAGCAGCTTGTGTGACCATTAACATCACATATAAATGAAAGATGACTTTTTCACCTTGTTAGCTAATTTGCCTAATCACAAACGTATGGTAAATTCTCTAATAAAAGTGTTCAAATAATGCCTAGGTGTCGCTTCTGCTGTTAACGAAACTTTACTCTTCCTGCAGATGTTTCACAGTAAAAGCCTTCAAAAAGAATGACAGGGATTATGGCTCTTGAACTGCTGGAAATGCGATTGGAAGCAGATCATAAAACAGGATGGTTTCTTACTAAAATATTAATTTATTTATGTATTTTATTTGTAAGGGTCCATGTACAGTATTAAACATAAAGGTTACCTTTTTATGTATTGTACCAGAGTTAGCTTATTTTCATCTGCAGTCCCCTGCAGGTCACAAATGAAACATCCACACACACACACACACACACACACACACACACACACACAGACACATACACACACCATGTCACCAACAAGTGTCTGTTAGACAAATTAAAAGCAAGAATATTTGTATACAAAGCAAAACCAATAAAATGCAGTCAGTGGTGACCGAGTTGAGTTGCTTTTAGCAGATTTTTTTTATTTTATTTTGCTTTAAAGCCATTTAAAATCTTATACACAAGACACATATTTGAATATAATCTAAAATTCTCAAAGCTCAGAAGATGATGTTTCTCCAGTATCCTACAGTGATTATTGAATGGCTTTTTATAGCCAATTATGTATTAAGTTTCATTGTACAAGGACTCTAGTGGTTTAATGCCACCAACATGTAATACAATAAGATGTGGTAAAGGATCACAACATGCATAAATATCTCGGCTGCATTCATAGAAAGACAGTTTCTAATTTGTCTGAAAGTTGTATTCAATGGTTTTTGCCATTTTTAGACGTGTTTCTTAAAATTAAGATTTGGATCCATTATTACGCTAAGATGTCTAAATTCAGTAACTACCGATATATCAATCATTTCACCCTTGATGAGAATGTAAACATTAGGGGGCTGTACATGGGTTTTTGGAAAAGTACACACCTTTTGTCTTTCTAATGTTCAAACTAAGACATGATTAATCTAGCCACTGTGTGATCCTTTCCATAGCGGTTGTTAGCTTCTCAGCCGCTAGCTCAGCTATGTTTGCATGTGTGTATATAACAGTGTCACTGGCATACATTTACATCCTTTGACACTGTTACAGATGACCATTAAATATATAGACCAAATAATAGGGGCCTAATACCGATCCTTGAGTTACACCCATTGTACACTTCATGTTGCCGTACAGTGCATCATTAACTTTAACACACTGCAACCTATTAGATAAATATGAAGACATCCAAGCCACCACACCACGAGTTAATTCTTCAAGAAAATGTTTTACAGCCATACTCCAAATCATCAGCCATCAGCCATCAGCCATCCTTCTGCAATCCTTGTTGGGCCTTTTATTAACTGATCTAGGTGATATTTGTCTGTAATTATTTTTATTTTTTTCTCTTTAACTTCCTCCGTGAATCCTCCCAATTCAAGTTGAAATAACCCATAAGAATGAATTCTTTGTTGTGACTGCACTCTTTCAGGATTTCTGTCAGTTGATCATAAAATGTGTCATTTGCTGAAAGGGGTCTGTATACACAGATTATAATGAATTTGTTGGGACAAGGTTATTTTTACCCCAGCATATTCTAGAGTGTTAACCGCTTTGAACCCAACGGCTTCACTTTTAATGCCATTTTTCACACATACAAAACCAGTAACCCCTCAGACTTACTTACGCAAAAGGCTTGCGATACTGTGGCGAGTAACTTTTCCTGGATTTAGTTGAAGAGCCTCAGAGAGCAGGAGCATCATGAGCAGGAAACCAGGTATCTTTCGAAACAGGGCGGTGGATCTCCGCTCTGTCGCTCTGGTGGTCTGTCTACATATCCCATCCATTGTGCAGAACAGAGGAACAGAGTGCATAATAGCCCAGCACGTTATGGTAGAAACTTTCGGTGTAAGTATTTACTGGGCACAGGTGATCAGCAATGATTGCTCTGGACAAGCAGATGCAATCAAGTTATGCAGAACGGTTAAAATTTGATAAGACGTCTGTCAAGTATGTTTTATAAGATGAACGGCCTCCTTGGTATAATAGGAAATTAGGACCTGTCAAGCTGCGTCTCCATGCTACCACCATCTTTGTGGCATTTCCAACTTCATTATCCCAGTGTAAAATAGACTACATTAGAAATAAAGGTTTTCTCTTGTAATAGGATGTCTCACACTAAGGCCTGCTTCTCTCAGGGCACCTTTGTAGCAATGATGTGTATGAGTATGAGAGCGCCATTGTTTAAATATTAAAAGGTGAGGGGGGTGATGATTCATAGTTACATTTGAACATCAGTAGGACTTTTACTTGCTCAATAAAGAACAGACAGAATTTGTAGAGACTGATTTTCTTGTGTGATGGCACACAGGCGTAGTGGGGTGAAGTGTCTCACCCCAGACTGACAAAATTTTCATCTTGATGCCTGCGGTGCTGAGGTGATAGCACCGTGATAAACAACTGTGAAAAACATTGATGTCAGATGACTGATCTCCACTTGGCCTCTCTGATTTTGGCAAACAGTCTGTGATTTTTGGAAGACTGTCACTGCTTACTGTCTTGCTGATTTTATGTTATGTTATATTATAGACTATTTTACGCTCTCTCCTCATCATCGTACTGTCTTTGTCCTCTCCTCTGCTGCCACTCTTCCCCATCTCCCTCCGTCTCCTCTTCTTTTCCCCCCATTCCTCATCCTCCCCCTCAGTCTCTTCATCTCTCTGAGGCTCCTGACAGCATCCTCTCTGTGGGAGTACTACGCCTTCGTACTGGCCCCTCTTCATTACACTAAACAGTTTGATTAATTATTCTATTAACTTTTTCTTTCTTTCGTTCTCTCTGTATAAATGTCTATCTGTCTCCTGTCACCTTTTAGAGGCCTTGGCGGGGTCCTATCCCTGGGACTGCTACATCTTCGCCCTGGCGGTTTTCGTGACACTGACCAATCAGATTCACAAGTGGAGCCACTCCTACTTTGGCCTCCCGCGCTGGGTCACGCTGCTCCAGGACTGGCATGTGGTGTTGCCACGGAAACACCATCGCATCCACCATGTCTCACCACATGAGACATACTACTGCATTACTACAGGTAAGAGCTGGTGTTATCATTTGTAGTAAATAGTGTATGTATATGGTCTTACATACTAGAGCTATTAACTACATTACAGTAGTGGTTAAAGGTTTCTTGCTATGCATTCAAAGTTTTTTAGTGTAAAGTCAAACACAATTACATATAAAGAGAAGTAAAAAACTACCAAAAACAAGTATACATTTAAATTAAAAACAAATGAATTGGGGTGAAAAACCCCAAAGAATCAGGAAGGCTGGATGGACACTACTTTTTGAGCTGCACATCCTTAAGCTCAAACCTGCAAAAGTGTAGGCTTGTTCACAGTTAGCTAGATCATATTTTTGGGGCAATTTTGGCATTTATTAGATGGCAAAATAAAAAGCAGAGAGGACGTGATTTTAGATTGCCATAATTGAAGCTGATGACTCCAGAATAATTTCACTTACAATTCTCAGCAGATTGGGACAAAATGGCGGCAGCGTCTGTCTGTCTTTCTGTCTGTCTGTCTGTCTGTCTGTTGGCTTCTTATAAATAACTAAAAGCAAATGTTCTGTTTGCGTGCGTGTGTGTCTTTTAGAGACACGAGGCCTCCGTAACAGATCCACATTCGGTATTCTGTGTGCATCTGGGTGAGAGGGAGAGAGGGAGGGAGAGAAAAGAGGGAGGATACACAAGGGGGATTCAGCTTGTACGTCACCCTGCGCCCCTGCGGACGACAGATGTGTGTGTGAGCAAGTTGAGGGGGGTGGCACAGAGAAAGTGTGTGTTTGTACACGCGCACACACGTGTACATCTGCATACTCGAGCATCTGTGTGTGTACTAGTCTTTTTGACCTCTTCGGTTTCTAACGTGTGTGTGTGTGTGTTTGTGTGTGTGTGTGGTAGGAGGTGGGTTGGTGGCGGTCGGGAGCCCACAGGGGACGGCGGCGGCCCCCCACTCCCCCAGCCTGGCTGCCTGGGCCGGGCTTGGATTCCACTGGGGCTCGCCTAGCTGCCTTTGTGTTCGCCACCGGCTGACAATCCCCATGTATATTTAATGCTAACCTGCTGTCTGTTCTAACAAATAGGACTTCACAGGCAGAGGGGGGATGGAGGACAGGAGAGGGAGAGAGCGGGAGGGCGAGGAGAGGGTGGGTAGGAAGCAGCAGTTTGGAGCAACAAAAAAAAGGAGGAATGTGTGGCGAAAGAAGGAGAAACAGAGTGAGAGAGAAGACGAAGAAGGAGAGACGGAGGAAAAGAGAAAGTGAAATAAAACAAAACCTCTGGCTACTTTACTGTCTTCCAGCAGAGAGAGGGTCACTGGAGGGACACACACACACACACACATACCCCCGCAGCTATAGCATGCACCCTATGCAAACACATCATGGGTGGTAGTGTGTGAGCATCAGACAAGGGTAGTCTAAGTACACACAGCCCATGTGGATGTCTCTATTTGCTTCTTGCCTGTGTGTGTGTGTGTGTGTGTGTGTGTGCATGTGCTTGTGCGTCTGACATCTTTTTTATTTCTGCTTTGTGTGCTGGTGTTATTGACTGTGTTGACTTAAAAAGTAAAACTGCATTTGTACACACATATACACTCACATACATACAAATGTACAGATTGTGTGTATGTATGTATTTTCTTTGGTAATAATAGTAAAAAGGCCTTTTATCTTTTAATGTCTCAGTGAGGCTTGTACATGTGTGTAACGTGTGTGTGTCGGAGCAGTATGTATGTACAGAGACTATTGTACAATCATGCATGCATGCATGTAAATGTACTTTAGCCTGCTGCCATACGTACATTAATGTATTTACCTTAAACATACAGTAGATTCAAAGCTATTTAAGTTCTGTAAAGTGTAAAAGAACAAAGAATCTGGAAATGTGTGTGTGTGTGTGTGTGTGTGTGTGTGTGCAAGTGCACGTGTGTTCCTGTGAGATAGTAGGGGCTAAGGACATCTCCTGAATCGCTCATTCCCTCCACCCCTCTGAAATCTCGTCTGTATTTGATGATGAGAGTGAGACAGGAGGTTGGATGTAGATAGAAGAACTGAGGATCGGGGTGCAGATAAAAGATAAAGAGGGAAAGAAAGAAGACAATAGAGGGAGAAGGAAGTTGAGGACAGAAGAGTGAAATTTGAGGTGAAGCAAAGAGATGAAAAAGTAAAAGAGGCTAGGAAAAGGAGTCTGGGATGTTTGGAGGGAAAAGAGAGAGAAAGACAGAGGTTGGAAGAGCTGGAGAAAGGATGTTTGGAAACAGGTCAATACGAGCCAGTGTTCGCCCTGTGGGTGCTGCTGGAGCAGTGGGCGGGGCCACAGACAAAACAAATATCTAAATACAGTTGCAAAATCCCTTCAGGGCTCTGAGACTATGGACTGATCTGTCTAAAACGCTTAGGCTTGTACATCAGTGTCATCAGTGTCATCCTTCAGGTTATTCCATACTGCCGTCCAGTGTGACTGAGTGTTTGGCTGACAGCGCGGTCAGCAGCCCGACAGGAGAGACGCTCCGTGGAGCGCTGGGATTTTATAACTATGACCAGGATGCACACTTTTACTTTTACTAACTGGGCAGGAGAGTGAATAATATATTTCTCATATTTGTAGGCAAGGTGTGTTGAAGAAAAGACATCAGTAATAAGTAACCAGTTTTAAAATATCTATATATAAGGAAACGCATGAACCAATGAACCACAAGCACACGAAGCCTAAAGATGTTGGTGATCCCCTGACATATTTTTGGTTTTGAATGAAATATCTTGACAACTATTTAAATGGATTTACGTGAAATTTGCTGTTTTCTAAAGAATTTGGTGATCCCCTGACTTTTTAACTAAAATTTCATTTTGTCAGTTACTTTGGCTTATGACCAAATACCTGCAAAACAAATGACATTCCCATCAGCCTCAGCTGTACTTTGTGTTTAGTGCTAATTAGCAAATGTTAGCATGTTAACACGCTAAACTAAGATGCATACATCATGCAAACATGGTGAACATTACCTGCTAAACAGCAGGATGTTAGCATTCCGATGTTAGCATTTCCCTCAAAGGACTATCGTGCACAGTGTAGCAAGTACAGCCTCACAAAGCCAGTAGCGCGGATGTAGACTCTTAGTCTTGTTATTTCTTACTTTGCTTACTGATTACTTTTGTTGTTTGCTTCATCTACACTTAGAAGCAATAATATGTACAATCCCTCTTATGTTTTTTTATTCTGTTTGTTCCTTTGTCTTACTTTTTTACTTCTTCCTCTCTAATCTTTTCCTCCTTTCTCCACCTTCTGGACTCTCTTCTTCCACTTTCTCCGCTCCATTTTCTCTCTTTTTCCATGTTTCCTCACATCCCAGGTTGGTGTAACTATCCGCTGGACCAGCTGGGCTTTTGGAGAAGGATGGAGCAATTGGTCCAACGACTTACAGGGCAGAAGCCGCGATCAGATGACCTGGCGTGGGCCAAGAAGACCGACAGATAAACACACAAATACACGGATGGATGGATGGACAGATGGGCCTGCAGATGCAAACAGAGAGATAGAGATGGATGGGGGGAAAACACACACACACACACACACACACACACACATTTTACGCATGTATCTGTGCTTCTTGCTATTTTGCTAAAGAGCAAACATTCAAAGAAACTGTGTTTGCAAAAACAAATCAAAGATGGTTCGATTGATTTCTGTATGTGCTGGAGACTGTAGTTTAACAAGCTTTGAACGTAGGGAGTGAAAACATTACTAGATGATAACACTCTGCTGTAACAGCCAGTCAGCTTGTAGTCCTGTTTATCCAATGAGGTGTTGTGGTGTGTAGGTGAGGTTTCTGGAGGTTGGGCTCTCCAGGAGTGACACCAAGCTGCCTGTTGCAGGCAGCTTCTTACACCACACACACATAAACACACATACACAAGTGCACACAATCTCAAACATGTTTGAAAGTCAAATGTTCAGTATCTGTCTCTACTGATTTTTATCTTGTCTGTTATATTTTAAGTATTGGGGTCGTTTTGAACTTTTCAAAGCCACCAACTAGAAACATCACCACCCTCATGGCTGTTTTTACACACAAGAAGGTGAAAATCTGATGACTGTGTGCTTTAGATTAAAAATGTAGACAGTTATAACTCCTCTCTTTTGTGCATGTGCTTGAGGTAAGATGATCTCCACAGTCAAAGCTACAAAGTTGCAGATGCATACTTACACACTCTAAAGTCTTTTGAAGTCCATACATACGAGTAAAACCATTTAAAGCCATGTTCTCCAGTTTTGGTTAGTTGTTAACCAGTTGTAATAACACTTTCTGTTCATCCTACGTGTGCTTTGACAAAATGTAGAACTTTTCTTGCGCAGACATTTCTCATTGATCTTTTTGTACAGAAAGACACTCAGAGCAGTCCAGTTTTTTTGTAGCTTTAGGAATACACCTATATATGTACAAAAGCTTCTAAATGAACGTATTTACTGCACAAAACTAATCAGTAAAATTTTTGATTTATCTGTAAGCCATTTTAAGGACTTTTAATTAGAAGCTATATATTCACTTGAATCCAGATGAGTTTAGAACTTAGCACAAGTGATAAGTTAGTTGTAAAGAAGCATTTAATCTTTTTGCGCTTTCATGCAAATTAAAGAGGCAGCCAGACTTATTCGTTGTCTCTCCGTATATTGCATTTTTAGTGAGAAGGAGTCCATTAAAAATCAAAGACACAGCTGAACTTGTAACTGGTGGTTTAGCAAGTTGAAGTAGGTGTAAAACAGGTGGCAAATATGAAGATCTTGAATGAGTTTTTACTTACAGGAATACTTCCTCAACAACCATTTTATACCACAGATGAACATTTGCAGTCGTTCATAAACAGTTGCAGTCATTCAAACCATTTTAGAAATCTTGATACATTGCTGCGTTCACGTCCCAAATCCTCTCGTAGAAAAGACAAAGAAATCCTGTCAGCAGTTCTGCAAGATGCTAATTGGTGCCGCTGTCTACCCCACTGTGCTGCTTATGTGACTGCAACTGTATACTAATCGACAAGAAATATGTCACAAACCTCTAAACCTAAATCGGAGAGATTGATTGAAGGAATGCACGGCAACATTTTTACATCAGTTTGTGTCAGCTGATGTGAAAGAAAGGAAAAAGGGAAAAAACACAATTTTTATTGCACTAGAGAGAAAAATGAATGAAAATGTGTCCTGTAAGCAATTGTTCACTCATGATTACACACATACAGATTAAATCACACATCTACCTTGCATGCATGCACACAAACACGTAACAAATCTCTTGAATGCAGTCATACTGTACAAAGAAAAGAAACAGACAAACGCACACATGCTCTTTCTCACATTGTGTTCTGTTGTTTTCTCTGGCTTTATAATTTTCTATTTTTTTATTAACGGATCAAGCCTTGTAGAGTTAAATTCTGACGTTCCATTTTGCAGCTCAACGCTCGCTGCTCGTCTTGCCTTAATGTTTTTATCTGCTCTTTGATTTAAATAAAGGTTTATTAAATCCACATGTTCACTTTGTATGGTCATCTTTAATATGAAAAACGCGTGTTTGGAGATGTCTCATTTATCTATGCAGGATGTGACCTGCACTGCTCAGAGGATTGAAGGGGCAGTTTTAGTGACGCATAATTTTAATGCTGTTTCAAAGACTTCTATTAATATTTAGCTTTAGTGCAGAAGTTAAAGAGGCCTGTTGATCTAAGAATATGTCCAAACAAAATAAGAACACAAAATGGGGACATATGGGTAAAGGATGTGCACTTTCCATTAATCTTAAAACATGTTTTTGTGTCCGGGTTAATGCTGTTCCCTGGCTCAAAAGTTTAATTTGTGAGAAATGCAACACACTGTAGTTAAAAGCCACAGCTGAACCACCAGCGCCCTCTAGTGTAAGGTTGAAGTTTCTGCTCCTGTTATTTTATTCCTTTCACTTATCACAGATCCTCAGATTGATAGATAGATAGATGGATGGATGGATGGATGGATGGAGTGTGGAGTCCTCAGCCAAGGTCAGAAGGTCACCTCGTTCTGCTCTACATCCCTGCCATAAAACCTCCCATGTTGGTTCAGTGAGTTTCACCCTCCTTTCCCCAGAAAGCAGAGCCCCTGTTGCGGTACAGCTGCTGCAGTGGCCCCTCTGGACCCTGTTGAGAGCCAGAGGAAGGACTAGTGCTGGTGAGGAGGGAAGGGAAGGTAATTAGAAAGGAGAGGATACAAGGACAGGGTAGGTGAAAAGAGGGGAGGACAGAGACGGGTGATGAAAGAAATGTGAAACAGAAGGTTATTATATATCAATTTAATATTTATTTGCAAGAAGTTAGTCAATATTTTGATTTCCTGAAACAAATTCAATAAACCTAAGATATAAAAGTGAACCAAAACTGTTCACTCACACTGGGAAACGTTTCTCAGTGTGAAGAGTCAGTTCTGCGTTTGACATGAAGAACTTACAGCTGCTTGGAGACTCTCTGTACCAGGATTAGTCTAAAGACAATAGGCAAGGCTGCTCCCTGTGACCATACTAACCTTCATCATGGTTACCATTGTTTTTATTATTATGACTAGAACCTATCTATTAAAGACACACAGCAAGTTTCCATCATATATATATTTTTCAAACTAGACAAATGTATGTCCTCAGTGTGAACTCCAAATGAGACCTCAATGAAAAATTTAATTGTTGCTCAGTGAGATTGCTAGCTTGGGGTGATTTTTTTTAGCAAAATCCTGCCGTTGTTAGGCATTTTCAATATTTTAGCATGCCATTTTTAGGTACTCCTTAATTATTCTCCAGAAAGTCAGCCTCTGTGAGTTCTGTGGTTATTATAACAGTAGCTACATTTGTGGTGTCTGACTGTCACCACACTCTGAACAAGTTGTAATGTAGAGATGTGTAAGAAAACAAGAAATAAACAAAATAGATTTCAGTTAAATATTATTAGTACTTTCTATAGTAGAAAAGGTTTCAGTCGTGGTCATCTGGACACTGTTTTCAGAATCAATCAATCATCGTTTCGGCTCCCATCCAGAAGTCATTCTCAATAGTGAAAAATGGACCAGGAACTCAGAAATTGGGACTACAACATCTTAGTACTTTTTATACATTTGACGACACATTTTGGGGTTGTTAATTTGTTGGAAGTATAAGAAGTAACTGTAGCAGATCACACATACAAACACAGAGACAGTATCCGTCGTACCTGAGTGCGAAACAAGCACACACATACACACGCACCAGGTGATATGACATGTTGCAGAACTCTTGCAGATCTCACATCATTGTCTTCATATAGCTCACAGTATGAGTTCCTTTGTCATTCCCACATTACTGCCACCACTTCCACTGTTACACCCAGCGCTAACAAGACACACGTGTAGCTAGCCTTCCTCTCATACACACTCACACACACACACACACTCCCTCTCTCTCTGCATGGTGGTGACATATTGGATCTCACTATGCTGATGTGCTTGGCTGATCAGTGTCTCATGCTGGTAGCTATTAAAGTTTTCTATCAGACATACTGAGACACAGGGCTTGATGGCAACACTTGCAACAGGGACATGAATGTGTAGCTTTTAAGTTGATACTTCGTTATAATATATAAGTTACAGTTTTATATAGCAGTGCACGTAGTGATCATCCATGTCATAAAAATGTCCATCTCACAGTTCATTTTGTGTCACACTTGCTATTGAAATTATACTTTTCATAAATTCATGTCTTGTATGTAAAGTTAGGCAAAAGGGTGAAATGCTGCGACTATGGAATAGGTTAATTAACATGCCTGACAAAAGACTTCCTAAACAAATCTTTTATTTGGATTGCTCAGATATCCATGGGCAAGGGAACTTAAGTCCTAGATGCTGTTTGAAAATTATAAAGAAAAATGGCAAAGAAATATTAAGCAAACCAAAGAACATACAACAACCTAAGAACATATTGTGTTATTAAGCACCCCTTATCATACCGAGCAATGTGTCAAAGCTGGACTCTTCCATTCAGTCCCAGAGGAGGGCAGAAAGTGTCACCTGTGTGATTTGGATGAGGTTGAGAATGAATTGCATTTCATATTCTACTGTCCTTTTTTATCATGATCGAGTTAAGCTTTTCATGAAAATGTCTGTTGGGCCTCCCAGTCTGTTTGATATGACATATGAATGCAGTTTACAGTACATGTTTACATACAAGACATTTGACATAGCTCAGTCTTTGTTAAATGCCTACCATCAATGTATGAGAGCGTGTATGTGTAATTTGTTAAGTTTATATCTGATGTAATGTGTTTGACACATGTACTGTACACAGTACCATGTATTGGCTTGCTTTCTTTTTGTTTTCTCTTGCCTCTGAAGGTAATGTAAGTAGTGTCTTGTAAGCCCATGTGGGTTGGGCACCTTTAGGTGTATGACACTTGAATAAAAAATATTTTTTTTGATTCACTTATTCATTCATTCATTCTTTTATATTCACTCATTCATTCATATATATATATATATATATATATAATCCTTTACACTTCAACAACACAGCATCTCATCTATCTTTAGACATGTGGACACGAGTTAGACTTTTTTTCACTGCGAGTGTGTGTTCATTTGTATTTGTCATCACTGCATTAACTTTGCATTTATTAAAGACACTGGGGTGACCCATCAGGTCTGTACACACTGGCTATTTTGCAACTTTGTTTAGGAACAGGGCTGAAGAGAGGAGGCCAGGCTGTGTGTGTTTGATTTCCTTTTCTTTTTTGGCCACTCAGGCAGCAGGACACACTGAAAACACAACTTTTGGACAACACAACATATTATTACCTATTGTGAATGTGTTAGCAAACAAGTGCCAATGTACTCATCTAGAAGACACGGAGCAGTATCTGCATTCATTTGGAGTTGTGTCTTTCTGGCCACCTGGTAAATGTAAGGTTAGGTTTTTACACTGACTCTGACCAAAACCTTACCCTGACAGTAATTAAACAAATATCCCCTAACCTTAAACCTGCAATAACAAATTTTCTTGGCCTTTTGGGGGCAGCAGAAACAAGCTGTAAACACAAAATTGACATATCATCACCATTTAAGTCGATATGGTGAATGTGTTAGCAAACAGTTGCTTATTTACATGTGGAGCAACATTATCATTCATTTAGAGTCTTGTTTCTGGCCACCTGATGAATGTCAGTTTAATATTTACTCTCCCTTTATCTCTGTTTTGGTCTCCACCAACTCCTGAGGGGAATATCAGGCTCAACTAAATGAGTGAGCTGCTAAATGCTCAACTATGTTCATCTGCTGGAAATTGAGGTTTGATGAGAGCAGTGAGACTGAACCAAAACAGTAAAGTCAAAAAACTCAAACACTGATCTAAAAGAGGAGAACTGCAGAGTTGGCTGATAATTCTCTGTGGGTTCACCACTATGAGTAACACCTGTAATGGCAAGAACAAACAGACTCTCTGATATAATAACATACAGATATTATAATTGTTTGGCGTCAATACTTCATTTGTGTATGATTGTTTGGACTGCGAGATGAGAACAGTACACTGATAATGATGACATGGAACTACAAATTATCCTATTGACTGTTATGTCCAGACTTCAGGGACACTCTTCTCCCCGGGTTGAGGAGTCTGACCCTGAAGACTGGATAAATAACTGATGCTCTTTTTCCTCTGTACTCATTCAGAGCAGATTATACTGATGTATGTTTTGCTGCTGTGAGTCCGTCTGCAGACGCTTGAAGTAAACCTACAGAAAGACAAGTGATTGCCTTGAGTGTTTCTTTATTCCGAAGGAATTGCCACTACACACCTTTTTCCCATTCTTATTTGTTCTATTGTTGTTAATATATAAAATATTGATTAGTGCAGCTAAGGTTAGGGTTAGGGCCATGGTTGAGGTTAAAGACATGCCAATCCTAGCAACCAAGGATTAGACATAGTCTGCCTTGCAGACTCAACTACAAAAAAAAGTTGATTTGTGCATTATCATTACATATATGATTTGATATGAATGATACAGAAATCTTACTCAAATATAAAATTTTAAGAGTGCATTGTAACAACAAATGTACTCCTGTGACATAACATAAATAAAGAAATATTACTCTACACAAATTCACAAATGGATGCAATGGCTTCTTCTAAAGCTTGACTCAGGCCTTAAAATTGGATCCCAACTTGACTCTAAACCAAACTCTGAGGACCAATAGCTCAAACTTTTGAGCAAACATTTGCTTTTGAAAAAAAAACGAAAACAATACATGATTACAGTCCTCGGGTTAATCCTACAAATGCTGAGCAATAGAGAGAAATAGTTAAAATTATTTATTTCATGGAGAAGATCTCCTCACCTCTATATTTGTGAGCTGTTCTCTTATGTGTTGATGTGATACAATAAATATAAGGGTAAACGTTACTTAAATCCATAGTTTTCCTCTGCTTTCAATCCAAAATTGCGCTATTGAGGGAGAGATTCAGCCCTACTCAACCCAGATGGGTTTAACTAGGTCCATCAGGGTTTGACAAAAATATAAGTGCAGTCAAAGCGTGGAAGTAACAGAGAGCCTCGACTCCTCTCTAATGACATCTGTAAGTGTGGCTGCAGGTGACAGGGTGTGAGAATCCCACAATGATTCTCGTTACAGATAGATGTGTGTTCACACCCTTCATAGTAGCTCGCTGTGTGTGTGTGCTCACCTAAATACATATGAGAATGTGTTTGTCTGTTGCGATTTTTACATGGTGTGGAAGCAGGAAAGTATATGCATCTGTGTGTATGAAGTTTGAGTGTGTGTGTGTGTGTGTGTGCCCAGGTGCTTGTACAGGTGAGGAAGCCAATTATTAGACCTGACAGACAAGCAGTGAGGCATTAGAGACTTTGTCACTTTCAAAACACAACTTGAGTCAGAATGAAAAAATCATTAAGTTTTGTTTGCAGAACTCTTGAACGTAATTGCTCTTCCAGAGATGTTTATGGATTTTACTTTACTTAAAGGATAAGCCTGGTGACATTCTAGATTTGTCTGACTGTTAACAAATCTGGTTAAAAGACAAAAACCAACAATGTGTTAGTCCATCTCTCAAAACTTCCTGACTTCGCTACCCTGGTTTGGCACTCAGCTCCAACCCTATTTGTTCCCACTGAAGATGTAAAACTTTAAAAACAGGTCACCATCATATAGTTTCATTTTTTAGAAAGGCTAAATAATTTCCTAAAACAGCTGGGAACTGTAGTTTTTAGCAAACTTTACTCAAACAGGACTAAACTGTTCATTTGTCATTTGTTGGGGACTATTTTCAGTGTCTGATTAATATACATTTGGTGAGCTAATGAGTATTTCTGGCAGTAGCTTGCTTTGTGTTTGTGTGTGTGTGTGTGTGTGTGTGTGTGTGTGCTCACCTGAATGCATGGTGTGGGATTGAGTCAAAATAAACTACAGTGTGTGTGTTCATGATAATGAAGGAACATGTCAGCCAGTGCAACAGTGCGGCTCACTGATGTGTTTTAATAGTTTTTGGACAAACACTGGAGCTCTATGGCACAGAGGAATGACATATATCAGCATTTGGCTATACAGACAATACTTGTTAGTAGGTTCAATTTATTGTTGATTTTCATCTTTTCATGGAATTTGTTGAGGTTTGATGAGAGCAGTGAAACTGAACCAAAACAGTAAAGTCAAAAAACTCAAACACTGATCTAAAAGAGGAGAACTGCAGAGTTGGCTGATAATTCTCTGTGGGTTCACCACTATGAGTAACACCTTTTTCCCCTTCTTATTTGTTCTATTGTTGTTAATATATAAAATATTGATTAGTGCAGCTAAGGTTAGGGTTAGGGCCATGGTTGAGGTTAAAGACATGCCAATCCTAGCAACCAAGGATTAGACATAGTCTGCCTTGCAGACTCAACTACAAAAAAAAGTTGATTTGTGCATTATCATTACATATATGATTTGATATAAATGATACAGAAATCTTACTCAAATATAAAATTTTAAGAGTGCATTGTAACAACAAATGTACTCCTGTGACATAACATAAATAAAGAAATATTACTCTACACAAATTCACAAATGGATGCAATGGCTTCTTCTAAAGCTTGACTCAGGCCTTAAAATTGGATCCCAACTTGACTCTAAACCAAACTCTGAGGACCAATAGCTCAAACTTAAAACATTTGCTTTTGAAAAAAAACGAAAACAATACATGATTACAGTCCTCGGGTTAATCCTCCAAATGATTATTTGTTTCATGGAGAAGATCTCCTCACCTCTATATTTGTGAGCTGTTCTCTTATGTGTTGATGTGATACAATAAATATAAGGGTAAACGTTACTTAAATCCATAGTTTTCCTCTGCTTTCAATCCAAAATTGCGCTATTGAGGGAGAGATTCAGCCCTACTCAACCCAGATGGGTTTAACTAGGTCCATCAGGGTTTGACAAAAATATAAGTGCAGTCAAAGCGTGGAAGTAACAGAGAGCCTCGACTCCTCTCTAATGACATCTGTAAGTGTGGCTGCAGGTGACAGGGTGTGAGAATCCCACAATGATTCTCGTTATTGTCGATTTTAATTTCATGGAATTTGTTGACATTAAGAAAAATCACCAGACATTTCCTTTAAACTAGTCCTAAGTAATCCAGGCCATGAATGCTACTTTATGTATTGATTAATTTTACTAACATTTTAGTTACTTCTTTGGTGCTTGGCAAATACGTTTTGCAGACGCTGCCTACCTTAGCTGCAGATTGGAGACAGTTATGCACACACACAAACACATGTTGGGGATGAACAACACCAAAATCTTGTTAATCTTCGACCACTTCCACAGAGTTCCCAGCAGGTGTTTGTGGAGGACAGATTGTTACTCATTCACTTGTCTCACTCACATTTTCCAAAACAGACTTTAGAGTGAAACTGCTGACCATTTGGATTTTTTCTTCAAGACACCATTTTTTAACCCCTTAATGGTCTCACCCAGAAAAATGAAAAAACATTGGGCAATTGTTTTTTGCATTTCTTAGCTCCCTTTGGGCTCTAACAACAAAATCTTTTTTTTTTTTAACTGACCACACAGTTAAGATGTCCATTAACAGTAAAAGTACACTTTTGTCAATGTGCATGAAATGTTCTCCATTAAAGTGAAATAAATTTTTTGTTAGACTTCAAGACCAATTTGTGAAATGTAGAATATATATTTTAATATAATATTAAAAAATCAGCAGTTAAGTCTCTTTAAAACCAGATCAGACTTACTCATCTGTGCGGTGGGCCACTAGCACAGCAGTTTTTTGGGTGATGTATCGTCTTTTTGTGGTTTTTGACAATCCATCACTGACTTGTTTTTCTATAAGTCTTTGGGGAGGAGTTGCACCAATCCCAGTGATTTTTTAAAATATTTTGGCCTAACATATTTGAACTGGGTGCAAGAGTCGGGTTGAGTTCAGTACAATTCATTTTTCAACATGATTTCACATTACCCTGTGGTCTGCTGTACATGTAGTCTGTGTGTGTAAAAAATCCCTACATGTAAGTAGACAAAAACAACAACAAACAAAACATCAGGCTTTTTATAGGTCTGGTAGACATGCTGTTCATATAAGGCATGTAGAGGAGGTGAAAGGAGATGTGGGGAATGTCACACAATGTTTGTCACTGGCAAAGAAGAGCTTAGAAGGTGAAGTTGTTGTGATGCTACCTGCTGGTTGTATTCAAAACACTAACATAGTTGCAAGTTATCCAGTCATCCGAACTGCAGTTTGTCACAATGAAACAGCAGAATGTCAGTTTTCATAGACTTCCATGTGTCCTCTCAACTCTGATGTCTACAAAAATCATGGGAAAGAAGAGGTTCTTTGTAGCATGTACTGTAAGCCACCTACCCTTTCATTTTGATTTGATGATAATGGGTGGAAGGAGGTCCAAGTGCTTATACAGATCATCCTGTAGCTGCAAGGTCACAAAGTCACTCAGCAGCCAACATGTGTGCATCCTTCAGTGAGACATGAACACTTATTGCTTATTCAGTCAGCTAAAATCCAGAATATATATGCAATATAAATGTATACATTTATGTTTAGTTTAGTTGCATAGACAAATCATACAATATAAACATCACTGGAAGTTGAAGCATGAAGAGAAAAGCAGGCAAAAAAACCCCAAAACCCTGAAACAAAAAATTTAAATGAATGTGTAATATGAGGATTGTAAATGTGTTGACAGTGACTGGGGCTATGGATAACGGGAACAGGAAACACCATCAAACACTTGTGTAGAATGCAAACCTTATCACATAACTCACAAGTTATTATCACATCATTAATAAACAGTTGATACATATTTTTAGCTTGGATGCTCTGCAGCTTTCTTCTAGAATGTGAGGAGTTAAACAGGGGGTCACCAACAAATCAGAGCTCATAATCTGTCAATCAAAGACATCTTCTAATGGATCCATGAAGCCATTATTTTACTCATTTGCAAAGCAATTGATTAATCAACTATTTATTTATACTTTTCACCAGAAATCATTCCATGACTGGTATAGTGTAATGCATGTAAAGTAGGAGAGAGTATCTTACCTCGACAGCTTTTTATGTTTGCCAACATCAAGAAGAGATAAGTGATATATGCAGTTTTAGTATGAAGGCATATTTGTGAATACACTGCTTGTGCTTCCTGTCATTGAAACATGTCATTTTCTGATGCGTTTTCCCGGCTTTGTCCAAAGGTAAAACCCAAACATGTCGTTTTTACACTTTTTGGTTTTTGTATGGATTAATCAAACAAGATACAACAAGTTAATCAGTGAACTTTAGAGGTACTGGTAGGCAGACTTTGTTACTTTCCGACAGAGACAGGCTAGCTGTTTCCCCCTGCTTTCAGTTTTATGCTATGCTAAGTTAATGGGCTGCTTATGGTAGCTTCATGTTTATTGTACAAACATGAGAGCGGTATCACTCTTTTCATCTCACTCTCATCAAGAAAGCCAATAAGCATATTTCCCAAAGAGTAAAGTATTTTCCTTTAAGGGTTCTCATAAAATAGACTTAATTTATTTTATGACCTGTATTATAGTATTTTTTTTTTGCTTAGTACTTCTATTCCTGTGTCCACTGACGTGATAGTGAGCTGCTGTAGCAAAAGAGTTTCAATAAATCAATAAAGTATAAAGTATTTCTGTTTCTGATTCTGAAAACAACAAAAAAAGGAAAGAAATGTGTAAATATGAGTGTATACTTTATGTACCAATGTGTGAGTAGTAAATAAGCATAGGGGAAGGGCAATGTGGAGAGAAGGATAAGGGGGAGAGGAAACACTGTTAGAAACTGGTGTCGAACGTGAATCCTCTCATACATTTATAAGTTATTAAGTCTTTAATAAACTTTTAATAAATTGTCTTTACTCTGAGTGCTTCTTCTAAGATCATAGGAGTCAAAAGAAAGGGATCAGTATGCTTCTTATAAAGTAGTAACGTTGGTAACCATGCAGCTCATTTGGGTATGTGCAGGATGCTGCTAATTCACCACAAATGCTATCATGATGACTCTTAGCGTTACAGTTATTTATTACTGTTTATTTTGATTGCAGCAGAAACAGCCAAATATGTAAATTTAAACAAACAACATGACAGGTTTAAAACAATACACCATTCATACTTCATACCTCCTCATTAGTACGTGAACAGTTAAATTAGTCTCAGCAGTGCAGAAGGTGAGCGTGATGGGGTGGAGGTGATGGGTGAGGGTGAGGGTGAGTGAAGGGGGTGGAGAATGAGTGTGGGGACAGGGTGGGAAAGGGGGCGTTGCAGGTATCATGGGACTTGTGACGAATAGCTGACACAGGACCATAGGGACCCAAGCACTGTCAAACTGTCATACCACTCCCACTCACACACAACGGGAATGCTAATTAGACAACGTTGTGTGCATGTGTGTTTGTATGTGTGTGTGTGTGTGTGTGTGTGTGTGTGTGTGTGTGTGTGTGTGTGTGTGTGTGTGTGTGTGTGTGTGTGTGACCAATGTACTCACAAGTCAGAAGTATTCTCGTGCCACATGACCGAGAATAATCAGAGTCAGTTCTCAGGAAGTAAATCCTTTTGACTATAAAAACTGAAAAGATGGACATTACTCCTGTTCTCAGATCATTGTGATGTCTACCTGTGTGTCAAAAGATTGAATTTAAAATGATATGACATGTATTACAAACCCTTCAGATCTCTCAGGTGATCTGGCGCTAGTTTACCTAGTGTTCCAAGTTTACAACAAAAAACACCACCACCGACAACAAAAACGAAAACATGCTGAAGCATTTTTTAGTTACAGTACATGCAATCTGAGAGTGTTTAGTTCTGCACTGTAACTATGTTGTTTTATGTCACATGTAAAGCACTTTGAACTTTTGAAAGTAATGCAAATAAATTCGACTTGCCTACCCAGCTGGATAACATTGCCAGTTATCAGCTCTAATGCTGACTTTCGTATGGGATACAGTATATTGCATGGTATATTGGGTAACACTTTATTTGAAGGTGAGTTCATAAGACTGACATGACACCATCATAACCATGACATGACACCTGCCATGAACATGAAGGAGTCTTTATGAAGGTTCATTAAATGTCATTCGGTCAATTATGTCACTTTTAATGCAACGTTGACATTATTTGAGATGTCTTTGTCATGACAACTTGACATTAACCAAGACAAAATTATGACAAGTTCAAAAGGTTCCACTTTACTTGAGGTCAAGGGAATTATTCATGACACAGTTATAATGGTCTCATGACAGTTGTTGTCAAAACCAAGCATATATGACATAATGTAATGTTAACACATAAAGCTAAATAGTTTCTTTAAGTTTGACATAATTGACCGAATGACAATTAATGACAACAGTCATAAACCTTCATAAAGACTCCTTCATGTTCATGACATGGTTATGACGGTGTCATGTCAGTCTTATGAACCCGCCTTCAAATAAAGTGTCCAAAATCAGTAAATCAGAAGAAAATTTATTTTTTCTTCTGATTTTCAAAAAAACACCCCAAAACTGATTGTGTAGACTGTTAGGTTTTTACACTGACAGTAATTAAACAAATATCCCCTAACCTTAAACCTGCAATAACTAATTTTTTTGGCCAATTGGGGGCAGCAGAAACAAGCTGTAAACACAAAATTGACATATCATCACCATTTAAGTCGATATGGTGAATGTGTTAGCAAACAGTTGCTTATTTACATGTGGAGCAACATTATCATTCATTTAGAGTCTTGTTTCTGGCCACCTGATGAATGTCAGTTTAATATTCACTCTCATTTAGCTCTGTTTTTGGTCTCCACCACTTCTGGAAGGAATATCAGGCTCTACAGCTGCTAAATGCTCCGCTGTGTTCACTAGCTAGTTGCTAACTGTCTGTTGGAGATGGACAGGTAGTGTACAGTGGGTTTATAGATCTTTTTCACTGAAAACAGCTGCCTGTTATAGATGAAAACGATGCTATAAGAGCGGTATGAGTGAACCAAAACAGTAAAGTTATGGCCGGACAGCAAAATTATGAGCTAAAACTCACTATAAAGCTCTGTAAAGCAAAGGGAAGCTGCAGATTCAAGTGATGATTCTCTGGGAGCGTCATCACTACGAGCAACCCCTTTCACATCATCATTTGATAAATTGTTATTATAAAAATATTGACTATAGCCATTTTAAAGGCAGAATAAACAGGATTTTTCAGCTGTTTGCGCACACACAATTCAAAGTTGGCCCCTCCTCCCCATCTTAATGGGCGCAAGAGAGAGAGCGAGCGAGCGAGCTAGAGACTGAATGAAGAGAGGGAGCAGCGCTGGCGAGAACAAAGCAGTGAATCAGAGAAATAAAACATTATTTTCTGATTGTTTCAGAGTGGTTACGTTCTAAAACACAAATAAAATCTCCCACACCTCCACACAACCCTGTGGGAAGGAGCCACATTGAATGAACTTAACCAAAACCTCACTGAACAATTTATTAGTAATTTGAAGCAAAATCTGCAGTACTCTACAGCCTCCTATATTGATCATCACACTCAAATAAGTCACCTGGCAGAGTTTTTGGTGTTCAGTTTCTTGATATCTCAACAGCTTAATGTTGACTCTCAGTGAAATACAACCCATCAGAAAATGGTTGTGTGTTTGCTGCCTATGTACACCGTTTCTGTGGAATAAATGCAGTAACAGGCATATGTTATGTTTTCTGTTTGACAATTAAGTTATCTGTGAGACTTTAAACTGCTTATGTTTGAGCAGTGGTTCTCAGTCCTGCTCCTCAGGACTCAGAGACCTGCTGGTTTTTATTTCAGCCTTTGAATCAAGAACTGATCCTCACCTGGGGTGCATAGTGACTGCAGTCATCATCATTAGTGCTGCTTGGATTCATGAGAGAAAAACAAAATAAAGTTTATTCTGGTGACTGAAAGCAAGCCATGCACTCAAAGGCTCTATCTTCTGAGCCTTTTTTGTTGTTGTTGCAGTATGTACCAATTTGTTCCAAAGCAGATATATTAAGTTCCTTTTGGAAGCTGGTTGTAAAATGGACTTTTATGTATAGCATATTTTTATAGCATTACAAAGTTATTAACCATCTGAATGCATAAAATACAGTCATGTATTCAGCAATGGGTTTTGTACAGTAATTAGAGGTTTATTACTAATGGATCTGTGGGATGCTGCACATCACACACTTCTATTTAAAGGGACGACGTGCACAATGTTTCATACCCTTATATTTTTACATCTGGTAAGTTCCAAGGAAGGAAATTAATTAAACTAGAAATAAATGTGCAGCAATACAGCAGATGATTAGAACGGCCATTGTTTCAGATGACAAAAAAACCCCATCTGTTACAACATCTTTCTTCCTAGTTTTGTGAGTGCAAAGGGATATGAGATTTGAGGATGTGATTGATGGAAGTGAGGATGACTGGGGTGAACTCCTCCACCTGCTGGTTAGTGTAAACATTTTACTGAAGATCCAGCAGATGGCAGCATTGCACCTCAAACTGCAGGATGTAGACTTCAAACACAGTGGGCAGCCAGAACATGGCTCAAACACTGGAGCATGAGTGTTGTTTGATTTATTTTGTCCTCTCAGATGCCCACTGTCCGCTTTGAAGGAAAACCATAGTATGTGGCTCAATCTGATCCCAGTTTCACTTGTTTTAACTAAATTTGGTTGGCATCAGTATTGCCTCTGTCCATCATCCATCTATCCCTTCTCGCCTTTGCCCATCTGCTGTTGGTTGTCTTCATCCATTCATCTGGCCAGATATTCAGCTTCCTCTCCCTCCATCATCCATCCATCTCTCCCTATAATTTCATGTCTGTGTCATCCATTGGTCTTTTTTTCTTTCTACTGTATTTCCCCTTTAAAAACATATGAATAAAATACATTTGTATAGCACGTGTGGCATTCTCAATTAGCAAAAATCTGGAAAAATCTAAAAATAGTGAATAAAATAAACTTTTTGCAAAAAAGTTTTTTGCCCCTTTTATTAGACAGCGACAGTATGATTATGTGTGTACATGACTCTATAACCAAATTAATTATTTTGTCACAGAAAATTTTGTTCCATTTATGTTAGAAAACACTGAAGGTCTTCAACATGAGATATATAAAACAAAGCTTTATTTCATTCTTTTTTTTAAATGCAGAAGCCTGGTTGATCAGGGATGATTAACTTATGTATCCTGTATCCCATGTGTGGTGTGTGTCTGCGCTGCTTTTATGACAGTAAATAAGCCGATACTCAAATAAGATCTGATGTTTTCATCTATACTGTACATCTATTACCGACTGACTGGCATAAAGTGATGTAATTTGTGTATTTTTACCATGAGTCAAACACACATTTTTCATTTGTTGATTTCAAAGATTATTTGAATGTAGAGACGCAGAAAAAGTAGAGAAGAAGTGGTAAAGAAGGAAAAATGTGTGGGAAGGAGCAGAGATAGAGGGGGAGAGAATGTACGCAAAAGGGCGAAACGAGGAATGATAAAATATAGAGGGAACAAAAGGGGAAGGTAGAGAGAGAGAGAGAGAGAGAGAGAGAGAGAGAGAGAGAGAGAGAGAGTGAGCTGTCTGTGGGTTGAAAAGACGTGGGCTGTTATTTTATTTCCTCTGTGGGTACACAACAACAGCGCTGTCTGTCTGAGGTGCTGACACAGCAGAAGTACGAAGAGACATTTTACACACACACACACACACACACACACACACACACACACACACACACACACCCAAATGCATACATGCATGCATGCACACACACACACACACACACACACACACACACACACAGAAACACAGACAGTATACACCATGCATGCACACACGCATACACAACAAACAAAAACATACTTTCACACACAAACTTGCTTGACTGTATCCATCTGTGTGTGTCTTCGCAAATAGAGACAACATTAGGCCATAGTGCTGTGTGTGTGTGTTTGTATCTGTGTGTCATCCTCAGTACTGTTGGTGTGTGTTAAAACATTAAACTCATCTAAAAATCAGTGCTTAAAGTCTTCCACTGAGAGTGACGACTCATATGTGTGTGTTTGTGTGTGTGTGTTCCTGGAGCCTTGCAGGGATCTGGGTTTAATTTGACCAGTCAGGCGGTCGAATCCAGGGCCTCAGCAAATATGTGTGTGTGTGTGTTGGTGTGGGCTGACCTTAGTATTGAGGTGAGGCAGAGATCAATGCCGAGGCAAACAGAAAGGTTGAGACAAAACACACCATCCTCTCCACCTTTCACTCCTCCATCTCTCTTTAGCTCTCCTCATCGCTCTCCCTCCTTCCTTCAAATTCTCCCCAATCCCTTCCTCTCCCTGTGCTGATATTAAGTGTGTGTGTGTGTGTGTGTGTGTGTGTGTCTGAAGAGGATCAGTAGAGAAGAAAGCTTGATTGATCACAAGCTAATAACCACAGTTGAGTCTCAGCTGCACACTGTCCCACCGACTGAACAACAAAGGTTACAAAGGTAAGCCGTGCGTCTCAAGCTACAATGTCTCTCTCTCTCTCTCTCTCTCTCTCTCTCTCTCTCTCTCTCTCTCTCTCTCTCACACTCATACACACACAAATGCATGCAGGTAACATACATGAAAAACAACCTTTAAACTACTGTGGTTTGGCTAAGTAGCAAAAAACTGTATCCATCCATTACTTTGTGTGATGTGTGTGTGTGTGTGTCTGTGTGTGTGTGTGTGTGTGTGTGTGAGAGAGAGAGAGAGAGAGAGAGAGAGAGAGAGAGAGAGAGAGAGAGAGAGAGAGGGAGAGTATGTGTATGTTCTGACCCACCAGACAATAGTTATATCCATCCAGTAGCTTTTTAATTGGCTGACCACTCATTACTAATAAGATCAGTATAGATGTTTTGGTTCTCTGTAGGTTTATGTATGAGTCTGTTGTGCATTGTGCATTTCTCTCGATCTCTATAGTTGTGTATGTACAGTAAGACTGTTTGTGTGTTCAGTTTTGAAGGAGAATAATAGTGGAAGTGCTGTGTGTGTCTGTGTGTATCTGTGTGTGTGTGTATGGTACAAGGTCACTCCTAAGGGTTTTTGTGCTGACACACACACCTGTGGTGCACTCTCTGATCATGTGACTGGCTGTCATGGTAACTGTCACCAAGCACAGTGATTGATCAAAGAGTTACGTGACAGGAGGGGGCAGAACAAACATACACTCTCTCTGTCTATCTCTTAATCTCACACATACACACACAGAGGATGATACAACACAAGCTAAGAAAAGCAATTTAATTGTGTTACCTTTTTATACTCAGTGGATAAACAGTTTATATTCCTGTTGGTTCTTAGTCATACTAGCGGCATAGCTCTGGGGATGGCAATGTTGATTTCTACGTCAGTTGGTCAGCCTACTTTGGTCCAGACTGAAATATCTCAACAACTGTTGGATGGATTGGCATGACATTTTGTACAGACATTCATGGTCCCCAGAGGTGGTCCTCTGATTTTTCACCACCTTAGCACCCCAAGCAGGTCAAAGTTTTCACTTATCCTGTAAATAATCTCAGCAATACTGGATGGATTGGCACTCAATTTTGTACAGATATTCATGGCTCCCAGACAACGAATCCTACCGAAAGCAATGTTAGCATGGTAAACTAAGATAGTGAACACACATGGGATTTTTACAAGATCTACCGAAAAAGTTCATCCCTCCTTGCGACTGTATGGATTACTGCATGGCCTGACATTTGAGCCCTTCCTGACCCAGCCTGAAGGATTCAGGTCCAAGCCAATAACCAGCATTTTATTTGGCCAAACCTGGCCTGAAGCCTTACCATTCATCTATTTATGATGTGTTGGGGGTGCGAAGGTTAAGATGGGATAATTCGCACATTGGGGTGAGTCTTCTTATTGTAGAATGGCAGCAAAAGAACAATTGAGAGTTATTGATACTTATTCTAGTTATTATTTATGTATGTGATCTTTAAATGTCTCTGTACCTAGCTTTTAACATTTAACTGAAGTTTAATTTATGTTTAGTGGTGCCACACAAAGTTGTCTGTTTTCAGCTGTAAAAGTGTCACAGGGCATAACTGTCATAATTGCTGTGTACTAATGGAATTTTGTAATCTTGAAGGCAATAACAAAGACCGATGAGCACCATGATTAGATCACTGCCATAACAGTTTGAGTGAAATGGCTGCTTCTGCATGAGAATGCTGTTTTAACTTCTGATCTTACCCCATTCTCCCCTTCAGGTATGTAATTCAAAATCTTTCTCTTTACTGGAACAAAATCTCATCAGATAGTGTTGATAGGGAAGATACTGTAATATTACGTAATATGATATTGTAATTATACTTTATTTAGGAGAACTATTGCAGGAAGAGTCTAAAGCCTTGTTGCAGACCCCAGACCAGAGGGCAGGCAGGTAATAATGTCCTGTGAAACAGAAAAAACGATGAGACGAAGAGACAGCGAAGCATTTCCTGCTGTCAAACATGTCGCTCTGCAGATTTTATTGTGGTATTAAGCACACAGTCAACTTCCGTTGTCTGTATCTTCAGTATATTTAGCATTTTTCTACGTAACAGAAACAAATCAACATCCTTTTTCTACAATTACCCTTTTCCATTTCTGTAGGCTTATATGTGTACGTACAAATAACTGGGATGAATATATTTAAGAATGCACCACAGGTGGGGTTGGTAAATGTTAAAAACTTCAAGTAGTACTCAAAGTGCTTCACACACTGATGGCAGCGCTCATCATCAGTACAAAGAAACTAATTAATCATTCACACCTCGGGAGCAATTTGGGGTTCAGTGTCTCGCCCAAAGACACTTCGACATGTGGACTGAGGGAAGCCCAGGATCGAACCGCTGACCTTCCGAATGGTGGACTGTAAATAATTTCAATGTACATGGTATTAAACTTATATTGTGCATCTATCATTCTGCTTTCATATTTGCAGACACCAGGTTTTAGTCAGCGCCAAAATGCTTTTATTTGAGAATAATAATAGCAATTCAAATCCTCTCTGAATGTATTTAATCAGTAATTTATTAAACAACTGTCGAACAAACAGAGCATTAACTTAAATACGTCTTAAACTTCCAGCAGTCAACTCCCCTCTCATCCACAGCCGCTATATTTTACCACACATGCAGCTGGCGCTGAAAGCCAGCTTAGCTGCATTGTTTTGACAAGAGGACTTACTGTGATTTCTCATAAAATAAAAGCTGTTTTATTGCACCCCTCGCCTAAACCAAATGGAGTATTTCCAATAGGTGAGAACGGGTGTGACACAGAGAAATAAAAGTAAAAAGTCCCTGTTTAGTGTTATGTAACGTTATTAGCTTATGGCGTCGTCTCTCTTCACAGCACAGTTGTCCAGATGGTGAAAAGCTAACTTAGCTAGTTAACAGCTGAGCTAACGTTACGAGTCAATCACAAGAGAAAACGCGATCAATCATCTAATTGCACTGATTACTCTACCCACAGCTTCCAGCTCTGCAGCTCCAAAACGTATTTAGGAGGCCTCTGGTTTTAGGCTATTTTAATTGACATTGACCTTACTCATAACTGGTAACTAACTAGCTTCAACTCTGCTGTGAAGAGTACAATAAGACGCTGTAGTAACAAACAGGGACTTTTTATTTATTTTCTGTGGCGGCAAACACAATGCATATCCCTTTCAGTAACCATTTTACTGCAACCTGAGCTTATCTGGACACTTTCTATAATTTATAAGCTCTATTGCTTAGCCCTAACTGTACGCGGACCGATCATGCTTGGTGTCGTGCGCCATTCTGAGCCAGGAAAAACCCTGAACATGTTAGCAATACTACTTTGCTTGCTTTCAAGTACCACAACTTGCTTTGTGAGCGCTATTCAGAGGCCTACATGCCTCCAGCACTGGCAGACTGGGAGAACGCAGACCACAGGGTCAATGAGGAAGAATGGAGGAGAGATGGACTGGGGGCCATGCAGAGTGTGCAAGCTGGAAGGGTGGTGGACTGGACTGGTCAGCCTCCTAGGCCTCAAACAAAGCATTCATTTTCTTTCTTTCTTTTTTTACCATGGTCTGTATGCCTATATTTTTTTATTACCCTGAGTTCCACAGCGACCTGATGCCCAAAGGAACTGTGAGCATCTGGAGCTGGCTTAGCCAGAAATGAAGCAGACATCTGCTGTAACAGCTTAAGTTTCTGGTGCTCAATGCGTCCCCTTTGCGGGGTTTTGGTCCAGGCCTGGGAGCGGTTAGTGGGTTGGGGTCCTGTGGTTGATAAGATAAAACCTTAATTATCCCAGGGGAAATTACATTGTTATTAGAAGCACTATACAGCAATGAATACAAATATAGAAAAGCTAAATAAGAACATGAAAAGAAAAAAAATAGAAGATGGAACTTATTGATGGGTTTCCTATTTGAAAACACTGTAGTTGTGCCAATCAAAGCAATACTTGCTGAATCACATGACTGAGTTGTCCCTGACCTGCGTTGAGCTGCTGCGCTGAAAAAGTACAATACGGCTCCATGGAGAAACCATGACACTGCCCTGACTAAAAAATGTCTTGATGCCATTTTTGCCAAATCAGCATGGCTGTGAGTGTGACTCTTTCACCTGTTACATAGTATGTTTGGGCATGGATTGATCATATAGATCCCTAGCACAGCTAACAAATGCAAATATATTGTAATCTGCCCCATTGTTCTGACCAGGATCATGTTAATTTTTGCCCCTTTGATGTGCGTGAACACCAACTCTGATGTGATCCCGTATATTTAAAAAATACAGATCTCCAAACATGATATTATATGCAGTGGAAAGGGAGTACACTTCAACCAACCTAGAAGTTGAAGTTGAGTGGAGAGATTGCAAGTACCCTATGCAGTACTACCACACTAACACGTCATAGTCATACATGTATGTAATATATTTTGAAATCTGTATATTGGTCATACCATAAGTGAATAGAATTGCTCCAGTGCCTTCCTCTCTTGTCCATATTATGTGCATTGAGAGTATGTGTGTGTCATATTACTGTTTTGACATACTGACATACGGCTAAAGTATTAGAACAGTGATAGTTCAAAGACGATGTAAATCATCACCCGGCTGTCAGTAGTGAAAGTAGAGAGGTGCTATTTCTGTGACTTCTTTGTTCAAATTCTCGATTGATTTCCATAGTGCAACTGAACAGAAAAAACTCACTGCAGTGTCTCGATTGAAACACCTAAACACAACCAGATGACGTATGAGTGACATGTGTAAATGATCCTAGCAATGTACAATAGAAGACCCGCACCATTTGAAACACATGACAAGTAATTTGTCCCTAAATTTGTGCAGACTTTAAATTAGGAGAAATAACACCTTGAATGGCAAAACAAGCAATTTATCATCACTGTTCTGATACTTTTGCATCTCGCTGTACATCTAGTTTGATTGTACCCTAGTGCAGCAATTTCAGATGTGTCTGAAATGTTTTCCTCATCAGTGGTGGGGTAATCCATGTCCTGCTCTTTGTTCAACAAGTCCTTGACAGATTGATTAAGCTGAAAGACTGTTTGTTTTTTGAAGAAACACAAATGTCATATTGAACCAGAGAAAATACCAATTTCACACTATTGTCCCAATAATTATGCATGATGCAGCTATCTACAGTACATATTAAGCACACAATATTGCACATGTCATGCCTGTCCAGAATACTGGTATGCTTACATCTTAACGTTAAAGAATCTTTTCATAGGTCTGTAGCTATCCAACTGTATGTAGCTGATCGTTATTGATGTTTCAATAGCTACCGTTAACATTAACATATTGCATTTGCTAGCTTTTCTCTCTCTCTCTCTCTCTCTCTCTCTCTCTCTCTCTCTCTCTCTCTCACACACACACACACACACACGCACATACACACCTCTCCATTTCTCTCTCACCTGGTATGTTCAAAGCAGAGGCAATTTCTGCCCAGCTCTTCTCTTTGTCTGTACGGTTATGATATGTCTTGGAAAAGATGTTATATAGGCAGTTGTGTTCTTGCCACATATTGACAAGCCTTTCCTCAACCTCTGCTTTCCAACACATCCGTACAGTAGGTTGTTGTTGTTTCGCGGTCGCCATTTCAAAAGTCCTCTCATTCACTTCCATCTCCTTGTAGACTTGTCTCTCTCCTGTAGTCCAAGCCAGGCTTAAGAAATGACTGCTATCTCCTCCAGGATTTAGCTTCAGGGCTGTTTTAACCAGGTGGTAAGTGACAGGACAAATGTGGCAGATCCCAGGAGGTGTGGAAACAATATGGAAACTTTAATTAAAAATAACAACCAACTTCTTTAAAGTCACTGATTAGATTCAAACTTCTTGTAACTGATTTTGTTCAGAATACTCACTTCAACACCAAAGTTCCCATGACTATATGTGATTACAAAAATTCACGTTATGACCAAAAGTTATTAGTGTAGCCAAGGCACTTTAACAATAAATTAAACTTTTTATGACTGAAAAATACTGTAAATAACTTCAAGATAATGCAGTAATTTGGGTGTCATTTTTGTCAGTTTTAGGTAAAACAGAATGGTGTTTAATAGTCCTTACCTGCAGGCCTTTCCTGCACACTTGACATACAAGTGATGCTATTTTCTGTATTAATTTAAAGGGTAGGTTCACAATCTTAATCTTAGTATTAATACATTTGTAACTTTGGAAGAGACCGTCTGGATTTAATTAACCCAGGTAGATGGCAGCAGAGTGCTTGAATCCTGATGGCAGTATTTTAAGATATACCCCCTTTGACCACAATGTGGTCAGCAATGTCAGAGTGGCGCTGTCCGTATTTCTGCTGGTTGACTCTAAGGGAAGTGGAGCTGTGGAACTGGATGTATGTCTGCCATTACCAGCTGACTGTTCAAACTGAACTAGGGTGACCATATTTTCAAACCCCCAAACCGGGACCGCAGCATTTTTGTTGCCAGGTACTTTACGAAGGAGTAAGCCTCCTGGAGTTCTTTAGAAAAGACAGAATTTCTCTTCATTATTACAGCTAACCGTTAGCTTACTGACAGATTCTGACTCACAGGCTAGCAACAACCTTGACAACCACACAATGATTGATTGACACACATACAGACAAATCAGTGTTGAATTCAGATGTGTGGTGCATTGATTGTTTTTATATTTGGTTAGGTAATAATGAGTGGGACAAAACATGAAACATCTATGTAAGCACTGAAAACAAGTATAATATTAGAATTATTAACTGAATTGTGGTGAAACCACCTGAACAGTTTGGTAGTGAATGTTGAAAACCAGGACATTTTAGTGTTTTACAGATATTTGTTGGGACTTGGGACACCCAGCTTGAAAACCAGGACGTCTGGTTACTGTACACTGAAGTATATACAGTGTATATATTTTTTAATTTTATTTTTTCTAATTTTCTTTTCATTATTTTATTAGAATTAGTGAATGTATATAGCAAAGCGCTCGTTGCAGCTGATGATGAGCTGCGTCCCAAATTTTCTCGCTCTCTCTGAACCAATAGTCTACCGCTGGAACCTTCGAGGGTTCTCCCAACCACTGGTAGAGAGGGGGTTGGTAACCAAGTACGCACTGGAAGGGAGTGAGTCCAGTGGTGGGTTGGCGGAGGGAATTCTAGGCGTACTCGACCCAACCCAGGAACTGGTTTCAAGAGTCCTGCTGGCCATGGCAGAAGGTACGTAGGAAGCGGCCGATCTCCTGTATCTTCCTTTTCAGGCTGTCGGTCACACCTAGGGGGGAGAAGAAGGCCTTCCACACTCTGGAGATGAACTGGGGCTGGAAGGTGGCATGGGTTCTTGGAAATGGCACATTCCTGACATCCCTGTATGTACCATCTCACATCCATGTTGGGCCACCAGAAGCGTTCCCTTAGCAGCGAGAGGGTTTCATTGGCCCCTGGCTGGCCAATGCCTAGGCGGGTGACCAGGACAGAGACTTGGGTTGGTTGCGGAGTAAGCGGGTGTACGATGGAGCTGTAGTTTTGTATGTCTATAGAAATTGGAGAATCCGAGGAATCTTTGGAGTTCCTTAATGATGGATGGTGTAAGCCAGTTCCGTATGGCTTCTACCTTCCCCTCATCCATGTGGGTGCCACTGCTACAGATGTTGTAACCCAGGAACTGCACTGAGGGTTGGTGGAAGGAACACTTCTCTGTCTTGAGGAACAGCTGGAACTCGCTCAGGCATTTCAGGACCTCCGCAACGTGGTGGCGATGCTCCAGGAGTAGATCAGTATGTCATCAATGTAGACCAAGATGAACTTGTGGAGAAACTCCCGGAGCACCTCGTGGATGAAATCCTGGAATACGGAGGGGGCGTTGGCCATGCCAATGTCCCGTTGGAGTCACAAAGGCAGTCTTCCACTCATCCCCCTCACGTATCCGAATGAGGTTATATGCGTTGCAGAGGTCCAACCTGGTGTAGACAGTGGCATTGCGGAGCTGTTCCTACGCTGCTGGGATGAGGGGAAGAGGATAGCGGAACTTAATGGTAATCTTGTTGAGACCCCGGTAGTCCATACACGGCCGCAAGCCTCCGTCCTTCTTGGCCACAAAGAAAAGGCTGGTCACTGCTGGGGAAGTGGAAGGCCGGATATAACCCTGAGCTAGTGCCTCCTCAATGTACTCCACCATGGCTCTTTGCTCTGGAATGGACAGAGGGTAGATCTTTCTGCGGGGCACTGGCTCACCCGGTAGCAGGTCTATGGCGCAATCCCATGGTTGGTGTGAAGGCAGTTTAGCCACTCTCTTAGGGCAGAACACATTGCGGAGGGAGGCGTAGCAGGGTGGAATATCCACAGACTGTTTCTCTCGCTGACTCTCTATGGATGTGGTGCACACAGGAAGTGCCTTGGGGCGAGGAGTAGATGGTTGGGGTAGGGGAGGGAAACAGTCTGGGAAACAGGAGTTGCCCCACTTCAGCACTTCACCAGTGGTCCAGGAGATGATGGGGTTATGTTGTTCCAACCATGGGCGCCCTAAGATCACCTCAGCAGTGGAACCCTTCAGAACCAGGAGATGTTGCTGTTCTTCATGCAATAAGCCTACCCGGATGTTAACAGGACCAGCACATACCTGGACTCGGGTGCGGCTGAGTGATCTGCCTGTCATGGCGTGGATCTGGTAGACGGACGGTGTGGTAGTGGTTTTGAGGTTGAGCTAGCGGCAGAGGGCACCAGAGATGAATTTACTGGCTGACCCGGAGTCGATGAGAGCATGTACTGGGATGGATACAGTGGGAGTAATAAGTGTTATCACAGTGGGGGGCTTCAGATTCTTAAATGAGGGAAGGATGGCACTCACCATAGGCCGAAGAGAGTGGATAGGACAGGAAGTTATGTCATGCCCAGCAGCTCCACAGTACAGACACAAGGCCCAGGACAGGGCCTCGAGAGTCCAGAATTCCAGGGCATAGTCGTTTACCGATCTGGAACCCTAAGATGGTAGAGGCGTTCTCCTGCAGAAGAATCTCCAGCCGGTCTTCCGAGCACCTCTTTGAAGTGGGAGATGAAGTTGATTAGAGACTGAGTTACAGGTCCATTCTGTGCCCATATTGTCTCAGCCCATTGTAGAGCACATCCGTTGAGCTGTGAAACCTTAGAACGTTTGTCAGGGTACAGGTGTGGCTGCATCTCCAGGGCCAGCGAACACTGCAGGTTGAAACCGTTGCAGTCCTCCGCCGAGCTAGAGAAGGGCGCTGGTGATGATGGTGGTGATGGCTGCTGTGGATGCTGGCGGTGTGGCGGAGAGCCCACGGCGAAGGAGATCCACCAGCTCCTGGAAAGGGTCCATGGTACTCATGCTGGCCGTCCTACGGTGTGGTCTTCTGTTATGGACAGAAGGACAAGAGACACCGAGGTGGAGACAGATGTGGTTTTTATTGAACACAGCAATGAGCACACAGTAAGCTGGTAAGTGATGGGTGATGGAGCAGTCTACAATAAAGAGTGGAGTGCTGATACCATCCTTTGTATAATGGGGTTGGAGATTGGGAACCGGAGCCACACACACTGGAGACAGGTAAACTCACGACTGGATGAAGGAACACTGGAGTGGAATCGCACACTGGCGTAGGAAAGGGAAGGAATCCAAAAGGCGTCTTTCATTGATGGGGAGACTCCTTAGTATTTACGAGACCGGACAACTGGCTGGGGTGAGTAGTGTGCTTTTATACTAGTGTAGATGAGGTGCTGATGGGGAGCAGGTCTGTGTAGGTGGTTAGTACTCTGGTGAGGGAGTGCGTTGTGATTTGATGACCGTGGAGCCTGGCATGTCCGTGAGAAACGTACAAGACCACTAAAAAATGCAGTGTCTGCCCAGCTTAACTTGGACAGCTGATGTGCCATATTAGCTTCAAATAAACTTTGGGATGTATTTTTACATAAATCAAGGATTGTAGATTTTGTACCTCATCACTTACATTGGAAGCATGACATGAAGAGATCTTCTAGTGGCTAGTATGAACAGGAGAAATTATTACAGCAAGGAAAAACAGCTTAAATGTATATGTGGGCATGAGAGTATTATTTTAAGACAGACTTTAAATTGTGAACTTATCCTTTAAATATATTATTCCTGCATGAAATTGTATCATGTTTGAATGTGTGCACATCAGAACTACTGAGTTTTCATCAATAATTTTATTTTACGGTTGTGAGTGTCATGTTTTGGTCTTAGTTTAACTTTCAATACACTCCCTAAGAGTCATTCTGAGATTTTTGATAAATACAGGCTGTGATCTAATCGAAGAGTCATCTGTGTAACAGTTGTAACAGTGTGCCAGTGGGACTTGAGCTCCAGGTAGAGGGATAAAAAAATTAACCAGAGGAGAAGTCGCTTTTAATGTTAGCACTTTAAGATGATTACATCTCACTAAACATAAAAAAAATATGTGTACACAAGTGGTAAGTGGTCTTCCCAATCTTATCTGGAGACTGCAGAACGGTCTTAACATATGCTGAGTTATCAGTTCTATGTTGCTCTAATTGTTTTTCTCTGGGTATCCATTCGTGAAGCTGCTGCCATGGGACCTGCAGGAGAGATAAAGTAACCCTTTAAGGTGTAGTGATGCTGCTGTTTTACCTGTATATGGTTTCTTGCTGGGCTTTGTTTTTCTTGTCTGACATGGGGAATGTAGTTTTGTAGAGTCTGGGAGAAGATGCTGAAACAATTGGGTAGTGTGTGTTTCCATGCATTGCTCCATACATCTTAGCTTCTACCCAGTGTGCACATATTTTACTTAAAACCAGTCATTGAACTGCGCATGTCAGCTGACTGAAAATCACTCCTACAGTATCTACATGTGTAGCCCTCTCACCCTTCTGTATGATTCCAAAGATAATATGAGAACATAAGAGCAAGGCTGAATGAATTTTCCCCTTTGAAACAAAAGCATGGTTTGATGTTGTGGAACTGGGTGTCTCACCCTGATGATGTTCATGTCAGTTGTTTCTGTCTTCATTATTCCCTGTGGACTGACAAATTACTCCCCTGTTTTGTTGTTCCTCACGTCTTTGCTTTTGCTACCTTATTCTCTTTCTACACTAGGTGTGTAGTTAATGTGTGTATGTGTGTGTTGTACCTCTTGAGTCCTACGGATGATGAGAGGAGGGATGTAGTGTCACTTCAGTCAGGGCCTCTCATCTGTCTCCCCCCTCTTGCAAGTGCATTCATCCTTAACACACATACACACATGCGTAGACAAAGACACACACACACACACACACACACACACCTGGCTGAGCAAGACCTCTGAGATATGTCTTTTTTAAATCGTTATCTTTCCTAATTCTCTCTTACTCTTCTTTGTCTTCTCTTTTTTCCTCTCTTGAGCTCATTGGCCTTTCTATTTCTCTTGCTTTTATCTTTCTCATGCCCTCCACATACAACTTTTTCTTCCTTTCTGCATCACTCCTCTCTTCATATTTCTTTGTTGCCTTTCCTCTCCGTTCATACATCCTGATTTGCCTTCTTGTCCATATTTCCTGGTTTTAGAGGTGTCGCCTTGTTCTCTGCTCTTCTGCTCCGGCGTTTCCCTGGGGAGCCATTAGTGGGATGCGGCTTGCCTGTGTCCCTGCTACAATATACCTGATAGCAAAACAAATGAACTTAAATTGAAGCGGGGAGGAAACGGAAGGGGTCTGTGTGGAGCAGCCTGCAAACCTGCAATGCTGAAGGTTTGAAACTTAATCGTAGTCTGTGGCCGGTTTATGAACCCGGGAGTAGTACTCCACTACATGATAAAATGTAAAAAGTACAACTGTAGAATTGGTAGAGTTATCAGTAAAGCAATGCCAGTCAATTGACACCTGTGAGTAAGCCAATAATAATTACACTGCCAGTTTCTAGTAATAATAATATTGTACTGTTATAGCTGCACTAATCAACATGGGGCAAATGACTATGTGTAATGTCAAACGGGTCGCTCATGGTGACAAACCCACTGTCAGTTCCCCTGAGCTACATGCACCATTAGCTACCATTGAAGTCCCTGAGGTCTGGACCGTGGTAACTTTTGCCACAGACTACTCTCTTTTAGGTAGTTTTAATGAATTAAAGTGATTTTTGTAAGTAATATAATTTAACCCCCCCCTGTGGACAAGTCTTAGGACAACTGTAATGAAACAGGTTAATAAAAGTGAACAAATCAAGCGCTATAGTGCCAAAATCTATCTAGATCTTCCAGTAATGCACATGCCCAGGTAGAGCAGTCATAGCAATAAATTTCTCGAGTTATGACAATGAAAAATCATATAATAAAACAATATAAATGTTTTAAATAATATTGTAGTCATAAAGAAACAGTTTTGTTGATGAGCTTGATAAAGAGCCAATAGATGTAAGAATACTCACACTTTAGCCAATCAGATGGTTCAGCCCACCTCCTGACTGTCCACTGACTGGTCACGTTACAAAGGTGAAATGGCACAGTGCCAGTTCTAGCTGAATCTTTGACAAGAGTTATGTTTTGTTCTTTGAATGTAAACAAAGAGGAGGGGTTGAATGTTTTACAACTTTATGCAAATGAGATCAAACTTCACCAGGAAGTGACGCAGTGAAACTGACGAGATGGCTTGGTTGTGGACCAGGAAACTATTGTTGGAGAAAGCAGTGAGTTGTTTATTTACACATTGCTTGCTAAGGTATACTTACAGACAGGGGTGTAGCACAAAATTCTGCGACCTATACATAAACAGTCTCTGTGGGCCCCCTTCCTCCCTTGATTCGTGTCTCTCACGCATCTTTTGAGACATTTTTTCAAATAATTGAATGAGTACACATGATGTTACGGACAGAACAACCGGAGACAAAGGTGAGGAGACTGAGAGAGTTTATTGTTACAACGAGGAAATATGGAATGGATATGAGTGGAAATGATACCGTCCCTTATTTCGCTGATGGTAAAAGGGTTTGGGAACTGGAGCGACACACACAGGAGACTGAAGACAGACGGGAGCCGGGGCAGGAGCGACACACTCAGGAGACCGAAGATTACTGGAGTCGGGATTCGGTGATCGGGGTTCAAAGTGGCGGTAGCCTTGACGTAACGTCGTGGGTGAGTCCGTGGAGTGTTCGAAGGTAGGTAGCGTAGCTCTGTCCTTCATATGAACGAGACCGGACCCAGACTGAGGTGAGGAGTGGGAATTTATGGAGGAGTAGAGTGGCTGATTAAGTTCAGGTGTGTGATGGGTGACAGGTGCTGGGAATCAATATGCAGGTGAGGGAGTGCAGAGTGAAGGGGAGTGGTTGGAGAGAACATGACAGACTGTGACAGTACCCCCCCCTTCACGGCCAGCTCCCGAGGGCCGAAACCCCCCCCCCTTCCCTCGACACCGCGGCCTGTCCCTAGGGGCCAAGCCGATCTGGGAAGCTTATAGGGATCCGGTGTGTCGGGCGGTCGACCAGGAGCTTGGGCCGGGCTGGAGACCTGAGCGGCCTCTGGCGGTCGACCAGGGGCTTGGAGACGGCGTGAGGCCGTCGCGTCACATGAATCTGTAGTGGTTATTAGGGTAGTCACTAATGAACTGTTGATACCACATTTAAACAAGTAATAATAATCTGCGCTATATGCTTAAATCTGCACACCACATTCCAATCCTTTTTCCTCAACATACAGTAGCCTACAATTACTGTGTGATACTTGTACTATGGTTAAATGAGATTTGCTTGGAGTATCATGCTTAAGAGTTAGCTTACCGGGAAAGGGGCTAAATATCACTCCAAAGTTGAACTATCTTTACTGCGAGGTCTGCGACACCTCAATGTCAAATGATTGCTTGTAATAACTTTTAGTAGCCACTTCAGCCTCTCGGTGGCTGTTTTTCATCAGTTTGCTTTCTTTCTCTTTTCTTTCTTTCTCTTCTTTTTTTGGTACCCTGATTTCCCTTTCTTGGGGAAAGACATGACTTTACAGTGCACGCTGGTGCTCCAGCATCAGCAGCCACTTGGCTCAATAGGGAGAGAGCTAATGTTGCCAACTCTTTTCCAATGAAATTAGCTGGCACTAACTCCAAAAGTCACTAAAAGTCGCCATATGATGTCATACGCTCATTTGGATGTTGATGATGTCATCATGCATTCATTTGCATGCAGAGATGAGTTTAAGCCATATAAAACGAAGGTAGAGAAATCTTTGGCCAAATAATCACAACCTCACTACAGGGACATTGTATATTTGAAGTAAAATAAATAAATAAATAAAAAAGCTACAAAGGGATGGAGATCAACCATACTATTTACATATTTACAACCTGTAGTAACATCTTTATCCAGAGAGAATGAATGAGAGAGAAGCTCAAATGAACTATTTACATATTTACATCTATAACATCCTAATCCATCCAGAGATCCGGAGAGAAAGAGTGAACTTGAAGCTGCTTGCCCCACACGACTACCACAGCACAAGAGGAGAGGGAGAGAGACACCCTGGTGCTGTTGGCAGAAGAGCCGTGCTAATGGTCTGAATAAATCGCTGAATTTGTTGCTAGTTGCTTTTTAGAAATAAAGTTGCTAAGAGGTTCTGAAAAGTCACTAAACCTAGTGACAAAGTCGCCAACTAAGCAACTGGACAAAGTGCTTTTCTTGGAGAAATGCTACCAGGTTCAGACTGGGAACAAAATTTGGCCCTGGCAGTAGTTTTTGTCTGGACCCCCCAAACAGATGGGCTGTTCCAACATCAAGTGGGCCACAGTCGGTGGGTCAATTTTCTTTCCCCAAATTGCCCAAATGCCAGATTGCCAGCCTGAGCTTGAATGCTACTGTAGTTAGCTAAGGCACTTGCAAACATAATACTGAATAGCTTTCTGATTTAGCCACATTTCACTATCACACAAATTGCATATGGCCAAATTCCTTAGCTTAACTTACAGAAATATAGTTAGCTTAAAACTGACATTTGGATATTTGACCAGTGACAAAATGCTTGTTGCTGAGTGTCAGGATCCCACAGTTTTCCTATTCTTCAGTTGCCCTATTATTTGCTTCTGGTCTGTTGATTCTAACAGAGGAGTTCTGCAAGAAAAAGTAGAAAAACCTCAGTGTCAAATACCTGAAGGAAAAGATAAAAATTAATGACAAGTGGATCAGGAGCCTCTCAGAGGCAACGTTTTGCTGCAGTCTGTGGCTTCCTTGCTGCAGTTGTTGAATACCAAGAGACAATTCTTTATGTGATGCTTGCTGTCAGAGTTGAGTCAGAGAAATGTACTCCAGATATTAAGCCTTTAAGTTTCAAGTTTAAAATCCATCAGCTGATATTTGAAGCAGGCCATTATACTGAATAGCTGTTCAAACTTTGATGTAATGGCTGTGTTCTGTGTTTAGTTTAAATTCAGTTGCCTGGGGTGAACTGGAGTTATGCCTTTTGTTCTGTTTCCAAAATAATTTGCACTTTGTTCCTGGAAAAAAGCTTGACTGAATTTGCAATGCAGTATTTCTAAGGTGTTTTTTTTTATATTTACTCTTACAGAAGGTGCTTAGTTCAATTGAAATTAAGGTTGTTTTTTATTTTCAGACATATTTACACCTTAGTGTTATACATGGTTTCTGTAGGGTTCACCAAGTTAAATTTAAGACTTTTAATGTCACATAGAATGCATTCTGTTTCACCATCATACTGGTCAAAGTATGATGGAAAACCAGTAGGGATGATATGGCCTACAATTATTTGTGTGTATAACTTTATATCACATTTTTGTCAGTACTTCCCATCATAAAAATGGCAAGAAACTGCCATGCAATAGTTTATTTAATTAATTTCATTTTTTACAATTTTACAAATGGTGCACTTTCTACTGTACTTGATGCACTTATTTTTAAGAATGTTTACACAGCTTTAACTGAAAGAAATGTGTTTAGAATATGATGCACTGATTTTGTATTTTATACTTTTCTACAAAACAAACGGAATAAAGACAAGACCATTTTCTATCTTCCCTGGGTTAGCATCAGAGACACGGGTTATTTTGCTGTCCCCTCCGGGTCTGCTGTGGTCATCACTAGGCAAATCGTCTTATCAATGTATCAGTAGTCCATATCTGTGATACACAAGGTGAAATTGAGCCAAATCACAGGTTAAACAAGAATTATTAGAACTTAGTGTTCCTTATGATTTTCCTAATTTTCATTTTGTATTTACATTTCACATGGGAAAATCATCTACTTTGTAGAAAAACCAAGTGCTGTATAGCTACTGATGTTAAAATTAAGTCATAAGATCCTTGAGAAATATAACACTCACATGCTATTCTGACAGTACCTGGTGATCTGGTTAAGCATTGGCATGGCTTTGACATGGCCCATAGCAATTAATGTAAAATCTCATGTTTTAAGCCTTTGTTTGCTCAGTGCTGATGACAGCCTACACAACATGGTAGAAAAGGTTTCAGTCGTAGTCATCTGGACACTGTTTTCAGAATCAAGACGTTTCGGCTCCCATCCGGAAGTCATTCTCAATTGTGAAAAAATGGAACGGGAACTCAGAAATTTAAGCTACTCTGTGTTACATAAGCCCTGCCCTCAGGAAGGAGTCTACCTGAGTATCTGTTGATTAGCTAGTTTCACCTGAAACTGACCTAATTGTTTCCATGATGGCCCAGTAGTCAGTAATCAGGCCTATTGTTTTCTGGCTGCACCTCCCTCATCACTGTTAAGTACATGATTAGCATATGATTGGTGTGACCAAGGTGCCAATACACTGTGGTAAACTTTGGGCAGATTGAATCTCAGACCACCATTTCTGTTCAAAGAGGGGTTTTCTTTTTTCACAAAATAGCTTCCTTGACACCCCGTTCAAACCAACTATTCTCTCGAATTAGAATCTTCACTTCGCTGTCTTCAAATGTGTGGTTTGTAGCTTTTAGATGCAAATGCATGGCGCTCTGCAATCCTGAGTTAGTGTGTCGTCTGTGCTGATAAAGTCTTTTGTGAAGTGGCTGTTTGGTTTCGCCTATGTACCGTTCTTTGCAGTTTTCCTCACTGCATTGAATTGAGTAAACTACATTGCTCTGTTTTTGTGTGGGCATCTTGTCCTTAGGGTGAATGAGTTTCTGTCTTAAAGTGTTGCCTGGTTTAAAGAAAACAGGAACATCGTGCTGTCTAAAGATCCTTTGTAGTTTTTCAGACAGTCCAGATACAGGAATGGAGACACCGTTCCTTCTTGGTTCTGTTCCCCTTTTGTCCTGTTTTTTGGCTCTTTTAACTTTGTTGATAGCCCAAGTAGGATAACCACAGGCTGTGAGTGCACTCTGGACACGGCTTTCTTTTTTCTTCTTACCCTCTGAGCCGGTGGGCACTTCTTGGGCTCTATGTTGTAATGGCCGGATTACACCCAGCTTGGGCTGTAATGGATGCTGTGAGTCAAAGAGCAAGTATTGATCCGTATGTGTTGGTTTCCTGTACACTTCTATCTGGAGCTTTCCATCCTCTCCTCTGAGTGTAGAACAATCAAGAAAGGCCAGGCGGTTCTCTTTGGCATCCTCTCGTGTGAACTTGATGTTGGGGTCCACAGTATTGATATGCTCTGAGAACGCTTCCAAGTCTTGTTTCTTGATTTTCACAAAGGTGTCATCCACGTAGCGGTACCAATAACTTGGTGGTGTGCCCGGGAACGAGGATAATGCCTTCTTCTCAAACTGTTCCATGTACAGGTTGGCCACGATGGGAGAGACCGGAGAGCCCATAGCACAGCCGTGAATCTGTCTGTAGAAGTGTCCCCGGAATTGGAAGTAGGTTGGGTTAAGACAGATGTCTAATAGTTTGCATATGTATTCAGGTGTAAGCTTGGCCCTTTAGGAATAGAGTGAGAAAGGAACCCCAGTGGCCAGGTATCTGTTGAAAACAAATTCGGTTTATTTTCTTTCTACTGATAGTTCTGACATGAAACTGCTCACAACAAGGTCTGTGGATTATCTTGAGCAACCAGGTCATGATTTCTGGAAAGAGACATTGCTTATTGAGTTTTTCAAATGTATTTTTTTGCCGCTTTGAGCACCACAAGCCGAGCTCCATATATTTCCATTATATAAAAAAATGGCAGACATCCTTACGGCCAATATCTCACACCAAAACAATCTAGATGGATAAATAGCAGTCCAGGGAAGAGGAAAAATATGTATTTTTGATTTTCGGGTGAACTGTCCCTTTAAGAACTGTGACACTAACAAAGTCTTATTTGTTTTCTTTATGGCGTTTATGTGTATGTTATTTTTCTCACTGAAACTGTGGTTGGATTTATACTGCAACTTGAACTTACCTTTTAGGTATTGGGTCCCACCTTGTTATTGCTTTATATGCCTTTAAGCCCCACAGCAGTGTCATATTCGATTTTATTATGGTCACTCACTGTCTTGGTTCCTGCTGATCCTAAAGTCTTCTGATTCTGGTCTGTTCTTTACGCAGTTACGCATATTACTCATTACTCACACAGTACTTAGTGGTACCACATACTGGTTACACACACCTGCCTGTGATGCTGTCAGTGACACAAGAAATGTTGGAGGAGATAGCACCAATATGAGTGAGTAACTCTCAGGCATTCATTTATCTTCTCAAACATGATAAATATGGTGTCTGTGTAGGCCTGCAAAGCGTACATGGATATGTGACATAACAGCAATTTTCCCAGTGGTAATTTCGGTTCACATTACTTAGTAGTCATGATAACCAACTACAATGAAACCTATCAATGTACAAGACGTGAGGGAGAAAAAAACATCTCTGCTGAAGTGTAGACTGTTAGCTAAGGTTATTTTACAGACAAAAACAGCAGCCACTGTTAAAGATCAGAAAGCTTTATATTTAGTTTAGCCGAAGACTCTGGAAGATTCGTGGTGAGTCAATGAGCACTTGGTTTCCATAGTAACCTCCACAGCCAAATAACCTGGTAACCAGGTAACTTGTGAATGCCACACTTTGAGATCAAACTGCGATTGTAGTACATCTAAAGGAAAATCACATTCTCTGCCCAAAGACCTTCAGTGTCAGAGAGTCAGCTTGGTCAGAGAAAAAGGAGAGGAGGTGCAGAGAGCAGAGAATCAGGCAGATTAAATATGCATTTAAGAAAAGATGGAACCTGCTGATGTGGACTGCAGGAAATGTTTTGTCTCAACAACCCCTGTGGCCGCTTGTGGACCTTAGTTAAAAATTTGCCCTGGCTATGGCCCCAAAGTTAGCAACTAGTTGAACATAGCAGAGCATTTAGCAGCTAAAGAGCCAGATACCCTCAGGAGTTGGCGCAGAGAAAATGGGTGCTTGAGGGAGAGTGAATATATTACTTATATTGAACATACAAAATGCAGAAATAGGACTCCACGGATAACCATGTCAACTTAATAAGCTGATAATATGTCAGTATTGTGTTTAAAACTAGTTCCACTGCCAGCGACGGGCCAAAATAACCCCTAATTAATACAGCTTTAAGTAACATGTGATCACTCAGCATTGATTGTGTTGAATGTATGACAGTTGTATAACTGTATAACTTCTGTTTCTCTCACCACATCACCTCTTTCATAGCAGGGTATCTCTGTTAGCAGAGTTTCAAGATGTCTCAATGAGACTAACCTAGCTAGATATAGATTCAAATGTCAGTCTGTCTGAGAGTCTGTCCATCCATCCATCCATCCATCCATCCGTCCGTCCATCCATCCATCCATCCATCCATCCATCCATCCATCCATCCATCCATCCATCCCTTTGCCTGTCTGCTCTTCATTCTTGGCTTCCATCCATTCATCATCCATCTGGCCAGCTATTTAGCTAACCCCCCCCACTGCCCATCAGCCATCCATCTCCCTTATTCTTTGTCTGTTTCTGCACACATTTCTCCCTCCATCCACCTGTCTGTCTATGTGTTTTCCTCTGTGCACTGTTGGCAGCATTGCTAAAAGGCTGTCAGCTTTGACCTTTACCTGCACCCCCCCACCCCCACCCCCACCAACACACACAGTCTGGAGAGAGAGGGGGAGATGCTGTCACCACCTCAATGTATACAGTGAAGTACAAAGGAACTAATAAAGAAGGAGGGAGAGAGCATATGAGGGTAAACTAAGAGAAATGGGGAGAAAAAAGGAAATAGAAGACAGGGAAAGTGCGGAGAAAGGTGTGCAAGAAAGACCAAAAGAAAACCTGTGAGAATAAATGTGGATGGTTGAGCCAGGCAGACAACAAGTATTGATTTTTGTCTGCTTAAGAACAAAACACCAATAAATGACCTTTTGAGTTATCATGAGATGAAAATTCAGTTGAGCTCACTGTACAGCTGCAATTCACACTTTCATCACAGCTGAAGTGTTTCCTTTCAAAAGTTTGTGTCTGCTTGAAGGGGGAGCTGATGTTAATGTAATTTAAATTAATTTCATAGGGAGTGAAATAATAACAACCATATGCAAATATGTAAATATGGTTGTTTTCAGAATGCTAAATCTGTTGAACAGAGCAAAGTAGTGGCCTATACTCTGCTGCTCCCAGTGTTGCAAAGATTGTTTAAAAATAGACAGGTGTGACGAGAGTGAAAATTAGAAATGCAGTGTAGGGGACATCTATAAGGACTGGCTGTTTTACAAATGCAGTGTGGATGCAGAGTGCAGGACTTTTATAGCAAGCACTGCTGTTTATTTTCTGGGAATAATCACACTCGTAACGTGACTGGACAGGTGTAAGTGTGTGCTGCTTTACACAGCTGTCAGCCGTCCCAGCGCATCACATCGGTGATTTTTCACAAGGAACAGGGAAGGGAGGCTGTGACCGTGACGCTGCAGTGACTCACCCTGCTAATGGACTGCCTCTCAACCTTTTTGGTAAAACACAACAATCCTAATGGCAATCCAGCTGCAACATTTTGATTAAATGTTGTGATATTAGTACGTGTCTCTCTTTTTCTACTGATTCGGTGTTATTAGTGTGTAAGGGCAAGCTGCAGCAGAGGAAGTCAATTTATTTGTCACCTTTATCAACATCTTTTATCTGTGCTTTGTGTGTTTAAACCCATTTCCAGTATCAAATGTTGAGTTGTCCAACATAAAAACAGCTCTCTCTGTTAGCTAGATCCAAACTAAAACAATAAATGCATAAAATGTAGGCTAATTTTGACAGTGAAAGAGGTAATAGCCTGATTCAGACTATACTGCCATAGCAGCTTCATAAGACTCTTCTTCTTCTACTAACTACTTGCTCATGGAAGTTAGCAAGTGAGCAGAGCTAGCAAGTGTCAAGTGAATCCACAACATCCCCACAAATATTTTTTCAAGCCAGGTAGAGTGGAGAGGAAGGAGAGGAGGAAGACTGATAGGAAGAAGAGTGAAGGAAATGGAGGAGGAAAGGTAAAGATATGATTACAGAGCCTGCCAATTTATTATTCCAAAAAATGTTTTTGAGATAAAATTCAAAAAGGCAAGCAATGGGAATCTGTTAAACAAAGTATTTTATCTAATTTATTTATTTAATTTATTTATTATTAAAGATTGAAGAGGAAGGAGAAGAGAGTGGGAAGGAAAAATTAAGGGAGTAAAAAGAATGAAGCGAGGAGAGTGTAGAAGAGTGAGGTGGAGAGGTATAGAGAAGGAAGACAAGTGAAAAAAAAAGGGGAAAGAATGGAGGAGAAGAAAAAGTTAAGAGAGTAAGATGAGCAGACAGAGGAGGTACAATGGCTCTTTTCAAAAAAATGGAAATACCATTTTAATCACAACTAAATGAGAGAATTTCCATTTATACACCCAGGTCAAGACGATACAATGGTTCTCTGCCACTGCACCCTTTCTAATTCCTGCTTTTCAATCTGCAATGGGGCATGTACGGCAGTGGTAGATAATCAACAGACGAAAAAGCATATAGTCTCTCTGATTGCCCGTGCTGCTGTGACCTCTGTCACCACATTCTTCAAGAAGGTAGAGCCTTCCCAAGAAGAATATGATTTAGCTGTGCAGGAGGGTGTCTTTGCTTACCACACTATCACGACACAATCATAGTTACAGATCTATGGACTGCACAGCACAACTGACATGGAACTTTATGAAGCAAAGTTTATATGTGCTAGGACAAAAGGTGACGTCATAGTGAGAAATGTGTTAGCACCATGGGCAACTACTTTGGTAACACAGGACCTAGACCAGGTTGAAAAGCCTATTGTAATGTGTGCCATCTGTGCGCATATGATGTACTATGATATGCTATTGCTTCGCCTGGCTACAATCACTGCTGCCATGATCACTGGAAAGTCTGGGTGTGACGCCCCTTATAAATGTGCTTCAGTTACCACCAACTCTCTGAACGCAAATAATTATGACGCAAATAATTTTCACTCTAACTGCGTGTGGCTATTAGGGCTGTTTGTGAATTGAACTTTTTTTTTGCAATGAGGCTCATTTGCATTGAAAGGGGGCAATTTTATGCCAAATGTATACATATTACCTAATTTAAATACATGTAAATAGCACCAAAGCACTGAGACGCTATTTGCTGGGCGGCAAAGTTAGGGGTGCATTTCACCCTTTGCAGGTGCTTTGAGAATTACACGGTTTCTTTTTGTCTTATTTGCAGGTTTAGCAGCTGCAAAAGCACGCAATCCTTGTGTGAATTTGCCCTTGAAAGCACAAATTTATTGGGTCAACTTCATTAAAGCGACTATGTGGAGAACAGCATCTTTCAAAATATTACAATGGCTGTTTTTCATTGTACAGAAATATCATACAATTCTGGTAAACATTGGTGCAGTCTTGTTAACTTGCAGGTGCAAGGGTCCGATCCATAGGGGTAGTGTGCATTGATGTCTGCCATAGTGTCTTTTTTAGACACTACCACTGGGGGTGCAAAAGTTGAAATACATTTACTGTAGTGATTTTAATTCTGCCACTGAGGTGACCACAATTAAAAGCCATTTTCTTTTATCAGTTTTCTGTATTTTTATAGACCAATTACAAATAAAATATAGATTACGAAACAGATTAAATATAGAGCGGTTCAACACAACATGATTGATGTATGATGGTTTGGTCGAAAAAAACACGGGTGATCACTGTTCGTTTCCCTTTTTGTATCAATGTATCAATATACTTTTTGTCAGGAATTATTACCTTTTTGATCCTATCAACATTCCCTTACCTGACCCTTGATCTACTTGCATGTCAGTAATTTCCTGCATCTCCCAGAATGAGGTTAAACTAACACCACAGTCAAAGTATATGACGTTATGACTGCAATGCATTCTGATCAGTGGAGAAACAGATGTCTCTGCCTTTTCTGTGGTAGACTTTTCCAAAGTGACTGTTGAACTTGATGGTTCAACATGGTCATTCTACAAAGATGCCCTTGATCTTTGAAAACTGACTTTCACTTCATAAGTTGTACATAACTTACTGCAAAACATTTTAGCTTTGCTGAAAGAAAGAAGAAAGTACATTTGATGCTCTTTTCTACAGAAACAGATAATGAAATAGCACAAAACTGTGTGTAACTAGTGTTACTGTGTTAGTGTGCACTAACACACTGGGGACAGTTCACCCCAAAATCAAAAATACATATTTTTCCTCTTACCTGTAGTGCTATTTATCCATCTAGATTGTTTTGGTGTGAGTTGCTGAGCTTTGGAGATATTGGCCCTAGAGATGTCTGCCTTTTTTGAATATAATGGGAGTGTATGGCACTTGGCTTGTGGTGCTCAAAGCTCCAAAAATGTTTTTTAAAAAACTCAACAGCAATGTCCCTTTCCAGAAATACTAGAAATTCGCGTCATTTTTATGCATTCGTGCAACTTAAAAATATTCAAATTGATTGGAGCGAGCTTGGACTTGTAAGGGGAGGACCAGGGACTGAGCCGCTGCTCACCGACAGACAGCTGCTGAGTGCCAGGGAGCTCTGGAGGAATAAACACCTGAAGTCGCACTGCATTCTACTCTTATTCTGAGCCATTTACCGGCGGGAGGAAAGCACAGAGGTTTTTTCAAACTTTTGGGATTAAAAAGTGGATTTATCTTCACTCTCACTTCTCAACCTGTCTGCAGCAGCGAGCCATGGAGGTGTCGACCTCCACTGTCGTTATTGTAGTTATCTGTGGACACCCAGAGCTCTATGATACTACTTCATATTTATACAGAGACTGGACAAAAAAAGAGATTGCTTGGAGAAAAGTAAGCAAGGAAGTTTGACTTCCTGGTAAGTTCTTAAAATATGTGTCTGTTACCTGATTCCAGCTATCGGTTGTAGTAAGCCAGATTAAGGGCAAATATTGTGTACTCGGGTTTCCCACGCAAGTAAACACAAATGATCCTGCGGTCAAACTCATGTGAGTAATGCAAGATGAAAATTCATCCTGTGAGGAACATTAATCTCTGTATCAAATTGAATGACAATTCATTTAATAGTTGTCAAAACCATAAACGTGAACCTCATGTTGGTGCTAGAGAAAAATTAAGGGGATCATCAAAGTCAGTAGGATTCATCATCTGGGAACCATGAGTGTCTGGAAAAGATTTTGATTGAATCCCTCAAGTCGATGTTAAGATTTTTCACAGGATAACTGAAAACTTTGACCGTCTGGTAGCGCTAGAGAAAAAGTCAGGGGATCACCAAAGTCAGTAGGATTTATCCTCCGGGGAGAATGAGTAAACAAAATTTTGTGGCAATCCATCTAGTAGTTGAGATATTTCAGTCTGCATCAAAGTGGACAGACCGATGACAGACATTGCTATCCTTAGATGGCAAAATACCCTTAATGACATCAGGGTTGTCAGGGTTTTATCCTCCAGAGCCGCTCAGTAGTATTCCCTGTGACTAGAAAACTGATCTTTGTGTGAAAAATAGATGGAGTGCCCCTTTAATCAAGTCATGATTACTCCGATTATGACCATAATGTGAGGAAGATAACTACAGAGTTTACACAACATTTTCATGCCATAATTGAATTATTGCATTTCAGGTAGAATGACATAGTTAGAGTGTGTTCCCTGTCTGTGTCTGCTACCCACCAGGTATTTTCTTCTTTTTCCCCAGCTGATTTTTGGGAGCCATCTCTACATTCTCTAAACCCTTGACCCACTGCCTCCTCCACTCAGTCTTTCCTTCCCTCTATTTATCACTCCATCTTTTCCATTAACAACATGTGACCTGTAGGTAGGACCTCTCTTCACTGTGTTTTAAATAACTCTGCTTTTCAATGGCCTCTGTCTTCTGAGCTCTTAGCTACCCTCCCCACCCCTTCCCCATGTTCTCTCTCCCAGCATCCCCATCCCTGTTCCTCCCATCTCTCCCTTCCCCTGTGTTTTTCAAACTGAGAATTTGTCACAGCAGCTCAGTGGTTACTACTGGTGGTACTGATTTTATCTTCAGCCTTAGGTTTGTCAGAGTGGATTTTGCATGTCTTCAACGTGTTTGTGTGAGCTTACTTCCAAATTTTAGAGACATATGAGTGAGTTGGACTGGAAAAACTAAAATGCCTGCAGATGTCAATGTGTTTGACTGTGTTTATTGTGTGTTATCACTGTGATGGCAGTGTGACCTGTCTGGCTCATTTTCCTGCTTTCCACCCACTTTATACTGGGATAGATCCAGCCTCCCTGCGACCCTGAAAAAACACAGTCTCTCTCTATCTCTTTCTATGTTCCATTTTTGTGCTTCTTCTCAGTGGTGGACGGGGAAACCCCAAATTACCTGCAAGCAAAAATAACAACCAAATAAAGTGCCTCCCATTCCTTGCATTTGCTCGCTCATCTTCCCTGTGATAAAAAGTACAAAATATTGGTTTCTTGTAATGCAACATATTCTAACAGTAGTGTTTTCTCTATATAAGCTGCACCTTATGAGAAAAATGCCTGATAAATGATGACAATTTTATCTACGGATGCAGGCTGCAAGACAGATATTTATGTTCCATTTACAATCTCTATTTTAAAATTACACACAATAATGTAAAGTAGTGGTTTCTTGTTTGAATTGTCAAACACAGCTGTTACCAATTATTTCACTAATTGCTGGAACTGAGCCATCATTAATGTTATTAGTTCCACCTGTGCTTTCCTGTGTCCAAATTCCTATGCATTAATTTACTTAATTCACCCTACCAACTGGTACTTAACACGTACAACAGCCAATCAGAATGAGGTATTGCCATGACAGCTGAGGTAAGGGAGTCACCAGGTGATTGTTCAGGATCATTTAACAAGAAATGGTGACTTCTTTGGTCCTCCGTTAAATTAGGACAACAGCTGGATATGACTTCAGACCCTTTTCACATCAGACATTTTGACTTGTCAAAGCACGAAAAGCAAAGGGTGGAATTAAAGGTGCTATTGATAACATTGATAACATCCAGCCACTAGATGACGCACTCCCCGTCCCCCTTTCCATTCGATTCCATTCCAGTGGTTGCCAGTTCATTGAACAACCTGTATATTTCATGGTCGAGTGGAGTGAGACTCAGACAGACTCAGTGAATTCATTTTGCAACATAAAGCTATACATTAGTTATAGATTTAGGTTACTTTCAGTGGTGGTGTTTCATGTAACGTGATCTATGGCAATCTTAGGATATGGCTAGGTAGCTGTAGGTAACCCTTTCCCCCCCTACATTTAATAAATATATTGCAACACTTACCGTAAAATAGCATTTCAATCATCCTTACACTACAAGACATTAGGTAAATATTTACATTTTAATCCAATCAAAGAGTACAGTACAGTACATTGTAGGGATGCTATTAAAACCCATAGCGTTTGACATTGACAGATAGCTACAGTAAAAGTTTATGTTAGCTAGAATTAGTGTTAGCATAGTGTTGACCTAACATTAGTTGGAGTGTTTTCTTGCTGAAAACAAATTTCATAGCGGCTTATAAAAACAGCTGATTGCCACACAGCAACAATGGCTACAGGGAGAAAGGATGACTGTATGATCTTGTCAGTATTTTCAGATTTTTATATTAACGTGAGTAACCTAAGTTAGTTGTTGAGCTCAATGCAGCTGGCTACATGGCTAGCTAGCCACAAGTACCTCAGCAAAGTGTCTCATAATTGGGTTAGACTGCTACATGAGATGACACCCTCAATAACAGTCATGTTTTGGGTCTAAACACTATAATGAGCAGATTTACAGTAGTTCGGAACTTTAATTTACCTTCGACATGACATGATGTTATATATTGGGATCCCATGTCCACTCCGTTCTTAAAGAAGAGCGACCATCTTTTCATAAGTGGACCAGTCCGCCACAATCAAGTTGCCCTGCATAAACTTGTATTGGCCCGGGCCATTGGTTATGTTGGACCCTGGCCCACTTCTAAATCCCCTCTGATACACATCTTCGTTATAACATTACATTGTTTGAGGGAACTATAATGTTAGGTAACTGGATGCAACCGTCAGTAATGCTAATGTAGCTCCACAGGGATTGAAGCTGTTATTTTTCTAATTTTGACAATCTAACCAGCGACAACGCATTAGTTAAGGTTTTAAGGGCTATGACTGTCATTAGTTGTTTATTTTGCTTAAATATGCAGAACCGTAATTGGACTGGATTATTGTTGTTCAGACGATTAAGCTAAGATAGCTAATATGTACTAACGTCAGTGTCCGTTTTAATGATTGCTGCATTCCATTTAAGTGAGCCAGTTTCAGGGCTCTGGCATTGTTACCAGAGGGCTTACTGGGACACTTGATGGAATGGAGCCATTGTTAATGTTATTATTTACACTTGTGCTTTTCCTGCTTTGACAAGTCAAAATGTCTGCCATGAAAAAGGGTCTATCCCACCCAACACCTATGTATTTTCAGCAGCAGGGTAATCAAAGTTTTTTCCAAATCTTGCAAAGTCTAAGGACAAGTCATATAGGTAGTTATTTACAGTATTTTTGAGCTGAAAATATTCAATGTGTATATCATATACACATAGGTTTTCCCCCTTCTCACTTAAAAACAGTTATGTCATGTGACTTTGTCTTCCTGCCCCTCTTTCTACCTCTTCACCCTTCTGTCTATCCCTCTCTTGGTATCCTTCTTCAGAGTCACTCGTTCCTTCTTCCCTCATCACACCTGCATCAGTTTCTCCCGCTGTCTCTCTCACCAGCTTACCTCCCTCTCTCTCCTCAACTTCTATCTCTCCCTTAATATGTGGATGAAGTGAATGGGCTAGTCAGACCCTTCTCTGCATATATTTAAAGTAATTGGGGGCATGAGAAGCAAACTCAAGTCTTCATCTTCACAATCCAATCAGGTGCATTTAACACACTAACAGACTGAAATACAGACGCACACACGTTGGGAGTGTTAATTAGTGTGCTGAGCCACCCTGTGCACTGCTTCTAGGTAAAGGTAGCTGCAGTAGAAGAGTTTAAGATGGAATATCTTTTTACTTAATTTATAGGTGTAGTTCAAAAACATCTGCGACGAGTTGGCCACTGTCCAGGGTGTGCCCTGCCTAAGGCCCGAAGTCACTGGGATAGGCTCCAGTCACCCGCGACCCCCTAACGGGGACCAAGCGGTAGAAAATGGATGGATGGATGGATAGTTCAAAAACATTTTCACCCTCACTAATGTCATTATTGAGTGGGCAAAAGAGAGACAATAAATTAATTTCACTTTCACATTAACAGTTGTGTACATGATTTTTTTGATTGGTAAAATTACATTTTGGATTTAATAGTTTCCTGTTATATTGGTGTACAAGTACTTACCATGTAAATCCACCAGTTTTGTTGGGCTTCACTTAATGTTGCCAACTTAGCGACTTTCTCGTTAGATTTGACAACTTTTAAGACCCCTTTAGCGACTTCTTTTCAAAAAAGCGGCTAGCGACATATCTAGCGACTTTTATGACAGACCTCAACTCCTCTCCTTGAAGGGAGTCGCCAGTATTTCTCAGTGAACGTGCACTAATGTGGGTTTCTGGACTGACTGTGTTCAATGTGTGGGACAGAGCAGCAGCACGTTCAGTCAACCAATCATCAGCCAGTTAGAGACGTGAATGAACCTAATGACCAATCAGAATCAGAAATACTTGATCACTGATCACTGAGCCACATTGTTTTTATTCTAAATGCAACTTTACTATCTAAGTTTGATTTAGTTTTGTGACTGGAATTATTCCAGTGCACGATCATCTCTCTGTTTACGATCACAGAGATGATTGTGCACTGATGTTCATGTCCCTGTGTGTAAGTAACTGGGCCCTTCCTTGTCTGCAACGGCTAGCCCCTCTCAACTGATCAACAAATTATTTTACACCTTTAGCCCGTGAACTGGCCTCCTTTTTTATTTCTGTTCCCAGCCACCCCATCTACAATCCATGGCTCAGCTCTCCATCTGGCTGTTTCAGCTGCTACCGCCAGGTCGATAATATCACAGAGCTGGAAGGAAGAATCGCCACGCTGTACCAGATCCAGGAGGCCGAAAAACTCCTGAATACCATCATTTTCGGTCCAGCACAAACGGACTCAACCTGTGCCCGTGAGCCTGATGCCATTGCTCCATGTCCTGCAGTTGGGAGTGATGAAGTCGACTCTCCTCAAGAGTCTGGATCTATCGCTCACTGTTCTGCTGCTGATGCCCCTCCTCCCATCACTGTCCCTATTGACTCCTGGTTACGGCTCGGGGCTAAGCCTAAAGCCTCGGTCAGGTCCACTCGATCCCACCACGAGTCCTGGAAGCTGGTCAGTGCTTGCAGCAGGAGGGGGAGGCGCTCTCCCCGAGGAGTAGTGGACGTGGGGGTGGTCTTGTTGAGTGTGTATCGAAATGAAAATAAAACCAATCAATCGTTTATAACCCCGGTTCACAACCCGTCCTTGTGGTTTTAATCTACCGTGCCCCAAAATAAAAAAACTGTGGATTTTTATCCAGTTCTCTAACTTCTTATCTAGTCTCGTGATAACTAATGATAAGATCTCTGTGGAGACTTTAACATTCACATTGATGACCCATCCGATTCTCTTGCTTGTGATATCGTAAATATTATGGACTCTCTTAACCTTGTACAACATGTGTTTGGCCCAACACATAACCGTCATACCCTTGATTTAATTTTCTCCCTGGTCGTGAATGTGGAAATCCTGGAGTATCTGGACATACCAATCTCTGACCACAAATGCATAATTTTTACCTTTAAAATCGCAGTCCACTATTTATACCCCACCCCATTCTATGTGCACACGCACGCTTAATGAACAAAGTGCCCCAAGTTTTGTGCACTTTTTAGCCACTACACAATGGACAGTCTGAAAACTCCCCACCTCAATGACCTAGTTGACCGCTTTGATCTTTTATGCTCTTCAACTTTAGATAGAGTGGCTCCTCTCAAAAATAGAATTAAAGCAAATTGTAAATTGCAACCGTGGCTAAATGAAAGCACTCGTAGCTGTAAAAGAGAGTGCAGGAAGGCTGAGCGGTGGTGGAAGAATACCGATCTTCAGGTCCACTACGTGGCTATGAAGGACCTTCTACTCAATTATAACAGAATGGTGAAAGACACAAGAACACACTACTTCTCAAATCTCATATCGGAAAATCAGCACAATCCCAGGTTTTTATTCAAGACTATCGATAAGATAGTAAATCCAGATCATTCAAATGTTCATGTTGAATGTGATACTGACTGTGAATTTTTTTTAACTTACTTTACAGAGAAAGTGAAGTCTATCATCTTTCAATGATGTTGAGTCCCCAGAACAAGTTACCCTCAGCCACTTCATCCCGGTTTCCATTACCGAAATTTTTAATATAGTAGCTCACATAACAGTGTCCTTTTATACATTGGATGTATTGAAACAATTTGGCCTAGCTTGCTATCAATTTTTAACAACTCTCTATCTTTGAGCTGCTTCCCTGACTACTTCAAAACTGCTAGCGTTCAGCCACTCTTAAAAAAGCCTGGGCTTGACCATATGGTTGTTGAAAATTACAGACTGATTTCAAAATTACTTTTTATGTCAAAAATACTTGAAAAAAGCAACTTCTTGCAGTTGTGGAAGATAACAATATCTTCGAACCTTCTAATCTGGTTTACATCAGCATGACAAAGACTGCTCTTCTTAAAGTTACTAATGACCTTTTAATGACCAATGAAGCTGGCATGTGTTCCATTCTCGTACTGCTTGATTTGAGTGCTGCTTTTGACACGATTGATCATGGTATTTTAATCGACAGATTGAGGAAATGGGTGAGCATATCGGGCACTGTACTGAGTTGGATCAATACTATTTACAGAATTACAGAAAATTCTGTGTGTCCATTAACAACCATAGGTTGTAATTTGTCAAGTGTGCAGTACCTCAAGGGTCAATTTTATCTTACCACGCCTGCATTACTGTAACAGCCTTTTTACATGCCTAAATAGAAAAACTGTAGACCGGCCACAAACAGTACAGAACGCAGCTGCCAGGCTTTTAACCAAAGTAAACAGATTTGATCACATCACCCCGATTTTAGCCTCTTTACACTGGCTTCCGGTACATTTTAGAATTGATTTTAAAGTGCTTTTAATTACTTACAAGTCACTAAATGGTCTGACTCCTCAGTATATCTCAGATCTTTTTTCCCCGTATGACCCTGCTCGCACCTTGACTCTCGGCTGAAGACTAAGAGGGACAGAGCTTTTGAAATAAGAGCCCCGAGACTCTGGAGCTCCCTGCCCGAGGAAATATGTCAGGCTGAGTCAGTGGCTTCTTTTAAATCTAAGCTGATTTCATCTGATTCTAGTTTTTATTATTTATTATGGTTCATTTAATGTTTTTATTCTATTACTGCTGTGTTTTATTTGTTTTTATTTTATGTTTGTGTTTTTTGCTTGCTATGTGAAACACTTGTAACTTTGTTTTGATAAGTGCTATATAAATAAAGATATAAAGATATGATACTTTAGTTACAGAGTCGATACAACAGCCTGCATAAAACAGTTTTAGGTAGATTTAGATGCACATTGAGGAGGTGTTTAGTTTAACTTAATTTTCTTTAGATCTTTTAAAATATTGTCTGTATGTATGTATGTGTAGTTATGTCATGACGTCATATATATGCAAATTAGCACATGACATCATCTAGCGACAATTTGTGACTTTTCCTGCAGGCTTTAGCTACTTCCCCCATAGTTAGCAACACTGGTTACACTTCAGCTGCATGAATGAGCTAAAAAGTTTTTTCAAGACCTACCACACTTGTGCTGGCAAAAAATTTGACACAAATGAGACTGAGTTTGAAACTACTTCAGGAAGTACTCACAGCCTCAGACTTTGAGTCGCACACTGACCAAAGCTCTCCCCTTCAAACCCACTCAAGTACTGTGTAACAAAGTTTAGCTTGCTTTAATCAGTGCAAGCGGTGACTAACATAGGTTTTCCCCTGGGGGGCTTCCTGTAGCTTTGTGTGCTTATAAACCAGTATATTCTGCTGTACATACTCGCTGAAGACCCTGGAGAGACTGGTGCTGGAACAGCTGCGGCCCATGGTCAGACCCCTCCTGGACCCCATCAGTTCGCCTACCTACTGGGAGTCGAGGATGCCATGATCTTCCTGCTGAACCGCAGCTACACCCACCTGGAAAAGCCGGCAAGCACGGTGAGGATTGTTGACTACCTGATTGGCAGACCACAGCATGTGCGTCTGCAGCACTGTGTGTCGGACAGCGTGGTCAGCAACACTGGGGCCCCTCAGGAGACTGTCCTCTCTCCCTTCCTCTTCACCATCTACACCACAGACTTCAGCTACCAAACTGAGTCCTGCCACCTTCAGAAGTTTTCTGATGACTCTGCTGTGGTGGGATGTATGAACGGTGGTGATGAGACTGAGTACAGGGCTGTGGTGGGGAACTTTGTCTCATGTGTGAGCAGAACCATCTGCAGCTCATTGCGACAAAGTCGAAGGAGCCGGTTGTAGGCTTACGTAGGGCCAAGGCACCACTGACCCCTGTCTCCATCCAGGGGGTCAGTGTGGATATTGTTGAGGACTACAAGTACCTTGGACTACATATGGACAATAAACTGGACTGGGCTAAGAACACTCAAGCCCTCTATAGGAAGGGCCAGAGCCGCCTCTATTTTCTGAGGCTGAGGTCCTTCAACATCGGCTGGACAATGCTGAGGACGTTGAGTCTGTGGTGGCCAGTGCTATCCTGTATGCTGTTGCATGCTGGGGCAACAGGTTGAGGGTAGCGGACGCTAACAGGCTCAACAAACTGATCCGTAAGGCCAGTGACATTGTGGGGGTGGAGCTGGACTCTCTGGCGGTGGTGTCAGAGAGGAGGATGCTGGCCAAACTACATGCCATCTTGGACAGTGTCTCCCACCCGCCCCATGACGTGCTGGTCAAACAAAGGAGCACCTTCAGCAAAAGACTCACCCCCCCAAAATGCACCACATAGCGCCACAGGAAGTCATTCCTGCCTGTGGCCATCAAACTCTTTAACTCCTCCTCCCTCTAAGTGTCAGTCTATATGACCCTGAGTCACTAAACTGGACATTGAATCATTAACATCACTGCAATACTTGAAATAATTCTGCAAACTTCTCTGTTTAATTTTCCTGTGCAATATACTCTGTTTTCAATTTAAAATTCCCTATTTATTGATATTTATTCATACTTCTATTACTGCTGTGCAATATCCACCATCTCATAATCATCTTAATAAGCTGTAGTTGAGGTCAAGGAAATTATTCATTACACCATTATAAAAGCATTTGACAGTGTAAGAAAACTTGATGACATCTTTATGACAAGTCCAAAATGTACCACTGTAGTTGAGGTCAAGGAAAATATTCATGACACAATTATGATGATCTCATGACATCCAGTGTCAAAACCAATCACATATGACAGTTTAATGTAATGTTAACACATAAAGCTAAATATTTTATTTAAGTTTGATAATTAGGCCTGCTATGGCATGTTTATGGTTATGTTGTCTTGGTTAATGTCAAAGTGTTCTCAAACTTTCATCTTCAAATCTATTTAGTAATGTCTGTGACTGTCTCTGATGCAATGTCCTTTTGTTATGTCTGGCTATGTTTTGTTTTTTTTGTATTTGCTTAACTCAGATCTCTCTTGAAAAAGAGAGACCTGAGTTGTCCTTGGAAGTTGCATAATATATAAAAACAAAACGTAACACATTCCATAAAATACAAGACGTAGCCAGAAATCAAGAACAATGAGATGAAAGCCTTGGTTATCATGTCTTTGTAGGTGTAGAATATGTTTTATATTACTTTTTCTCTTAAACACACCCACACATACAGGTGTAGTGTGCCAGTGTTATTACAGTAGAAGATCGGCCTTTTCTTCCTCCTGAGAGATCAACCATCGATCTTTAGTCAACACAACACCCCACGCCTCTCTGATATTTGCACACAGGTGCAAACAAACATTGAAACAGGCACATCCAGGCAATCAAAAAAAAGAATGTAAGAAACACCACCACCATCCTCTCCACACACACACACAGACAAAAATGACACTGTGACCTGACAAGATTTTCATTTAGATAAAGAGATGCAAAACAGTCTTGTGTCCCACTCACCTTGTTAGAATTGAAGACATCACCTGCTGTCTTCAAGGCAGATTCCCACTCATCTGAGAAAATGAGCATCCACTATGTATTGGCCACAGTGACAGTTTTTTCTTCTGCTGCATACCAAATGTTCTTCAACATGTCTGGCTTCCTCTGGTGAACACAACAGTGTTTCACTGACTGCCCACTTTACACCTCCCATTCAACTCTATTTAAATCGCTCTCTTCAGCAGCTTATGGTGAAGGAGTCTGTCTATTTTTGCTAACCGTTTTCTCGGTGCCTGCCCACTTCACACGTCTTCTAGGACTAGTGGAAAATCACATCATGAACAAAACTGGTCGGAACAGTTGATGAGAGCGAACAAGAGCTTTTTCTGATGCTAAATGACTACATTGTTTGTGTTAAGAGTGTTAAATTGAAGCTTTGTAGCTCTCCTTGTCAGCCTGAGACGTGTGTTTGTTTACTGGACAGTCAGTCAACTAATGAATCCATCAATTAATGAGACAAAGGTCTTCATGTCATATGCAGCTCGAGATTCTTTACAGACACAGTTGGCTTTCTTTTCACATTTGGAATCAGGAAACAATTCCATGATCACTCTTTTCAAAGCTTCAAACCTGCACCTGCCTTACAACTATATACAGTATATCTTGGTGTTTCTCACCTCTTCCACATTTTTTCTTTCAATTTACCACCCTCGCTGCCGCTCTCACATTCGTCTCGCAAGTCCCATCTTTCCCCCTTCCAACTGTCATGCTAACAGATGCGTGGCCTTCTATGCTTTAACCCTCTCACCTTTAATCACTATCTTTGTTTTTGTTTTTTTGTGTGCGCCCCGGTCTTTTTCTTATACACTTGCACCGATTTGCAAAGTTTTGCTACAAACAGTTTTACAAAAACTGGCTTTGACAAAGTGTGAAATAAAGTGGCAAAAATAAGGTTCCGGGGTCCTAATACCCCCCAGTCCTCCCTCTCTGTGCATTTTCCTGGGCTGGAATACTACCTAACCCAGAAATGCTATGTGGTGATTTTATTGAAAATTATTTTTGTGGACATTTCATGCCTTTGTTAGATAGCAGAATAGAGAGATGACAAAACAAGGGGAGAGAAATAGGGGGCCTGACATGCTACCAAAAGGTGCCCAGTCGGAGCAACTGGTCAGCTCACTTATCCTGGCCACCTGGGTGGTGCCTGGTTGGTAATACAGACTTGTTAAAAAAATAAATAAATAAATTGAGGACAGGCTGAAGGGTTACATTACTTTTTAAACCTCACATTGGCACTTGTCATTTGTTTAGATTCCCAAAACGACTTACCTTTATGTCTACGTGAGAAAGAATTGTAGCTACCATGTGAATTATGACGGTTTGTCAGGAACAAAAGCGGAAGTTGTGTGACTCTGGCAAAATGTGCTACTTGGACCTGGGAGACGGCTGTTCACATTTTGTTTCAGACTGACAGTCAACGTTATCTTTTAACCATAACTACAATCTTTCCTCAACCATAATCACAATTGTTTCCCAACTATAGCTTATGTTTTACTCAGACCGTGCTATCTTGCTAACCTTAACTATGTTGTGTCAGCGCGTTCGTTTATTTGCAAAAGAAAAGTCTGGAGAGATGCTATTCCTTAAATTGGCATTTATTAAAACATTGGAGAATCAAAACATATCTTGTACAAAGATCTTTTCTATTCAGAAAACCATAGTCAGCAAGCTGTTAATCTGTAGTCAACATCCTAGGAAAGAGTGCACTTCTTAATATTACACAGAGTTTTAAATGAGAATGTGCAACTATCTGATAGGTTTCTACAGAGGTGGGGAGGAGCTGTGGTTTAGACTTTGCTCTCCCTTCGTTGGTGCACAGGCTGGTCCCAGCCTCTTGGCACACGATTCCACCCTTCGTGTGGAGACAGCGCCCTAGTGGAGGAATCCTACACTCCCTCTTTAAGTTGCTAAAGTCTCTGCTTTGTTCCCCACAACTGACACATCTCCTCTCATGGCCATTACAATACATACGTATGTCCTCAGTACATGATGTTCTTTCTGATATCTCTGTTTCTTTGTATAAATGTAAGCCTGTTTGCAACAGCTAATCAACTTTTCCCAGCAAGTCTGCAGGACAATACTTTGAATTGTTAAGCCTCATGCCCTGTGTGTGTGTATACAAAAGTTTCAACATGGTATTAAAACAATAGGCAAGCAATCTTCAAGTTTTTGATTCTCACAGTTGTCAGATCAGAAAGCCCTCATTTTTAGAAGGTAATGACAAACAATTTTGTGTCATAGTCTGGAGGGCTTGTTGGTTTTAGCAGTTTGCATCCATCACATGCAGTCTCCAAGTGAGAGTAAAATCTACTGCATTTGACCTGTTACACCACTTACTTACACATAAGGCTACTTTCCAGTATGCTGCATCAGCTTTTTCGTTTGTCTCACCAAGACTTTAACTTACGAAGAAATTACCTCAAGGGCCATTTCAGTCTGTCTCACAAATCCGTCCCTGTGCCCACTCAAATCTTAACATTGTCACGTTTAAGTGTAAAGCTGGGAAACAGGGAGGACCCAAACAGAGCAAGTTCTGTTCAACAGTTTTAATGAAAAGAACAAGGCTTACAGGTATGCAGTGGTCACAAGCTGGTAAGCAGTCAAAAAAGCCAAACAAGTCCAACAGGGACCAAAAGTCCACAAATGAGGATACACCAGAAGCAGAGCATAAATCCAAGAAACACTAGGGTCGAGCCACTTCACACAGGTACAACGACAATCTGACACTTAAATACACTCAGGTAGGGGAGACAACAAGACGCAGGTGAAATCACAGCAATCAAAGACAGGATGCAAAACTAACAGACTTATGAAGGAAGTAGAATATTTCAAAATAAAACAGGAAATAACCAAACAGAAACCCAAAACCTTGACAAACATGGTGTTTCTTTACAGCTTTAGATGTGTGAGTAAGAGAGAGAGAGAGGGAATGCTCCAAAGGTGAGAGGGAGGACAGCCAGGAAGAAGAGGATAAGAGAGAGAGAGAGAGAGAGAGAGAAGTGATGACAGGTTATTTTTCACCTTTCCTCTCCTGACGGCTGATGTTATTTCCCATTCTCCTCGGACACACAGCAGATCCAATCTAAGGCTTCTCTGGACGGCCCTTCTGAAGCCCCTTAACCAAATGAAAACCTTTATTACATACACCTTACACAGACTGCACACACACAATACACACACAGACACACACGAAGCAAAACATACAAAGGACACAAAATATACACTGTATATCCTATATACCTACACTCAAAATGAAAGAAGAAATATCACAGTCACATTGTTTACACACACACACACACACACACACACACACACACACACACACTCCCCGACATTGGGCGTAACAAGACTCTACACACACTTGTATATGCAATATAAAAATCTGACATATAAGGGCTGCAGAAGATACCCAGTGTGTATGTATGTGCAAAAGCATGCTAGTTTTCAGTTGCACTCCTTTTATGTGGGTGGCATACTCAATATACCCTGCCTGAATGGGCATTTGCAGTATGTTCTGTGTGTGTATGTGTGTGCGTGTGTGTGTGTCTGCGTGTATGTGTTAATAGTAAAGGCCATGGGGTGAGGGTTTAATTCTTTGGCTGTTAGTTTACGGCGGTTTATTATTGTTCACAAGGCTGAGTGAGTACACTGGAGACATATACAGTATATGCACACAAACACACACACACACACACACACACAACACTGGAGAGTCATGTGCGTCAGGCTATAAAAAATAAAAACCCCACAGAAGATCTCTTCCGTGAGTACTGGTCAATTATTGTTCTACCTTATCCTACCTCCCTCTCCACTCGGTTTGTATTCATTTTCTTCTTCCTCCTCCCCTCTGTTACCTCCCTCATATCTCACGTATGATCTCCAGACTGTGGTTACTGTATTTACTGTAATTCTTAGAATTAGATTGGGACTTGAAGAGAGATTCACATATAATAGGAGGCCTACAAAGAGATTGAGATTTAGTGACATTTAAAAGACAGAGTGAGTAGAAGGGGGCTCTTCATGAGGGTCATAAAGAGAGAAATTGAGCAACGCAGAGAGACTCAAAAAGAAAGACACTGAGAAAGAGATAAAGACAGAGAAAGAAAGGTGATGACAGCTAATCAGATAGGTGTGAGAGAGGCGAGTCAAAGTGAACATTTCTGTTAATACGCCACTACTTCTATCAGGTTATTTCAGTCTATTAATGTGACACAGAGAGAGATCGCACCCTGGGAACTGTGGGAAATTGAGTTTTTGTATGCACTGGGGGTATGAGTGTGAATGAGAGAAAAAGGAAAAGGTCAAAATCAGACTTCTTCCTCTGACATTTTTCCAACACTGCAAATCAGATCCAATGATCTCATTGCTGTCTCTGCTGTGTTACTTAATTCTCCACTTAATTTACACATAAAGAATAAAAACATGTTTCATTTTCTACATTTTATTATGCACATAAATAGTCATTTGAATATAATCTTTAAAATCTCCTTGTCTCATTGTAACATCACACTCGTTCAGGTCATAAAAAATGGAATGTGAGTAACTGGAGTAACTACCATGTCCGTATGAGTGATTCCAAGATATTGACTGTTTAGTGCTGTTTTCTGTTAACTTCATCAATGGCTCATCAAGAGACATACAGCAACTTCCATTATGTATAAAAGAAACGACACATAGCAAGACAATCTGCTCGATGATGATGACCATCCTGGCAAATGCCACACTACTCATCATACTTCAAATGGCTCTGTGAACAGACTAAAGAGTGTGACCTGTAAGAGCGATGACAAACCTGAAGGACATCATGAAGATGATTTCTGGGTCCTAATTGAAGACAAGTTGTCATAGTTTGGGGTTTTGTCCTGTTTCTTGTTATATTTTGTAGTGTTCTCCTCTCCTCGTGTGTCTTGTGGTTTTACTTCCTGTCTTTGTTTGCTTTCTCTCCAGTTTGGATTGTTAGCCCCGTCTTGAGTGGTTGCACCTGTGTCTCGTTGTCTCCCCTACCTAAGTGTATTTAGTCTGGGTTTTTTCCTTTGTTCAGTGTCAGTTCGTCTTCGTCAATTGTGTGTCAAGTGTTCCAGCTCTTCGCCAGTGTTTCCTTGGATATTTACTGAGTACCTTGGATTTATGTTACCTGTTTGCTGCTTGCCTGCCTGTCACCTACCTGCCTGTCGACCAGTCGGTTTGCCTGCCTGCCTGTCGACCAGTCTGCCTGCCTGCCTGCCTGCCTGTCGACCAGTCAGTCTGCCTGCCTGCCTGCCTGCCCGCCGACCAGTCTTCCAGTAAGCTCCTAAATAAACCACTCAAGTCATCGTTCTGTTTCCTCTGTCTGCATTTGGGTCCAACCCCTTGTTTCCCCTGAGTTCCCTGCTTGGCAACACGACACGAGGCTATCCAGGCCCACATTAGGGAGGAAGCCCATAAAGTGGCTCAGCTGATAGAAAAACACTACAGCAGCTGTAATGGCCGGGCGCCCATTGACCTTCCACTGAGCTCTTGAAAGAGGATTTCGAAAACCCTGAAAGACCAGGAGATTCCTAAAAACATTAATGAGGGCAGCTTCTGGTGTTTAATGGAAAATGAGACCATCGAGTCTCAACTGAGGGTGGAAGCCTTCAAGGTGTTTGAGCTCACCTCCAGAGACCAGGGGAGTAAAATTGCATCTGTCATCAAAAAAGATCGAGAACCGAGCCCAGCCAGTACCTGCTCCTATCAGACCCGACCCGACTGAAACTGCCTGGGACTGCAAAATTTGAGACCCGAACACGACCCGAGACCAGGGCTGTATTTTTGTTATTTCTTTTCAACGACAAAGTTAAATGCTTGCTTTGGAAAGGCTTTCTCACACATGGTAATTGACCAACAGAGAATATGGCACACGGCCCACCAACACAAAACATGTGTAACTTCTGCTAGCCGATAAGCCCTAGGTTCAATGGCAATACACACACTGCAGTCAACTACCAGCATTTAACAATATATAGTATCCCAAAATAATAAATGATCTGCCTCACCGGTTAGCAGATCATCTTTTCCCAATATTGTAGAAAAGGTTTCAGTCGTAGTCATCTGGACACTGTTTTCAGAATCAAGACGTTTCGGCTCCCATCCGGATGTCATTCTCAATTGTGAAAAAATGGGCGGGGAACTCAGAAATTTAAGCTACTCTGTGTTACATAAGCCCTGCCCTCAGGAAGGAGTCTACCTGAGTATCTGTTGATTAGCTAGTTTCACCTGAAACTGACCTAATTGTTTCGATGATGGCCCAGTAATCAGTAATCAGGCCTGGTTTGGAGCTTTTAGATGCATCTAAAAGCTACAAACCACACATTTTTAGTTCCCATCCCATTTTTTTCACAATTGAGAATGACTTCTGGGTGGGAGCCGAAGCGTCTTGATTCTGAAAACAGTGTCCAGATGACTACGACTGAAACCTTTTCTACGATAGAACACTCCTGGACGAATGAGGGACTACACCGTCTTTTCCCAATATTGGCCACATGAACATGTCTAATAAACTCAAAACGTCTTTCCCAACTGAACTTGACAGTCCAAACACTTATAATCTACAATAGCACACTAGACTAGCAGAGCCAGAGAGAGAAAGAGAGACAACATTTTCTTATTAAATTACATTTTAAAATTGACAATGAACTTGACATTTGCCTTGAGTCATTAATTTGCAGATAAAAAAACAGGAAAGAGAACCAAAAATCTATGTAAAATGGGATTATATAGAATAACAAATTGTTTTATTCTCCACTTAATATGAATATTACAATTCACAAAGTATAAACATGTTTTCAAAAGGACCCTTTATACTTAAATATGTCCTGATCGCTTAAGCACCTGAGGTTTTATCAATCAGTTAATGTGGGTTATTACATAAATCATCTACTATACAAGGCAGAAATTGAGGTTGTATTTTATATTACGATGCAGTTAACATGTACTTTTTTGTAATTTATAGGTAAACATTTGCACCAAGAATTCACGGGATGTGATGGATTTACCTTGTAATAACTATGTAATTTTAGGAATTTTCCATAACAGTGAAGTTCTTGGGCTGAACGTCAGTCACTTAGATAAATTGATCCTTAGGTTCTTGGTCAACTAAGACTGTTGTTTGGATGATTTTATGATGTTTTTTTATTTATTATCTAGTACTCATCAGTCATTCCCAGTGATGGGGAAGTTATTTAAAAAATGAATTATTCGTATTACTCATTAAAAAGTAATCTAATCCATAATTGAATCACTTCACTAATCAGTTTAAAATAGAAGTAATTAGTTACATTACTTTCTGTCAGCCCAGTTCTTGTAAAAACTCCTAAGCTGCCACACCCACACATCAAATATAAAATTAATATAACAAGTAGAAATCAAAAACATGACATTGTGGTTTAGTAAGAGAAAAGGCGACCTCTAGTGTTTACTCAAGGATAGGGATTCGACAAAGCCTTTATCCATGATGGCAGACTTGCACCCTGCTGCCACCTAGTCAAAATATAAAATACCGGCCTTCATTCGGCAACAGATGCATCGGTAACTGTTGAAAACACAAGCTGCTGCACATTTACAGGTTTCTGACTTTTTGTAATATATAATTTGTATGAGAAAAGAAAAACAGACAAGAGATCTCTTGGTTTTTGAAAAAAATGAAGAACCCGTTCAGAATGAGGGGATTACTTAAATACTATAACTGTGAAACTGTAAGAGGCTGATTAATTCCCCCAACATTACTTGTTTTTTCTCTGTCTGCCACTGATGTAACACACAGTGTGAAAGACGTTGAGCCATGTTTACTTGGAGTGCAACGAGGAGCATCCCAACATGAGTCATGTCCTAACCACAAAATGTACTGAAACATGTTCCCAAAAATCCTCTGAACTAATAACAGCTACACTCAGGTAAACTTGTCCTTACAAACACAGACTGGAGAGCTTTCTTAATAAAAGGAGTACACATTTATGAATTATTCTACAAATGTCTTACAATATACAGGATGGGGGGCTTGCTCTGTATAATGGATACTCTTGTAACCATTAAGGAGAATGGACTGAGGTTGTGGGGATTTATCCAACTGTCTACCACACTCCTGAAGTCAAAAACATGTTTCTATTTTCAGATTTTCCTTCCCAGATCAAATCAGACTTTATGACTCGCGCTAGACCTTTCCTTTACTATCTAAACATAGAGAAAACATATGCACTCAAGGTACAGTTTCAGATACTAAGTATGCCTGCTGAGTGGTTTTACTTTGTCGTTGATAGTAGATGGGTATCATCTAATATTGATGGCAGATATCCCAGAGACTTTGTTGCTTTCTTCTGCTGAGTGCTTTCTCCAGTGTAAAAAGGAGCACAGCTACAGCATGACAAATACAAAAAAAAAAACATTTACCAAAAATCTAACAGCATACATTAACTGCACCCTGTACGACCAAAAACACAATAACTAGAAGAAACCACTGACCCACTATGTTACAGGAACTTAGGCTGGTGGTGCCAAAGTGCCAGCATCTTTTCTACCTCGATCACCTCTACAAACCCCTTTTATTACTCCCAACAATCAGGTTGTAGATAAAAAATACTGTGTAGACACACAGAGCTGCTTTAATGTGTCTTACCTATTCTTACCTATTGCAAAACTACTGAAATTCAAAGGCCAATTGCTCTCAAAGAAAAAAATATATAATAGTTCCTGTAACATACCATAGTGGGTCAGTGGTTTCTTCTAGTTATTGTGTTTTTGTGCCTTTGTAGCATTTTGGAGCTGTAGATGTGTTTGTAAATACTGACTACTACATTGAATATGACCTAGATAACACTGTAGATATTCCAGTTGGCCCCCTGTATATGTACAGTCAGTAGCCCAATGGGAGACTAGACAACTGTAAACCTGCACTGATCAGTGGCATAGAAATCAGCTGCAAACTATGATGCTTACAAAAATGGGAAAATTCTACACTTACTGTACTAAGTATACTTAATTGTACGTGCATTTGATGTGACCACATGAAACTCAAAATAACACAATGTATACAGTAACGGTTTACTCATAAAATGCTGAACTGAAACTTTTGTCTCCCTTAAACCTACGTTAATGGACTTTCAGGCCACCTGGGGGTGGCAGAAACAATATTTGAACACATTACTGACATATTTTTGCCTTTTAAGTTGATATGGCAATGTTGTTAACAGTTGCCTATTTACACATCCAGCAGATGGAGAGCAGCATTCATTTTGATTTCATTCTCTCACCACCTGATGAATTTATGTCCAATATTCACTCTCCTTTTATACCTGTTTTGGTCTCCAGCACCTGCTGGACAGGTAGCGTACAGTGAGAGTGAATCAAAACAGTAACCATACAAACCAAAACAATGAGCTGAAAGACGAGCTGAAGGGAACTGCAGTCAGATAATTCTCTAGTTCTCCACAACAAGCGACACTTTTCACTTTACATGTGATTTGATCTATTGTTAATATAAAAAAACTGATTAGAACAGCGTTAAAAGGAGAAAAAAAAAGGTTCATTACAACATGGGTTTTATTTCCGTTGCTCTGGCCATCGTTTCTATTGGTTACGGTATCTAACTGTAGTTACCAAAGTAATTGCTGAGATCTTAGAAAGTGAGGGCACTGCTAGGTCCAGTGGCATGACATGAGCAGTCAGACAACCACATAGTTTGTAAACAAGCTGACAGTTTTGCCAAATTGTCTACACCACTTTATTTAGAGGTAAAAACGACAGTGAGCACACCGGTAACGTCGCTAATAATACCTCATCGCACACTGAAATTGTGAGTGTAGGTCAAATTTGAACTAGGAAGTAACTCTGTAAACTGTGATGGATGTTTTAAAACAGACAGTTTGTGTAATAATTTTACCATTCACCTTCGTTTCTCTTCCAAATAAGTTTGGCTCATGTGTTGGCTTGTTTATAGCCCATATGATCGTTTGACTTCTATTGTTTGTTGCCCTATCTGACCTATTTTTAGTGATATCACGATCTCTTCAAGATCATTACTTTGGTGAGTATAATGTTATCATAACCAATTCCAACTTCCAGCTGTCATGTAAGTCAATATGCAAACACTTGCAGAAAATACTTTTATTTTGAAAATAACCCTAGGCACTTGGTTATACAAGTAAGCAACTGTTTCATGTTGTTCTGTTGGTCCAATGGTCCTGAAAATTACTCAGCACATAGATTTCTTTTTTATATAGGACGTGACAACCTTGCAGTGCACTAGACAGCCAGCAACCATCAGACCCACCAATGTCCTGTCAACAAAATGTAATCAGGTTTAGAAAATGAGATTATAGGCTGCATTTTACATATCTAATTTGATTATTTCAACAGAAGTGCTAGATGCGGTGACAGATGATAATTCACTTAATGGCAGCCCCACTTCAAAAATAGCCAGAGTGTATGTTAATTAATCTTACGGCGGGACAACTGTATATTAAATAAACTATTAGATTTGTGCCAGCCTGCTGCATCAGAACATCACAATGCTGATACATCAATAAAAACAAAGTGTTTTACAAGAGGTCAGCACCAGGTGTGAAGCCACATCAAGATTAAAGATGGTGGGTGGAGTGCAGCAGTGGAAGTTAACCAAGTACTTTTACTCAAGTACTGTGCCTCGGTCCTGACCGCATCACTGAAGTGCCAAAAATGACGTTAAAGCACACCCTTGTGTGTAATATTGCGATTATACAACAGTTACCAACAAAATAAAAGCTATTATAAAAAAGTATTTTGTGGGGCAATTTGCTCTCAAAGTAAACTTTTTGCGAGTGTTTCCCTGGAAACTCAATAAATACCTCACATATAAACACAAAACTAGCTCAATCTTGTTCTAACTAAGATATCTGCTGAAACAAATAATTTTTCCAGGGACAGATTTAGCTACTACGTCCGCAAACTAGCAGAGCTGTGTCACCGGCACAGCTGATGGAGGATGCCAGAGCATAACTGGGTGTTCAGACTGGCCCCGGCGAGACCGGCGGTCTGAACAGGGAGTCATTGGATGGTGTGGGCATCGAGGGAAGTTGAAGTGTGGGCAACTTTATGGTAATGAGCTATGACGCGGTTTGGCGGCAACCAATCGGAATTTAGAAGTCCTGCGCTTGTATTTTGTTGCCAAGTTTTTGAACAAACTTTGCCTCTTATTTCATCTACGTCAGAGCATCCACAAATCTTTCTACAGCGTTATTGGCAGGGCAGCTAGAGCGAATTTTGAAGATCCCACCGACAGTGGCCTAAACGCACGGTAACATCAAGGCTGAACAGTTTCCCTGTGATTCAAACATTGGGGTTAGGGTTAACTCCAGAGCATTGTAAAGTCCAGAAGTCAAAATTTTTTGAAAAAAGATTCTGTCAAAGATCCAAAATTCACAACATGTTTTAATCTAATGAAATATTCTGCTTTAATCCATGTTTGTTGGCGTTTAATCTTTCAAAAACATCATTTTCACTGTGGTCAAAAAAACTGTTCTCTGGCTTGCCGCAAACAAAGGAGGCACGCACCTGGTAATATTTTTAGTGATGAACACGTGTGCTGTCATGCTGATTTGAGCACGTTCTAAATGTCTAGTTGACCAATCAGATTGATTGGTCGGAACTACTTGTATAATTAAATTTATGACACTGTAGTTAAAAACTGCTGTTCCCAAGGTCAAGAATGAGATGGATCTTGTCAACTGTCAAGGTCAAGAATGACCTGTCAAGCTTCGTTATGACATTGTAGCTGTGACTGCATTCCTGATTATCACTGATTGCAGACCTGTTTGAGATGAAGATTTCTTGCACTTTGTTGATTACTACGATGTTAAAGCTAAGCTAAACTTACACAAGCCACAAATTCATATTCATATTTACTGTGATAATTTTCCTGTTCAGAGCCATACTAAGATGTAGACATTCGGCTGGTGGGCTTTGAAATTCTGACCACCTCCTACCCTAAATATACTGCAGCTTTATTCAGTGGTTTACAGCTTGTTCCCTGCCTGGCTTGATCCAGATAGAAGTTAAGATTACCTGAGTTCAAGACATGAATAATCTAGCTGCCGCTGGCTCTGTTAAATATTTAAAGATTTAAGAAAGAAAGTAACATTTGTGATTTTGCCCTTGCTGCCTCACACAACTATCTCAGCCTCCCCTTTGATTAGGCAGAGCACGCTGAGATTGCGAGCCAGTTCAGATGAGAGTGGGCATTGGCTTGTGGAATAATTGGGACCAGACACCATTTCGCCGACTGCTTCCATGCCTGCTCTGTCAATGGCTCCTGAAATGCTTGCTGTGTAATGTCCCAGAGGTGGACCGCATCCTCTGCCTCTTTGTGTTTAGTCACCCTCATTTCTCAGAGATGTGTGACATGTACAAGCAAGCGGAAAGCAGAGATGAAGCTCCCCAATGAAACCAAAAGAGGGCAGAAAAAAGGCAGCGGGCATTAGCTTTTTCTTTCTCCTGCTTCCATCTCTTTGAGACACTGGGGAAAATGTTTAATGTAACCTCGTGCAATGGTATGATGTAATGAGAATGCATGCTCACATGAACCCACCTACACACAGACACTCACTCATACAGTACAAGATGGTCTCAGGAGGGAGGCCACTGATCACCAGACAGCCCATCCCACTGATGCCTGGTTAATCCTGATCCCTCTGTGTTTACCTGGCTTGCTGTGTGTGAGTGTGTATGTGCACATTTTGTTTTGGAAGACTGACTCTGTCTCTGTGTGAGCTTTGTGTGTGTGTGTGTGTGTGTGTGTGTGTGTGTGTGTGTGTGCAAGCATGTGTGGGCATGTTGTTTTACAGAAAACTATGGGACCTGAGATTTCTCCTCTGAGATGTTCTTTTTAACTGACGAAAAATCACAGTGTGTGTGTGTGTGTCTTAGTACATGAGTGCAACTGTTAAAGTATGTGTGTGCATAAAGTTTTATTCACACATTCTCTCCACAGCTTGTATATAATTTACTTTGTACCTTTTAAGTAGCAAATTTCAGTCCATTTCCAATGTTAACACACTGTGCAATAAAAATGGGCCTCATTATCTGCAATAATGATGTCAATCAAAATCCATATACAGCAGATCAATACAGATAAATACCGAATTGTTGAACAAATATACTGTTCATGGTGTTAAAATATTTTTTGTAAATGGTCACCCTAAAAAGATTTGTCATTTTTTACATCAGCTCTTTTTGTCAGGCAACAACTGAACATTTTCAGTGGTCCGTTGTATATTCTCTTATTTCAAGGCCCTGGTTGCCACATTAAGAACAGGAGGCTGAAATCAGTTAATTCAGTAGTGAAGTAAATCCATGCAGAGATTTTGTTTAGATTTCATCTTTGCTGAACTTTGACATGCAAATTTACACAAACAGATAGTTCGCTACATAACTGTCAATAAAACCTCTACTTCTAATTTTGATACTAGCAACAACCAGTGTTTGCATGCAGACTGAATGATTGTTGTACACAAGTTGTGGCAGTCTTTTTTTTTTTGTCCAGTAAGCATCATTCAGTACTGTAAAAGGTTCTTAATTCCAAAAAAAAGGTTCCTGAAACATTTTAGTGTATTTTACAAGTAACTCTACCAAGTACTTTCCAACATATTTTCCACCAATATTTTCCTTATCCCCTGGTTATGAGATGCTGAATATTTATATTTCATACACCAGTTTGAGTATCCAGTAGTGTAGATGTGTTACCAATACATCCAACAAAGCCCTATCTATATACAGTAAGTGTGCATGGGAAGACTTAAGGGGTAAACTACAATTTGCCACACCATTTAAAAGTACATTGGAAAGACTGTTCATATCAATGCTAACCATGTTGTGTAGAAATAAAAATGTATTAAATGCACTGATAAATAATGAAAAATATCAAAAGATAATGGAAGAATATTATTAATTCATTAAAGTTATTGTACCCACAGAGAAACTTCTTTTTTCACAAACTACAGCTATCAGGCAGGGAGGCAGCAGGCATTTTCAGGCTGTCCAAAAAAACCTACAACATTATTATGTTCTCACTGGGAGCGGTTCGGTGGCTCACAGCAGACTGTACTCTGACAATTTACAGTGGACATTTGTCTGTGTGTATAGGGTACAGAGGGCTTGACTTGCTCAGTTCTTTCTTGTAGGTGGGGATGATGTGACTAGCCAGACATTGGAAGCGCTGCAGCCAGACTTGTTTAGTAATCTTTAAGTGGAAAATCACAGTGGAAGGTATGATACAACTGTATCTGTATGTGTGATAACAAACTGTATATTTAGAGCCAAGTGCTTGCTCATGGTGGGATTTGTTGGGTCTCTGTAAAGAGTACAGTCTAGACCTGCTCTATAGGTAAATTGCAATGAGATAACTTCTGTTATGAATTGGCGCTATATAAATAAAATTGAATTGAATTAGAACTTAAATTAAATAGTAACCAATAAAAAAAGCTTTGTTAACAGATTTTGACAGAAATGTGTTTATTTTTAGCTGTGGTCTTGTGTTGTTGTTGAAGCCCTTCAGCTGTTTTGAAGAGCAGAGGCTAAACTCTGGTCTTTCCACAGGCTCTGCCTCTTTTCTTCAGGCTGCCTCCTCTGTCAAATCTTTTTTTTTTTTTTTTTTTTGACTGAAGAGAGCACAGCTGTTTCCTCAACAGTTCCACATTTGCAATTTTGTGAGGCAGCCCTCTCTGTGATTTAGTTAAGGGACCTCCTTTGTCCCTTAAGTCAGTTATGTAGCGCTCAGGGGAAATGACACTCAGGGATGTGCAGAATAAAGACATAGCATGCAACACATAGTGTGCTCGTTGTTCTGCAGATGTTACTATACTATCAGAAGTAATTTGACAATAACACTGAGGAAATGGTTCTTCATGCACCTACATCTATTTTACTTTTCTATAGAAATCATAGCCCCAAACAACACCGTCTATTTAAGACCACAGAAGTTAAAAAGATATAATGCCATATCATGTATCCCTATCCCTTTTATGTACAGTAAGTTTTAAGACTAAAATAGGCCTGCAAATAGAAAAAGTGATACTTGTTCCTTTCAGCATTCACACCTAATTTGCTTCCAAACAGCACATTTTAGTCCAGTGACGACAATAGGACTCTTTCCAGACAATATGCCAACTAACTAGAGCCATATTTTTCTTCACATTACACTGGCTGTTGATTATTCTGTATTCCCTAATGCTATCTTCAGAATTCTGATTAGAGGAATGTGTCTTTTCTTCACATTAGCTTTGATTTGATTATTTTCTTTCTGTCCTTCTTTACCCCCAAAATGATGAACTTTGGTGATCTCACTTCCCAAATGTCATGGCAGCACTGCGCAGCCTCAGAGTCTGAGGCTAGAGAGCATCATCAGCCAGCAGGCAGACAGACAGACAGACAGCCAAGCAGGAGAGACAGACAGGTAATTAGGCTGGCAGGTGGACAGACAGGCAGTCAGGAAAGAAGACAGGCCTTGTGGTCCAGAGGCGATGAATACGATTTCCATGATCGCTCTTTAATCTCTGCTGAGCACAAACCAAACACACACACACACACACACACACACACACACACTCAGACACACATACACTGACAGATGTACATACACACAGACACAAAGCAGGTGTGTGGTGGCAGCTTGCTCCTGTCTGTCAGTCCAGTTAAACTGCAGTCAGGACAGTGTCACCCTGAGAAACAATGAGCTCTGTTCCTCCTGTGTGCCTCTGACAACCTCAGACAGCTAATACACACACACACACACACACACACACACACACACACACACACACACACACACACACACACACACACACACACAGATATTGTGGTCGGCAAAAGAGCAATGTGGTTCTGAGAAAGCGAGAGGAAAATGGAGATTTGATTGTGTGACAACATCTATATTTGAAAGAGAGAGAGAGAGGGAGAGAGAGAGAAAGAGAGAGAGAGAGAATGTGTGTGTAAGAGAGAGAGCCAGCGAGTAGATGTGGCTCGTCCCCTGCATCCTGCATCTGAGAGAAGTCCTTTTGGCCTGTCATTCACCGTCAGCTTGTATTAGAGGCTGAAGGAAACCCCTGAGAGAGAAACAGCAACAGTGACAGGGAGGAAAACTGCAGGAACGACAGAGGGGAGGGAGGGGAAAAAACTGAAAAAGACAAAAGACAAAGACAGGAAGAGAAGAGACAGGAGAAGGTAAGAAGGAAAGAGAAACCATAAAAGAATGATCCTGTAAAGAAACAGAGGGAGGGAGGAGAGAAAGGGAGAGAGAAAGGAACAAAAAAAGCAATAGGACGATGAGAAAATCAGAGAAATAAAGAAACAATCATACAGAACAAGAAAGGGAGACAAAAAAAGAGCAAAAATGAAAAAGAAGTAGAAAGGAATGAAAAAAGAAAGAATGACACAAAGTATCAAGGAGAGAAAAGAAAAAAGAATTTAGGGTTAAAAACAAAAAGGAGGAAGAGTAGAGGCACAAGTTGAGGAGAAATGTGAAGTCTGAGAAAACAACTCAAGTTCACTTGAGTAAACTCAGTTCAGGCTTTGATACTACAAATATAGGTGTATATACAAGTGTGGAGTTTGAAAGACATGGGTGTTAAAGCTAATAAAAGATGCTATAGCCTCTTGAGACCCAGAAGAAAAAAGGTGTTAATATTTTGATTTTTTTTTTACATAACTTAAGTAATTGGGATGTAAGAAAGATGTCAAAAAAAAAATTCTCAAAAATTTTGTTTATTTAGTTTTTATATGTCCCTTGTAGTGGACATCGGATCTATCTTTTCAACAAAAAGTACATTACCAGGCATGATTTGGCAAAGATGAAATAATACATTTTCTTTTTAATTCTTTCTTAGTTGATGAATATTGTAAACAAATATAAAACACATTTTAAAACCTGCTCTACTGCCAGGCTGTTTTTCTCCTCATCTGCTGACAGCTCAATGTCTGACTCTCCCGCAGTCATTTTTAACTACATCTGTTCTACCTATGGAGTATGGAAAATGGTTGAAAATGAGAAGAAGCAAGTCCCACTGTCCCCACAATGGATATGGGTTAAAAGGAGTATTTTGAAAGGCTTAAATGAACATACACTTCTAAAATCTTAATATATTATAGTTAAGACTCTCATAAATAAAAAACATCCTTATGAAGAACAGAAGCAATATAACTTTATAAAATTGATCACTTAACTCCCTTACTGCCATAAAATGTGTTTGCTGCAATTCCCGCCATTTTGAAAAGACAGACGATGTGCTTTGTTGGCCGTACCCCCATGTGTGTTCCATCACTAGGAAGCCCAGGATGTGCTTCTCACAGTACATTAGGACTCAACTAAACAGTATGCATGGTGTTTGAAATAAAGGCCTCAGTGGCATGACTTCCACAGAGGACAAATATGAATTGCTTAGGATAGAGTTGCATGATGGGAAGTGTAGGATACTTTTTTGGAGCTCGACCCAAGGGACTAAAGGTCAGGATATCTCACCTTCTTCTGCATCAAATTTGGAATACTGGAATAGTCTTTAAAAAATACCATGACCTAATGTCATGTTTGTGTGTCCCTGTTGATTTGGTTCCCAGTGGTGCTCATTTGGCACACTTTCTGCATTGCTGCACCTTCCCGTGGTATCTTTTGCGGCTGCCACACAAAGGAACCTTCTTTTTTGGGTACTTTTTTTAATCATTATGCCTAGACAATGTCTGTTTGCAGCTTTAATTAAATCCCTCTGCTTACGTTTAGATTTTACATAGCTATAGGAGGTATTTACACATTCTGGAGCTGTTTTATCTCTACACCTAATATGACTTCTTGCTCGTTGCAGAGCAATGTGACAACTGCGTTTTCAGGCAGTCTTCTGCTTCAATGATGATAATGGTGATGATGATGTTGACTAGCGGTCATAAGTATGGACTGTGCTCATCTTACATGGCTCCTCCTTCATAAGGACTGCTGCTGCTTTCTGTGGTTCACCTAAGCTGCTGAGAAGACAGTATGTGTTTGGGCAGGTTAGTAAGAGAGGAAAAGGAAAGAGAGAGAGAGAGAGAGAGAGAGAGAGAGAGAGAGAGAGAGAGAGAGAGAGAGAGCAAAGAGATGAGTGTGTAACACGCAGAAAGACTTTTGAGAAAAATAATACAGTATGTGTATGTGAGGGAGTGAAATAAGATAGGTAGGTAGGTAGATAGATAGATAAATAGATAGATAGAAGAAAGACAAGGGGAGGGTGAAAGCAAGGAAGGAGAGAGAGAGACGAGGGAGAGATAAAGCGATGGGGCGGGGAGGGGGCGGTCGACACGCAGTGATTGGAAAATATCGAAGACGCGCACGCGCTAATCCGATGATAGGTCTCCGTTACCGGGGGGGAGGAAAGGGTCTGTAAAAAAAAAGTAGGACTAGGGCGGGAGCTTCTTGCGCTCGCGCACCGCGCCCCTTCCACTCGAGCCTTTTGTGTTTGAAACTCTCATATCTCACATATCAATAATTCAAGCGCGCGCGAGAGAGAGCAGACTGAGCTCCCCCCCCCGCGCGCTATGAGTTCTGCTGCCTCGTCACTCGTCCAGGGCCCCTCCGCACCGCGCGCGACTCCCGCTTATTGTGTTTCCAAGTGACAAGGAAGCTACTGAGAAGTGAGAAAAGAGGAAAAGAACAGGTGAAAATTAGCGACTCAACCGGAGATACGAGGGTAATAAATTGATTTTCGAAAAAAGGAGAGAAGCCTAAAAATAAACCGTCTGGTTTCCCCTCCAAAGAGAGTCCGCGAGGGAGAACTGATGCCTGAAGGCTAATTAAATCCAAGAAAACGGAGTGGCATCTAGTTGTAAAACAAGCCTTCTTAAGGTTCATCGGGGGAACACCGGGAAACTCTTCCTGCCTTACTTTTTTAAAGGGGAATAGACCCACGGTTTAAGGTGTGAAGACGACCGAAAAAGTTCATCGTTCTGGTCCGTTATGTTGGCGTTTTGCCTGCTGAGTGCCGTGTGGCTCGCGGCGAGCCCGGCCCGCGCTCAGAACGAGACGGAACCAATCGTCCTGGAGGGGAAGTGCCTAGTGGTGTGCGACTCCAACCCGACCGCGGACCCCACGGGTACGGCGCTCGGGATCTCGGTGCGCTCGGGCAGCGCCAAGGTGGCGTTCTCCGCAGTCCGGAACACCAACCATGAGCCTTCCGAGATGAGCAACCGGACCATGGTCATCTACTTCGACCGGGTAGGAGAAAAAAAAATCAAATTTATTCTATTCTATTCTATTGTAAAATAGCAATAGCAACAGAATATCAAAGAAGCACAGTAAGTTTGCAATTGTTTTTAGTCAGTCTTGTCAGTTTTACGTCTGTTTTTATTTCAAATGAAGCTGCCACCTGATGAAGGAATGATGTAAATCAGCGCACTTAGGAAGTTTCAAATGGTGTGTGTGCGTGTGTTTCGTGTGTGGCGTGCGTATTGCCTGCTGTGGCAGCTGTCAACTAGCCTGTGGAGGGAAGACAACTTGAGCTATCAATGGATGGAAGAGTTAAATGTCACGTATTTTACAGAAACAAAAAAAGTAGGTCGTTTTTTCTGCGCCATAGACCATTAAATGATCTCCCAAAGACTGTTTCATTTGGTCTTTTTTATGCATCTTAAAAAAAACAAACACTGAATATGTTATGTGCAATACAGGTTGAACTTAGTCTATGAGCATGTTGTGTGAAAATATTAAAAAGTCGATAAAACCAGGACTCCACATTAAATTAGGTGCGTTTAGGCTACAATGACTGGAGGTACGCGCAGTTGCATCTCGTGCACCTCTGGCAGGCTAATGGTCTCGTGGCCAGCAGAGAGCAACTGCATTCGAGATAAGTAAAAGTGGAGCGGAAATGAATCTGTCTCGGTAACGATTCTTTTTATAGGTAGTACATTTCCAAAGTGGTTGGGAAAGTATAGCCTGGTAGGAAAGCCTTTTGAATATTTCAACTTTTTTAAGGTGACAATATGGGATATGGGAACTGACATCTCGCCAAATAATTTAGCAACGGCAGGTCGCGAGGGCGATGTCCTACCCGCCTGCCGTTAAAGGTTAATTCTCCCTCAAACTGCCGTTCAATTACACGCCATAGTTCGCCTCCATCCATAAAACCAGACATTTGGCTGCAGAAATGCATAATTGAAAATTTCATTTGAAAGATTGATTAAGTTCCCTTTCATTCCCCATAAAGTTTGGAAGCTCTGACAGGGAAAAAAAGCCTAGATAAAAGCAGAGGTATTCCACTACATCAGAATCTGAATGTGTGGTCCGGGGCCAGAGGGGCCCTTTAGAGTGCTCCATCGAAAAAAACAAGTGAAATATCAATTTCACAAGGCTGTTCTAGTAATTATTCCGAAAAGAAAATGTACAATAATGACACGTGGGGCTAAATAGGTTTCATTCTCGATTAGACAAGTCAATACAAAATTAACAATGGTAAAATTCCTGAGAATACATTTTGTCAGGAAGGGTCCGTGGCTTAATGTGCGTCTGTTTAGAGTTTGTTACATGAAAACATGGGATTGTGTGCTTTTTGAGATAAGGGCAATACCGCTGGTTGCTAATGTTTGTTTGTCAGGACGTCCTTGTAATAAATGTTTTATGCACCCCTGTGATCTCGCAGTGACTTATGAGTGCAAACACTGTGAAAGACAAAAGCCGGATAAAGCAATTTCATCAATGAAATTTTGTCTTTCTGTCTTTCAGGTTCTAGTAAACGTTGGGAGGAACTTTGACGAGGAGAGAAGTAATTTCATCGCGCCACGCAAAGGGATTTACAGTTTTAACTTCCACGTAGTGAAAGTCTACAACCGCCAAACTATACAGGTAGCGCATTTTCGTGTATTTGTCTTTTATGTGTGTGTGTGTGTGTGTGTGTGCTGGTGTGACTGTGCGCGCGGACGCCCGCACACTGTTTTTCTCTCATAAAAGTAGAATATCAAGTCATTTTGTAGATGTCTGAGATGTCTTTCCCGGGAGACAACGACGGAGGCGGGCGTTAACAGATGAAAGCTACTCGCCCACCACCCGCCGGCCCAATCATAATTAATCAATACATGCACAGAGGACAGAGCCAAATCAAGCGCGTGTAGCCGGCAGGAGGACCGGGTGCTGTGGTGAGCGCGAGGAGGGGCACGTGGGCTCCAGCAGCTTTACTTTCAGCGCCATGGACAGCGACGTTTCCTTTTCTCGCTCTCTCTTTTCATGAAAAGAGGCAGCAGGCGACTAAGATTTTTGATTATTTAGAAGATTAAAACATTAAGTACATTTTGAACAGAGCAAACAGAGACAGGCATTTTAATTTTCTCTCTCATACACACAAACATGCACACACTCACATGGGTTTTATGTAGAAATAACATGTATTCCACTTATTTGTTTCTTGCATACTCACACACACACACACACACACACACACACCACTCACAACTCTCCTTTCATCCTACTAACAACACGTTTTCACTATGCCTTAGATGCAGTCTCCATATTCTTTTGATGTGTCAAGTGATAGGAAACACTTGAGCAGTCTTGGGCCCATTTCCAGCATTTAACATGCACATGATGAAGCTTTACAAGCCACACAGCATTAATTACAATGTATCTCTTGCAAATTAAACTGTTCTGTAATTATGCTGTTGGCTCCCTGGGGCTTTGGCATTATGTTTTGCTACTTATACTTTATTATTGGAGTCTTGAATTAATGAGCATAGCATCAACAGTAACAACAATAACAAAAATAAGGAGGGCGGATGGTATGTGAGGGGGAAAAGCTATGTCAAGCTTATCATACTCGCAGTCACACAATCTTTGTGTCACACAATCTTTGTGTGACTGAACGCAAACAGGCCGTGGATGAGAAACACTTGACTCATAACAATGAGGTAATTAAGTCTGTCATACTATGCAGAACACAATGGTGATAATTCCTGTCACATCACTATTAGTACTGTTATTTGTGCTATTTTGATGTGTTCTTAATATGAAACTACAGTACTGCAATGAGATATTGTTAGCAATAAAACAGTGAAGGCTGGACTAAAAAGGAAAATAGAGAAACTGTCATTTTATTAATCGTCTGACCGACTGACTTTTACAATCAGAATCTTTAGACTAGAGTACAGCACTTACGGGCAAGTCCTGTTTAGTTTAAATCCTCTAAAGCCCTAAACATTTCCAAATAATAACATTTCAAAATTGATTTTGAAACTTTAGGTCTGAATGCAGAAAAAGCTGTGTTCTGTCATGTTTCTGACATGAAACAGACAGGTGTAGGTTGTCCTCTCTCCTCCAAGCATCCAGCCTGTGCGCTGCTCACCTTCAACCTCTTCCACTCATCCTCCCATCCATCCAGCGCATCTGCTGTGTTGAAAACTCCCACTGTTTGATTGCCTTAGAGGCAGCTACTGTGGTGCATGCAAGCGATGAGAGACAGCAGGGAAAGGAGAGCGGTAGGGATGAAGGGGATGGGAAAGAGAGGAAAGGATGAGAGTAAATGTAAGAGGGACAAGGGAAAAGGAAAGCAGGAATAAGGGACAGAGGGGAAGGAAGTGAGAGAAAACAGAATGGAAAAAGTGTAAGGCAAATGGAGAACTGAAAAGGTGGGAGGACTGGAGTGAGTGACAGGAGAAATTAAGAAAAAGAAGAGAAAAAGAAGAGCAAAGAAGGGAAGTCAGAGAGGAACAAAGGATGGACAGGAGGGGAAAAGAAAGAGAGGGTTCAGGCAGGCACAGAGAGAGATAGGAAGAAAGCCAGAGATTATGAGTAACTATTGATCAGTGGATGCTGGGTAGATGTACAAAGGGAAGGATAAAAAGTTTGTTCCATCTCTCATCAGTCCTTTCCTGTGCAGGGATCTGTCTATCTATCTGTGAGGGACGAGAGAAGTGATGTGAGTGTTAAAAAGCCTCTAAAAACAATTTCTTTTTGCTTTTTGCCTAGCAATTAAATACAAGTATTGCAAATTAAATACAGTATATTCTCGGATCTGAAGGGAACTCCATCACACTACCCAAAATGACATCCATCAGCTGTGCCTATACTTCCACTAAAGGATAGCTTACTTACATTTTTTTTTTAAATCACCTACAATGTACATATCAAACACTTCCTTTTGTTACAGAGTTTCATTTCAGGTGCAACTATTTTCATTTCCTACATGTGCCACTGCATTTGAAGTTTGATTGAAACTAATGAATTGCATCTCCCTTAGTGAACATCTTGTACCTGCAGCTTGGAACAGAGAGCTTGCAGATCAGAAAGACAAACAGATGAGGTGCTGGTAGGATATCAATGCTCAACAATGTGAGGTGCTCTCTGGATATATGGGTGGGTTTAAATCACAGTTTTCTTTTTCACTGTTTTTTGAAGACCATAATACTGTATATTGGAAATAATTTAAGGTATTAGACGGGTTAATATGCCTGCTGTTTGAGTACTGCGTGGCAACTTCAACAAAATCAAAACTTGAGCCAGCAGTCTTATTATCACTAATCAGCCTGTCAACGTTAAGTTGATGTTGGTATTGTTTTAAAAAAATGGCCTTCCACAGAGCACTGGATCTAAATTTCAGAAAAGATCATTGAAAGAATAAACTTTTTTGGCCAGGAGATATAAAGCTTGGAATGGAATATTATGGAAAAAGAAATGTTATAGTGCTGTTTACTGTGGTTTTGCAGTGTGAATAAGTGGTATTTTACAACAGTATTTTGTGCAGCTTAACATTCAGAAATAGCATTCATGAAGCCTCGGGTCACAGCAGCTCTATAGCAGCTACACAAGGGGCATATCTCATGCTGTGTGTGTATTCAGACTTTCTGCTACTATCATTTTCCCATTGAGAGAAAAAAAACCTGGAGGCACTGCTTCAAGCTGTCGATAGCACCTTGCTCTGATAATAAGAGATTTTGCCTTTTACATACTGCTCTTTGGGTTATAAGAACTTATTTTACATTTTGACAGAATCCTTTCAACTCTTTCAGTGCCAGCCCATGTTTATACTTTGGTTTCCAATACAGACATTTTTATTCTCTAACTTGGGTCACTGGGGTCATCCCATGTTGTAATGAGATATTTCACTCCTGAGAAATAGCAAACATGCTCCCTTTCCAAATGCTGTGAGGTTCTTTCTGAGCAGCAAATGCTATCCCCTGTTAACTGTAGTGCAAATTATAGCTGAAATAAGATTGTTACCGTAACCATAGTCAAGGCAAGATATCCACAATTGCTATTGTAGTCTGTTATTAGCTACCTGAAGAGTTTTGGTTGTCAACAGTAATCATTCTGAGGACAGAATTTTATGTACTAAAATATTAGCACAGATACTTGTTTTTGTTAGCTTACAAACAACAGAAAGACCTAGAAATCAATGTAAGTGATTAGCTAAGTGCATGCTAATTCTACAATATAACTATCTATTTTATATAATCTATAATGTGTTGTGTGAATGTGTTATATGAGGCTTTTCACTGATTAAAATGGTTATAGTGTCATAAAGTGCTTAAGCCATATACGCACCACTTCATTAAAGTGTTAGGGAATTCTGTTTTAAAACCACATACACTTTTTAAAGATTGATACGTATATAGAACCACTGAGATGAAACTTAGTAAAAGCCACATCCCTTCTAGACAACCTTAAATATCATCAAACAGTATATTTAATTTAGTCTGATTTCCTATGCAGCTTTCCACTACAGCCAACAGACTGCAAAGCAGTGGCTAAACACAAATATGTCCAGCCTTTATGTAGGAACGCAGGGAACACATGCAATAATTGCACAAAAAAACCCACCTATATTTGTTGTCCAATCAAACAGAAGATTTCAGAGCTGATAACATGAAAGTCTAATTAGACCTCATAACACTGCCAAATTTATACTTGTAACTAGACACCACTCCTCACCACCTGCTGCCCCTACTGACGCTCCCACCCCTCTCACAGCTCTGTCAGATTATTGCATGTCACTCTATCTTTCCCCCTGTCTTCACAGACACATTTCAGCCTTGCAAATGCCCAGATAATACACCTAGAGGTCAAACAGAAGTCATAAAACCAGGTACATACCAACTCTTGTCTAACAACATCAACACCGGTCAGTAAAGGCTTGCCTCTCACTTGCATGACCTGAGGCATCTTTTATACTGCAATAAGGGTGAGGATAAGGCTGAACGTTGCCTTGTTGTTCAGGGACATGTGGTGTACCGGGAAAGATCCTGAATTTTCTCCGGAAAAAGGCAAACAACTTCTGAATGAAAACTATAGACTGGGACCAGGATCAATTGATAAAGTGTAGAAAAGTGGGTGTCTTTTAGACTTTAAGCATTATCTGTGACCACCTCAATAATACTCATATGGTATTAAAGACCTACAACACCTCACAAATAGTGCAAAGTGAAAATGTAAGAAATACTAGGATGTGTCACTACACTCCCAACATATGTTGACAGCTGTGTGTTTGAGGGAAGTGAGTAGCCAGCAGTAGATTGATGTGTTGCACATGAAGAAGTGTGAACAGAATGTGCAACATGAATTGTGCTATGACAAAGAAAAAATAGAAATACACTAGTCTTCTGCTAATGGCTCAGACAGTGGTTATCTTCTACAGTGGAGAGGCAGGGAAATGAGAGGCAAGTCAAAGCCACATAACACCTTATCTGTTCCTATGTTCTCTTGCCTTTGAAATGGTGGAAGGAGCAAGCAGGATGAAAAGACAGGAAAATGGAGTGGGTTTGTCTGCAAATGGCCAGAAAGACAGTATATTCTGGGGGTTGTCAGGCCTCACACACAGACAGTTTTACCTGCTTGTTTGTGCCTGTTTCAGTGGCAAGTACAGACAATTGTGCTGTTCTGAGGGAGGGAGCGTTTAGCCATGTTACCCACGGCTCTGAGGATAGCGATGTCAGTCTGTTGGTCCACCACTTTGTTCCAGACTGAAATATCTCAACAACTACTTGATGGATTGAATTTTGTACAGACATTCATGGTCCCCAGAGGATGAAGCCTACTAACTTTAGTGATCCCCTGACTTTTCCTCTAGTGCCACCAGCAAGTCAAAGTTTTCACTTATCCTGTGAAATATTTAAACATCTACTAGATGGACTGGCACAAAATTTGGTGCACACATTCGTGGTTCCAGATGATGAATCTTACTGACTTTGGGATCCCCTGAATTTTTGCCATCATCACATCATAATTTCAATTTGTCCAAGACTGTTTTATGATCAAATACCATATCATCAACTCTTCGACTTGTTTCCCTTCATTCTCTTGTATTTTAACCCAATGCTTGATATGTAAGTTTTAAATCTATAAATCTATATTACCATCCTTATATAAATTTGTAAATAAGTATGAATTTTAGGAGCACCCTTGTAGTTGAATGGTTACAGTGCATGCCTCATAACTGCAACGCCCATGTGTCGATTCCACCATTGCATGATGTACCCCTCCCTTCTTGTTTCATGTCTACCTCTTCACTCCCAACTATCAAAAAATAATCTTAGATCCATATTAGCACTGTTTTTTTGGGTGTTTTGGGTCTTGTTAGCAAAGGATAATTGAGGGTGGTTATGTTGACCATGAAGATGCATGTGAGAAGATACTTTAAGCATAAAAACCCATTTCCTCGTTTGCTGTGAGTGTGTGTGTGAATGATTTGTTTCTTTGTACTGATAAGCAGTTGCAGCACCTGCCATCAGTGTATGAATGTTGTGTGAATGTGGTGATTAACATGTATTGTAAAGCGCTTTGAGTGGTAGACTACACAAGTACAGTCCATTTACCATTTCAGGTTTAGTTGTTCGGCCTGCCCAAGTGTAGTAATGACTGTCTTAGTACCGGGCATTTCGTAGGGACAGTTTGACACCTGAACAATGGAGCTAGTGGAACAAATGCATTTATTCAATTAGGGGGAGCAAAGTTTTGGTTTTGCTACCCCACTTTTTAAAAATAAACATATCATCGTACAGTCCCTGCAATCAGGTGATTATATTTAAGCAGCCTATATCAATTTTCAGCAACTGACAAAAACAAGTAATAAAAAAATCACACATTGTTGGACCACCTTTTGAGTTGGTTCACTTGAACCTGACGCAGATCGTTTGCCACAGCATGCACTGGCTGTCAATCACAGTCTGTCAATCCACACAGGAGTCTGACTGTTTACAAAGGTGAGAAACAGGCCATTTAGCCTAATTGCGATCACAGAATGAAAATAGAACATAGGAAACGATAGGCTAGTGTATGTTGAATGAACCTGCGTGGCCCACTGACTCCAGCTAAACTTAAATTAGCTTAAAGTACGACAGTAATGTTGCCGAAACGCCAAAAGCATTTGCGATCAAACAGGATTCGGCTGTGGAGATGGGACGTTTGCGAAGGAGCCAAATGAAAGAATCGCCTCTTTTAAGTGTAATATGGCTATTAAAATTTTGCATTAGCCCTGCTGATTTTATTATTTGGGATGTAGCGGAGGGTAAATGCACATAAACGCAGTTTACCCTCCTTTTTCAAATGCAACAGGTTTACTCACCTTTGTGAGTTTACCACCTAACACTGGACAGTTTAGCCAGCGGATATTTAGAGTTTACCCACCTTTTATTTTACCACTAGGTCCCCTCTGTGATTTTGTCCAATTATTGTTAATATCTCGGGCTAATTTGCTGCCCCGCTCTCTCCCTCGCCCCACACAACAGCAGACTAACCTAGAATAGCATGCACCCCCAGTCCAGCATGTTTCACATCCAACTCTGCTTCACCACAACTGTCTCAAATGGGATTCTATGAGCCATGCAGTTACATTCAACAAAGTTATAAACACACAATCTCATAATGTGTCATTATTATTCCTCTAACTGTAAGATTGAGTAGGGCCTATACAAAATTATGATTATTTTATGTTTTGGAAATTATCCTCTATTGTTACTGAAAGTCAAGTTAGGTGGTGTAGAAATGCAGGAAATAAGTTTAAATTAAAAAAAATGTTCTGGGGGAGGACACCCAGACCCCCCGACAATTATGTATCTTTGTAGGTTTGTTCCCCCATTTTAAAACATAACCAGGCGCCCATGCATGCATACGTCTTTGTCAGCTCTTGTAAATTCAAATAGAATGGTGGTGATATACTATAACTGCAGTCCATTTACCATTTGTCTGTATGGTGATTGGTTCTGATAAAACAGTTGGATGGAGCTTGTCATAGATGACACACTGTATGTTGTGTTTATGTTTTACTCAAGAGACATTTATTATTTTGTTGATGTGAGAAGTGTATATGATGTAGACTGTATATATTGAGAAATCAAAATAAAATCTTAGAATTAGAAACAATTATGTGCAGACTAATACAACTGTCAGTGTCAAAGTAACCCAATAACGATGAAGACAACACCATAGATGACTGAACTAACAACCATTTTTTAGACTGAAAAAGCAAGGTTATAATCCTGGAAAAATTGCTACGTGCTTCTAGTTAACTGCCAAAATAAAAGCAACAGCAACACATGCATCAACACCTGTGTGTGTGTGTGTGTATGTGTGTGTGTGTGTGTGTGCCTACAAAGTGGAACTCGCATGGCAGGCTGTGTCAATGCTGCAGAGGGCAGAGAGCAGTTTGTGATTTCCATCTGTAGCTGAGCCAGAGGCCACAACGTGAAGCATTGACAGTAGTTTTGTCTGAACATTATGGTATGACTTGAGCCTTGTTCTGAGGTGCAAGTTCTAAAGCAGTGATAAAACAAAGACAACATTTTGCTCAGCATTATTTTACAATTATTTGATTAATTTTATTCTCAGTTGAATAATTTTATCTCATGAGAAGTCAGGGCCTGCTTTCTTATTGCATCAAATAAATAATACCTTGACGTTTTTCGGTGTGTTGCTATTGCTATTAGAAATCATACGATCATCTGCTCTTGTTGAAGTTCTCAACTGATTTATCTTAATTAATTTTTCTCCTTTGGTGTAATTTGACATTTGGCAACTGGTTGCCTCCATCTCTTTGCATCATTTCTGCTTGGTTTTTTAGTTATTCACAGACTGCTTCCTGTAAACAGTCAATAACAACACATCTACTGCACAGTAACATCAAATGTTGTGTTTACACAGGAACAAAGCAAATATTCTTTCTAACTTTGTGTTACAGATGCAATCTTTTCATAGCCCTTAAAACAGAGAACAATTCAATTAGATAAAATGCAGTTCCTCATTAAATTAGATGTGTAAAAATCCATCCAACTACGGATTTGAGAGAACACTTTGTCTACACACTTGCAGGTTGTGAGATCAACAATACATCACTGATGAACAGTGCAGGTGTGGAAAAAAGGCCAAGAGAACTGCAAATTCACACTGGATTCAGTTTCTACAAAAAGCTAAATAAAATTTCAATACATTGTTGCTGATGGACAGCATTATGCTCTTAATGTCATTATAGTAATATATGAGAAAAAGACACTGAATGAGGTGATTTTTTTACCACAGACATTTTGACTTAACAGTAGGAAGAGCACAGGTGTTACTAATAACATTAATAATTCTATTCAAGTAAGTCCCAGTAAGCCATGACAGTGTGACAATGAGCCAGCATGCACAATACCAGGACCCTGAAACTGAAGCAGCTAAATGGAATTCAGCCATCAGTAATTTATATTATTTACACATGTGCTTTTCCTTCTGTGACATGTCAAAATTGTCTTCTGTGATAAAGGCCTACACACCTTCCAATTTATACCTTGAAACATCTGAGTAGAGGGTAGTCAATGGAAAGCATACCAGTGCATGCATGATATACCTGTTCTACAGTCACATTTTCATTCATTCATTACATTTTCTTCTGTGTACATCACCAATTTGCTTCACATAAAAAAAATCACTTTTATTATTCAAATAAGTTTGAAATAGGCCTAAACAATTAAGACACCACAACCATTGTGTTACATGCACCACTGTGCCTGCATTGGCCAGTAGAGTGAAAAGTGAGTAATTTCTTTTATGCCTTCAAAATGAGTTCTGAAAATGCATTTGTAATTTTCTGAGATTTCCTGCTAACAAACAATCAATCAGATGTATTGAGGTAAAACTAGTTTGCTTTAAACAGACAGAAACATTGCACACAAACATCCTATTAATATATTTAGGATATTAAGGCATTATAACATGTTAACTCAAGCTTCCATTTATGTACAAATTTCATCCCAAATGGTAAAACTGCTTATTAAAAATGGTTACAAAACACAGCTCACTGTGAGTTGCAGGGTGGTAATTACGTTTCTGGATTGTATTCCTAGAAAGCACCTACTGTAGGTATCTATCAAAAGGTGCATCAACAAAGAACAGAAATTCCAAAGTCAAAAAGCTTGTAGAACAACTGGATAGAGAGAGAGAGTTGACCTAAATAAAGTCTCCTGGCCAGCACAGATGTTCCAGATTCTAATAATGAGAAACCTGTGCAGCAGGAAAAGCTTTTTTCCACCTCGAGACTGGTTAGGGGTAATATAATTTGAGCCAGCATCAAAAGATTTACACAACATTCATTAAGAGGTAGCACCACTATAATTCCCTGTGCATAATGTTGCTTTATTGATCATTATTTGCCAGCAGTCCTGCCACATTATTTGCCAGTAGTCCTGTCACTCAAACAACATTGTTTCAGCAGGAACCCCTATTGTTTTTGCTTTGTTCATTTGCTGCAGTGAGCTAATGCTGATGAGTAAAGATCCTATTGATACCAACTCAACACTTTTTGCATGTTTTTCCACAATAAATAAGTGTTTTAACATTAAGAGGGTGGTAAGCCTTTATTGTGAAACAACAATAGGAAGTTTACAATGTGTAAAAACGTAGTGAGTTTGTACTATTTTGTGAGATAAGGCCTACACGTCACTTTGACATGGAGTAAGACTATATAGATCCAATCTATGTACCTTATATTTCATCCACTGCTGAGTCTTTGCTTTCCCCAGGATCACTTCTTTTCCTGTTAGAGGTTTGCTTTGGTACTGTAGCCATTTCCTGGATGACCCTGGAGTAACTGTGCTATAAAATTTTGAAAACGTCCACTATAGGAAACTTTGCCATTTTAAAGACACAGGGTGTCACAGGCCACAGGCAGACGCACCATTATGTATGTATCCATCACCACATCTATCTACATCAGTCTGTAAAGAAAGAGATGGGAGAGAAAAAAAATACATAGAGAGAAAGAGATAAGGAAAGAGAGGTGACAAGAAAGAGATCCAAGGATAAACAAGTAGGGAAAAGAGCTAGAGATGAAAGAAAAGGGAGAGAAATGAAAAAGAGACAAAGAGGAAAAAGAAAATAAGATGTGCAGAAAGAGAGACAGACAAAAAGGAAAAAAAAACTATCATCATTTCCATGTCAAGACAGTCTACTGGACAGGAATTGATGATGCAATAACAGGATGTCATCATGTCATTGGCATTAAGTGCTGCACTGAGATGTCAGACAACTTGTATTTACATATCGAGAGCCAGATTTTCTTTCTCCCTTATTCTCTCTCTCCTCCAACCTTTTCCTGCCATTTCACCCCTTTTCCTCTTTTTATGCATCCTCTTTCTGCCTCCCCATTCTCTCTCTCTCTTTCTCTCTGTTATTCTGTCTCTCTTTCTCTCTGCTGCTCAGCCAGTTCATTGGTGCTTATGCATTAATGAGTGCAGATCGATCGAGGCCTGACACGATACGCAGCTTTATTATCATGCTTTTATATTTATGGTTGGTAATTGTAAGGGTGTAGTTGATATTGTATGTGTGTGCGTGTGTGTGTGTGTGTGTGTGTGTGTGTGTGTGTGTGTGACTGGGGGAGGGGGCGGCAGACAGCTGCACACAGGCAACACCAACACATGTTCTTTATTCTTTAGAGGTGTGTGTGTTTGTGTGTGTGGTGACCACAGTCTCATCCTTCCAAAGACACTGTCACAGCTTTATTAGAGCTATACATCACTGGCACACACCAGTGTGTGTGTGTGTGTCTGAGAGAGAGAGAGAGACAGAGAGAGATAGTAAGAGAAGACAGAGAGAAAGAAAGAGAGATTTGAGTCCCTTTCAGACTGCTCTGCCAATTGATCACAGCGATCATTTTAAATCAACAGATTTGACTGTAAAGAATGACTTGCAAGCTACTCTACTTTTGTGAAAAAATGACTGGACTTTGGTATGATGCCCAAATTAAAGAACTGCTCTACCCGCTCCATGCACCAAATATAACAAGGCAGCTTTAGTGGGATGTTGCAGTAAATAATCGTGTCTTTTATATCATACATGCAAGTCCTGACTTGCTTCACACGTGCCAAAAGCCAAAAAGCACACGAGCACTGTGGCTCTGTCTTTTAACAGTCCCATCATGTTTTAACAGACTCAACGTGGCACTCCTCTGCAATGGAGACCTTTGTGTGAAAGCCAAAAAGCCATTATTTTAACTGATAGATGGGCCCAGCAATGTTACAAATTCCATGTCTCACTGGCGCTTAAGTAAGCAACAGCACAAGGGAACGTGTTTAAATAACTCACTAAAATAAAGAGCGTGTGTGTTTATGTGTGTACGGAAGGAAAAAAATACGTGGGCTTGTGGAAGGGGGGAAGCTTTGTAAGTGTGAGTTCCACATGAGTGACTTAGTTGAATGGCTGGGCAGCTGAGAAGGGGGATTGTCTGCATGATTTGTGTGTGCGCTTGTGTTCGTATCTGAGGGTAACAGTGATGTAGTGATGCTGGCCTTTCTTTGTCTGCCATCTCTGTCTCTGGAAGCATTACATGCACACTGGACAGGAACCCTGTCTCCCCCTCCCTCTCCCCCTCCATCCGTCTCTCTCTTCTGTCTGCCTTTCTCTCCCTCTTGTTTAATCCCCCCTCCTCTCTATTTTCTTTGACTTTCCTTTTTATCTGTCATTGTTTACTATCTATCTATGCTAGTGTTCTATCTGTTTCCCCTGTCTCTTCTCCCTTTATTTTTTTCATATTATGATCTGGGGGTTTATGAGGCTAACTTAAAGCCCTTGGTTGCACCTCTCCACATACAGTGTGCTTTTTAGCCTAAGTGTTTCATCAACTGGATTGTCAGAACATTGGTTTCATCTCGACATTTTGGGTGGTGGAGGAAGCACTTGATAGTTTTAGGCTGGTCTCCTATAAGTCTTTCTGCTTGATTTGTTGCAAGAAAGAGGTGAATGTCAAATAAGAATGTAAGTTTGTCTGTATATATATATATATATATATATATATATATATATATATATATATATATATGTATGAATCAGAATTTTATTTAATAGTTACTGTGATCATTATAATTTAGCAGTTGTCAAGCATCACTAAAGATTTTAAATAAATAATAAATTAAAAATTTAGAAGAATTATTTAAAAATGATTTTTTTCCAAAACACACATCACAAACCCAGCCTCCATCTCTGTCACACTTTGCTACTTGCTTTAAAAAAAGCCTTCATAAAAGGGGTGTCATTTGTTCTAATTGTGTACTTGCCAGAGTCTGGTTATCTGTGGCGATGTCAGTTATTGATGATGGCTGCACAGCAGGATGAGATCCGAATCTCATGCTTCTGCATTTGAGTTGAAGTGATTTGTGCTCATCTCCTTTACTGACTGAAGATTCTCATAAACAGTTTGTAATATTTGTAATCAATCAAGATAGATCATAATGAAGTAGAGTTTTTACTGTAAGAAGCCTTCGCTAATTATTGCAGTTCCATTAAAACTGTGTCGTGATGGTATTGCTGGTTTTAGCGGCATCATTACCTGCTGAATTGTCCAGGGAAATGATCGGTTATCTGTAAAAATGTCAGTATTGTGCATCCCTGCAATATATAGCAACAGGTGATAAACAAATACAATATACCAAATTCCTTCAGTCTAGTTCCTTAAAGCTGCTACAAGTACAGTTTGACACTTGCTGACTTTGGTGACCTCCCCTCGTCCATGAGTAGTGTTTCATGTCACTGTTTTAAAGACTGTGACTAGTTGCCTGCTCTAGACTGCAGAGAAACGACGAATATGGATCAGAAGAGGGAGTAAGAAACTGTCAAACTGAAAAGTTTGAAGTTTAAAACATGTACAAGGAGGAGAGTTATTTCCCCCACAGTACGCGATGTGTTCAGCAGGAACCAAGTTCAGGTCAGACAGCCAAAACACTGTTTTCTCATCTCATACTGTGTGAGGCCTGCTCAGCCTCCTGTTAGTCTCAGATGGCTACTGAACACTTCATACTGTACATAAATATGTAGGTATATAATGATATATAAAATACAGCACAGCCTCTTTTTTAAATGTGTTGCAGCCCAACTCAATTTTCAACATTGTGAAATGTAAATTTTGCCATGACCTGTACTGTGTTTCCATCCTGATAATTTAATAAAATTGTTTAAGTATAGTCTGAGTGTTTTCATCAAATTCACAGGCTGGCTGTTCAGAGCAACACACACACACACAGACACACACACACATACACACACACACACAGTCTGACTTGCTACGTTCAGTTTGCTATTAAGAGGAGTGCCTGGCCAAGAGAGCTCTTGACTCTGACAGGCTCTCCATCTCCTGCACACACACACACACACACACACACACACACACACACACACACACACACACACACACACACACACACACACACACACACACACACACACATCCTCTCTCTCTCCTGACCATCAGGTAGAATGAGGTGGATAAGTGTATAATTATGGGATGTTTATGACTGTGTTCCATCAGTTAGCAGTGGTTTTACAACTATTTACTTCCAGGGTGTTCATGTTTGATGTATTTAGAATGCAGATGTGAATTTCTATCTGATGATGAACCTTGAAATCCTGAAAGCTGTGTATAAATAATGTAAAGAAACAAATGTATTGCTAACATACACTGGGTGTGGTCTGTGAAAGCACTGTCCCTGTTTAAAACCACAGTTAGCGTGTTGTTGTCTTTTATAAAATAGTAATAACACACTACTGCACTGGACGTTGGCAAGGTGCATTTTCAGCGTTTGTAATGGTAATCTGAGGTTGTTTACTGTGCCATCACTGATGTTAAAAAATGGCATACATGCCCCACAAGCCGACAGCATCAGTCATTTCAAGTGCCCCAAAATATGTCTATGTTCAAGTGACAAAGCCCTCTGGCTGCCATAGTATTTATGACGGGGGAAAAGGAGGAAGTCAGGTGACGTTATTACAGTATAGCTTAGGGAGGAGGTCAGTGTGGATGGATTTGTCAGCACAAAACATCAGACTTTAACACAGGAGAACACTTTGTTTCCCGTTTCCAACTGCAAGTTAACATTGTTTCTTTTGGCATGACCACGATCGTTCCCTAACCTTAACCAAGTGTTATTGTAGTGTTGTTATTGTAACCATGACGACGAAAGTCCCCTAACCTTCACAAAGTACAGCAGTCATTTTAACCCAAACCATGATCTTTACCTAAACATAACCAAGTCGTTTGTGTGCCTCATCAAACCTTAACCATAGTGTCATCACATTACAAAACTTAATTTATTTTTCAGCAGTGATTTGTAATGTTTAGGAAAGCACACACAAATGATATCATCCTGCTGATAGGGGGTCAGATCAGAAAACGCCTCTCTGTGTCGTTCTGAAGGGGTGGACAAACAATGTATTTTGTCGTTTAATTTGAAGGACTTGTTGAATACGTTAAGCTGTCTTTTTAAAAAAAACAATTTTCAATGAACATCGTCCCATGTATATGCATGTTCATGTGAACAACAGTCTGAAGACATCTGGGACACTTTTTCAGACATATCTGTCAGATCAGTGATCCCTCACAAATAGTTTGTGCATTCTGCCACTCCTTAACCATCTTACACCTTTGATCAGATTTACAACGTAATTAGAATAGGAGTCTCAATTTACAAAGCAGGAAGACAACTCACTCACAAATGGTTTGCATATTTTTCCCTTCCTGATGCAAAATCAGTCATCATGTAGTCATAGTCTTGTAGTGTACAACCATCTCCAGAAATGCAGTAGAACACAAACCCTGTGTTGTTTCTCTTTCCTTATTAAGGTACAGTGAGTTTGCTCTCAGGACGGCCGTAATGGTCGTCTGGTTCTATAAAATGTGATCCTGCATAAACAGACATTTCTCTAAAATTAATTTCAGTTTGTTTTAGTACTGCATCTGTGCCAGGGGTAGCATAAAACCATTTCTTAGTGAAGCATACGGGGGAAACAAATCCAGGGAGCACTTGTATTTCTGCTGTTGCTCAAAAGAGAAGGGATGAAAGCTGTTGTCTGGCATGTATGTTGGCTGGCCTGGGAAGGGAGGGGACGCATCACTGACAGCTACTTCTCTTTGTAAGAAGAAGATGTTATTCCCCATTGAAACATTTGTTGAGTCAGAAATGGGTGTGAATCTGTTGTGTCTTTGTGTGTGTGAATGTCTCTCTAAGTCATTGTTAAATCTTCTCCAAGTGGTGATTGAAAAATAAGGGAAGTACACACTATTGATAATGTGCTGACTGCACAGCACAAAGCTGCTCCATGCAAATATGCTATTCTGTTGTATTATCATAACCACATACATTTCTGCATAGATATTTAAAATCTTGCAGCTCAACTAAGAAAAATATGATGCTCTGAATCCACATGAAAGCATCATCATGATATTGAGTATTGGTATATGTGTATACGGTTGGTATATATATATATATGGTTGTGTCTCGTGTCCCTTCATTTCCCTGTTTGTGTGGGAGGGTGTTAGTCTGTCAGTTTTTTTCTCGTTCTTTCCCCCCCCTTTTCATTCTGTAAACTGTCTGTCCTCTTCTGCCTTATCCAGGTGAGCCTGATGCACAACGGCTGGCCAGTGATTTCGGCATTTGCGGGTGACCAGGATGTGACGCGCGAGGCGGCCAGTAATGGTGTTCTGATCCAGATGGAGAAGGGAGACCGGGCCTACCTCAAACTGGAGAGAGGAAACCTAATGGGAGGATGGAAATACTCCACCTTCTCCGGCTTCCTGGTGTTCCCCATGTAGAGGAAGAGCGAGAGGAAGAGGAGGAGGAGCAGGGGGTGGAAACGAAGGAGGAGGAGCTGGTGGAAGACGGAAAGTATGGTGATGACGGGGAAAAGGCAGATGGAGGAAGAAGAGGGGCAAGAAGATGTGAATAAGATGGTGGAAAAGGAGGAAATGAAGAAAAAAGAAGAGGGAACGTGACAACAGACTCTGTTTGGGATTCTGCAGAGGGAGGAGGGAAGAGGAAGGATGAGAGATGTTAGAGAGATGTAAGAGCATGACAGAACGATTATACAAGAGTAAAATGAGAGAAGAATTGTGAAGCCAGTACATGAAAGTGTATGGCCAGCTTCTTCACTTCCCTTCCTCCTTTCATCCATCCTTTCATCCATCCTTTCCTCCCTCTGTTTTCTCTGTGGCTTGACTGCAGCTTTGGACAGCCAAAACTTTTTTTATTCTCTGCAGAAAGACGCAATTGATCATTTATATGTTCCAGAGTGTTCTAAAGCCCGAGTGTAACCCCCCCCCCCCACATTCATTCAATCATTAATTCATCAATCTCTATCAACATAAGCTTTGAAGAATGTTTCTTGAAGAATCGTCTCCCATTTACTATGGCCATATTTGTAGTTTTTTTTTTCATGCTTGACATAAATTGCTCTGATTTTGGATCAGCCTCTAGCCCAGAGATAAACTAGAATTTTTATAGGGGAAACACTAAACTCTGATCACAAAATCAGGTGAGACACATTTAGATTCCCTGTAAAGCTGTGGTTTATAGTTATCATCATAATTAATGGCTTTTAAAAAACTTTGTTCTTGAAAGACACATCTGTTTCACCCTTCCTCTCCGCTCAATTTCTCCTACTCTCTGTTATTTAATCCTAGCACAAAGCTCTGCCCTCTCCCCCTGCATCCCTGCCACAGTCCCAGTCTTGTGCTATGCTTTGTCTTTTTTGTCAGATGACTTGATTTCTAACTACCAGCTAACGCTAAAGACATGCTCACCAGCTGTGAGCATCAAACATGACTCCTAATCTAAGAAAGCTCACACAACAGTTGATGCAACAATAAATAAAAAATTAAATAAAACGATAAATACAATCAAAAGACGTGTGCAAATAAAATGCAAAATAAAAACCAAATAATGAAAGAAAGGTAATGCTGCCCAAATTGGCCAAGGTTAGGAGAAGATCATGGTCTTGGTTAAATCTGCAATAACAGATATTTTTGGCCAACTGGGGCCGTGGAAACAAGTTGTGAACACAACGTGAAGAATGAGACACAATGTGCTTATTTTAACATTTAACCAAAACCATGACCTTTCCCTTACTTTAACCAAACCAAACCAAAACCTTAGAGGTCTGGGGTCAAGTGTTAATGTCCTGTGCTTTGTTGGCACACCATCCACCCCAGTCTCCACCCCACAACTCATGTGCGGTACATAAATGTAGCGCTTCCTACACATAATCCAGGCAGCGATTACTTGTTTGTACAAAATGTGATTGGGAAAAAAATTAGTAGTAGTAGTTGCTATCTGACGTCCATCAGGAAACTACAAGATTTCAAATGAATACTCTATACTGAATACTGCTAGATAACTTTCAAAAAGCACAAAATAGTGGAATCAAAAATGCAATTTTAATTACTCAAAATGTGAAGTATGAAGTATATAGTACAGTTTACAACAACAGGAATTTCAGATGCGCAGTTAAATGTAGATGTAATCAAAGCCTTATCCAGTCTTCAGTCATATACTCAATACTTAACTGTGACTCTCTTGTTACTATATCTAATGAACCTTACAGTGACATTGATACAAGTCACACCATCACCCAGAAAGTATTGCTATACCTTACTCTATCAGTGTTTTTTTCATCTCTCTGGCAGCCACACAAACATTTGAACCAACGTCCATCCTATCCTTCCATCCTTTGTCCACACCTTCATCTCTCCTCCCTCAATCTGTTTCTCTCCCTCCATCACTGCTGCTGTTCCAGGATCCTCTTCTCTCTTCAACTATGCTGCTTACCCACAAGTGCAGATTTCACTCTCTTCCTTTTTTGTATACTTCTGTTATCCCCTCACTCACCTCTCTCTCTTCCTTTCCTCAATGGTCCATCTCCCTCTCCTTCCTCATGTCTGTACTTTATCTGCTGCTGTACTACTCGTTTGCCTCCCAGTACGGATCCTTCCTTGCTTTTCTTCAATGTTGGACTTTGGACACTGAAACCAACTTACAACCACTAACTCTATAATATATATATATATATATATATATATATATATATATATATATATATATATATATATATATATATATATATATAAATTTACACAATATATATACAAATGGATATATAAATATATCGAAATCTAAGCCACCATTTCTATTCTACTGGTATTATGATGATAATAATGATAATACTAATACTGAAAACTGAATCTGGTTGATGACTATAATATCTGTATTTCCGTACTTCAGTGTTATATAAAAGAAAAAATATTCTAAGAGAAACTTACTAGTGATTGTGTGTGGAAATCTGAGGCTGCCGTTCTGCTCTTCTGATTAAAAACATGCTTCTTGTTTTTGTTTTGGGTCAAACCAAGTTGTGGTTAAAAGGTGAGGCTACTACTTATATAAAGAACCTACAGCTAAAAAGGACTTTTATTTATTATTATTATTATTATTATTATTATTATTATCAATCAATCAAATCAACTTATCTACCGTTTTCTTATTTATTTGCTCTGATGAAATCAATAAAATTTAAATGGTACTTTTATTTTTATTAAACCTACTTTAAGCCTGGCCTGGCAGTTTATTTTGTTGAAGCTGGCAAAACTTCTGAAAGCAACCAGAAAGATACACAGCCCCAGGTTGATGTGTGTAATGATGGGCAGTGTTCACTATATGTGCCTCTGTGTGTGTGTGTCTTTCTTGTTATTGTCTCCTCTTTTCTCCATATCTATGTGGATATTTATTCAGTCACTTTTACACTGTGTCTCTTTATCTTTTTATTCCCCCATTTCTCTTTTTCTGTCCTCTTTTCCTCTCTAAATCCAATTGATTAGAGTTCCTTTTTCTTTGCTTCCTCTTACATTTCTTTACATTTGTTTATTTTTATTTTGTTTAGATGCTCTCTCTCGCTCTCTCTCCCTCTCTCTCTCTTTCTCCACTCTGTTGGTTTTTAAGGTTTTGTGGTTCGTTTCTCTCTAGACTCTAATGAGCTCCAGGGGGAAAATTAGAGCTGGAATAACAAGCAAACATCAACATCATCTCCCCTCTTCCTCCAGGTCCCTCCTTTCTTCTCCTCTTCTTCTTTTCCTCCTTCATCTGACTTCATTTCTTCATATCTTGCTTTCCCACAGCTTGATTCTCCTTCCTGTCCTTCCTCTTTTCTTCTGTCCAACTTCCCTCCAACTTATCTCTGATTTGCTGTCCTCTACCCCTCTACCGTCTCAATGCCACTTACTTTCTGCTACATTCCCCTTTTTTCTTAGGTTTCCTCTTTATTTAGTCATGCTTTTTTAAAACTTACATTTCCTTCTTAACTGCCAAATACTACATTGGCACTAATAAAAGACATTTTTACTATTAATTACTTTGGAAAAACTTACCTTCCTGGAGCAGCTTTCAACACTTTCTCTCTCTCTTTGCTCTCTTTGTCATTGTCTCTCTGACGTCCCTCTGTTTTTGGTCAAAGGGAAGCAAGTCCTCCAAACTAAACCACAAAATAGGTTGTTTGCACCGAGTGATTGCCTTCTAAAATGACTAATATTCTGTCGCCTTTATGTTTAAGGTTTGTTTAGGTTTAGCCAACTAAAACTACTTGGTTATGGTAAGGAAAGAGTTCTAACTGCCGAGAGTTAGATGAGAAGATCAACACCTCTCCCGTGTCTGTACGGTAAATATGAAGCTACAGCCAGCCACCAGTAAACTTGGCTTAGTGTAAAGACTGGAAACAGAAGGAAACAGCTAGCCTACAAATACATTTAAAATTGACTAATTAGCAAATTGCTAAGTTAAGCTAACAGGCTGCAGGCTGTAGCCTGACATGAGAATGGTATTAATATGCTCATTTAATTTTGAATTCGATTTTGAACATGAAAAAGTGCATTTCCCAAAATGTCAAACTATTCTCTTAAGTGTTAACAAACAAACAATGTTATTTTTCTGGGGAGGACAGTCTTTCTACAGGACAGATGATTAACTACTTGATTATGTTTCCAATTCATCATTTATGGTTTAAAATTCCAGGAAATCCTCACATTTCAGAGGCTAGAACTAGCAAATATTTGACATTTTTGCTAGATAAATTACTTAAGTGATTCATCAATTATCAAAATTGTTGACAAAATTCATGTTGATGTAGTAATTGGTTAATTGAGTAATGGTTTCAACTGTAATAGGACAATAGTAGTCAAAAGGAAAAATAGAAGACACTTTTGTGAAATGTCTGTTTCCAAGACAACTGAAAGTTGGTCAATTCATAAATTCATTGGCTAATGCTGAGTTTTGAGGTAGTAAAGTGAAATTATTCTAGATTTAGGTGCTCGCACACTTAATTGATGCTGCCAAAAAGATTTAGTGTGCTATTTAGTATGATTTATGTAGAGTGTTGCGACATTAGGTCGTGAATCACAGTGAGTCTGCCATCAATTACATTAGCATATATACATAATCCATCCAAAACATTTAAATCCAAACATCAGTTTCAACATATCAAATAATAATAATATAATAAATATAGCTTGTTCAGAACAAAATTATTCCATGGGTATTTACCCATTCTGGACGTAACAAAGATTTTTATATTAGACCTTTCTTGTAAATAATGTCTACTTTCATTGATGATTGACTGTCATTAAGTACATGTGGTGACTGCAATGCCTTTCTACACGATATCAGCCAAATAATGGCCCGACTCGACAGATGAGGGGCATCAGGAATGAAAATCAGCATTTGACAATTGCTTGTTTTATCCCGCATATTGTGTCATAGTGAAAGAAAACCCACAAAGCCTCTGGGAGCCTCACAACATTCTGACAAAAAGACTAACGTGGAAATTTCTTTGCCTTCGCTCGACTAGTTTGACTAGTTTGTTTCGTGACGTTGGCCCACAGGAGCAGAGAGCCCTCTTCCGTGCACATCTATAAACATAGCAAAACAAGAGAGCCATCATGTTTTATTTCATTTTAGTTTTAATGATCATCTATGTTGTTTGCCAGGTCTCTCAGCCAAGTCACAACAAAAATGTATGACTCTATGATCGCCTAATCTCACAAAGTGACCATTTCAAGATTCAAAAATATCATATAGTCTTGTCCTGGCATTATACTATTCAACTATGTTTCTAAATCTTTATGGGTAATATTTCTCATATTCAATTTCAATTGCGATCTACAATCATTTTTATTGATATATGTCAATAGTTTCAAAGGTGCTAAATACACCATATCTACCTTATTTATTTACAGTGTTTCTCATTTTCAAAAAGTCATCATCCAAAAAGAAGTGCTGCATAAAGAAGGCAGATGGTGGTGTTTTATAATCGAGCTATTTTTTTGTTCATACCAATACAGTATTCTCTCACTAACATTAGTTGTAGTGTTTTAATCACAATATTGGCTTGTTTCATTTGATTCTTATTAAGAAATCTGTTAACTCAATCACAGCATTACCTTAAGAATTTACGACAATGTGGGTGTATGTGTGTATGATGGAATGTTAGTGTGTTTGTGAGAGGGAATGTGTGTTTGTGTTTTCATTTCCCTCACAGCAGCAGGTCTGTCCAGAGGCCTTGTCCTCCAGCAGTAATTTGATTGTGGCAGAGCGAGGGAAACATAATTGTCTGCAGCAGGTCACCGCATAGCAAACAAAGTGTGTGTGTTTGTTCTCTCCTATGTCCTCTCCACCAGCGTCTGCTCCGCTGTACTCTCCTCTCCTGTGTCCTCTCCTATCCCCTCATCTCCTCTCCTCTCCTCTCCTCTCAATGTCAAGAGAAAGCTGACAGTTGGGTCTGATGCAGCATTATATTTTCAGCCCTATGGAAATGTGCACACACTTATTTACAGTTGCCAAGAGCACACGCACACTCAGACACATCATACACTCACACTTCCTGCTGCCATACACACTTTTGCCCCCATGCCCTCTGATTCCAGCCAGATGGGCATGAAGGCAGATAGACAGTCAACAAGAAAGACCAATAGAGAGCGAGTCAGACTGACATCTAGACAGGAAAAAAAGAACAGACCAGCAATTCTTTTGTCCCAATGACAGATAACCTTTGACCTCTCCCAAACTCACCAATTCCTCAGGTCACACACTCTCACACAAATTCAGACACATCCATGGTAGCTTGATCTCTACCATTTTCAGATCATCTGACACCGAGTCGCTAAGGCCCTCTCATTTTCTCACCCCATGTCACTCAAATAACACTTAAACAGACACAAAGACAGAGAAACAAAAACACACAAATTCTTCTTTGTTTGGCCTGCAAGTTGGGGTGAAAACCTTACAAATAATGTAACTGAATCATCCTTGAATGTTAAAAAGGCAAAGCACACATTCAGAATACAACACAATGCAATACATCTAGGTGCATGCATGCAGTATGCGTACATTTTTTAATTCTTGAGTTTAAGCATGTGAGAAAAGATTTGAGAAAATATGTTTTGTAACAAAAAAGCAAAGTGAAAACATCATGCATGTATAGGGATCGTGACTCTTAAAGGAACAGTCCAATGGAAATCTTTCTTTAAAGTAAAAACTACATATCCCATGTGGGCTGTATTGTTTCTCTATTCTTGGGACTGTAACACTAACATCAGGAAATACCTGCATCACAAGGGAATACAGTATTAGATTTAACAATTCAAAAGAAAAATAAGCATATATTATTATGTAAATTGCTAAATTCATGTGTCTCATCTATTGTGTGTAAATGTTGGACTGACATTTCATTTTCATTTAGAAATTATATATTTTAGGCTTCTATTACACGTGTGGGTGCAGAAAAAATAGATTACATGTGTAAAAGTGATGATACAGCAAATTGGCATGGCAAATGTCCTGTGGACCGTGGCATGGACAACATTGAGGCTGTGGCTCAGGAGGTAGAGTGGGTCGTCCACTAATCACAGGGTTGGCGGTTCAATCTGGCTCCTCCTGTCCACATGTCGAAGTGACCTTGGGCAAGACACACAGAACCCCAAGTTTCTCCTGATGGACAGGCCAGAACCTTGCATGGCAGCACCGTTGCCATCGGTGTGTGAGTGTGAATTATTATTAGGCAAATTATAAAGCGCAGTCCATTTACCATTAAAAAACCTGACTTTGGATTATTTCCCTCATGCACACTTCACGGAAAAAATCCAAACATTTTTCTTTGGACACTGGCCCTAACAGAGTCAGGGTAAAGGATGCTGACTAAACCATAACCAAGTAGTTTTATGGTAAATGGACTGTAATTGTATAATGCCTTTCTAGTCTTTCTGACCACTCAAAGCATTTCACACTACACATAATTTATTTATTTTATTTGCCTAACATTGTGAATGCCTTAGCCCCCCATCAAAAATGTGTTTTGCTTATTGTTACTTCATTTGGATGTATGGCCTTCACTGTGCAGAATGATGTGTGTACATAGTTTGACATTATGAGACTGTTTTAACATTCATTTACTGAAGGAGGAAAGTTTCTCTGTGCTCACTTTAAATCTGGGTCTAAGACGTGTTAGTGCGAGCAGGATTTGTGACATCACAGCTTATTTGGAAGCCAATCGTGGTCCAATATGCAACGTACACAAGAGTGGTGTGGAAACTTGAAGCCTCCAGTGCACGCACGCTGAAAATTGACTTTTTCATTGAAGTATCATCATGACATTGTGTGTCGAGCAGATAAACTGTTGAAATGAACAAAGCATGCATATTCATAGATTCTGGATATTTCAAGAATTTTTAATGAAGTAATGGAACTTTTTTGTGCAACAATCATATGGTAAATGGACTGTACTTATATAGCACCTTTCTAGTCTTTCTGACTACTCAAAGTGCATATCACATTCACCCCATTCACACACCTTTATACACCGATGGCAGAACTGCTCATCAAAGTTACTAATCATTCACACACATTCACATACCGAAGGCACAGCCCTCGGTTAATACATTATTATTCCAAGCAGAGTATTTGTATGTCTTAAATCATGCTTGGTGGGGAACATTCTTCAGGTGAAACACAAATAGTTACATATTTAGGGTAGAAAAAATTGGTTCTGGATGACTAGCTGTACGGACAAATCCGGGCTGTAGGTGGAAGTAAACAAACCGCCATTTCTGTGGTGGCACCTCGCTTAAAACCCAGTAATGTATGTAAAAGATTTAACTTCTTAGCAATCTCGGAACCCATTGGCTATCGTCTGACGACGATTTAGCCTCTGGGGGCAACAGCCAGTACTTCGGAGCTTCCGCTGTAGCCAGCAAATATCCGGATAACAGATAACGGATATCAGGCCAAGACCTCCTCTTCCATGCGCCGGTCATTGATTATACTTCGATTAACACTCTTGGAACCCATTGGCTATCGTCTGATGATGATTTGAATGCAGATACATTTAAAAAAAAGATAATAAAAAGCTCATCTCTGGGGTTCCAAGATTGACAAAAAGCGAAATCGTTTTCAGACGAAAGTGATGGGTTACGACATTGCATTTTGGCCAATGCATTCCGCCTCTTTTGCTCTCCACACGGACTGTTTACCTGCATGCACCCAAAGCCCACTCAAATGTAATTGGTCGATACTACTCGGGCTACAAACAGAAACCAGAATGCTTTGATACCAAAATGTTGTCCCTTGCCTACAGATTCTGCATTCTTATGCAGATATCTGTTTATAGAGATTAACTTCTTAGGCACTAGAAACCAAGAAATATACCTAGGAGATGCTGTAGAACCTTTTACACGTTGAAAATACTAATCAAATGCTATTAAAATAAGTTTATAATGTAAAACACTTTTCAACAAAATTTAGCTCCAACACTAAACCTCAACTCTGGAAAATAAAGAGGAAACTCCACAAGCCTCTGCTCTGAAATCAAATTTACCGTTGTTCATGTTTGCCGACCTTGAACAACTTAAACATCTCTGCTTCCATTGTCAGTGGCAACGCGTTCAGTTGGAGTGTGCCACTGCAGCAATAGATCACACATAAAGACACATAAATCAACTGGCATTAAAGCAAGTTGCAAATAATCAGAACATCTGCGAATCTGGATTTCCTCCTCCCTTTCAAACTTGTAGAATTGCTTTTGAATGTTTACTCATACCCAAAACACAAAATGGACTGACATGAGCTATTACTATTGCTTATGTACTTAAACAATTTTCTTTTCAAATATTATCTTTGTAGTGAAAGAACCTCATCTGACCATGGCCAACCGAAATAAAATCATTGGCAACAATGTGTTTATGGTTTAGTTGTTTATTGCGTGTCCTGCAAAATATTACATTTATAGCATCTTTGCTAAAACAAAATAGTTGCATATTATGCAATTTGTAGGAGACTGTGGCTGCATGACAGTTTTAACAAACACTCAACTGATGTTGAACAACGGTGCATCTCCTCTCACAGATGTTGTCATGAATAGATTCATTCTATTGATATTTCATGACATTTTTTATTCATGTTCAATAAAAAAATGTGAGTTCAAATTGAATACATTGGCAGGCACTATATAATGTATCAGAGAAAATGGACATATGTGATGTATTGGACCCTTCAGTGAGTACTATGTGACTGTAGTGTCACAAGCAGAGCCTGACTGTGTTGATTTTGTGTTATGAGCTGAGGTGATGGGGGAGTGACCAGAACACAGACTTACAGATAGACATAACACAGAGCAAAGAACAGAATATAATGAACACTGACAGCTTTTCAGCAGTGATGTTCAGAGAGGAGCACATACTGTATGCCACAACAACTTTTAATAACTCAAAGGGCTTCATATTTGTTTTTAATGATACAGAAGCTCTCATACTTGATTCTTTCTGCATTCCTGTGTGTAAAGTGTAAAGTCCCAACATAACATAAGGGCTAATCATCAGTTGTATATTAATTCAATTCAGTTTTATTTGTATAATGCCAATTCATAACAGAAGTTATCTTATTGCACTTTTCCTATAGAGAAGGTCTAGACCGTGCTCTTTATAATATTATTTACAGAGACCCAACAAATCCCACCATGAGCAAGCACTTGGCAACAGTGGCAAGGAAAAACTTCCTTTTAAGAGGCAGAAACCTCAAGCAGAACCAGACTCAATGGTGGGCGGCCATCCGCTGCTGCCGTGTTAGGTTTAACATTAACATTTTCTGCAACAATGAAACACAATGAAAGGCAAAACTGTGCAAATGATTTTCTGTTTACTGGTAACCACATGGTGAACAGATTTTAGCATTGTCTGAATGTGTGAAACCAAGACAGCTGTGCAACTGTGTGTTTGTGTGTGTGTGTGTCTGAACAGTGCAATCGTGACTAACTTGTGAGACTCAAACTAAAACCATCAGTGAATTTTACCTTATAACAAGTATTATCGGTGTAGCCAATCCAATAGAATGTCACTGTCACCCAAAAACTCTCACAGTAACACACAGGGCAGGGCCCCGTTTCCTGATAACAATGGATCTTAGACGTTAAGAGCGTTTCTAATAACGTTCTTAAATTTCTACATGTGTTTCCCAGAGTAGCACTTGAGAGCGAGTGCTCGAGCGTGCCGTTAAAAGCTTCTTAATGCCGGCTGTCTGTGGTGCTGAAGATGATGCTGAGTACACTTTAAAATAACTTTGAATATTCAACTGTCTGTAAGCCGTGCTATCAGAATATTAAAAATACATACATCACATAGTGTAAGTGTTGTAAACCACACAAAGAAATGTTTTATACTTGGAATCATTCAGTATGAAAACAAAGTTTAATATGCAGCAAACAATCAACAGCCTTCAGCTTGCTGCCCTTTATAATTCATGATGGAAGTTTAAGAAAGTGCATTTTGATTGATTTAGCTGCCGCTGGAGGCAGAAATTACTCTTTAGCTCATATTAAAGCTAAAATGAAGCAGTGATGCTTCCTAACTATTATGAATATGCAGATCATCTATTGTGAATGCCATCTGGTCTTTGTTCACTTGTAGACCTGCTGTATATGAGTGTTTGGCAAACAACATTTGCATCACAAATAAAAAGAAAAGAGACGATACAGAACCTGAAAATTTACCATCAGGAAAGTGGCATTTTATCCGAAAGAGATCAATATTCTAGGCAAGAAGAGGGAGAGGAGGACGATGGCAGAAACTGGCAGATTAATTGCGCAAATCAGTTGTTGTGTGTGTTAGTTTAGTTTTTTCTAATTTAAACATTATCACTCATTTTACATTAAATGTCACTGAACAAAACATCAGTGTTTATGATAAAAGTACAGACTTAAAAATAAACAAAAACAATGAAAATGTATCATAAAACATGTAGGTTTTGGTTCCTGCTACAGGTTCGTCTCCCACGAGTGGCAGGAGGCACTCATTAATCTACAACAAGTGTCTTTCGTTACGATGCTTTTGGAAACCCCTCTTGCTTTACTAAGTACGTTGCAACACTGGTTCAGTGTTAACACCACTATGACAAGCTGAGGAATAAATTCTAAGTCTAAGACATGTCCTAGTCCAGTTTCAAGATCTCAGTTCTGAAGTCTGAGCAACCAGTTTGAATTGAAGCAGTCAGTCCAAGTACAGTCCTTACATCAACTGGCCTATTAACATCGTTCACATTGTTTTCTGCCAGATGTGAAGCTCACATACAACATCTTCATCTCTTTCATGACTAACAATATTCTCACACACTTACCGATATGCAGCATTAGGCAGTGATGCATTGCTGATTAGTGATTATAGCAATGTTGTTCATTTATGTGAGCAATTACATTACAGTTACTAATCCCAGTAATGCTTCATTACTTCAGCATTTGGGGAACATCGGTTTGTTACCAAGCGTTAGATAGGAGGATTAATATCAATTTCCTTTTTGTGCGTTAAGTGGAGAGACTGGTCCTGAATGTAACAGGTTGCTGTAGGGGCTAGCCTCTTCCAAAAGAGTAGAAATACACCTACCAACTCCAAAGCTGTCTTGTTTACATGTCCTGCCTCCTAAGTTGGCAAGCTAGCCTCTGGTAAGCCTACAATTAGGGCATGTGTTAAATACAGAAAGTGTGACATGTGGTTGTGGCGTCTTTGACGGAGCTGGGCTGAGTAGTGTTGAGTGATGTACCGAGTAATGTAACTAATTAAATCTGCTGTTGGGTACTTAGTAAAGCAATTTTTTCTGAGAATGAATAATTAAATACATTTCAAGTAACTTTCCAACACAACCAAGCATTGTATCAGTGACTGTGTTTTGTTTTAAACCTCCTGTTTAGTTAGCCAACCAGACCAACAATCAATATTAAGACAAAGATTAAGTCATTAAAACGAATCTAAATGGAGTCATGAGTGGGGATCAGAACAGACTTTGTGTTTGTTCTGTACTCAAGTACCACATCCCTGCCTGGTTGTAATCACCATAATAAGTTGTTAAGTTGTTTTACTTATAAAGCAGCATATATTTATGATAAATCTGTTGTGACATTATAGCTGGATCAAATTTTCCCCTCAATAAAAAGTTTCAATCAGGACACATCTGTTCTTTGAGGGTTTTTTTTTTGCTAGCATTTGTTTATATTGCATATCCAGTACAGAGTTTAAGTTATCATTATTAGAGTCTTGCATATGTCTGCTAATGTCGCCCTAAAACTAAGAAGAGCCAACTTCAAAGCTTTCAGTTAGCGCAAGCCTGAATGTGTCGGTACAAGCCCAGTGTTGGCCAATAAATATTAACCAGAATGAAATAAGAAACACCTATTCGGAATTGCTTTCACCAGAAACTATGTCTGTCAGGTTGTGATGTTTGTTAATGGAGGAATAAAGTAAATCACCTTGCTCGAGTGGCCTGAAGGTTCCTCTTGCTGGAACCATGCAGTTGCAAAACAAGTGAAACTGAGTCGATTTTTCTTCATGCTTGGTGTTTTATCGTTTCGTTTTAACACCATAGCTCCGAGATTTGACTGTTACAGCACTCTTTCAGTCAATTACAGACAATTTGTCTTACATATGAGGCTTTTCTTTGTCAAGTGGGTGATCCCTGGCTCCAGCTGCTCTTCATCTTCTTCATCAAGCTAGCCTAGAAATATATTTTGAACTGCCTTTCTGCCTTAACAGTGTGCTGGGTTTTTAAATTTTGTAGTCTGTAGGCAACATTATCAATAACCAACTGTCAGCCCCTGTTTATGTGTAAGTATGTAATAGTGTGCATACTAGGACTCCCACCTGTTTTTAAGAGCTCTCTGTCCTGTGTTTGTGTCTGTGGCGGCAGTGAACAGGGTGATCAGTGCACCAAGAAACATGTTTTGCCTCTGTGTTTCCTGCTGCTGTTACACATCAATGCTGCAGCAGGTGGATCCTACCTGTCATGGTGACAAAGGTGACTGCAGCAATGAAGAGGCACCCGTGTGAGTCAGGAAGAAAAAGAGGAATTTTGAAATGACAAATTGTTCCACTCAATAGACATTATATAACAATGGGTTGTTGTGGGTTTTTTTTTTTTGCAGTGCGTGGTACATTGTATTGTATCAAGATGTAAAATTAAACGTACAGCAACAACACATTATTATAGCTATTTACTGCTGTCTGATTCAGACTAAATTGAGGAGCAAGAAGTTGCTTTATATCTAAAATAATGTGTTTCTAATGACTTCCTGTTTGTTTATATTTAAGAGTTTGCAGTTTTATTCTACATCCTATAACAAAGTTTAGACTGCAGAGGCCTTTGCATTATATGCATTATGAATGGTTTAGAATTACCCACAAAAACCAATCTTTGCCTGGCAGCAAGTGCACAGTGACACACAAAGTGACCAGATCCATGCTGTTCTCTCATATGCCATTGGTACTTTGCATTCAGTTAGCTACGTGTTTCTGGCTGGCTGCTGTGTGGCCGGCTGAAAGTGTCTCTGTCTAACTGATCACAGCTGAGACGCAGCCACAGTAAGCAGAACTGTATTGGCAAGTTAAAGCTGCAGTAGGTAATGTATTTCAGAAGCATTTTTTGTTATATTTGTTGAACTTCTCTTTACATCCCGACAGCAATCAATAAATCAAATGCTCTGAAAAAAACCCCTGAAAAAAATCCGGAATCTGTAGCTGTCCTAGGCCTGTAATAAACCCATCCAATAATTTCATTTGGCCCGAACGAAATGTTTGGTTGGCCTACCTGCGCGCACTCTGCCTGTGCACTTATTGTGAATGAAAATGTGTTTTGGGGGAGTAGCATTGGAGGAGGCCTGAAGGGAGGGGGTGGGATTTTTTCAGTTGGATACTTTAAAAATCTAGCTGTCTCTTGCTAATTTCTCCAACGTTACCAACCCTAGCTTTAAGGAAAAGTAGCAAATGTCTTCCCAAAATGTTGCTAAAATTGTTGTTAGGCTATATTCTTTAGTAGAGGGATCCTAAGAGCTACCAAGTGACACAACACTAAGTATAGGACACTGAGTTGGCTCTACTTTGTTTAAGAAAATATATAGAGAAAGAGTTATTGGATTTCTTTTTTGAACCACAGAAACAACCAAAATAAACAAAGTGCTGCCCTGTTTGGTTGACTTGAAATGGATGCCTGTATGCATTTCGACATTATGAATCACTGTCACGTTTGTTACTCAGCCAGTCAGTAAGAGACATTCACTCTCTTAGGTTGTGCCACTTCCATGGTCCAGCAGAGACAGATGAGATTTTTTATCACACATGAACTTTCACACCATTCTTAAAATGTTTAGTCACGCTAGAAATGGCTATAGGGATGGCGATGTCGGTCAGTCTGTCCACCAACATTATACCTGCTAAGCATCAACATGCACACATTATCATTTTGAGCATGTTAGCATGCTGATATGAGCATTTATGTCAAGTATAGGCTGACAAAGCTGCTCGAATGGCTGTTGACTCTTAGCCTTGTTACAGAAAAGATTTGCAGCAGAAAAAAGTGAAATGTCAGAACAAATGTTCCTCCTGTGCTTTTCAAATGGGGCATTGTAGCAGAATGAAAACCAGTTGCCAAACTGGAATTTCATTATAATGTTTCAATTAACCAACCTGTGCTTTACTTCAAGAGATCTGTAGGCAGAAGGACATCTAAATGTTTGAGAAAATCTAAATGTCAGAACATTTCATAAGACAAATGCACATCTTTGCAGTACAAGAGAAAGCGGCTGCTACGAATTTCAGAATTTTATTGCAATGTAATTCTTCCTCATCATTATGATTAGCAAATGCTAAATCCTGGTGTGACAACTTGTGTGGACGAGTGCAACTCCTTCTTTTAATTTAGTAAAAAACTAAAAAGTTAACTTTGTACAGGTCTGTTCAAAGTTTCCATTTGTACTTCTATCAGCTATTGGCTACCAAAATTAATGACAACACACCAAATGGGCTAGCAGAGGCTGCCATAATCCTGTGATTGGAGGAGGTTGTTGGAACTCTGCGCAGCCAGACAGTTAGATAAGCACACATCACTCATCCTCCTGTGCATGATTTTAAGAAAAACATTAAAATTATATTTTATATTTTTTTGAAAATGTATGATTTTATTATTCTAATAAAAAAGATATTATAAGGCTCAGATCAGACAGAGCGCGTTTTGCTTAATGGAAACAACTTCCCGAAATCTGAAGTACCGCACTAATTTGCCTCCAGGCCTGCTGTTTTCTGTTCAAATCACAGTAACTATAGCTCCGGGTATCCAGCAACAGTCACCACTAGTTTGTCCTCCACGATTGTTATTTCCAAGCCACTGTTAACTTTATCACCACCACAGAAGGCCCACCTCTCAATTCATCCCATTGGATAATGGGAAAAAAATTTTTTTAACTCCAGGTGTTCAGAGCGCTCCTGCAAAAATGCTAGGCGCTCCGAGCGTATAAAATGCTTATTAGCAGCGCGCAAAACGCTTACTGCCTATGGAAAACAACTGGAAAGACGCCTCTCACTGCAAAAACTGCGCTCTGTCTGATCGAGGCCTAATAATCAATCTACACGTACACCCAAGTGTCCAAAAACATCTGAAAATCACAACACTGGAGCATAATGGAAAATAAAGGAGGAAGCTCAAAAGGTGGAGAAGATAATTGCCAGACAGTGGAGGAACAGCTTTGAGGCCAGCTTCAGTTAACATGAATGTAAATAAATATTTGTAACGAATAAAGTTCTTGAATGAATTAAATGGATATTTAAAATTGAGTCAAGACTGAGTTAAAATGGGGTCTAGTCCGAGTCAAATGTCTCAATATGATCAAGACCAAAGACTGCACTGGGCGAGGACCATGAGTCCAGGGCAAAACACCCACAAGACAAGTCCGAGATAATAGACAAAATGTCTTGAGACTGAGACTGGACTTGAGTTCAACAGTTCGAGAAAACAGGAGAGAGGGAAGTGAATAGAAAACAGAGAGAGGAAAAACTACAACAGGAGAGGTTACATGATGAGAGGAGTAGAGAGGAAATGAAAGTGGAGTAGAGAAGGAGAGTGGCGTGTAGAGGAGAGGCTGCAGTGAGAGGCTCTCACACCAGACTAATCTTTTTTGTGGCATCCAGCAGGTGTGTTGCTTGGACACACGCCCGGTCTGGTCGGCTAACTCTGGCAGAAACATTGATGGTCAATGACTATGTTTACATCCTGAAAATGTTCATTTCATAGATTGTTCATTCAGTGACACATCATGTTCTGTATTTCTCTTTGAATACTATCAAAAATCAGATTTCTCTTAATAGTAGCAATAGTAATTTAATTATTTTGTAACTATAGAGTAGTAAAGTTATTTTGGACGTCCAGTATTCCCACAGTAAAAATCCTGTTTAGTTTCCGTACAGACAATGTTATGTGACTGGCAGGTGGAACACTTCCAAAGCTTGGATGGGAATGAAATTCAAAACATAAAACAATAGATAAGCCACTGTTATAAATTATCAAGTTCTTGATGAAAAGTTAAAGATACAAGCCTGTTCACATAGAAAAATAAGGAGATGAGCCAATTACAACTCCCCAGAGAGCATTTTGGTAAGAAATATCCAATCACAGAGCTTAAACTCCTGTTGTTTGTGCCACTAATGCAGCGCTCACATCAAATGGAATGGATGGTAGAGATGGGAAAGATTCCCGTGTTAATGACTTGCAGTCGACACAGACACACAATCACAATAAAAAGTAGTAGAAGTACTTTTTTAGGTTCTGTTGCTGCTGTATTGATCTTAGCTGAGACAGGTGAGAAAGAGAAATAAGAAGTAGAGGCAGACATGGGAGCGGGAAGAGTAGGGAGAGATGTCGTGCCCGCTGGCAACGCTCTCGCTCATGCACAGATCTGGCCCTGAAAGATCGGTGGCAGGAGGGCAAGCTGGGCAGTGTGTGTATTTACATCTGTGTGTTCGAGCAAGTGAGTGTAAAGAGAAACGAGTTGAGACAAAAGAAACAAGCAGAGTTGAGACAAAAGGATTGAGCTGGAGTCACCAGACGAGGAATGGAGGTAGATACGAGAGGAGAGGAAGAGAGGGGAAAGGAAGAGAGAAGACAAGGTGAGAAAATTAACAGGACAGAGAGACAGAGTGAGAGAAGAGAGGTAGAGACGCCATATGGCATCACTTCAGGAGAGGACGGCTAAGATGATTGATGAGGAAGAGGAGAGTGCACATTTGGTCCAGTGGGTTACCATTACAACACACTGTTTCCACTCAGGACTGGATGGATTGTTTCATATCCAAAATAAATAAACAAATAATATTGAGTATAAAACACATTTTACTTAATCCAGAGAAGCTAACACTGAAGATCATTTTTCATTTTTCTCTTCAACCCACTCCATCATCTTCTTGTTTCGTCCCTCTCGACTCGTGTCTTATCTGCTCTGTTTTCCACTCATCATATTTCCTTCAATTGCAGCATTTTCCCTCTCATTTCCTTGCCCATCATTTTCTCTTTTCTACATTTAAACGGATCCTTTGGCCAGTTTAGCATTTATTGAAGAGAACAGTTGCAACCTTTTCTCACTTTGTGTTGTATTTTTGGACACACACAGAGGGGATTCTGTTAACAGTCTTCTTACTACAAAATCAGAAGTTGTGTAGAGATTTTATCGCCAAAAATCGGTCTTTACCTTTTAAAACAGTACTTGTAGTATTGAGTATCACACAAACATAAAAACAGTGAAACAAAGGGACTTATTTGGGTTTAATCTAGTTGAATACATGATTTATTTGAATTAGTGTGTGCAGACCAACAGAAGACTTAAGTTTACTTTTAGGAATGATAATCTTCAACATGAAGATTATCAACACAATCTTAACTTGCTTAGACATCGAAAATGTTATTTTAACCATGGTTTGCTGACCATTTGACCAGTGTGTCAGACTAATCCTGTCAGTATGTCCATGTCCAGGAGAAAGGGTAGGTCTGGACCCAAGAGTCCCTGCAAAATCCCAATAAAAGGGCATAGTTATGATTTATGGGGCCTGGATCCAGCCTAGACACTGAGCAAAATAATTCATGTACTGCCCCGAGGCAGCAGTTACACCTATCTTGATTTCTTTGGTTCTCAACCCCAGTAGAAATTTTTAGTTGTATTTTTGGATTCACACTCTCTAGTTACAAGAGTCCATACAGCCACATGGCCACATGGACACATAAGTAGCCTCTTTATTGGACAGTGTGTAAGCAGCTGGAGAGATTAAAAACAAATACGACTTCCTCTAACATTAGAGAGTTATGAGCTTGTCTTTGCTGTTATTTCTTGCTCTGATGTTTATAACCAGGTAGCAACACATGAAGAGACTGTTAATGGGCCTTACTCACTCTGCGTTCTTGTCTGTGCTCATGTTCTTGTGTCATTGTGAAAAATCATCTTTTGCGTAGTATTGTCCCAATACACAAGTTCGCATTTCGTCAAGAACGGTTAAAATTCTCGGAAGTGTTCTCGACACGCCCATTTTACCGAGGACGCATCGGTTGGTAACTTGTATGAATCTTACCACACAAATATCCCAGCATTCATTTCAGCTTTCAAGCGAGGAGTGGGAAGCAGCAGAGAAAGTTTTTTACAATTTACGTATGGAATTTTAATCATTAAATTCACTTCTGACAATTTCTGAGGCTAGAAATCAGCTGTGTAGATTTCAAATATTGGCAGTTTTATGAAAATTTATGGCGAATCGAAAATGTGCACCAATGTTTTTGGAGTTGAGAAGCTAGGTAGCCAGCTGGCCAGTCACACTCACAGACCGGTGACAGACCCCTCTTGCCCCACAGTCACACAGATCACTGCAGATGACTTCAGCAACAGTGACAGAGAAAAGCCAGGCCCACAACTGTGAGATATTTTTTATTTTCATAGCACTGTTATTCTGTCATTACATTCTGAGTAATGTTGTAACATTTTAACTTAAATCAAGAGACATCTGGCTCGTGAAACTTAGAAGCGATTTGAAAAAATAAAAATAAAATAAACAACAGAAGCAGTGTGAAAGGGGACTGTTGCTTTATTATTATAAATATACATTACATTGTTAGTGTACAGTTGTGGTTACAGTACTGGCTTTTTATTTGCTTTTATTTTATATTTATTTTTTTGCACCAATATACCAAAGCAAAATCCTTGTATGTGAAAACCTACTTGGCAATAAACCCAATTCTGAGCCTATGGTAGGCTATAGCGCAACACCAACTGTTTTGGGTGATGAAGCATGGCTGTTATTTTGGAGCACTGCAGGCGGCCTCTGTTCTGGGGGTATTGTGCGATACCAGCAAGAACGCATTGTCTCAAACTGTCAACAGTGATCTGTGTGCTCGTGGCCTTGCAAGTTCATTCTTCCAAGAATGACTAGCAAGAACGTTCTCCCCAAGATCACAAGTCCGTTCTTTGCATTCTTGGGTTTAAGAAACGCCTAATGTCTGTGGTTTGTCGTTGGTTTATTTGGTCATAATGTGCTTTCTGAGCACAACAAGTGCTATCAGATGTCCCTATTGATAACGAGATCATGCCTTATGAAACACACCACAGCTTAGTTGGAAGATGGAAAATATGTAACAAGCCACATTGAACAAAATAGTGTCCGTAGGTACATAAAACAATTCCTAATTGTACATTTTAAATTGGCATCAGGATCATATTTGATTTGGTCAGTTTAGGTGCCAAACAGGAAACATTCTTATTTACTCTTACTAAGTTAGAGAAAGCTTTAAAATATTAAATCAAAGTAGGAAATATAGTCTGAATATAAACCTTTTTACTTTTTTGACAGAAAGGTGCAACAAGATAAAGGCAAAACTCTGCGTTAGGGTTTAACAGCCGCAAAGACAGCTTAGACGGTTGTGTAAACTAGCCTGATAATCAAATTATGTGTGTGATTCAGAGGTCTTGAAGACGTCACCTTGGCACCATGGTGATGACAAGGGATCCTGTTGGTAGATTGGCAGGTGATCACCTATGTGCCTGGTATTCGGATAGCACCAACTCCAGGGGTCTTTCAGCAAGAACAAAGTTCTGGCTGTGCTGGAAAAGATGGAGAAAAGGGCACAGACCATGTTTCGATTGGCCAAATTATCTCACCACATTTTCCTTTCTCAAAACGACATGTTCTTTTTTGGTATTGAACACACATGCACATGTTGGTTAACACTGAGAGGTCCGTAAACACAATGAGCATCTGAAATAGAGCCCTAAATCACATTTAACAAATACTGCAGCATTTCGGGAAATATTCTCATTTGCCATCAAATTTAATGTCAGTTTCATGTTTTTGGAGTTGTTGGGTCACTTGTATTTTTCCCTTTTGACAGAGCTGGGTGCTAAGCTAAGCTAAAGACATTCCAAACCTGTACTGAAATGCAGAAAGATGACATTAATATAAATGTTCTCATTTGACTATGGGTAAGATGCCAAACAAGTGTATTGTTCAAGTATCTTTTTTAACCTGAAAGGGGGGTTGAAATGTTAACTCAGTGTCTGAAAAATAAGAACTCTGTTTGACATGGTTTGTTAAAACTTTAGAAATGTGTGAATCCCAAGGAACAAGTCAACTTGACACAAGAGGAGGACAACTGTGTCAACACATGATGCATTGACAGACAGCATCCTGCTGTCTGAGCCACTAAGATCAGCTTCATACACTGAGCATTCAAAATTACTGAAGCTCTCTGTGTGTGTGTGTGTATCCAGTTGGTATTTTGAAATGTCCTCCCATAACTGCTGATCCATGAATAGCCCAGCTAGCTGCTTCACCACATGTCCTGTCATTGAGTGCCTAATTGGCAAAAAACATACACTGTTACTGAACACACACACAGAGAGATAAATAAGTATGCCTGCGCACATGCACACACACACACACACACACACACACAAACTGAAACAAATAAACACACACATACACACACTGCAATCCAGTAAAAGGAGAGGAAAACACAATTAGAGAAGAAAAATGTCAGGTCTACTTCACAGTGTGCAGACTTCTCAAGTGGCCCCCCAACCCTCACTGTGCTGGGAATGGGAATTAACAGGGCCTGTAAATAAGGAATGTGTTCCTGGGAGAGTTGCCCTCCGGTCACCACTCTTCCAAATGAAGATGCTTTTAATCTGAAATCCTCTTGACACTTATGGAAAACTACGCCTATACTGTTACAAGTGAAAGATAAGGTGTGACTGTTCTATTTGAAGTAATACATTTGATCATTTTGCCATCAAGGTCTTTTATACTGAATGGAAGTGCAGCGACAGATGAATTATGGGCCTGTGTGGGGTTTTTTTCAAGTTGCATCTTGATTTGTTATTTTCTGAAATGGCTGTGTTTTATCTCCTCCAATTAGTGTGATAAATTGAAGAAACAGCAAGAAAGTGTGTGTAAACAAATGTAAATGTAAAACAAAATGATTACAGGATGTCCTGTAATCCATCTTGTTAGTTGCTAAATACATTGTTAAACCAGTTTTACTTTTATTAAACTGATTAAGATAACACGGTGATAATGAGGTTCACCTAGGTTGATGCTAGAGTATGACCCCTCCTCCAAATCAACAGCAATAAAAAATAAAAAATAATACTAACCTGCACGCTGAGGAAGTCATTGTGTCTCAACAACACCCAGTTTATGCTGAGCTAGTTTCTTTCTCTCTCTTTCTGTGACTGACTATCATAGCCAATTTTACAGTAAATTACTTCCTAAACAAGCTCGATAGAGACAAGCCCAGCAGTCTGGCACCCGGCGCTCGCGTGTAAACATGATTATATCGAGGAAGTGGCTTCACATTTTCGAGCACATAGTGACAGCCAATTAGGGCCTGTGTTAGCGCGGCTAATTCTTCAAATGCAGTATGGTGAGGAGCGACAGACGGGGATGGAGGGAGGGCAGAGGAGGAGGAAGAAGAAAAACATGAAGAAGAAGAAGAAGAAGAAGAAGGGATTGACAGAAAGAGAGAGGAGCAATTAAAAGGGAATACAGGAGAAACACCCCAGATTGGGTTGTAATTACCGTGTGTGAGACACCATATTAGTGCTGTTTATTTTGACTCTGACGTTAACAGCCGAGAGGGCTATTTGTGAGTGTGTGTGTGTGAGAAGACTGTGAAATTCAATTATACCTGCAATTAGAGTCTATTGGCTGTCTATAGAGGAAAGGAGAAAGGAGATAAAGAAAAGTGATTTCATTTTTCTGCTGACAAGAGGCGGAGGGGCTTGTGACACCACTCTGTCAACGCTCACAAAGTTGCCTGTGAGTTCATCTGCTGGGAACAATTACGTACAATCTCATCTATGTGACAGTTTTCTGTGAGGTGGAAATGCACCTATAATTGCTCACAGGGAGGATCTCTCTGCTGTGCCGGCTCGCCATCAAGCAGGCCATGAGGCTATCAGGATCATAATTGGAGGAGCTCAATTAGTTTGTCCTCACTCCTTCCCATTTTCCTCTGTCGCCATAAACAAAAAGCGCATTACACATAGATCCCCGGGAGTTGCGGGGGTAACAAAGCGGTGGTGGGTCTTTAATGAACTGTCTTGTGCCAGCGGCTTGAAAACGCTCCTCTTCTGGCTCTGATAATTAAGTTATTCCAAATCAGATTGAGGGGAGTGAGGTTTTTACAGCCATTTTCACCAGTCATTTAATTTAGCTGCTCCCTGTTGAGGCCCAGAGCGGACATGGCTGATGTCTTTCAGTGTGATATTTATCAGTGAGAGGGGGAATCCCTGTTTGACCCTCCAGTCTTTCACTGAGTGATTTCCTCCAGGCAGGATTTCACAATATGGTAACTGGTGGGCAATTTCCATCTTTCATTCAAATCTCCATTTTTATTGATGATCCAATACAACATGAAAGTCACAGATTCCTGTGTGGGCCTTTCAGTGTGTAACACACAAACAATACAGCTTATTTCCTTTAATACAATGTCTGACATGCCAGGAGTGTTTAGCAGGAAGTAGCAGGTGGCCAGGGGCAGGAGGTTAGCATCTTGTTGGTATAAAATATATGCTCCCAAAAACTGACCTGAGGCAAAATATTCTGAGAATAAATTTAAACATATTTCCTGTTTGGGTTTTAGGACATTTTAAGTTTTTTCAAATAGCTAGTCTTGCATTCATGGCTGCAGTCAGGGAATGCAATCCACACAGGATTGATGATTTCAATCCTAAAAATGTAACTCACCCTCAATGTTTAAGGCTAGGTATTATTAAAACTGTAAAGCTACATGTCTATCTTCTAACTCCGGGTGTTTCTCTCCCTCCCTCTCATCCTTTGTGTCTTTCTCCCTCCCAGTGCAGCTGTTTTTAATCTTGTAGAGGCATGCTGCACTACACTTATGTGTGTAATTCTCATAATTCCCATGTTAACATAATCACACTAGCACTGAAAGGCAATTCTCTTCGACCTCAGAAAATGAAAGGAAATCGGGGAAAAAATGACCCTGCACAGGTTATTGCTTTCCGTTGAGCGTGCGTCAACAACTCTTGAATTTAATGCATTCCCGCAGCGGTGTGCGGCTCACTGGCCCTCTGGGGAAATAACAGCGTGTAGTCATTAGGGGATTATGGACGAGTAAAGGAAGAAAAGGTGTTGCGACATATACACTATATGAGCGGGTGATTGAGCGTGCGGGCCCTGAGGCCTTATCGACGTACTGGTGGACCCCTTCATGATTTATCAAGTCTTAACATGACAGGGCCAATTTACATTTCACCCCAAACGTTCTATCGCTACTGACAAGCAAATCATGAGTGGACACATTTTTTATTTTCAAACACTTGCAGTTCATTTTTTTAGGGTAGGTTCAATTATACACGAAGTGTAGTAGATAACCAAGAGAACAAGGAGTCATGTTTTTCAGTGTACTGTATGTTAGGATTAGATCAAATAATGCTCCTGTTGGTAAGTGAACATGACAGTGCTTACATTGCTTTGGGAAGACCCTGCATACCTTCCTGAATCAACCTTGTTTATCTCAATCCCTGTTTATACTGTCTTAATGCTGAAAATCATCTGCTTCTCTCAAATCCACCTCCTTTGTGATTAGGATAGCCTACATTAAAAATGCCCAGCAGACTATAAATAGACTATATCTTTATTTATAGTAGTGGTAATATGCACAACTCAAATGTACAAATGCAACCACTTTAGTAAACAAAACTATGTGCAACAGATATGTAATAATGGAAACTGACCAATTTGCCAGTACTGAAGCTTGTTTCAACTCGGATAATAACAATGTCCTGCTCCTACAAATCTTATCCAAGTCTCTCCGTATTGTACCAGGATGTGAAGGGTCAAATTTCCTGATACTTTGTACATTTGTCCAAAGTGTCCAAATTAGAAAGAAAATTCTAATTTTCTCATGCAGGAGAAGCTTGCTAACAGTTTCAGACAGGCACAGATATTAGTGTATACATGTGAGTCCTTGTGCCACATGCATGCACACAGGATGTGTTTATTTCACATACAGCATGATTGAACATATGCATATTAGCACAAACATATCCTCAATATATAAACCACTCTGTGAGTGTGCTTGTATGTATGCAGCTGCAGTAAGATTTGTTTTTGATGCTAAAGCGCTTTTATAATTGGCGGAGATAGGAAATACTTAACATCTCCTAAATATTCACTCATGCACACATACACCATTACTATAATACGCAGCATTAGAATATTAGGTTTACAGCCCAGTTATTTGTCAAAGGGCTCTTTAGAGGCTGTAAAACTGTCTGAGTGTGGGGATTTGTCATCACCACAAAGGCCTGCTCCTTCTATTAGTCATAAAATATATAGAGAGGCAAATACAGGCTGTGATGAAGATGCAGCAGCAAGACGAGAGAGATCAAATGTGTGTGTATGGGAACTGGATAAGTCACAGGCAGCTACACTGATGCTAAGTTGTTCACCGAAGTTTTGTGGTTTCTTTATGACAAACACACAGTGAGAGACTGAAGGGGAAACAAAAGGGGAAGATAGAGAAGGAACTGTGCAGTATGAAGTATATACTGTACATCCTCAGTTGTATTTCAAGTCTTTTCGCATGAGTGTGTGTGTCCACCCTTTGTTGAAAGCAGAAATTTCCCATTTTCAATATCCTGTTCTATTTCATTCTGTTCAATTGTATTCCCTTCAACTTTCTCACACACATACACACACACTTGCACACAGAGACAGACAGTGTGTCTATGAAGAAAGATGACGCCATTGAAGATGATGACAACTCCCATCTGACATTTACTAACCTTTTGAGCAGAGAGATGGGGATGGAAGAGGGAAAGAGAAAAGGAAGAGAGGGGATGGACAGATGAGAGGGAGGGACGCAGTCAGGGTGGAGGAGGGGGATGTATGCATGGCATTCCTGTTTTCTATTCCTTTCACCATCATATTGTGCTCAGCTCTACACAAAAAGCCTTTGTTGCTGTCTGCACCTTTTACAGATTCTTTTTATACTCACAAAGCCCTCTATTTTTTCACTGTCTTTTTTTATTTGGAAGATGTGGCATTCTACAGCTCTGTATGTGTGTGTGTGTGATGGTGTTTAGTCATAACTGATTAGTCACCCACTTTTTGGCTGATAATCCCTTTGCAAAAAACCAAGCTCACCTCTGCATGAATATAGTAAATACTAAGAGAAAATGCTGTCAAAAGAATTTGATTATTGTTAGAAATATTGTTCTGCTCATTAAATGTGGAAAAAAAATGTAGTGGGGGAAATGAGGGAATGGAAAATCCATTGGAGAATCCTTAATCTAAAAAAAGTAATGAAAGTTAAGTACAGAAAAAGAAAAGAAAAGAAAGGGAGGAGCAGATAGGAGGGCATGGATTCTAACCAAACTGAGTCACAGAGTTAAATATCCAGGTCTGTATATATGTGTTTTTGTTTGTTTATTGGTGTCCTTCATTTAGTTCCTATCAAATATGTCCATACAAGAAAAATCAGGGCATTGGTCAGTTGTTCATATGCTTGAAATGACCGATATTGACATTTTACAGACAAATAACCTTTCGCAGCCATGCAAATCTTGACTGTGGTCTTTCAGAGGCAAAGGTAAGTAGCATGTTTGTTCTTTAATCACAAACTCTCTAAGGGAGGAGTTCAAGGTGAAACTATAAATTAGCATGCTAACCTACTAGCCCTGGCCCGTCCTGTGTTGTAATACCACTTGTGCCTCAAGAGGCGATAGTCCGATAATAAAGCTCAGGTAGTTCCAGCTTGGAGATGGTGCGAGAGGCAAGTTTGTTATGTTACACAAACTCTCTAAGCTTTTTTAATCTAATAAATAAACAAAATAAACTCAAGAAATGAAATATTCTTACACCTATTTTCCTTATCACACAGAAAAATACTACTGTACACCTTCTGAATTCACGTTTCTCTCTTTCACCGAATCAAGACCAGCTTAATCGCCTGGGCTCCTTACACTCCTTCATCTGTAAGAGTGAGCTCCACCACCCTATGGAGGAAACTCATTGCAGCCACTTGTATCTGTGATCTCATTCTTTCCACAAATGTGAACCTCATCGTGGCGCTAGAGGAAAAGTCAAGGGATCACCAAAGTTATTAGGATTCATCCTCTCAAAACCATGAATGTCTGACCAAAAAATCATGGCAAGCCATTCAACAGTTGCCATGATATTTCAGTCTGGACCAAAGTGGTGGGCCAACATTGCCATCCATAGAGCCATGCCGCTGGTGTGGCTAAATACATAACATTTAATCCAAATATGTTCTTTAATGCCTCACTCAATTCAACTGCACATGTGTGAATTCTATTTCCTCTCCATTTGGAAGTTATACACCATATTCTTTGCTGATTCTTCCAGTGGATTTAATCCTGAACAGTATTGTAGATACAGCCATTCCTCTGTCTGAGCCAATAACGTAACAGCAAATAGCTTAAGCTTCCTATCAATTCCTCGTGTGCTGTAATGGCTTGTCCAAGTTAACAACCATCACTTGAGATTCAAACATGAGCAAAGGGTCAATTGGAATAGAGAGATGGCAAGAGGAGGGAGGGAGCAAATAGACGATGAGAGCAAAGGACAGCAGAGGGATAGGCCTATGTACACAAGAGGGAAGATGATTAATATGATTTGGTGATGAATAATGATATGGTGCTGATATCTTGGGTTGTTAATAAATGAGCGCATCATGCTGGAGTGAAGACAGCACATACTAATCAAAAGCTACTGTAGGTGACCTAGCCTGAAAAATAGACAGTAAAACACACATACAGTACAGTGTACACACACATTTTAGATTTTATAATATGACAGTAATTTAAAGCTGCATTCATTTGTTGTTTGGGTCACATGGGGGCAGCAGAGCAAGCTGAAAACACAACATAGGACGTATTATCTCCTTATTAAGTTGTCATAGGTAATGTGTTAGCAAACAATTGCCAATTTAAACAGCAGAGCAACATTAGCATTAATTTGGTTTTGTGTTTCTGGCCACTCAACGAATGTAATTCCAACATCTACTCTCCTTTAAGCTATTTTTTGGTCCACCATCTCCTGAGAAAAATATCTGTCTCTTTAGCTGCTAAATGTGCCACTATGTTGACTAGCTATTCGCTAACCTTTTCTGTTTGCCATTTGGTGCTGTGCAGGTAGCGTAATGTGGGTTTATCAGGGCTTTCACGCTGAAAACGAATGCCTACTGCAGCTGGAAATGAGGTTGATGGGAGTTGAGTTTTTTAGGTAGAAAAACTAAAACAATTAGCTAAAAGAGGATAAAAGGCTGCTAGCTGAAGGGCACAGCAGAGTTGGGTGGTAATTCTCTAATGGTTCGTCACCGCAAGCAACATCTTTCACATTATACATGCCATTTAATCTATTGTTGATATTAAGATATTGATTAGCACAGCTTTGAAGATACACAATGTTACGATTACTTGAGTGATTTTATTTAGAATTAATGATTTGATTTATCACTTTGGGTGGAAAGGGATTGCAGCTCCATTGCAGCCCCACTTTGTGACTTAGTCTGCCTAGAAGTGTATTTTACATAAAACCCTGCCTATAGTGCAGCTTTAAGTGAACTAAGTAACATTATAAGTAATGATCTACAACTTTCAAAATCAGCAAACTTCATCACATATTATTTGCTTTTTATTTATTTAATGGAATAACAATGTCAAATGTTCTTCTATCTTGTGTCACTAATTTAATAAATCCAAATAATGTGAAGATAGAACATTATGTTAAAGTTAAAGACTGCCAACCTTTGAGGATGTAATGTGATGGATTTTTTTAATGACTGACAAAAGAGTAGAGGATGACACATATTAATGCAAGCTGGATCCTACAATTGGAACCTTTGTTCCCATTAATTTCATTCTATTTCTTGCATGTGAAAATTAGGCAGTGAATAAGTTACTGAAACTGGTTTTGGCTCACTCCAGTATTCATAACAGTACTCAGTGACAACTCATAAACTACTGCTATCTTGTTCCAGTATAAATATACACTCTATATATAGTATCAGTAAAACAAAAGCTTTTTCTCTCTGTAGTCTCTGTCATTTTGATTAATTTCATACTTTCATGCCACTGAACACTGTTTACTGGCTCAGCATTAGCAAACACATTAACTCAGCCATTATTATCATTAATTCAACTGCATTCATTACAGAGTATATACTGTACATAAAGGTAGGAATGATATTGCAAAGGGCATGGTTTATGCAATAGGTCTAAATGTTATTTTGCACTTCCCAGGTGTACAACAGTACCATCATGACAGCTAAACAGACACCTGTAATCCAGCTTGTCAGCTTCAGGCGATGCCTGTGGCGGCAATGTGTACTGACTATATGGCTTTCTTCTGAAGCATGTCGCTCACACACACACACACGCACACACACACACACACACCGACACACACACACACCTCTGTAGGCTACAGAAAACACCCTTCAGCAGACCTTTCAGTCCGCCTTTTATTCATTCCCCAAACAATGGGAAGCCACAAATATTCAGCCTTATATTCACAGTGATAGAGAGTATTCCCACCACACTCCCGCTTGCAACCAGGAACAGCCAATGGGGACATGTTCTAACACAAAGAAAACAGGGAATACAACATGCTCTTCAGTAAGGAATGATTTTATGTTACACCTGCTAGTTGTGGTAAACTGGATGGGAATGCCAGGAGTCTATGATGTCCCAATATGTTTTTCTCCTACACTGCAACCTTCTCTTAGTGAAGGAGAGGTTTAAGCACAGCGCGACAGTCTCATGGGTAAAAAGAGGTTTGGTTGATGAGGAATAGTATTAAAAAAGATAGGGGGAGTTGATTAATCTAAACAATTTTACATCTACTTGAAAAAACAGGACTTCTTTTGTAGCCGCACACAAACTTTCAGTTGCACATACAAAGACAATGTCACATACTGAGTAATATACAGTGTAATGTTGAAATAATGGCTGCCTAGGATCTAAATACATTGACAATTTATCTGTTTAACACTGTCACCCACACTGTCAAGATTTCTAAGAAATTGCTGATGCTGTAAGCTCTTCAAGTCATCTAAGACTTTATCTATTGTTGGTTTCTCAAGGATAGTTATTTTAAGTGATCCTCATACAGAACCAGATCCCTTTTGTAAAGCCTTTAGAAAATCAGTGCCTCTGAAACTGTGATCATTTTTAAATGTAGGAAATGTACGGTTGATTCATCAAACGTGGAGTTTAACACCGTCTCAGACCATAACCTTTGTATCCCAGCTTGCAGGAAGGTTGTGAGGACTTGCAAACTACAGTGATGAACTTATATGTGTGGGCTAGTGTCATCTAAACTGCTGCATTCTCTCTTATTAACTGGGGTAAAAAAAAAAAAAGCAGACCTTATTTGATCAAAGTAATGAATTCTGGGCACTGAATATAACCTTATTCCTTGGAGAAACATTTATTATTTTTACAGTTCAGTGAGAGCAATATCTTGTTGTCTGAGTGAGAGACTTGGAAAAAGAAAGCCTCATTTTGGTGACTTGGTGGATGGTGTAGTTGATGATCTAGGACTGCTGGGATTTAATGTATGATGTATGCAGGGAAGTGTTGTCCACTGCCATCAGTGTACCTCCTCTTTAAAGAAGGTTCATTCTGGCTACACTAGTCCACATCTTGGAAAAGAAAACCTGTGTGATTTAAATGTAATAAACAAAGTGCTTTTCAATAAACTAATTTATTCTCAACATTAAAGATAAAAAGGATTGATGTGTTCTTAATGCTTTGTGAACAAGATCAGATAAAGTGATGTTCACCTTTACATAACATTTGAAATATTAACTCAACGTTCTGGGAAATACACTTGTCCACTAACTTTCCAAGAAGTTAGATGAAAAGACTGATACCACTCTCATATTTGTGCATTAAGTTTGGAGCTTTAGACCTGAAAGAGGATTAGCCTAGATTAGCATAAAGACTGGAAGCAGGGCAAAACAGCTAGCCCAACAATAAAAGTCCAAAAATACACACATCTAAGCATATGAAACATACTAAATAATGAATTGTACCTTGTTTGTTTAATCCATACACAAATATAAATATAGAAATTCCAGTTTGTAGTTTTCAGGGGAGTTATGTGTTGTTAGATGTTGTCTGCATAAAGGTTGATTTTATGTTATGATTTTGTGGTGTAAATTCCTTATAATCTACTGTTTTGTCTAATTGAGGCAGTGGGTGGTTCTATGAAGATATAGGTATATAAAGATGCAAATAAAGATGGAGCGAGTGGGCATCTTTGTCTTGTTACCCAGTAAAGTGTGAAGCTTTGTGAGGCTGAGGTAAATCCATTTGAGGTGATAGTGGTTTTAGGTAAGGTGTAAAGTACCCTACCAGCTTCCAGTCATACTAAGCTAGGCTAATCACCTCCCGGCTGGTGGCAATATTCTCAGATAATGCAAATGAGCAAATGACCAAATGTTGAACTAAGGCCGACTTTAGCTCTGTGAGAAAAAATTCATTGAATGGAGCCAATCCTTTGATGCCAACATGGGTGGGCTCTGGCAAAACAACGCAGGGTCGTCTGGCAAAAAAAGCTGAACAAGGTTCAACTACGTTGGCCAGTCACATTGATGATGGCGCACACTCCTGGTATATGACTTCGTAACAAGAACTCTGTTTTCGTCATGAGGAAAGATAAAATAGTTGCCACTGTGATAACTTTCCTGAGTTGGAAATTCCTGTATTAGAGTAATAATGTGCTGTGCTTTGATGTCTGATAAGCATTTAAACAAATGTATCCGTTTCTCCAACTGGACTTCATGGATCAAATTTCATTGTCTCACCAGTACCTTAAACAACATGCCCCTACCAAAGCAGGCCCCTGTGTTGTTTTAACACAGGGCTGTTTTCGGTTATTTCCCTTCTAGTATAAATCCTGCTAATATTTATACAGTGTCTCATTTGTGGTTTTATAATAGATGCATTTACACTTCCAGCTGTTTTATACAGCATAGTTCTGTCACACATACCCAGCTAGAGCTGCCTAATCCATTTTCCCATATTTAGCTACTTTAGGCAGTTGGGACACCTGCCTGAAGTGCCTTGCTCGAGTGCACTTTGACAGCACTTGTTGGACGACACGCCATGCATTGCTCATTCATGCATAACAGCACAGGCACATGAAGAAGTGTGACTCTGCACTGGAACAATCTGAGAACAGGATAAATGTTTAATTTATGAAAATCAGCTGTATGTTTTAACTGAGTGCACTCTACCAGTGTAATACTTGACAGTGTCTGTCTATTAGTCTGTTTATAGTAACAACAGATGCACACACACACACACACACACACACACACACACACACACACACACACACACACACACACACACACACACACACACACACACACATGCACGCACAAACACATTTGGGATGTTGTGGCTATGCCTGAATGCAGCTCTTCAGTGTTACTGCTTTAATAATCAGTTTTAATGAGCATCACTCGCTGTTATTCCCTTCAGCATGATTCTCACTCTCTCTCTGCATCTGTCTGTCTCTGCATTTCTTTCTCTCTTAACCCCCTTTTTCTTACTCACATCATATCTCTCTCTCTCTCCCTCCCTCGCACACGCACACACACACACACACACACACACACACACACACACACACACACACACACACGCGCACTGTCTTTCTCTCCAACTATCCCCCCAGCTCACTCTACTCCCTTTAGTGTGAAGCTCAAGTAATGCCCCATTCCATATCTGCTGTACTCAAACACCCCATGGGTCTCCACCCCACCAACAACAACACACACACACACACACACACACACACACACACACACACACACACAAACACACATATGCACACTGAGATATTGTGTCATATTGTGTTGTTTCAAATTAATTTTTGGTATCTTTGCATGGGCACCCATGTGTATTCATGTGTGTGTGTGTGCACATTATGACTTTTGCTCACATGTCACATGGAAGTGGTAAAAAAAAAAGATCTTAACCTTTTCATGCACAAGTTTTGAGTTTTTTATACCGCAACTTCAGTGTGAGTTTTTGACATGCATGTTAGTCTTGTTCTCGTCACAGCTGGAAACACTCTCATCGTGTTGTCATAAGCTCTGTTACTGTCACTAGTTGACAAACAAACTGCGCTGTTGGATCACCCAATGGACATAAGGCAGCAGTAATACATCTTCTCTATGACTTGATGTTTCAGTGTGCAAATGATGTCCAATCCATGTGAGCGTAAATACAAAATAGGTGGCAGTTGAACTTTCACCCACTGGACCATACATTTATTTTTATGTATGTTTGTCGATTTTATTAGTAGCAGTAATAGTTTTTAACCATTTTTAATGTTAAAGGAAAAGTAAATGTCATATTATTAACAACATTAGAATATGTTTACTTGCACTAACATATAGTATTTGGAGCAGTTTAGACAGTAGTTGAAATATTTGTAAAAGTTCATGTTTTTGTGTTAAATATGGAGATGGAGCCGGTTAGCTTAGCTTAGCATAAAAACTGGATGCATGGCCAAGAAATTGTGTGTAACTCCCTGTGAAACCACAACTTGTTTTTACATTTTGGTTTTGGTTATAGATTAAACAAATGAAATATAACATGCCAGTTAGTGAGCTTTGGAGGTTTTTACCTCTGGACAAAGCCAGGCCAGCTGTTTCCCCCTGTTTCCAGTCTTAATGTTAAGCTAATCGCGTGCTGGCGCTGGCTTTATATTTGATTGACATATTTGAGAGTGGTATTAATCTTCTCATCTAACTCTTGTAAAAGTGAATACATGTATTACCCAAAATGTCAGACTATTCCTTTAAACTATGATAAAATTGTGTATGTCTTCAGTGCATTAAATGAATGAACTAAATAGTAAGCTCTTAGCTGTATTGGGTTAGATTTAAGGATAATTCTTAATAAAATAAGCTGTCCACAAATTGTGCAATGTACAATCACAATGTAGCAGGACAGCTACAGTATGTTTCTGCAGGATGGGGAACATTTCCAAAGTGCTGCGTGATTCCACATGCCTCACCCAGTGTGCATACCTTAATTAGCTCTATTGCATCTTGCTCGTGCTCTTGCAAAACAGGTACACAAAATTCTTTCTAGGATTCTACTGAACTGCCAAGCTATAACTGTCTGTTCTGCACAACTTCTCACTCAGGGGTTCAGGAACACAGATGGTGAAATCCTGATAACACCTTGGTCAGTGTACATTAAGATTTTCAGGACATTTTTAAAGGTTGGTTGTAATTGTTTTGTTTGAATTTGATAATGGTGATTCATGGTTAAACCTGTTACTGTCATTCTTTTGTAAGCTATTTTTGGTCTAAATAATTACCACATAGCAATCATCATGACTGGAAAAAAAGAAGAAAAAAAGATCAATAATAAACTGCACTCATGTGGTGACCTTTCCTTGAGCTTTGATTCACAGACACAGGGTTAGGCTCCAGCTCCACTTTTAGAATTTGTAGGGCCCCCAAAGGTGATATTAAAATTTGAATATTAGTTTTATACAGAAACAGGTATTACTGAGAATAATTTTAATGTGCAAAATGAAGCATGAGTTGTGTAAAGCAATCGTTCGACATTTTGGGAAATATGTGTATTCACTTTCTTGCAGAATGTTAGATGAGAAGATTGATACCACTCTCATATTTGTATATTAAATCTTGAGCTATAGCCAGCAGACGGTCAGCTTAGCTTAGCATAAAGACTGGAAACAGGGGGAAACAGCTAGCCTTCTCTGCCCAAAGGTAACAAAATCTGCTTACCAGCATCTATAAAGCTCAGTAATTAACACATTTTATTTATATTGTTTAATTACCAAAGTGTAAAAAATGTAATTTCACCAATTTATGGGACGTTATATGCATTACTAGGACTATTTCTGGCTGAGAGCAGTAACTTCCTGGAGTCTCCTCTGGCCTGGCTGCTGGATTGCAGGATTGTGTTACCTTCAAATACAGCCAGGCTACTGTAGTTGTTTTCCCTTTTTCGAGTCTTTGTGCTGAGCTAAGCTAATTGGCTGAAGCTTCCTATTTAGCGGACAGATCAATCTTCAATCTTTTTATCTAACTCTCCACCAGAAAAAAAAATTGTATTCGAAAAGTGTATTTTCCAAAATGTAAAAGTGTTCTTTTAAACTAGATGTTATTTTAAGATTTCCAAAAAAGGAAAGCTGTCTCTAATTACAGGCAGGTGACATTAGTAAACTTTAATTGGTACTTGTCCAGACTCTCAGAGCCCAGCTGTAGTACAAATATTGCTAGTTGACATTCTTAAATCTGCTGCATGATAGCCTAAGTTAGGTTCCTCAGTAGCTCATGTAATGATTGACATGATTTGGAGGATTACCTATTCTTTGAATGTGTTATTTATCAGTCTGTTAGTTCAGTGGTTTAGGGACGGTGCTAACCTAGGGGAAATGTAATAATTACAATTATAGCCTTATCTGATTTGTAATTGTTTGGTTCTTCATACAGGTAACATAGTTGACCTTTTTAAGTCAGATGTGATATATCTTGTATGTCTCTGCTGTAGATAATTACTGTACAAATGTAATGAATAATTCATTTATTATTGATGATAGAACATTGTAGCAGAAAAGTAGATAAATTCATGTCATCATTATTTGTAGAGTTCATTATTACGGTTACAGTGTGTGTGCTTAATGAATGCATTTCAACTGAACATGTAGAAGTTCCACCATTTTGTTACAGGATCAGACTGAAAGTAGGAGAGGTATGGTAGATGGTAGGTTTGGTTATGGTGTGATTGAAAGGTCATGGTTTGATTGAAGTTAATGACAATTGATTATGCAAATTTTGGAGTCAACTTGCTTTGTTACTTTATGTGGCCAGTAGCCTCTTCAAGGCTACACATGCATTTATAACTGAAGCAAGTTATCTTGCTTTATCTTGTTTAATTTCTTCCCACAAGTCCATAGTTACCTAACACAATAACTTCCAAGAAGTTTCCTGGAAAGAACTATGTAATTTGGTTGGTATTTCCAAGTAAAGTACTCAGTGCATAGCAGGTCAGCTGAACACGTAAAACATGTGAATGAATGACTGATGAATAAATGTTTATTTGGGTTTGAATGGAGCAGTTCTTTCAAGGAAACTTCTTGGAATTTTTTAGGTAATTATGGATGTGCAAAACATAGTGTTATCATTAATATTATCTACTGATTACTTTCTCATATTACCCATGTTTCTGAATCACTGTAGAGGAAGTGTCCATTCAAGATTTAATTTAGAATTCAAAATGCCCCCAACTGGTTGAAAAGGTTTCCACTACTCCATATTTTCTCACTGTGGTGTTTAACAGTGTGTGTGTGTGTGTGGATTTGTGTGTGTGTGTGTGGTTTATCACAGTAGGACAAAGCTGCTCACCCTCCTCCACCTCCTCTCTCGTCTTCTTAGTCTCTCTGCAGTCTTGGCACATTTGGGAGGCACCTGTGGGCAGAGATTGACAGGTAGCTATAGTTTTGTGTGTGTGTGCATGTGTGTGTGTGCTTACAGATGTGTCTATCACATTGTTTCCTCTCCTCTTCCTCCATTCCACCTGCATTGCAGCAAACGCAGCATCTTGTAAGCGTGTACAATACAATATAAAAGCAGGGAGGAGGCAGGAGGTGAACGCCCCCACCCAGGAGGTCAATATTTTTGGAAACATTGGATTCTACATTAATCATGGAAAGTGATAAATTGGACAGAAGCTGGAGAAAAAGTTCATGTGGTTCCCTCATCATAAGAGATGAGGTTAAATAATATTTCATTTTGGTGAAACATTTTGAGCATGCACCTTCCACATCATCCCATGGGGATTCATAAATCTTTAGCTCTTATTATTAGATTGTCGCGTTAACTTCTCTGCTCCACTCTGCAGCTGTATTGTCTAGGATGATGAAAACAACTGAGTTTATTCTTTCTTTGTTCTTTGTAGTCACTTTCAAAAGCTATTTGGTGAGGATGACAGTCCAAAAAACAAAATCATAGAGTCATAGAGACAACTCTGGACAACATCCCAAAGTAAAACATTTTGCAGTCACCACCACATTCCTGATCAAAGCATGAGCTGTGTGTGTTTGCATCTTCACGGGTCCTCTCAGTTCGTAGTAACCAAGACCCAAGTCGTGCCGGTCAGAAACTATCAATTTGTGTAGGGTCCAGATTTGTTGCCATGGGCCTCAGGTCTGCTTGTCACTATGTCTACTACCTGAGTGGATTTCTATCAGCACTGATCACAAGTAGCTTCGTATTCATCATAGGTGGAAAAAAATTAGTTTTTTGAGGAGAGACAAAGAATGTTAACGGTGAGGTGTAGGAAAGATGACATGTACTGCTACTGTTTTCAACCACAGGTGCTCATTAATTGGTGGCACATCATGCTGTTGCCAGTTCTGTCTCTATTTGGGTCTGTTTGTGTCATTTTGAATCAGGTCTTATTATCTTCTGGTACTTGCCTACTGTGCTGCGAATGGCTCAGGCCAATCCTACATCCAGGACCTGGTCAAACCATACACCCCAGCCTGTTCAACTACGCTCTGCTACAGCCAATCAGCTTGCTACTGCCTCACTACGAGGGGGGCCCAGATACCGCTCAACAATATAATGACTGTTTGCGGTCCTGGCTCCACAGTGGTGGAACGAAGTCCCCTTTGACATCAGGAACGGCAGAAACTCTACACATCTTCCATTGCAGACTGATCTGTGCAGACTGCACTAATTCAGCATATTTGATGAAGTTGATGTACTTGCATGATTCTTGGAATTTTACAGTTGTATCCACATGGTTGAATACACTGACTATAAGTAAATTTGGATAAAAGTGTCAGCTATATAAATGTAATGTACTGTAACATCAACAGTGTGGAGTTTAACTGAGAAGTCTGATGTCAGATCTCCAAAATAAAGTCAAAGATGAGGCACAGCTCTACAAAAGAATGCTGTGAAGAGTTCAAGTACAAGTAAGATATAGGTCTTCAAGCTGCCACATCACAAGTGTGGAGTTTAACTCCAGATCTGGAAAGAACAGGGGAGGAGAAACCCTCTGTTTTCCTGTTTTACTACGGCTCGTTGTTCTAGGGGTATGATTCTCGCTTAGGTTGCGAGAGATCCTGGGTTCAAATCCCAGATGAGTCCTGCTTATAACCACTGCGGTTGAAAGCCCTGACATACAGGCAGTTACAGCCCTGAGGGCTGTGCCTCTGGTGTGTGGGTGAATGTGTTACTTTCTTTCAACTGATGAGGAGTTTGTGAATGTGATATGTAGTTGAAGCGCTTTGAGTAGTCAGAAAAGATCAGAAAGGTGCTTTATAAGTACAGTCCATTTACATTAACTGCTGTCAGAATTCTGTTGCTCAAGCATGCTAAAATGCTAAAAATATCCTTTAGTTCAGTTCCTTATATTAAATAGCCAATCATTTGAATGTTAAAAATAAAACAAGTCTGGAGCTCCCACAAAGATTTAAATACATAAAAAATTCAGAAACAGAGGACAGTTTAATTTTAAATGTAAATATGAAAAGGCTGGCATTTATGTGCAAAGCATACAGTATTTTAGACTTATCTACTGCACAAAATGACAATAATGGGCAGTGAAGTGAAGTAAGCAAGCAAATTCACTCATCAGCTGGACTGATAATTGGTCAACCTCAATGTGTCAATGAAGATTAAAAATGAGCCAGCCTACAAATCCAAATGACAATAATCTCATAATATCAGATCCAACCTTCAGCTGGATTGCAAACACCTGACCACTAAACAGTCCATGAGATCTTCCATCTGTGATGAGACCTAAGAAAAGGACAAGCAAAGGTAAAAATGGCAACATGTTTCTGAAATACGTCAGACGTGCTCCTCAAAGGTGAACCAGTAAATGCAGTACATCACCAAATCATTAATTACAAATTTTTCCAAAAACCAGCAAAGCACAAACTGCCAGGTTTTTCCAGCTTTAAATTGCACACTTAATGACACTTTCTTTACAACTCTTGTTCGACCAATAGATTGTGGAGGGAATATAAGACATTCTCAATTATGTGCCAAACAAATGTGACCCAAATCGCATGTTTTCCATTTATAGTTGGACCACGTTTATTGCTTGACTTGAATTTCCTTAATTTCAATGACAGACCCTCTGTCAGACTGTCTCACAAATAAAATATTTCTTGTTGTTAATGTGTGCATGCAGGTGATGCTCATGGTGTTATCTGTAACTGAATGTAGTATGCAGGACCTTTCAGGAGCAGAAAATAAACTGCTGGTAAGAGGTGTTAGCTGTGTACAATGAAATAACATTTAATTGTATTCAGTTTGTAAATGTATGAAAGCAGTCAATGCTTTAAGCAAACACCTATGGTCTCATGTTTTCTTGCCAAAGCATAGAAGGGTGATGACCAGCTGAAGACATGCGGATGAAAAAAATCAAAAAAACAAACAAACAGGAAAAACCCATCACACCTGAAAAGCACTGTCACTAAGCCTAATCCAGAAGCCTTACAAGTATTGAGTGAACTGTCCAGTCAGTTGCACAAACTCAGAATTTACTTTCTCTTAGCAACTACATAGTGTCATCCAAAGGTGAATGCATAGCTCTACAGAAGAATGCTGTGAAGAGTTCAGAGTACAAGCAAGTTATGGGTCTTCAAGCTGCCACATCATCTTCTTGACCCCCACCAGTCTGGTTTCAAGGCAGGCTAATCAACTGAAACGGCCCTCCTTGCCCTCAGGGAGGAACTCCACACTGCTAGAACAGCCTCTCTCTCCTCTATCATCATCCTGCTGGAACAGCGTTTGACAAGGTGAACCACCCGGTCCTCCTTTCCAGCCTCCAAGAACTGGGAGTGTCAGGCTCGGCACTCTCCCTGCAGGAAACTCTTTCTTTTTCTCGTATGTTTCTAAATGTAGCACTTGAATGATGTACCTGCAAGATTCTTGGGTTATCCACATGGTTGAATGCACTTATTATAAGTCGCTTTGAATATGGTTGGATAAGTGTCAGCTAAATATATGTAATGTAATGTCATTTTGGGCAATGTGACTGTCCTTAAGTTCTTTTCAAATTGCTTCTCTTATTTTTAGTCATGCTTGCACGAGTTGTATTATAATTTGTACAATACTTTGCTTTATGACCAAATACATACAAAACTAATGACAATCCCATCATTCTCAGCTGTATTTTATGTTTAGTGCTAATTAGCAAATGTTAGCATGCTAGCACGCTAAACTGTTATGGTGAACATTATACACATTATACCTGCTAAACATCAGTGTGTTAACATTGTCATTGTGGGAATATTAGCATACTGACATTAGCATTTAGTCTTGTAAATAAATTTATATGGTTTGGTAAGTCATACTGTACAATGTACAACATTAATATCCCTGGGGAGGGTTATATAAAAAGTCAAACATAAGGTTCAGCCCCCCTGCCACCCCAATAATTTTCATACAGTCCCGACAAGTCCTCCAAATTAAATGACAAAATACGCTGTTGGTCCATGCCCTCCAGATCAACATGTATAAGCATTTTCTGTTCTGATTGACAAGATGACATCACAGTTTCAAAAATAAATCCATTTTATGGTGTGACAATGCTATGGTTAAGGTTTGGTTAGTGTTAGGGAAAGAGCATGGATTGGGTTTTGCCTTTAACCTTTGTTAAGGTTAGTGCAGTGTTTTTCAACCACTGTGCCGCGGTACACTAGTGTGCCGTGAGAGATCGTCAGGTGTGCCGTGGAAAATTATTCAATTTCACCTAATTGGTCTAAAAAACATTTTTTGAAAACTAATTAATTATTCTCTGCAAATAATTTTCCATTGTCGAGTGTCTGTGCTGTCTAGTGACCGGCAGAGAAACCATGTCATACTCTTCCATATCAGTAAGTGGCAGCAGGTAGCTAATTGCCTTGTATTTTGCGACAAGAGAATTAGTGATGCTTGGATGCGACAGGTGGCAGTGACAGTGGCAAGGTGGCTAGCAAGACTAAGGTGACATTGATGGAGAAGTTTTACAAAAGGAAAAATGTAAACTCCGAACTAGGCCCTGGACAAAATTCTGACCCAGATGAAGGCCCTAGTATGAATGGAAGACAAAAGAAAGCAAAGACAGTGACCTCGAGCAAAGTCTCAAGGCAATACAGTGAAAGCTATATTTCATTTGGATTTACTTTCACTGGGGATACTACAACACCGACTCCATTGTGCTTGGTGTGTGGTGAAAAGCTAGCCAACAGTGCTATGGTCCCAAGCAAGCTTAAACGTCATCTCCAAACAAAACACCCTTCGCTGCAAAACAAGAATGTGGACTATTTTGTTCACCTGTGTGAAAACACGGAGAAACAGGCAACTTTTATGAGAAGAACCACATAGGTAAATGAGAGAGCCCTTAAAGCTAGCTACCACGTTGCTGAACTTGTAACTAAATCAAAAAAGTCCCATACTGTGGCAGAGTCATTAATACTTCCCGCCTGCAAAGCCATTGTAAATGAGATGCTCGGACTTGAAGCGGTTAAAGAAATAGCCAAAGTCTCTCTCTCAGATAACACAATTTCCAGAAGTATTGATGACATGTCTGCAGACATCGAAAATGTGGTTTTGGAAAAGATCCATATCAGTAAGAAATTTGCTTTGCAACTTGATGAGTCTACTGATATTAGTGGACATGCTCAACTCTTGGCCAATGTGCGTTTTGTGGATGGAGACGCAATCAGAGCAAACTTCCTTTTTTGCAAGGCATTGCCAGAAAAAGTAACAGGAGAGGCAAACAAAGCTATTTTGATAATGCTCCCATTTTCCACAACATATCTGTGTGAGCTGAGCTTCTCAAGCCTGACTGCTATAAAAACTAAAAACAGAGAGAGACTAAGAGCTGTTGAGGAAGAGCTTTGTGTGTGTCTTTCTTCAATGCCTGCCAGGATATCTGCTCTGTGTTCATCCAAACAGGCCCAGGTTTCACACTGAGTAGGTAGAAATATGAAAAATCATAAAATACTTTTTTCTTTGTGTTTATTTGATTCCTATTCAAGACACTTTGATAAGAATGACTGTATATTGTTAATATAGGCTACAGAGTTTAATTTTTTTACATTTTCAGTTGGTGGTGTGCCTTGTGATTTTTTTCAATGAAAAAATATACCTTGGCTCAAAAAAGGTTGAAAAACACTGGGTTAGTGGACCTTCATTGTCATGCTTAATAATAACCACTTGGTTATACTTAGGGAAAGACCGTGGTCGTGGTTAAAAGTAACCAACTTTGACTCTTGGTAGGAAATTGGAAATGAACAGCGGCCTCCTGTGTTAAAGTCTGACGTTGACTATATAAAGTAACGTCACCCGACTTCCTCCTTTGTGCCTGACGGACAGTGCTTTGCCACTTAAACGTAAACATATGTTGTTTTTGGGCATATGCTGCAATTGAGTGATGCATTCGTCTCCTTATACCTATTGACATTAGGCCTTGCAAATGCCTTTTTTAGACGAGTGAAGCAAAATTTATGGGATGGTTTCGTAGGGCTACCCAACTCAAACAAAGTGGTTTATTCTGAACTGTGCGTCATTAACTGTAGTCCACTTAAAATGTTTTTATTTTTTTGGTATTTTTGATCATATCCAGCTATACAGTCAGAGGGAGCATGTCATTTTGAGACTTCTATGAGTCATTCTACAGGGCATGGACAAACGGCGTATTTTCTTGTTTAATTTGGCAGATTTGGCAATATAAGAGTAGATTATTAGAAGTACATCTTCAAGGCATATGTCAATGGCAACCTGTTTGTGTCTACTTGTGTAAGTGATTTGTTATCATAGTATAGGAGCTAAATCTTTCCAAAGCCCACCATCTTCAATGTCCTGTCATGTGGGTGATCATGAAGAAGTTCAAACCGTCAAGCAGGGTAAAGGTCACCTCAGAGCCAATCCTTTCTTTCTGTCTAAAGTATTGATAAAAGAAAATTTACTGTCATGCTGTGGAAAGAGGCTTCATCAAAACAATATTGTACACGTGAATTACAGAGAAAAGACAACGGTCCTCAGAGCAACAAACTGTGTGTCTGAGCTCGCAGAAGGACTTTTCTTACTGTCAGCAAATGGACGTGAATGGAGGTGTGCCTTATCTTCCTCATACCGGGCTGACGCTGAACTGCAGTGAAGTGGTGCTTACTGTAACACACTGTGCTGACTCCAATATTAGACCAACAGGAGCAGGGAACAGGAGGCAAGACATCAACATGGATTCTCCCATTTATATACTTTCTTTTTTGTCCTACGTCTATCACACTATAAAACGTGAGGGAAATTATATAGGCAGTGTAATATTCTCCTCATTTTAGGCAGTGTAATGCTCTTAACTGGCTAGCTTTTAAAAGATCATGAGAGGAAATTGCATTAGCAGGGTGCACAGATGGTGCCAGTTTTTTTTAAAGCGACTACATGGAGTTTTTTACTTGTTATGAAACAGTCTCAATTTAATATTGATGCGTCTATATGACCTATAAGCAAACGACATCATCAGCGAGAAGATTGGCTATTTCTTTTTTTTAAGATTACTTTTTCTGCCTTTATTAGATAGAGACAGCTGAAGTGAGACAGGAAAGGGGGGAAGAGAGAGAGGGGATGGTATAAAACATGGGTTTTTTTAAATGCCTGTCACCGGCACCGGGTCAGATTCCCCAAGAAATCAGACGAAACAATTTAAGGCAAGCACCACACAGACCGAAAGAATCTATATTTGCATTTTTCCAGGCAAGGTTTCGCAGTGAGTAGTATGTTAAAAGCCAGTTAAAAGATAGCAGGAGGAGATTTTTCTTTAGAGAATTATATTTTTGGCTTTATATTTTGTGGCTGAAACTCGATCAGCAAAGAGAAAAGGAAAATAATTGGCCGAAGAACAAAAAAAGCTAAAAGGTACAGTGATAGAGCATGGCCGAAAACCTTGGTCATCATTCAACAAATGGAGAGAATTGTGGGATTTGAAAGGATTCAAACCAATCCTGAATTGACCCTCTTCCTCCTAGACAGGAATGTAATATCTCTATTTTATTTGGCTGTGTACAGTCCATGGAGGTATAGGTGGACATTACTGTAAAATAACTAGCTTATAGCGAAAAATTTTATGTTGACCTTGCTACCGAGCCATACTGTATCTTGCCATTGACTTATTATTATGAAGACATAACAAGGGAATGTTGATAACTTTAGGTTTCTCAACAAAATTACTATGACCAAGCAACCAAATCTGTTACTTGAAGGCTTACATGTAACCTAGGTGTATGAATGGTACTAAAACAAAGTTTATTTGTTTTACCATCGTCATATTACAGTTATCAATCTTACATAGCCACAAATAGATACCTCATTGCTATGCATCCTGCAAACAGCTGTTTAAAAAAGAAAAATAGTATTAAAAATAAGTTAACAAATGCATGTGCTAAGCGGATCATGATCTTTATGACATGAGACAAGTTCCTTGAAGTTGCTTTAATGTACTGAATTTAATGATACCTTGTACATACAGCATGGCTGTGTTCCTGTATTGGCAGGGCTTTGATCATTCAGATGTAATGATGATCACACAGCCAAGCTCCGTCTCATGTTATTTCATGTAGCATCATGACGACAGGCAGAGTGACAGCCAGACAGGCTGTGCTCTACTGTGCTGTTGTGGAAACATGTCGGTCTCTGTGGCTAAGAGTCAAATAAGTGCCTAAAATATAGAAAATGTAAAAATAAAGTTTGTAAGCAAATAAAGGAATATGTCTACATGTCTAATTACTAGTAGAATTATTTTTTAGTCATTGTAGTATTACCACAATACAGCTCTCTCAATGAGTTATTTGATTCAGTGGAATTAGAAGAATCAAGAGTATCAAATTCATACTTAATGAACGGCTTTATTTGATCAAACATGTAGCTCCCTTTGCATTTTTCCTATCATACATTGTAAAGGGCCAATATGTAAGATTTGGCCAGAATTTTAGTTTAAAACATTCCAAAAATGAACTAACCTTTTCAACGGAATATGAAGAAGTAACAGTGCTGACGTCATGTCAAAGACGTCTATGTATTGTGTTGCTAGATAATCTACTGAAATTAGCATGCTAACCTGCTAGCCCCTGCCCGTACTGTGTTGGTAATACCACTTGTGCCTCGAGAGGCGATAGTCCGATAATATAGCTCAGGTAGTTCCAGCTGGGAGATGTGTGCGAGGGGCGAGTTCGCTACGTTACACAAAGTCTCTTAGCTTTTTTAATCTAATAAATATACAAAAAAAAAAGGGAAGATATTCTTACACCTATTTTCTCTATCAAGCAGAAAAATACAACCGTCACCTTCTGAATTCACATTTCTCTCTTTCACTGAACTAAGACCAGCTTAATTGCCTTGGTAACTTATCGTAAAACACACTTCACACAGAAACAAAATAAAACTCAGCAACCGTCTTGGTTAGTCTTTAAACTGTTCCAACAATCACCAACTCTGGTTTGGTTGAAATAAATTCTTATTCAACTGCGTTAGATGTGAAAAATATTCTGGTTGCACAGGCTGTCACTGCCTCTCTGATGCCCGACCTCCCTCCCTCTTCTCTTCCACTTGACGCCTGAACCTGCCTTGTCTTCGTCTTCCCGGAGTCAGAGTCCTGGTCGTAGCTGCTTTAAATCACCTTGGTACTGTCAAACTGGCCACCTTCAGTCTCGGAGGCTGTGTTCAGTCTCGGAGTATAAATTCGACAGGTGGAGAGTAGTCTCAATTCTTACACATTGCCCCTTTAAGCTGTAATTGTTTAACACACATTAGCTGATTTTTTGGCCACTTGGGGATGTTGTAATGCAACTTGGCTGATTGCTAATTGTGCCTGTTCACAGTTTGGTGCTGGGCAGGTAGTGTACAGTGGGTTTATTAGAGCTTTTTCACTGCTGCGTATGGAAACAGGGTTGATGGGAGCAGTAAGAGTGAACCAGAACAGTAAAATGTGGTCTGTAAAACAAAACATTGAACTAAAAGATACTAAATCATTCCGTAGAGCTGAGGGAAATAGGAGAATCAGGTAGTAACTCTCTGTGGCCACTACCAGCGACACCTTTCACGTTGCATGTAGTTTGATCCACTGTTATTGCAACTGTTATGATTTCATTCCTGGTTGATATGGTGAAACCTGTGGTCACTTGTGGTAACAGCAAGTGTGTTAGATAATTATATAGATGTCAGAGTTCCATTCGCAATGTCACATGTATCAACCACTGGGGGCAGCAAACACATGTTAAGAAGAGCAACTTGGGTATAGTACAGCCAAACAAACCATGGGCTGAGAGGACTGATTGTGTCAAGTTGTTAAGAATAACAACAATACCAGAAACAAGTAGAATACAGTCAACTATTTGTATTTGTTAATGTCACAAAAATATCTGTATTCGTGTCTGCAGTGAGATTATACCGGATGTTGTTACAGATTGAAAAAAATCCAAATTATATTGTTTTCGTATAAAATCCTACAGCATACTGAGTTATTTTCTTTTGCATCACGTGCGTAGATATGCAAGTTAAATTTTTCCATCAAATTTCAAGGAACAGGAAAAAAACTGAGCTCTCTGAATACATTTACAGTTGGTTATTTGGAAGGGTTGCATTTCAAATTTTTGATGGCATCTTGCTCTTGTCCCTGCACTGTTCCTGAGTTTGAGTGCACTTATTGTAAATCATTTTGGACAAAAGCACTACTATATAGTGTGGCAGAATGTACAGAATAAATGTAATGGCTATCGCTGAAAAAAAATCCTCCCTAAATAGTATTGAAAATGTGGTTTGATATAATGAAATATAATTAACGTTTGTGTCTTGTGAGACCGTTTGCGCAATTGGCAGTGCTCAGAAGTTCTCTTAAAGCATAGGTTCACAACACGCACACTGGATTTTGTTCCCATCACGTCCATTGAATCGCATTGACTGAACCTTTGACTGAACTTTATACTGACCCCCTTTCCATTTCTTGTCTTTCAAATGCAATGATAAACTGTGGTACATATCATTATCCTTTCTTTTACCGCAAATTACTATTACTAAGTCCTGGCCTAGATGAACCTGCAAGAGTACCATAGACTATTTCAGGTCAGTGAAGCTGAGATGCAAACCTATACTAGAGAACAGTTGTCATATGAAGGGTTGCCAAATCCCTATATCTTCCAAGTGTTGATGTGTGTGATCGTAGTGAATGTCAGTGTGTGCAGCGGGGTAAAGGTCAATTCAAATCCAATCTCCTCACTTTGTCTGAAGAGAAATTAAGATCGATTACAGATGAGGCCATCATACAGCAGAGGTCAGACTTCTTACACGTTTGCTGCTTCGTCACTTAGATGTCCAAGAACTATTATGGTAACTTATTATATTTGGCATGCTGAAATGGTTACTAATCTACTGTATTCCTCAACTTGCTTAAGGGTGTGCTTCTTGAAAGGTTTTGTCTGTTGATTGGGATGTATACCTTGAGTTGCTTTGTAAACACAGAGACATACTGAATGTTTCTTCTATTTTTGAGGAGTCTGGGTCGATGTTGGGAAAAATACTGGCACATTTATTCTGTTTTGAAAGGGATGTAGTGTACATCGACTGTTTGTCCATCAGAAGCAAATGAGTAGCGCAACAAAACCTCTAAGGGGCAAGGTCGGGATGGATGGTTGAACATACAAAGTGTAGTGGCTTTGACATGGAAAACTGCTGCTCCAACACTATTCCCAAACAAGAATGTTGACATTGGACTTTCCAAAACCATGCAAACATGAAAGTCTGATGTACTGCATGCCCATCCACCACCCCAACTTCTACACCCCTACTTTCCTCCTGTATGTAGGGCACACTACTTCCTATGTTGGCACCTAACGTTGGCCTTGGGCGTAAACACTCAAATCCTGGCTCCAACTGATTTGGGTTACCTTTAACCATGCCATCTCCTAAGCACGTAGTTTTATATATCTTAACCTAACAAAACCATAACAATAGAGGTGGTAGATCAGAAAACAGTCATATGAATAATTTTTGTAACGGTCATTTGTAAGAATTTTTAGGTTGGATGGAACTGAAGATTAGATTAGATTCAACTTTATTGTCATTACACATGTACAAGTACAAGGCATGCAGAAATGCAGTTTAGGTCTAACCAGAAGTGCAATAAACAAGTGCAGGATATGAAGTGTGTGCATAAATGCAGGATAGAGCAGCATTATGAAATGGTACTATGGACATTATATACAGATGGCATTACTATAAACAGAAGTATACTGATGGATATGTACAATAATGAATTGGACTAGGCAGAACAGTAGTGCAATGAATATAAAGTAGTGCAAATTATGGAAATAGTTAACAGTGTAGTAGATGAGTTATTGCAGTATTCAGTACATAGTACTGGAGTGCAAATGATGCAATATATGTATAAATAAACAGTCCGGTAGTGCAAATGAACCTGTGGTACATGTAGCAAAAACAATATAGCAACATTTAAGTTAAGGTATATGAGGGGACAGTGGAATCAGCTGGGGGCAGAGTTCAGGAGGAAGACAGCTCTGGGAAAAAAGCTGTTTCTCAAAGGCAGGGGAGAAACCCTCTGGGCTGGGTGAGAGGAGTCCTTAAGAATGCTGCGGGCTCGATGCAGACAGTGTTTCCTCTGGATGTCCTCAATGGCTGGAAGTGGAGTCCCTGTGATGCGCTGGGCAGTTTTCACCACCCGCTCCAGTGCCTTGCGCTCTGCAGCAGAGCAGTGTCCATACCAGACTGTGACACAATTGGTTAGGATGCTCTCTACTGTGCAGCAATAGAAGTTCACCAGGATAGCTGAGGACAGTTGGTTCTTCTTCAGTGTCCTCAGGAAGAAGAGGCGCTGGTGAGCCTTCTTGACCAGGCAGGAGGTGTTGGTGGCCCAGAACAGGTTCTCTGAAATATGGGTCCGCAGGAACTTGAAGCTGGAGACATGCTCAACAGCCATCCCGTTAATGTGGATGGGGTCATGTGTGCCTCCTCTCTCCTACCTGAAGTCCACGATGAGCTCCTTTGTCTTGGAGGTGTTATGGAGAAAGTTATTGTCTGAGCACCATGTGCTGGACCTCCTCCCTGTAGGCAGTCTCATCGTTGTTGCTGATGAGACCAATCACTGTAATATCGTCTGCAAACTTGATGATGGCGTTAGATCCATGCGCAGGCCTACAGTCGAGTGTGAAGAGGGAGTAGAGGAAGGGGCTTAGCACACAGCCCTGTGGTACGCCAGTGTTGAGTGTGATGGTGGTGGAGCAGTTGTGGCCTGACCTAAAAAGCTGAGGTCTGTTTGTCAGGAAGTCCATAATCCAATTGCAAATGGAGGTGTTAATGTCCAGGTTTCCAAGTTTGGTGATTAACTTAGCTGTAGTCAAGTGTCAGTGTTGGAGACTGAGAGAGGTTCAATTATGGCTATATGGCACTTCCCTTTCATCATGTATCCCCCGCACAAATACATTCATAGTCAGTATGTGTCCTCAGTACGCACTTATAAACACACACATACCATTTCCAAGGTTAGACAAAGTCAAAAAAATACTCCCAACAGCCAGCCACTTTCTCCTCTCTCTCCTCAGTTCTTTCTTTATCATTTCACTAATTTTTCACTCCATTTTTATTCCTTTACTTTTTCACACACTACTGTATGTCACTATCTTTTTCACTCTTTACTCCATCTTTTTTGTACTTTGGTCTTTTTTGTTTCCACACTTCTTAATTTCACCTAATCCTTCCATCCTCCTTCCTCTTGTTTTCTCTTCTCATTGGGCAGCCATTGCTTTCCACTATTCATTTTTGTAGTGTGTTTCTCTCTGCGTTTCCTTCCGTTCCCTAGTTTAATTTTTCCTGGGCAGCAGGCCGGCTGACAGCACGTGACGACAGGAGAATGCACGGGAAGTATGATCCCATTTCCACACTTGACCTTGTGAAAATATGAAACATCTCTATCTATCGCTGTTCCCTCCCACGGTACTTTCCTTCTATTCCTCCTTCTTTTGTCACCTCTTCATTTTAAGTCTGTCCATCTGTCCTCCTCAGTTCATATTTTCTTTGTTCTTATCTCTGTACCATCTTACTTTGCTCACTCCCTTCAGCTCCATATTCTCTCTAATCACATCACTTTTTTCTTCTCCTACATGCTTTGCCGCCTCCTCTCCTCTATTCCACTCTTCCCTCACACCTCCCTCCTTCTTCCTCCTCTTTTTCTTCCCCTATGTCAGCTTCCCTCCTTGTTTCTCCCCCTCCTTCCTCAACCCCCTTTCCAAGTGATGGAGGTGTGTTTTTATAGGAAGTGACAGTGTAAAGAGAAGTATAAAGGTTACAGTGGCTTCCTCTATGACACAGCCATATTACTTATCACACTCATGCTGTGTCTTTCACACACACATATTTTCTCCCTGGGCACTTTGCTTCATCTTGGGACACCTAATAGGAGTGAGGGATTCTTGTTCATTCTTGTGTTGCCTCTCTCTCTCTCTCTCTCTCTCTCTCTCTCTCTCTCTCTTTCTCACACACACACAATAAAGATGTATATAAATGTTACTACACAGTCAGACGGTGTAGTCCCTCATTCGTCCAGGAGTGTTCTATCGTAGAAAACTGAAACTACTGACTATGACTGAAACCTTTTCTACGACTACACAGTCAGACAAACAAAATAACAAAATGGTCAACATTGTCATTATTATGATGCGGATGTCATATATTTTCATATAGTAAGATATACACCTCTGCAGTAAAAGCTCTTCTGTGACCTGTCTGCTTGTATTTTAAATTATTATTGTTAGAACTAATAGAAGCAAATAAAATTAGACAAGATACAACCTGAAGTAACTATATAAGAGATTCAAATATCCAGATTATTTTTGAAAAAGCTAAAAATTAAATAAAAATATAGACCAAAACTACATCAAAGTTCTGAATTTCCACTTCATTCACATTTTAACAAATAAAATTATTTGCCCAGTTCCGTCTTCTTGTAGCTGATCAGCCCATACGTCTTCTTCCTGTTCCAGGCCTGGCTGGAGGAAGTGGCCCTGTTTCCCTCCTCTAAGCAAGGTTTCCTCAGATCTGTTGGACACCATCACAGGAGTCATTAGTCTGTCCCCACACATGAGACTGGATTACCCTGGCTGTTGCTAAAAGAGGCACAGGGCTCCTGGTAGCATTATTGCTAAGATAACAGGAGGTTGTGATTCTGTCGCTCTGTTCACAGTGGTAGCCATGAGAGAGAAGTGAAGCACAAAGCAACGCTACAGGAAGTAGTTGGGGAACAAAATACCTCCCCTGCTGCAACAGTGACCCTGCTGGAACAATCAGCATGAAGATGGATGGATGGATCGAAGTCTTGTACAGATGAAGACATTTAAAAAGCAAGGGTCTGCGACTGGAGCTCAGATTTAAAGTACATTCATTTTGTTCTCAGTAGTTTTAAATTTGCGTTTGTTGGTGATTACTACTATTATGATTTAGTATTACAATAAAATTAACAATGGACCACATGAGTACATGTATGTGAAAGAGGTCGCTCGTAGTGACGACCCCACAGAGAATTATCACCTGACTACAGTTCCCCTCAGCTCTCCAGAGCTTTGAGTGTCTCTCAGCTCATCGAAAAAGCTCTGATAAACCCATTGTACGCTACCTGCCTAGCACCAAATAGTCGACAGAAAAAGTTAGCGACTAACTAGTAAACATAGTGGAGCATTTAGCAGCTAAGGAGTTGGTGGAGACCAAAAAAAAGAGCTTAAAAGGGAGTGAATATTGGACTTTCTTTAGGTGGCCAGAAACACAACTCCAAATGAATGCTAATGTTAATCCATAACTGCTGGATGTGTAAATAATCAAAAGTTTGCCTACATTATGAACTTAAAAGATATGTCAATGTTGTGTTCACAACTTGTTTATGCCGTCCTTATGTGGCCAAAAAATCAGCTAATTTAACTATGACCATCCCTAACATTCCTAGTGTCAGACATTGTTGTGGAGCTTTTGCTCACATCATGTGATCTTCAGCAGTAGTCACTGAATTTTAGATGTTCAAATGTCCATTTGTTCTCAGCAATTTAAGGACTTCTCGCCCATGTCAGCTTAAAAGTTAGCTTCAAAGTTCATCCTTAGAAACAGTAGCTGACAAAACAACCTCACCTTAAGGTCCATTTAGTAGCTGTTGTGGAGCATTTGATCATAACGCATAATCTTCATCAGCAGATAGTTCTGCTATTATCATGTTACCTCAGCTTTTGCTCAACTTTTAAAACAACACAGGCAAGAAGTCCTTAAATTGCTGAGAACAAATGGACATTTTAACATCTAAAATTCAGTGACTACTACTGAAGATCACGTGATATGATCAAAAGCTCCACAACAATGTCTGACACTAGGAATGTTAGAGACGGTCATAGAAAACATTAAAGATCACTAGCGGCAGATGACATGCTGGTGATCTCCACCCTTAATGTAACCTACTTGAAGACTGGCTGCAGGAACACTCATGTTAAGGTTGGGGTCAGCACTGATTTCATGGTGAGCTGTTCAGCTGTTGGATGAATGAACTGCTGACACGGGGCTCGAACCAGCTGTCTTCTGTGTCAAAAACACTTTTTTTCCTGTTTACTTGAGATTTAAAGAAACTAAGTGAACAAACACTGGTGAGGTCAAACACACACACACACACACACACACACACACACACAGATACATGAAGAGACATGCTAGAGCCCTCCAGCTTCTCTTTGTTGAGGCAATTTTGACTGACAAAATACTATCAGATCATTCAACCTTCATCCTTTCACACACACCACACACACTGCCACGTTGACTGACAGTAGCATGATCATAAAGCCTTCTTAAATACGACAGGCCGCCATATCCACCCACTATGCTGCCAGCTATGTGAGCGTGCTGTAGATGATTGTCCTGTGTGTATTTCTGTGCACACACTTTTTTTGGTGCATAAATGCATACTCCTCACCTCTCATCTTCTCTTCTCCAATTTCCTACGGATTCTGTCTTTCTAATCTGCATTTGTGAATTATTTTCAGCTGTGATAACAACCCTCTGTAACAAGATGAAATAACAGTTGCTTTGTGTATCTGTATCTTTGGAATCTGCACCTGTGTGTGTGTGTGTGTGTGTTCTCCATTCTCCCTCAGTCCTCCTGTCAGTCAGTCTAAGAGGGAGTGATGCTTGTTTGTCAGCTGTCAGACACACACACATGCACACACACACGTGCACAGAAAAATGCAAAAGTTCCACTCTGCTCTGGAGAGAAATGTTCTCTCTGACACACACAGGTGTCTCAAAACGGCATACACTCATGTATAGTACATAAAAAACACACACATGCATTCATATAACATTTAATGATGCACACACAAGCTCACGCCCAAGCAGCTTTACGCCATACGCCTTCATGTACCTCCTTCGTGATGGCTTGTCGAGTGCGCAAATGGAAGAAACCCCACAGAAAGACCGAGATATTCTTTCCTATTCAGTCTGTCAGCTACGTTTAATCCAAAGCCGCCGTCTTTGAGGGCGCAGATACTTTTAGCATTTAGGGGTCTCCTGGGAATTGGATGCATGCCTGTGATTTTACAAGTGGGTTCTTCAACAAATTGAGTTTTATAAGATGACTAGGCTGAAGATATTTTGTTTTTGATTTTCTCAGTTTCGAAGTCAATCTTTATTCATATCAAATGTGAAAAGTACGCTCGCCCCCCGTGTATTAAGAGAGATTAGATTCCTTTAGAAGATCGGCTCACCTCAAGTAAAACAGCTTCGTGCTTTTATTTGTAAATTTTTGTTGCCTCTCTTTCTTTCTTTCTTTCTTTCTTCTGTCTTTCCACACATCTCTCTCTCTCTCTCATCATTCTACTTCTCCTCTTTCTTTTCCAATGTAGAGAGAAGTAATAATGGAGAGTTGTGCCTCTGCAGTATATGTGGTGTGTGTGTGTGTGTGTGTGATTTTGTTTATGTGTGAGTGATCACGTACAGGTATTTCTGTCATTGTGTGTTATGGGAAACAGAGTCTAATGTGTTTATAATTGACTCCAGCTCCAGCAGACTGGCTCAGTGGGCAACAGATGCCACAGTTGCTGCTGCCACAGGCTGTGTGCTATGTGTGTGTGTGTGTGTGTGTGTGTGTGTGTGTTATTACATTAAAATATATACAGTATATGTGTGTCTGAGCATGTCTGTGTGTCTGTGTTTGTCTAACTGTGTGTGCATAAGTATGTGGGTCCATGCTCGTGTGTGTGTGTGTGTGTGTGTGTGTGTTTGTGTGCAAGAGAGATTTGTCACCTGTGTGTAGAGTTTGATTTCCTGTACTAACTTCCTCCTTTTGTTGTCATTAATCTAATGTGTTTCCTTGGAGCAGATTGCACACCTGTATGTCTACAGAAGAACAGAAGTGTGTTGCAGTCTGCCTGGGATCCAGAGCTGGGTTTATGTTCAGGGTGCCCAAGCCAATTTTGCATGTTGGCAGTCTGAACGGCAGCAGAGGTAACTGTATGAAAACATTACTTTTAATATCCAGTAGCTTTCTAACAATATATTGTGGCAAGATATAGATATATTGCTTGGGACCAAGGCCAACACGTGTGGTCATACATGTGACTAGAGAGAAGCATCTTTCAGTGCATTTGTAGCCCCTGTGCAATGTAAGACTTTATGTGGGCCCACATTACACTAAAAGCTTTCCAGGCTTATGTTATGAAGCAGCAATAGGAAATGTAATAGTTTTGCTGGCGAGGTCAGTGCTGACGGCTTTTGTTCAATAAAAATTGGTCTGCGCTTTAAATATTGTAAGGGAGGAATGGAACAGCCATAGTGAGTTGGTTAAATGAAGGCTTCTTCATGTCGATGCACAGGTAAGGCCAGGGTATTCGTTTTTTTGTTTGTTTTTGCATTCAATGTTACATGTTACAATTACATGCATTTTGGAGGTAGGCATTCATAATTGACATTTGTTACAATTAAGTAGTTAACTTACCTGATGGCCGCTTTCTCTTTAAGCACTGAAATACCTGAACCTAAACCTTTTTCTGGTCTTTTGCATGTCTTTGATATAGTCTGAGGGTTTTTCATTTCCTGTTTCATTTTGTAGTATTCTCCTTCCCTTGTGTGTCTTGTGGTTTTACTTCCTGTCTGTGTTTGCGTTCCCTCGAGTTTTGACTGTTGGCCCTTCCTTGATTGTTTGCACCTGTGTTTCGTTGTCTCACCTCCCCTAGAGTATTTAGTCCAGGTCTTTTGCTTTGTTCAGTGTTGGATTATTGTTATTATACCTGTCTGGTGTTGCGCCTGTGTTTTTTTCACCTCTCTTGTGGGTGTTCCTGACATTTGTGTGTGTTGCTGTTTGGTGCACTTTTTGTTGTACCTGGTTACTGTGCCCAGTTCCCTGGCATTCTTACCGTGAGTTCTGTTTTGGATTCTCTGTCTCCCTTGGACCTTGGCTGGATTCTGGATTTTCTACTTTGCCTGTTCCCTATTGAACTATTTAGCCACATTGGACTCACTTCCCTTCCACCACTGCCAGCCGGTAACCCACTTTCCTGTTACCTGTCTGCCTACCAGTCTATCTGTCTGCCTGTACCTTCCTGTAAACCACATCACCCCCCAATAAACATGTAGTCATCCGGCTACTTCACCCTTATACTGCTTCCTGGTCATCTGCATTTGGGTCCACATACCACTACACACCACATGACAGTCTTAGGTTGCTTGTGGTAATTCAGTTGGTCCACACCAAGAGAAAAAAAATGTTTAGTTCTGGTTTTGTGTTCACATTAAATGCACATTATTTGGTAGAAAAACCAAATAATTATTGCAGTGGGTGTGAGGTCAAGCACAATATGATAATTAAACATGCAAAGTGTGTCAGACAGCTTCCTGGTCTGTGATAAGTGTTGTCTTAGAACAGTGTAGTTTAGTAGAGTCCATTACAAATTCAGTTTCTCATGAGTTTCTCAAAAGGCATGAATAACAATCTTTTTAAGAAAAAAAAAATAACAGCACAATGATCATCAATAACTAAGAACTAGCACATAAATAATGTGTTTAAAATGAGTGGTGTGGTGATTTGTATTCCAACTCAGGAGTGCAATGTCCCTACCTAAAATCAGGCCTGTATCTGTTTTGATTACATTCAAAAGTCTTATTAATTTAAAGTCTGTTGATTTTACCATGTCTATCAGTGGCCTCAATGCAGATCTATAGCACAGCATTATAAAACATAAGAATCTGCTAAGATAGCAGATAGCCCTATCAAACTCTTGTTGAACACCTTGCTCAAAAACTAAAAACTGGAATTGGGTGGCTGGGATAATGGAAAATAATCAGCAATTTTAATGAACTGAGTATGTGCTTATACTATGTCTAAACTCTTTAAATAACTCTTTATGATGGTGTTTATGGTGGGAACACTGTCTATGACTGTTATGCACCTGTCATTTGCTTGTACTTTTATTTCCAATAAAGCAGCTGGTTGATTTTCATGCTTGTATCTGTTCCTTTTCAAATAAGCCATAATAGCCTAGAGGCAGGAGAGGGGAGGTTTATTACAGCAGGGCTGATGGGGACAACAGTGATCCAGCGTTTTAATTACTAATATCTGGTTAGTCAGTATGGTCCTGCATTTGTTAAGCTGCTGATTCATTATCACACACCTCACTCTTGCAACTTCCCTTGCTCCTTTCTAGCCATTTCTCTCCCTGGTTTTCAGTTTTTCTTTTCTTCTCTTTCTTCTCATTCCCTTCACATTTCCTTCATCTCATCCTCATATTCTCTCTCTCTCTCTCTCTCTCTCTCTGGCATCCTCTCCTCACAAGTACAAGCTAGATTTTAATAGAAATATATTGTTTATGAACTGGGGACCATAATCAGATTTCATCCCCTCCTTCTGACCTCATTAGTATTGACCTGTCCTTCGGTGATGATGTCACAAGCGGCTGCTGTAAACTGGCCAATGATCTGTGGTTAAAATTGGGTTGTGTCTCAACAGTTTGTGTCTATGTGTCCTTTCTCTTATGTGCACACGCACACACATGGCAATTTAGGAGACTTTCTATCATTCAGGTGGTTTTTTTAAATCTCATTCTATGCTGAAACATGTTATTTGTGTTATTTACTCAAGTTGAGTTATAGTTTCTAACAATAAAATATTTGTTTGGACAGAAACATCACATCCATTATCCAGCTTGGTCTCCGAGGAAAAGTTTTCATATTGGACAAGTCTGTTTGCCGTTATTTACATTCTGAGCCAATATTCAGGCTTAAGCGTAACAGGTTAACCTTTGACACTGGATTCAAGGGTTTAAATCCCATCTGATACCAGAAGTCAGCATTTAATATTTAATTATGACAATGATTTTTTCCCTAAACATAAACATATCTTAAAGTTCCTTAAAGGTGTATTCAAACAGAAAGCAAAGCTAGTTTTCGCCCATTTGACCACTGGACTGTTTGTGCAGTCTGTGTTCATTTGCCCCAAACATCCAATGTACCAACGTGATGTTAGCTGTAATCTAGCTACCAAATGATGCGCGACCCGGTGTGGGAGAGTGTGTTTGTGTGACAGCTTATTCAGAACTCAGCAGGAACTCCAGTTATTTCTCTCCAGTCTTTCTCTGTTTTGCTCTTGTCTCCTTATGTTTATGAAGCAGACTCATAAAGCCCCGGGATTCTCGCACATTCTTTGCTAAAGTGGAGCTGTTTTCAATACAAGGTCAAGGACTTTGTAAGCAATCGCGCCACCTCTAAAATTTGCCTCACATTCTGTCTGAGCTCACAGTAACAATACAGAAGTTGTTATGCATGCGCATTGTTCAGTCAATGAATTATTTTATTTGTCCCCAAAAGACAACTGGTTGTGCAGTAGTCAAACACAAGATAAATAACACAAAGCACATGAACACATCATAAAAAAAGGAGAGAACAAAGTGCCCAATTAAAACAAGTTAAAACAATTAAAAACAAAGTTAAAATATATAGGATAGGTGGACAATAATGACACCTGGGACATGATGATAAAGTGGTCAGAATCTAAAGGCCTTGATCATATTATTGGGGTGTACTCGATATAGATGAACAGTATTGGAAGACATGTATGACACATGTTTATGGTCAATTATATTTCACAGACTTCATTCAAGCACATAGGAAGATACTGAGGTTGAGCTTTGTTTGTTTTATCTGTAGGATAAATGTGTGATGTGTCGTATGTTTTGTTTGGTTCTCCTGTCTTGCTTTGCTTTGTCATTGGGATTATGGGTCTTTGTTGTGTTGATGTGCAAAGTGTATATGTAGTTGACTGTATATATTGGGAAATCTAAATAAAATCTTATAAATAAATAAGTTAAAATATAAATAACACGTCAAATCTTAAGATTAGGGTCCTGAATGGGTATAAAGACTTAAGTTGAGAGATGGCAGAGGGGATGAAAGGAATAGAATAACCAATTTAAAAAGCATGAATGTTCAAAAGCAATACTGAACCCAATCCAAGAGATCAACAATTTGTTTGGCGTGTGTACTGTTATATTATTATTATCATTATTATTAATGCACCACATAATTACAAAATAGGTACCCGTTAGTTAAAAAATACCTACAGTATAAATTCTCACATTGTCGCCCCCTTATTCCCTAATTTAACATTGTGTTCCCTTGTACCAACAAGTATGTATCAGTATGTACGTAGTAGTACACCGTTGGTACAAAAAAAATGATACAGTAAATGTTCAGATAATTACGCTGTACGATGCGGGCTGTAATCTAAAGCTTTACCCATTTAAAAGTAAACAGAGGCAAGTAAAAGTGTTGGCTGAAGACACTGCTGCTGCAATGCTGGCTGCAATATTGTATGTGTGAGAGGGCTTTTAAAGGCCCACCAACAGGCGCCAGAGATCAGGTGATGATGGCAGGAGGTGTTTCATGTCACCTGCAAGAGACCATAAAATACTGTACATAGAGCAACTTTGGACATAACAGAACAAAGGAATTTCTATCCTGACTGCATTAGTCCACATGGCTAATGACCATTCTTAACGTTTCCTCTTAAACCAGGCAGCATTAATCTCTCATTGGGTGTCCAGCAGTATCCAGGTTCTGGCAGAACTCCTGAAAATGTAGAGCTGTGCTAATGAGCTGAATTATATGTCAAATGTCAAATGTGTGTTCTGTGTTTCAGAGGCCTTTCTTTCTCCCCATTGTCCAGTCGTTTATGCCCATTAATGTCTTTCCTTGTTCATTTCTCGCTTTCTTTATATAGGTGTATGTGTAAAGAATATTCTGTCCAGATATAACACATTTCTGCCACGCATTCATGTGTGTGTGTTTCTGTGTGTGCATCAGCGTGTCCATTCGTACCTTTTCCTTTCTGAGATGTGCCAAGTTTAATACCATAAAGCTTTACTGTGTGCTTTGTATCTGTGCACATGGACATTGTATCTGTGCATGTCTGTGCATTCATGTGCCTCCTCTATTTATCAGTTTGTGTGTGTGTGTGTGTGTGTGTGTGTGTGTGTGTGTATATATCTCGTGGGGACTTTAACCTGAATACACACTAACCCATGGGGACTTGTGTCACCGTGGGGACAAAAATTAAGGTCCCCATGGGTAGAGACTACTTTTTGAGGGTTACAATTAGGCTAGGGTTAAGATTAGGCATTTAGTTGTGTTGGTTAAGGTTAGAGTAGGGGGCCAGGGAAGGCATTATGTCAATGACTGTCCCCTATGTGGGATAGTGAAACAATCGTGTGTGTGTGTGTATATAAGAATCTCTCATTGATATTCATCTACTTAGATCTACTTGTGGACAAAACATCATGGTGAAATCATTGTAGAATAACCATAGGCATTTGCCAACAATTGACCATTTCTGACATCAGTTTCACAAGAAACTCCTGACTCCTGAAATTGCTGAAGATCCCCCTCACAAAGCCTTCAATAAACTTCTGCTGCTTGGAATGACTTTTCACTTCTGGCAGAACTATTTCATCATACCCTTTTCTGGTGAGATGCTGTCAGACATCAACCTCCAAAATATCTTGCCTTCTTGAAAACATGGAACTCTAAGTTGCCTCAATAAGGCAGATGGAGACACTGGTCATTTTTGAGGGTGCCATTTGTTTCTACTGTATCACAGCAATTTCTATGCAGTTTAACTAAACCAATTCCGACAAAGGCAAAACAGTTTTTACAGCAACATTGTACCATCTATTACTGGGAATATATTACTGTAGTCAGTTATACTGTATATTACATAACATAATGGTCCCTCACATGTGTCCGCAGTTATCTCCATTTTTATACACAAACATATGCATGAGTAAATAGATGTATCATTATGTGTGTGACTTTGTGTGTGTTTGCTTGCAAAGTCTAACTTCTATTGTAGCAGTGATGAATGTATGCAATATGTGTGCATGCCAGAGGGCTTCCATCAGCAGTGTATGAAAGCAAGCTTCAACATGATTCATTAGAGAGAGGGAGAGAATAAGAAAGAGGAGGAAAGAAACTAGGATAAAAGAAGAAGGGATGATGACAGGTAAAAAAAATATTCTGATGTAAATAAAAGAGAGAAAAAAGAATAGAGAAATTGAACTACAATGTAGAGTTGTTTAAACAGAACAAGGAGGAAAAGTAGAGCATGGAAGATGCATGGCAACAGATAAGAGAGATAAGGAATTTCTGACAGAGGAATAGAGAGTTTGTGGAGAAGACAAGTAGAGAGAAAGGGGTGTGGAAAGATGCGGTGATGGACCAGGTAAAAGGAGGAAATCAGATAAAAAGAAAACCTTCAAATGAAAATGAAAGGCACAAAGTCTAAGTTTAATCATGTGAGCACCAATGTAAGCACAATGACTAAATAAATGCACATTATTTGGTACAATAACTAAACATGCAATGTGTGTCAGATATCTGTCTATGTTATGTGTTGTCTTAGATAAGTTTAATCAAGTAGGGGCCATTAAAAATAAACAGTTTCTTAAAACTCTTGTTACAATGTGCTGTACAGGTCAAAAGGCATCATTAACAACCTTCAACTTTTGCTAAAAAAAACACCTCTGTGATCATTAATAACAAGGAACTAAGTACTGAGTGCTACAATGAGTGGCGAGGTTTCAGAATCCTGAAGACATGATAAACATCGAGGAAAAAAGTATTAAACCTTCTATAAGTGAGCCCTTTCACATTACACAACTCATTTGACCCATTGTTAATATAAAAATATTGTTTAGTGCAGCTTTAAGCTCGTAATTTTGAAAGATAGACGCAAAAAAATGTTTCCACAAGGATACTGAAAGAGGGCACCATATGTGCTTGAGAACATCACTGAGGCAGAGGAAGATTGTGAGCAATCATCTTTGGCGAGCCACTGACATCACAAACATCACCCAGCATTAGTGGCAAAAGTGTGTTTGTGTGTGTCTGTGTGTGCTTGACCTGTGTGTTGATCTGTCACTGTAAGTGATCTGACTTCTCTGTGCTAGACTGTCATTGTGATAACATATAATATGATGTGTGTGTGTGTGTGTTCCCCAGAGGCAGATAAGGTCTGGTTCCAGGTAGGTGGCATGGCCCAGAGTGAGTCCTATTATCAGCCTGTCATACACACTCACATCTACCACTGGAAACACACACACACACACACACACACACACACACACACACACACACACATACAGCACCCCTCTAACACACAGGCACAGAAACAGTAATCTGTCCCTTGACACACACACACACACACACACACACACACACACACAGACAACGATAGATACACAAAGTAAAACAGAGGAACCAAATGGAGAAGTAACTGAAAATATGAGAGAAGCTGTAGAAAAAAAATAAGACAGACAAGAATCAAAACAAGTGCATCACCATCTCTCTTTCTCTCTATTTCTCTATATCTCACTCACACACACATTAGTTCTGGTTTTCTATTCTCTCTCTGCGTTGGCTGCTGGATATTGCTGTGTGACGGTGCACTTAGCTCTGATTTGTTCGTGCGGATTAGACAGAGCGGTGCGTTAGCTGGTTATTAACACAACACACACACATTCGCACTCACAGAGAGCGGCAATCGGTTAGACTCCCTGAGGTTCAGTTTGAGCGGGCTCATTCTTCCAGAGGTCATTAACCAGTCCTTGCACATACACACACACACACACAAATGCACACACACACACTAGCTGCACAGATTAAAACCTGCAAACACACATACACACTCTCACACTTCCACACGGTGTTAGGCACTTGAACCTGCTATGGGAGGTGTCAGCCGTTAATGCAAAAAATAAATTCCAGACATTACACCTGCTGTCACTTACCTGTGACATTGTGAACCCTGGTGTCTGTGTGAGCGTGTGAGAGACAGAAAGAACCTAGGAAGGCAAAACAGAGAGGTGGATGTTGCAATTTACATCAGATTTTTACATCAAATATACCATGTGATACACATTGGCCATTGTCTCCTACAATTACACAGGTTTTAGCTGAAAAGTTGATATTTTGAGAGTGTGTTAGGTTTCTTCTGTACATGGCCTATTCAATCTGTGGTAAGATGGGTTGCAAGCACAGTACTGTATTTTCTTGTGGGGTTTCATGTATTGTATATACAGTTAAATATTTTGAAGTTCATATGTTTAGAGTCATGTCAAGAATGGTATAAATTACAGATAAGTAAATAATGGCATCTATCTGGAGCCTGAGCCTTGTCAAAGAGCAGAGAAGCTATGACAGGAGATGAGCCCAACGGAGACCTGACATTTTCAAAATCTTCAGAATTGTGCCTCGGCCTTTAGCTGTTCAGTCAATGGAAACACAGCCTTACAAAATGATTTGCAGAAACCGCTGTAATACCTGACTAAATCTAAGAAGAACTGGAGATTCTTTTTGGTTATAGGTTGAGTTTACAATTGCCAACACTACCCTGCCCCCACCACATGGCCCAGAAATGTCGCTGTTGCCATGGCAATCTCAAACTTGGCTAGAGTGACAGGCAGCCACACCTTAGCCAAAGAACTCGAACTAAGCAAGGATGAACTACATGAGCGAATGCCAAGTGGTGCTATGAAGTAGAGTCGTCAAGGTAAACTGAGCAGCCCTCTAAACCTGCTGTATGTCTGTTAATCAGGTACTGCAAGGATTCTGGTGCCCTCCGGAGATTCAATGGAGTAAGAATAGCAAAAATATCTTGCACAGAACGAGAGGTTCTTTCCGTCAAACACCTCAGTAACTAAAGAAGACTATTAGTGCTGTGTAGGCCTTACACTAAGATTCACTCTTTTTAATATTTAATTTTCTTGTACTTGTGGTAGAAAATTACTGAAATGTATATGTAAAATTGCTGAATCACTGTTAAATCATCTGTTGAATAACTCAAAAGGGGCACTGCAACCTCTGACGTGAGCGAAGGTACAGGCTGTCCAGTTGTAAATATTAGAAAACCTTTCTTGAGATATGCTTGTTGGACACTGGTTCTGACTAGATTTTAGTGTTTAGAAAAGAAGACCAGATAGCTAAGAAGAACCCTAAACACCCCTTTTTATGACCTTGTCCTCATGGTGGCCTGGGAATAACTAGGCTAGTGGAAGGGGGGTTCGGCAAGTTGACACTATACTACATTTGATATGTGGGGTCGACTTCCTGGTACGAGTACTGTGATAAAATACATTAATTTCAACGAAGACTGAGAAGACTGTGTTTTCTTTATTTATCAGTGCTAAAACACAGGAACATTAGCCTTCCAATGATCTTTAGTCATCTTTAGTCTTTAGTTACATTTGTCATTATAAATTCCAAATGTAACCAGAATCAGAGTTACTGTGCCCTGTGACTTATGATCATTTTCATCAACATATTTAAATTACAAAACGCCTCTAAGAAAGCAACATCTGACGCTTTTAGCTTATATTTTAAAGGATTTGCCAATTGCCTTTCAAATCTGACATATGTTCGACCAGATTTCTTCCCTGAATGAATCAACATTCCACATCTGGAACAAGCTCATACACCTTTAAAATGATGGGCTTGCCTTTGGCATAGTTCATTCTGTCTGCTGAACTTGGTGATGAAAAAGCTTCTTGGGTTTACCTATGAAGACACTTTGCAGTTTCCCCTGCTGGGTAATAGCTATCATGGAGGTGACTAGCAAACCAACAACCCCGCCTGAAGCTACATTACATAAACCGCTAAGTAAATACTTTCCCCACATTTGCCACCACACTACCTGGACACAGATGAACCCAGTGTGGAATGCTTCTAATATCTCAGAGGATAGACTTTGCACCATTTCACAAATTCCCAGCACCAGTGAACCCTCACTTAACTTTTGGAATCCCTGAAAGAAGAAAAAACATTTTTATCCACACTTTATTAACACTCAATAGCTATGCATCAAATCCAAATCAGAGCTGTTAAATTAAGTTCACAAAGTAACTCTAAATGTATTGCATCCAGGGCACCCCAGTAGCTCACCTGGTAGAGTGTGCGCACCATGTATCAAAGCTGAGTCCTTACTGCAGCAGCCTGGGTTTGAATCCAGCCTGTGGCCCCTTACTGCATGTCATTCTCTCTCTCCTTTCCTGTCTATCTCCAACTGCACTGTCAAATAAATACAAAAAGCCCCCCAAAAAATAGTAAATGTATTGCATCCATAGTCCTAAACACAATAACCGCTCACAACTGCACAAACAAATATTGTTACTGGCAAAAAGTAAACAAAGGAGTGGCCCTGTTGCAACATGACAACTACAAGTACACCAAAGTAGTTTTACGAATGCCACACCAACTGGCACTCCACAGCAACTTTTTTATTTTTTGAAGTCCAATTGGACATAGAATACCTTGATTCCAATAAATCCCAACTGGAGAGTCAAATTAATAATCAAATGTGTGACAGTTACTATAATGCAGCCAGCTATGAGATATTTTTGAGCTGTACAACAAATGTTGTAACTGCATTACACAGCGCACATGGAAACAAATATGGACAAGCAGCGGACCCTGTGACTTACATTACCTGTTCAAAAAGTCCAGCGTATGTGGTTTTGCCCTCTGCACTGAGGGAAAAGTTCAGGATACCCTGATAGAGTCTTGATTGAGAAAGTGAAAGAACAAGAGTTAAACAAAGAGAAAGAGGAAAGAAAGTGAAGGAAGAAGACAGACAGACAAAGGCATTATCTCCCATTTTCCTCTGCAGATGACAAGGGTAAAATAATTATTATCACACAAACAATAATCTGTCTTTCCTGTGCCGTCTCCCCTAAGTCGCATCCGTAGCTCCAGGCAGATAATATACTGGACTGCCTGAGATGCATTTGAATATTTCTTTGGCAGGAAATCACATTACTGGCTATTAAAAAGTAATTATTTGTACATAAATTCCCTGCAAGTTTGAGCCTAGTCTTGGCAGATGCCTGTGTGTGTGTGTTTGTGTGTGCGTACTTATGTGTGTGTGCGAAGCTCGATGCTAAGGCAGTTAGCGTGTGGGGCATTGCAGTATTGTGTTTATTAAAAACGCAGACAGCCTCTCCATCATCAAGTCCACACACACACACTCATACACACACACACTTGGTGCCACTGAAACTATATTTCATAGGGTAGTGCATGATAATGTAATTACCAATACTTAGCATAGACAGTGAAAGAGAGGGAGGGAGTGCAAAGAAAGAGAAGAGAGGATAGAAAGAAGAGGGATAGAGAGAAATGAGACAGCCCAAGAAAGAAATGGGAGGCACAGAAAAGAAAAAATCAGGCAAAAGTTAAAAAAAAAAGAAAAAAGAAGAAGAAGAAGTAGAGAGATAATGTAAAGGATGTGAAGGAAGAGATGGACAAAAAAAGAGTGAGTACAAGCAGAAACTAGGAGAAGTTGGGTGCTGTTCAAACGCAGGCTTTATGAAAGAATCAAAGTGAGCACCAAAAAACTCAGGTCAAGACCAACTTAAAACGTCTTGATATTTATTTAAACATTTTCTGTACGTGGAAGATCAAGCAACGCATTTGATGTCTGCTTCATCAGGTTTGCGGCAATACAACCCTAATCACCTAACAATTGCATTTTTATACTACCAATTTGTTTTACCAATAACGTTTTGTAAGGAAACGTAGGTGTTGCCTCGCAGCACTCAGAGCCGATCACTGTAGTTATGCGTGTAAAACGCAAACTGTAACACAGACTGTGTAGACAACTGTATTGATTCAGCATATCTGTTCCATCAGACAAGCATTTGATGGACGAATGAAAAACATGGCTGAAACGCCTCCTGTGTGAACAAGCCATTAGGGACAGCGGTTGTGGTTTTAGTTACTTTTGACTTCAATATTAAACCAAGACCATTATCTTTTCCTAACCTTAACCAAGTGCCTAAACATTATAATAAAAAAATGAAAGTAAAAATGCTTTAGTTGCTACACATTGTATGAAAACAAATTTTGCAGATATGTTCAGTATAAACAGTTTGTGACTTGACAAATACAGTATATGTTAATTAAGGTTGTGATATGCTGACAAGCTGCGGTAAGCGTATTGTCTCAGTTTGGGTCTCCGGTGTTTGTGTGTTACTGGTATCGTATTTTTGCTGTTCTAGCTCATCCCAGTTAATTTTGTTTGATTCTTCATTATAGCAGCTAATTATCTGTTATATATTTAAATGTACACTAGTTCTGCTCTTGCACTCATAGCTCTCTCCTTCTTTTAGCAACTTCCTCGCTAATCCCACAATTTGCACGCTATTCAGTTTTGCTAGTTACGGTTCTTTAGCTTAGCAGCTAGCGATGGCTTCTCTCTCTCCCTCTCCTGCTCTCTCTTGCTCGGTGGGTCAAATGTTTAGCTATTCCTCTGCCTCCTTTAATGATAATGGTACATGTAATAAATCTAGTTTATTTGTAGCTTTGGAGGCGAGGTTTAGTGAATTGGAAACACGGTTTCGCGACATTGAATCCTATTTAAAACTGCTGGCTAAGGATAAGTGTAAACACAGTAAGATTGTTATTCACATCGGCACTAACCCCGGGATTCCACTGGCCGCCGGAGCTGATTGCGGCAATTCTAGACAATGCTTGTGATCCCACCAGATGCACCAGAGCGTGTCCCAGAAGCATCCCAGAAGTGGCTCTCCACTCTGCTCCGCGGTGAATACGTGGCAAGTCTATTTTGACGGAAGCCGCGTCAAGCTGCACAGAGCAGATGAACCAGGCAGGAAGTCAGACATAGAAACGGCATAGAGAATCCAGTCAATTTTCAAAATAAAAAACTCATAGACTCCCGGTCGTATGTCAACAAAAAAACACAACTAAAACAGACAAAAATAGAAACCATTTAACTATATAGCCTAATTACCCATGGTAGAAGCACAAAAGTCAAGGAAAGAGGACCAAATCAACATGTCAACAGCTCTGCTCTGCTTCTGAAACAGTCCAGGTGGGGTATTTAGCCGCTTGGAGTGTTGCAGACACGACATTATAGAGCTGTGCCCGGTGGAATTGCAGCGTAAAATTAATGTTGAGTTGGTATATATGCAAAGACAATCTCGGCCCCTGCCAAATCTGACCAGTGATGACATGTTTAGTCGTGTCTTCATTCCGCCTCTGGCTGTCGAGGTGGTGTTCAGCAAATGATGTGAGCTTTGTAGATAATTGGCGGACTTTCTGGGCAAGACCTGGTCTGATTAGGAGAGATGGCATTCATCTCACTTAGGATGATGCAGCTCTCATATCTAGAAATCTGGCCAAGTTTATTAGTGGAGTCCAGAGCAGTCACCCACCCAAAACTCCTTGGTAACAGTAACAGTGTCTGCCCCCCAACTACTTAAATTAATAAAATAAAAAGTTAACAGAAGAGGAGTTATACATAAAAACCGAACCAAAATTATCACAACTGAAATAGCACTAAATAGGAGAATTATATGTGGACTCTTAAACATCAGATCTCTGTCATCTAAAGCTGTACTAGTGAACGATTTAATATCAGATTATCATACTGACTTATTTTGTCTTACTGAAACCTGGCTGGGTCATGAAGAATATGTTAGCCTGGAAAACATGACAGCCAATTGTATTTGTTATAGTATACCGCGCTCCTGATCCTTATTCTGAATTTTTATTTGAATTCTTTTTTATGAGTTTTTATCAAGTCAACCATGTTCTGGTATATGGCTTTCCACAGAATCCTTCTTTATCGGACCATTATTTTATAATATATAATTCCTATATATAATATAATAATTCCTATTACTGGACTGCACGCCATTAGGCAAATACTCCTACACTAGATGTCTATCTGACAGTGCTGTAGCTAAATTTAAGGAAGTAATTCCATCTGCATTTAATTCAATGCCATGTATCAATATAACAGAGAACTCCTATGCTAATTTCAGTCCCTCCAAAATTGATCATCTTGTTGATAGGGCTGCAGGCTCACTGTGAACGACACTTTTGACTTTTGACACTATTGACCTTATATATGCTTCCTTTAGGCAATATTATTAAGAAACACTCCATAAACTTTCATTGTTATGCAGATGATACCAAATTATATCTAGCGAATCAGTTAGCCAACATTTAAGCATGCCTTAAGGACATAAAAACCTGGATGACCTGCAATTTTCTGATGTTAAACTCTGACAAAACTGAAGTTGTTGTACTTAACCCAAACACCTCAGAGACACGTTATCTAAAGATATAGTTACTCTAGATAGCATTGCCCTGGCCTCCAGCACCACTGTAAGGAATCTCTCTTATCGAATTTGTCCTTTAACTCCCACATAAAACAAACTTCAAGGACTGCCTTTTTTCACCTATGTAACATTGCAAAAACCAGGCACATCCTGTCTCAAAATGATGCAGAAAAACTATTCCATGCGTTTGTTACTTCTAGGCTGGATTATTGCATTTCCTAATTATCATGCTCTCAGCGGCAGAGAGCATCTTTTTTTTGTTTTTTAACTATTTTAACGAGAAAATAGCCAGATATTTAAAAGTATCATATTAGTTTAAACTGATTTTAACCTTTAACCTTAAATTTTATGCCCACACACACACAATAGTTATGATTCCTGCTGCAAGACACCTATCACTGCAGTTTACAGTACAGGAGTTCCTCTTGGGAAGTTGACAGCTCAGTAAATGGGGAGAAAATGCAAATAGCCCTTGTGCTGCATATTCAAACATCTGATTTCCACCAAGATTTTTCTATAATTTATTTTTTTTCCTCCAATTTTCACTTGTTTTTAATCAAAATAAACTATAATTGATACAATCCTGGATATTTTTTCCTCTATTTAAAAAAACCCCAAATTGAATTGAAGGAGCCCTAAGTTAAACTTAATTCAGGCTTAAGACGTGGGTTCACAGTTGGGACTGAGCATGCAGTGGAGAATTTTAAGTTTGACAACTGAAGGTCCACTAAATAGCTTCTTCCTCAACTTGTTACCACATCACAGTCTTCATTAGTAGAAGGAATTTGCCCAGTTTTCATGGGGATGGCTTTGTTGTCATCATGATAACAGGTGGTTGTATCAGGTTTAGTTTTATTTATTTATTTTTTATGAGTTTTATTGTTAGGGAATTTATGTTATCACTAAATGACATCGCGTAATAATGAAAAATGTGCATCTGTGTGTGTGTGGCAGCGAGACAATGCAAGCATCCAATCCTGCACATTGCAGCGTCCATTAAAAAGACAGTGAGATTAGGAAGGGATGTTTTTCAGCAATATGTGGCACCACTGTACAGACTATGGCTAGTTACTAATTGCCACCCTTTAATTTACTTCAACTGCTTGTGGTCAGCCAGGAGGACACTCATTTGCACTGATGGAGAGATACAATTGGGTTCATTGTGTTAAACAATATCACTTAATGCCAGAAAAGTAATTGAACACATTTAAATAGTATGTAAATGAACTGTATTTTCAAATAGTGTTATGTCTGGGGATGTAAATAGCTAATTTTCCAGTACAAGTCTCAGTTGGATCGTCTGAAGTGTGGTGTAGGTACAGTGCCTGTATATACAGTGGCAAGGAAAAGTATGTGAACCTTTTGGAATTTCATGGTTTTCTGAATAAAGTTGTCATAAAATGTTATCTGATCTTCATCTAAGTCAAGGGTATTGACAAACATGTGTATAAAAATAATTACACAAAAAATTCTGATCTTTCATGTCTTCATTCAACTTTCAAAATGGCAGTGGAAAATGTAAGTGAACCCTTAGAATTAATAACTGGTTGACCCCCCCATGGCAGCAATAACCTCAACCAGGCGCTTCCTGTAGCTATGGATCAGACCTGCACATTGTAGAGGAGGAATTTTAGCCCATTCTTCCTGGCAGAATGGCTTTAGCTCTGTCATATTCTTTGGATGTCTCATGTGTATGACCCTCTTCAAGTCAATCCATAGCAACTCTATTGGGTTGAGTTCTGGGCTCTAACTTGGCTACTCCAAAAGGCGGATTTTGTTTTTCTGAAGCCATTCTGTTGTGGACTTGCTCCGGTCTTTTGGGTCGTTGTCCTGTTGCATCACACACCTTCTACACAGATTCAGCTGACGTACAGACATCCTCACATTATCCTGAAGAATTGTCTGAATTCATCTTCCCCTTAATGATTGCAAGCTGGCCAGGCCCTGATGCAGCAAAGCAGGCCCAAATCATGATGTTTCCTCCACCATACTTTACAGTTGGGATGATGTTTTCATGATGATATGCCGTGCCCTTTCTACGCAAGATGTAGCGCTGTGTGTTTTTTCCAAATAGTTCAATCTTAGTTTCATCAGTCCACAAAACATTTTGCCAATACCGCTGTGGAGTGTCAGTGTGCTCTTTTGCAAACTTCAGGCATACAGCAATGTTCTTTTTAGTAAGCAGTGGTTTCCTTCGTGGTGTCCTGCCATGGATACCCTGCTTGTTCAGTATTTTACGTATTATAGACTCATGAAAAGAGATGTTAGCAAGTTCCAATGATGCCTTCAAATCTTTGGCTGTCATTTGGGGTTTTTTCTTTACCTCATTGATGAGTCTTCGTTGTGCTCTTGGTGTCATTTCTACTGGGCACCCACTTCTTGGTAGAGTAGAAACAGTCTCAAAGCATCTCCATTTGTAGATTGTTTGCCTAACTGTAGACTGGTGAATTTCTAAAGTCTGAAATAACTTTGTAACCCTTTCCAGCTTTGAGGGGTTTTTTATCAGTCAAAGTAGCTGTAGTCCACACCTCCAAACGTATTATCTTAACAAGACTCCAGGTGTTCTAAAACCTGACTCCAATTAGCTTTTCTGAGGTCATTAACTCAAAGGTTCACTTACTTTTTCCACTGCTATTTTGAATGTTGAATGACTGAGTTCAATAAAGACATGAAAGATCAGAATTTTTTTGTGTAATTATTTTTATACACATTATGTTTGTCATGCATGGCAAGCTGTGTTAAGACTGCAGAGGCCAGAGAACAGACTGTGATGTCTAACTGCAGCTGAGCCAGAGGTCTCAACATGAAGGGTTGACAGAAGTCTTGTCACAGCAGTGTTGTTATGACCGACCCTTAGTCTGAGGTTCCATTTCACATCATCAAACTACCAAAGAGTGATAGACATTATTACCCGTTTATTTTGTCATCTTTTTAATTTTAATAATTTTACTCTAATCGACTGACATTTGAAAATGTAATTAGGAAATGGAACACCTTGCCACTAATTTGCCTCTCTCTTCCTGTTGTGCCTTTTAACAAATAACACTGCAGCTAAGTGGCAAGAGGTTAGAACGAGCTTCCCTGGGCATTAAATACCAGGGGAAATTATGCACATTTTGGTTTAGTAAATCAATGTTTCTGATCCATATTAATAATCTCCTCCTGTACTTTTGTGCCTTACCTTTGCCTCTCCTGTATACAATGTCAGCTGTCCTCTGTAAACACCACTGCAATCTCTCACACATTTATGCTTGACCACAAAATTATTCACCAGAGGACAGAGAAAGACTACAGTTTTCTGTCTATTGTCTGCCATATACATAGACGTTTTTGCAAACATGCTCACACACCTAACAACGATCAAGTCATGTGTATGCAGTCCTACACTTTCTGGTTTTACCCACCAGACAGTTTAGTTGTTAATATGGACAGGCTGTGTGTAGCCTTTTTCCTGCAGTCTATGTCATTAGGTGTTTTTCCACTTTTCTAGATCTCTCTCATTAATAGCCTTCATTAATGTTTAATGGCTGGATTACTCTGGCACTCTGGCTTTGGCTTGGTTTCAGCCAAGCTTTGGGTCAAACTGACACTGGATTACTGCTTGTTTGCTTGTATGTGTGTGTGGTGGACTTGGGTGTCCTTAAATGTCCTTATAACTTGTTATTCCTCTGGAATATTTCAGCACTGTGTAAATATAAGAAATTTAGAAGATGCTAATGAAGGATTTTAAATGTTTGTGCGTTTTTTCTCACCCTCTTTTCTCATATCTTTGTGTGTGTGTGTGTGTGTGTGTGTGTGTGTGTGTACGTGTGTAGCGAGACTAAATGTACTAAGAGAATACAGAAGAGGTTAGCAAGGGGCATCTGGCAAAAGCATGCACACTTTCAATAACAACATGGATGGAATTACAATTAGAAAGAAAGACAGCAAGCAATGAAAGTGGAACAGAGAAAAGTGAACGAAAGCAAGAGAAAGACACAGACAGACAGAGAGTTGAAGCTGGCACTGCATATTATCTAGGGTCCTGTTGGATATCATTCAGTTTGGAGACATAAGGCTGAGTTGGCATTGCTTTAGATAAGCTCTCAAACAGCCCTAACTGAGGGCATAGTGCTGCATGAGAGCTGAATTTAAATGGTAAGGGTTAGTCACTAGTGTTGGGCAAGTTAGTTGAATGATGTAATCAATAACGCATTACATATTACTAAATATTACAATTACAATTAAAGTAATTACATTACTTTATTGACTACTAAACAACAAAAATCATTAGTTACATTACTTGTTGTTATTGTACTTATATAGTCAAAGGAGCCTTTAAATCAACACCAAATCCTCCACACACACACACACGTCACATATTCTGTATACAACATGTATAGAAATAGAAAAAGACATTATAGTTTAACACGAAGCCAGCATACATTTTGTAAGTATTCACTGACCATCAACAGCTAGCATAACGTTAGCTAATGCAGAACTTAAGAAGTCCTCACAATGTAGCATTCACACGCCCTCCAACTCTGAACAAAACTAGGTGATTCCTGAATGTAGCGTTACCAGTGTGTAATAAGCAAGCTATCTAAGAACTAGAGTGCGGCTCTGGCCATATATTTCTGTCTGAACCTAACCCGAGAGAGTAGTAACCGAGCCTGACTGAACCCGACAGGAATTCTGTTTTTTATGTCGGAGCAAGACCCGAGCCAGATGCACTTAATGTAAGCTGAAGCACTGAGTTTGTGTTGCCCTGTCACGCAATTGTTGTTACCATGGTTACAGCTTGCCTGTTTAACGTGATTACACGTGTGGACAGTGCACTTTGTAAATGACCGTCAAAAGGCATTGTTTTATAGCTTTAGGTAGATTGTTTTAACACACACACATTACACAATGTCATGAGCAGTTAGTTTATTTGGAGTTGTTGTGTAGGAAGAGGATAGCATCCACTGTGGATGGCTTCCGTGCTGTCCTCCTCTGATCGATGGTTCTTCCAGCAACGCTTAAATTCTGTTCGCTGCTACTGCTGCTAGCTGGAATGGCCAGAATGCCCCAAACAAGTACCACACCTAGCTCAAGTAGGCTAGCCCAGCCAACATGACCATACCCGACCCAAACACGAACATAATTTCTAAATTTTTGTCCGAACGGCCTCCTTTGCCCCTTCTGCCTTGTGCCAACACATACTGGACCAATCTGTCTGCTGAACGCAGAGAGACCAAGGTGACATCAACCATTTGTCAAACTCCTGGTAAAACAGCAAACAAGCCGACCCCCAAAATGTCTGAGTAATAGAGCATTACTGAGATTAGTAACTTAAATGTAATTACTGAATTATTATAATTCCTTACACTTAAAAAGTAATCTCATTACTGTAATGCATTACTGCCCAACACTGAAATTCACATATTATGCCTCATTTTGTTTGTCTTGGTCAGCAATATAGATTTAATGTGTATCACAACCATCAGAAAATTTGTAAAGATAATTATTCTTTTAATTTTTGTTAATAATGACTTTAATGTTCTTGCGGTTATATGTGGTAAGTTTCTGTATGAACATCAACATTATGAGTCTTGTCACCACACAAAAATACACCAAGGTGCACAGGAGAAAGGTTCCTGTCTAACACTAACAATGTAGTGTACAGTATTTAGAAATAACCTGGCTTCCCAATTATAGTTGGGCATCTGGCACCTGGTGCTTCCACTGTCTGACTGGGTCAGATGAGCTGATTGGACACAGGGGATGTATAGGGTTACTGAGGCACACACACAGGGGCAGACAGACAGATGGACAGATGGATAAATGGATGTGGACAGATGTGTTGAGACCTCTGCAAAGCCTCTGGGGAAACGCAGGGGCACATTGAGACTGGGTCTGTTTTGTAGACTGGCCAGCTAGGTCTTTAGTTCACAGGGTGGGTGGCTGATTGGCTGTCTACATGGTGTAAACTTTATTATTTAAAAGGTAGTATTTAAACAAACAAAAGCCACTTAATGACTTAATCAGAGCTTTCTTTGTAAAATATGTCAGTAAGTAAGTTGAGATGATATGTGGAGATCTAAATTATTCTGCAAACATCTCAGCTCCACAAAAATGGCCAAGCTGTTCTAGTTTAGAAACATTTTTAGTATCTTTGCATCCTTGATGATATGATGGGGCATTCCAGTATAAAAGGCCTCACACAACAATGTTTCTTATTCATGTTTTTCAGTGCCTGAAATGACAACACTGCTAAGGATATCTTCCTCATCATCCCATTTTCAGTGTTCTGCCTGATCAGGAATGGTTGGCCAAGTACAGAGCATCAGTCTCTGGGGACAGAGTGATTGTCAGAATGCATTGATGGGTTTGTTCCGGTGCTGGGAACACTGGTGCCTTCATTAACCCTAGCCAGAGCTCGGTTTAGCATGAAGGTGGGACATGTCTTAGAAGTTCGCCTGAGTCTGTTCACTACAGTCACTGATTTTCTATCACTAATTCTCCCAACTGAACTGCAAATCAGTATTGTTTTCTTGGTTGATGACTGGGAACTAGTCAGAGTTATAGAGAAACGTTGCTTGTAGCTTCTGATGAAAGACAAAAGTGAGGTCTGTTGCACTGTTAATGGGTAGTCAGGCCTGTTTCTTTGTAAGCTTCCCAGCCTCAGCAGCGGGGCAGTTGCAGCTGGTAATCAGATTGCTGTGTGTCTGTGATACACAATACAGAGGCATGAGTGGTTCACCTTTCCCTCAGCCCCTGGGAGTGTGGATAGATTTGTCTGTTCCTAATATAAAGGGAACAAAAAATAAGCAACTTTTCTCAAATCTTTCCTCCAATGGTCATAAGGGCTAAAGTGTTGAGTGTGGTGGGCCTTTACTCATAGGCCAGCAAGGGTGTTAACTGGTCAGGGACCTTAGGTAGCAGAGACTCCAGGAGTCATAGAAGGACCTGTGCTGTGAAGTGAAGCTCATAACATTGTCTTGCAGACCTTCACCTATGCACTGCTTTTATTTGGCTTCCATGTATGACATGTGTGGACACACAATAGGCTGATATGCCTGTATAAGAGTGGCAGGCCAAGGTTGTCTATGTAGGGTTTCCAGTGGATGGACAGGATGCATTGACAGGGTTATTCATTCCAATTTGATTGCATCCATCTTTCATTTCCATTAACAAAGGATGAGACAATCATTCGTAACCTCTTTAAAGGTAATGGATGCCCTGCTACAGAAAGAAGCTACTGTGGCACAGGTCCCTACTACACATTCGGCCAAAAAACATGGAGATCTGATATGAATGTGGGCTTTTTTATGTAAATTATCAGATTTTTATGCCCTTAAGTCAGGGCTCTAGATCAATTGAAAGAAAGGCCAACTGGCACTTGGTGTCCAGCCTGAACTTCATGCTCATGTCTGTGCTTTTACATTTGTCAACTGCTTGCTCTGACACAAAAAGCTAGTTAGCATGCTTGGCAGCATTGGCCGGCATTGACAAAGAATACTGGGTGTTGTAGTAACCCTTCAGAAATAGTCTTAACTTGACTGTGAACAGGAAAGATTGCATTTTGTATTTGAAAGATATAGACACAGTTAACATTGAAGATTGTTGGAACAGCAACAAGTTTGATATGAGAGTTTCCCTTTAAACAACATTTCCATGGTGTTGTTTGTTGTGACGGCCCCCAGCTTTACAATTTTCCAGTTGTCCCCCTTGTAAACCATTTTGACATCTATAGTGTGTGTGTTTACATCCTATTGGCAGACCATCAGTCATCTTTTTATGTAGCATTTTGCAGGGTACCTAGCAACCTGTTTATCAGATTACGCCATTCTAGTGCCGTCTTCAAACTCAGAATGACTTCATAGATTTGCCTTTTTGAAGGTCTGTTCAGCAAAATTGACCTCTTACATGCTTACATGTCACTATACTGCCTAAACCACTTTCAGCAATACATGAACATTTTGTGTATACTGCAAGGTACTATGTTCCAATCAGCAGTGCAGTGTTTGTATCAGATTACTGCAGAGACCTGAATGCCTTTCCAGATTGTGTCTTCAAGACCTCACTCAGCAATGTGGGTTAAGTATATGCACTGTCACTCAGTCCTTGTGCCAACACGGTGTGGGTATCTGTGAGAATTAAAATCTTACATCAGTGTAAATAAGTTTTCATAAAACTGTATGGTTTGCACTTCCACAGGGCAATCTTTGCAGTAGGATCTAACAAAATCTGCACTCAGCAGTAAGTGTAATTATTTAAATTCCTTGTCATCCCATGTACACTCCGTACCTAGCTGACAAGTCTTGCCATCAGTACTGCAGGTTTTGTGTCAAATTACACTATAATCCTGAATGACTTTACCCATTTATCTTTAAACCCAGACCCAGCAATGTCTTTTTTTTACTATCTGCACTGTCATTCAGTGTGAATAAGGCCACACACTGCAATCCCCTAGTCAGCTCTGGCATTCAGCGTTTGGTCCAAGGTGGAGTGGGCTGCTGAAATGTTTATATATCCGATTACACCAGGGTCATTTCTAGAGCTATGGGAGGGAGTTCATCATGTTCTCCAGTATTGATTGGCCTGTTGTTTACAATTTGAATAGTATATGTGATGTGCTGGTGATATTTTTTTTTAAGAGCCATGAGAAATTTCTCCTCTTTGACTTTCATACAGCACATACAGTACATATGGAGTGTCATTTTCCACTTTAACCAGCTATAATATGTATCACTTACATGTCACACCCTTCTGTATGACTTTTTGCAAATGAATAAAGATCTGGATTTATTTGAAGTCTTTCTTAAGGTGGTAGTAAGATTTAATACTTTTGCGACATGTTAACTGTTGTTGATAGTGGGTGGGAAGACTGCTCGTAAAGAAATAATTTGACCACTCTTATCTCTGTACGTTAAGTATGAATCTGGAGCGAGATGTGATAGTCTTAGCTTAGCATAATGACTGGAAGCAAGGGGAAACAGCTAGCCTGAAAATACTCCTACCAGTGCCCATAAAGCTAAAAGATTAACACATTGTTAATTCCTCTTGTTTAAACCTTACAAAGATAGAAATGTAAAAACAATTTGTGGTTTGGGGGAGTTACGTGAAACTTCTTCTTAGCAAAACACAGTTTATTGGTGTACAGCATTGGTGTACTGGCAACCTCACATTGACAACAAGACTGCCGGTTTGTCATCGGCTGTGGTTCAAGAAATGGTTACAGCACATACTTAACTTTTACATTTCTGGTTGTTAAACAAATGACATTCGGTATGTTAATTTGTCAGCTTTAGGGGTGCTGTTTTTTTTACTTTGAAAAGAGCCAGGCTAGCTGTTTCCCCCTGCTTCCAGTCTTCATGCTAATCTAGGCTGACCACCTCCTGTCTCCAGCTCCATAGTAAGTAACCCACACAAGAGTTGTTCAACCACTGAGCAAACTGAATAAACTAGTATTTGCAACTCTGCTTCAGTAAATCTTTAGAGTAGCCATCCAGAATTTCATCAAGTCATTGCCAGCAGTAGACAAATAACATTTGTTTTTGTCCTGAAAATTAATCTTATATTTATTTTATCATGTATAATTTTTTATTGTTTTCCCTTTCACTTGCAAAATTAGTTCACTTATTTTCTGTGGTTTATGTTTGGTTGGTCCTGCATTTTCTGTGTTTCATTTATACTGTGATTTTTAAGTTGTTGGTTATTTTTTAATGGGGACGCCAGCAACCACTTTGTGGAAGTTAATGGGGATCCAAATAAAGCAAAGAGAATAAATAATTGGCTTCTTTTTACTTAAGGATACACTAGACTCGTGTGTCATCTTTAAAGTCTGAAAGATATGTTTTCATTTCTAAAACATATCAACAATATCTTTTGTCTTTGTTTGTCTGTTTGTTAATACTTGTCGTTGTATAATTTGTGTGAGTGTGTGTGTGTGAGTAGAGAAGCCAATGAGAGCTGCAATTACCATGCTTAACAAAACAATTAATACACACTCTTTACACAGCTAGCTCTCGCAGCAAGTGTGTGTGTGTGTGTGTTTTCCCTCACAGGGTCTTGTGTGTCAGTTTGCAGTCCCTCCCTGTGTTTCTCTCTATGTGTGCACTTGAAAGTGATAATTGCATGTCCTGTCTTCTATTACATTAACTTATGTTGTATTCACCCACAGTGTGTGTATCTCAGCTCAGAGTTACATCCCCTGCCAGATGCAAAGCCTCAGCCAAATCAAGATTACTTTCCTAGTGTACTTTTATTGGGCAATACACCAGATTAGACAATGTGAATGTTTTGATTTTCATTGTGTAAAAAAATGTGCTTGTATTTGCGTTATTGGGCGTCTTTATGTGAATGCACATACATATGAAGTTGAAAAGTGATAGGTGAAGAGTACAACACAAATCAAATTTATTAAAAAAAGAAATAACTGTAACACTAACAGACATAAAGTAAGATAGGTAGCGAGTTAGCTCCGGGAAGTACCTGACTAGCTTTGTGTTACACAAATATCCATGCACACACACACAGACTCACACACACTCTTTGCAGTCTTCTAGGGTTATCCGTTTATAATATATAGCCGTTCTGAGGACAAGCCGGGCTTTACTTTGTTTATGGGAGAAATAAATTGCTGTGTGAACTGTTAGCACTTTGTGTGTGTGTGTGTGTGTGTGTGTGTGTGTGTGTGTAAACTGCTAACATAGCATTCAGAGAACAGCTAATGGCCCACACTCAAATGTATCCCCTTTTCTCCTCTCCTTTCTTAGTTCTAAACTTTTTTCCCATTTCTCTTTCCTGTTTTTCTTTATATTTTTCTTCTCTCTGTCCCTTTTCCTTGTCCTTGCTGTCTATGTTCCTTTATGAGTCCAACTCATCTTTACCTCACTTCTTTCTGTCTCTTACAGTGACTTCATTTTCTCTGTTACTCTTTCTGTTGACTTATGAGTATCTGTCAGTGGCACTTATTTTTTTGTCTGTTCAGTCATGGTGGTTGAACTTATGCCAACTGGTCTGCTCTGTTTTCATTTACTCCAAACTAAGCCGGAACAACAATTCTCATGCAACAGAGGACCTAACCAGGTAATATATACTGGAAACCAGGTGTTTTGTATAAATATAAAAATTGTAATGAACTGGCTCATCTATTTGTTTTTATTAGTCAGTTAACAGCGGCAATGTGTACCAGTAGGGATGTGTGAAAGGCAGCTGAAATTAGTCCGAAGGCTAGTCTTTATCTACAGTCTTAAAAATACCATTCATTTGTTTTAAAGAACTAAAAGCAAATGTCAAAACCATGTCAGCAGGGGTGCCGGCAGAGATTTTGGATCCCATGAAAGACTATAATATTGGGCCACCACAGATCAACCATGTAGGCTACACTGCTGTAACAAACCACACCTGCAAAACCCATTTGACCCCAAATATTATTAATGAATTTATCTTTTCAGGACGGAATCTCTACTGTAATCCGATGTTAATTACCTCAACATCAAAATTTCAACTACCAACATTTTCTGATGACTAACTTAGAATACTGAGCAGGTCTGCACGTACTATTTAGGCATATTAATACTATTTTTAGGCATATTATATATATATATATATATTATATATATATATATATATATATATATATATATAGTATATATATATATATATAATATCTGAGTAGCTACTCTATGTAATTCAATGCCATTGTTATTCTGACTATTTGGTTGAAAGTAGCCTATTGCAATGTATTGACAGGAATGCGATTATCCAGTCATGGAAAATCTCACTTAGGGTTAAAATTAAAAGTACTACCTTAAATACATTATTATTATTATTATTATTATTATTATTATTACTATTTTGTGATAATAATTAGTTATTTATTTTGAATGATCTCTGTTCTGGAAGGAGTAGAGGAGGGTTTAACTTTTACCCCAAAGACTTGCATTTCCCATCATCAGCTCCATGGATGGAGCTGGGTAAAACTAGCTAGCTACTATCAATGAAATACTGCTCACATTCTTCTCCTTAAACTGAGAGCTGATTAGGACTCGGGAGGACTCATGGTGGGTTCACTGGAGCTGCATCTGCATGACGAGGGCAGAACTGATTATTGATTAAAGCAGTAAATTTCAGCTAAATAAACAAAATATAATGACTGTTATAATGACAAAATAAAGAATGTTGCAAGTGGATGATATTGATGTATAGAGTGTGTTTAATCAAAATCAAACCACCAGTGATATCATTGTACTGTAGCTATCTTGCGACTGGCTTCAACATTAAGCCAGGATATTAACAAAATGCTAACATGGCTGTGTAGGGCACTACATACACTCTTTAGAGAAAAACTGTTTAACAAATTGTTGCCCTTTGTTCTCCCTTTCAGCCCATTTCTTTCCATTTCTGGCACCCTGATTTTGGTTTTGAGTTTGACATTCTGTACAGAGCGGGCGCTCTACACACAGACCGAGACAGAACGTCATGAAAAATATTTTATGCTGAATTACAAGGAAATGTGTATGATATGAAAAAGCAAGATGATGGTGCAACATATCTCCAGTTTTCAATGTGATGTAATGTTGTTATAAAAGTGTCAATTTGGAATTGTAACATTTCAATCAACATACTAAACTTGCTTTAAAGCTGACAAAGACAATCTGAAATTAAAACTTTTTGCAATATTTTGTTCAGTCCCACATCAGGGCAACATTTTTAAAGGCATAACTGTTAACTGTTGAAAATAACTGCATTTCACCTAAGTTACTGGAGTGACTTGTGTCACCCTGAATGATGCATTTTTATGTGCATGTATATACTGTATAGTTTTGGCTGATAGCGTACATCCTGTCATCATATTGCTTTTCCACAGTGTATTCAACCACCAGGGGCATGTACACGCATCTGTATGTGTGTGTCACTTCTCCCTTCATAAAACGCTTTGTTTTGTGAGGCTCCTCTTGGCAGGCCTCGGGGGAGGTTTAGTCTTGATTACAGGTGGCTCTTGCTGCTCTACCAGTGGCTGAACAGCTCAGCCTCTAGGACGCATCAGAGCTGAGAGTTAGCGAGGAAGACAGAAAGAATAAGAGAGGCAGAGAAAAGGTGGGGGGTGGGAGAGAGGAACGCATCAGGGCTTACCTGTACCCCCAGTCCAATATGAAAACACACATTCAGTAAGGATCTCATCATGGGCCCAGTAAATCCAACTTAATTGACTGCAAATCTGGGTACAGCACTCCTCAGCCTCGCGCACCAGTTTGCACCCACTCAACTCTCCTACTCCTCCCGCCTGCACTAAATACCTAATCTTTCTCTCCTGATGCTAGTCTGACTTGTTTGGGGGGGATTTTATATCCTATTTTTCTTTTTCTTTATCATTATCTTCAGTTTTCAACTCTTTTTCTTGATTATGTTACTCTTTTTTTCTATCCCTTATTTCATATCAGAGCAAGCGTGATCTTTTATCATCTCATTTGTGTTACTTTACTTTTTGTGAAACTGTTCACCTCCATACCTGCTCCCTTCATTCCTAAATAAAGCCTAAAAATCTTGAGATCTGCTCTTTCTCTAACTGCACAAAATACCCCAGAATCCGGAGATGGTTTTGCCTGGATATTTCAAACTGTGACCCATATATGATGAAATACATGTTGGACACTCTCCAATCACAGCATTGTAAGATTTCATATCTGCAGCGTATCTTATGTCCAGATTGGGACCACATTAATACTACCAGAATATGGAGTTAAGATATTTTTCCGATATGATTGATGCCATATTTTGAATGGCACACACATCACATTTCTGCTGTCGGCATATCACATGATACTACGGAAATGAGTGACTTTGTCTCATTGCCAAATACACTTGATAGCATACAGTATATTAAGTGAAACACACATCATCACACATCACATATTCATCACTTTACTAAAAGGAAGTCAATAAAGAATGTGGATAACAGGTTTAAGGGATTTATTGCATATTTTTAGCATTAATATGAATGTGCAGGCATGTGCTGTTTTAGTGCGTACACACATACATTTCAGTATGTGTGTGTGATTGTGCGCTGGTCCCCGTATAAATGAGTACCGGTTGTGTTTTGATGGAGAGAGCGATTCATTAATATTCATGAAGAGAGAAAAACATCAATGGAATACTTGACTCTGCCCTCACAGGAAAGTCAGTTCTTGTGTGTGTGTGTGTGTGTGTGTGTGTGTGTGTATGGTTGTGTGCTACAGAGAGGAAGACAGTGGTGAGTGACTGTCTGCTTGTCTGCGTAAAGCTGCTACAAGTACTCATTTTCTCAATGTTCAGATACTGCTGGTTATCAACCAAATTTCTCCCAGCATGGGTAAACTAAAGCAAAGGCGCAATGGAACGAGTTGGCCATGTGTCCCTGCTACATTAAGTACAGGGACTTTAAAATGGATTTGATTGTGAAAAACCAGGATCTCGCCTCCAGATAAGGATGGCAATGCTGATGTCAGTTTGTCCAACACTTTGGTCTACAAAAAGTGAATATTGATGAATATTGATGAATCTTACTGTCCTTGGTTATCCCCCTGACATTTCCACTAACTAATCAGGTACATTTTTGCACAAAAAATCTAGTTAGTAGATTTTGAAAATAATGTACTGAGCACATTCAGGAAGAGGAACCCTTTTAACTCAATGACCCCATTGCATTTTCTACAAGATGAATCATCAATTTGTAGTTTATTCTTTCCTGTACTTTTGTATTATTTGAACTTTGCAGGATATTGGCAACTGGCAACTAACTTTGGGATGCTTTCACTACTAACCTGCATGGTTGGGATCAAACAAACTCTGGTGCATTTGCCTGTTTGGTTCGTTTGGGCTGGTCTGAGAGCTGTTAATGAAAGACTGGTGGAGACTAAACAACCACACCTTAAAAAAAAGGTTTGCAATCCGCTTCCAAAAGAACTCTGGTGCGGTTTGTTTTTGTTGTGAAAGCTAAACGGACCAGCCACAGGATTTTATGACAGTAGATATATGATTTTAGTTGGAATTCAAAAGCTAAACTGCTTTTAAATCTCATAAATGATCTGTATAAGCAATAAATATATTTATGCAAATCATTTGGTAACCATGCAGTGCAGGGATTTTTTTAGCTGATCATTCAGAACGTGAAAAGGAGTTAAAACAGAGGTCTGTTGTGCTTTTGTCCTGTTCCATGGATTTTGGCAGTTCCTCATTATTCATAAAATGAGGTTGAGTTGCAGACTAGAATAATGCTCTTTATGACATGTGACAGTCACAGCTTGGCATGTGTTGTTTTCAGTTAGTTGCCATTCTCAAGAGGGGGGGGTCTTATGTAATATTATTCCAAGCATTACCAAATGAACATAATATTTGTTAAATGCAAAAATGTATTGGCTACCTCACAGCTTTTCTGAGTTGCATGAACAATGACAAAAATCCAGCTGCTCTAGAAGAAGAGATGAGTTTTAATTCTAAGAGTTTTAAAAAACACTTATGTTTACACAGACTTCACTGAGCACAATATTTTTGCATAAACAAAATGCAGCTGATGTACTCTCAGTCCCTCAGCTCAGACAGTCCAGTTATGGACTGGCATCACAATGATAGTATCAAAGTAAAAGGACGAGTTGGATTTTGTGTTTCCCAGTCATCTTTTCTCCTTTTCACACTCTTTTCAACTTGACTTATCTTCTTCTCAGCTGTCACCTTCTCTTCCATCACCTGTGCACGTGTGTGTGCGTGTGTAGGACATATAGAGGAGAGCTGGTGCACACCTGCACAGTGTGAACTGTCCACAGGGAAGGATGGAAGTAGTGTCCACACTCACACACTGATCCTACTCACACAGGAAGAAGACAGATAAAGTGTTAAGACAGAGAAAGGGAGTATAGGAGAGAAAAGCGCATTTATGCATACTAGAGAAATTTCAGTAAGTATGTGTGTGTGTGTGTGTGTGTGTGTGTGTGTGTGTGTGTGTGTGTGCATGTCTGAGTGGTTGTGCATGCGTGCATTCATTAGTCATGCAGGCAGTGTGGGTCAGCTGTCAGTGAGTTCTGACACCCCACTGTCAAGGGCCAGTGATGGAAAAGCTGACACACACACACAAACTGAGCACTGCAGTACAAGCATGTTGAGAGATCAGATGGCTGGTATATTTCACTCTCTGGTTGAGAAGGAAAGATATGGAAACTCATGGGACAGAAAAGGACATTCTCTGCACAATATGTCACAATGTGAGTTGTTTGGTTTTTTTACATGCAAGCAGCAAACTTCAGACTGACAGGTTTTACACTCAACTGGTTCTCCTTTTTTCTAATTTCTTAATGGAATTTACTGTATGCAGGTACGTTCTTTTGATTAGACTGATAAATCAGCGGGGGATGATATATTGACCAATATTAGCTCATTGCAGATACACTGTATTATGTCAGCCAATAAGTAATAAGAAATTGCAGTACAGAAATGACAAAAATATGTTTGCGATAACTTAGAAAGAGAGTGACATTACATAGTTTGTCCTATGATATGTCATATTATGAAATTAAATTAATGTGATGTCCTGTTAAAATTAATTAAATTACAACATAAAAAAGAAATGCATGTCAAAATGTTTTTATATTCTGTGTTAATGAAAAAAAAAGAATGTCAGCGGATAGTAGCAATCATATTTTATTACCTCTCAAGTAAGAGTATCAGCCTCAAAAATCCAGTATCTGTCAGGCTGTAAGTTATCACAAAAAGCCACTGCTATCAGGGGTACATAAAAGTTCATAAACAGTAATGTTGCTAGGCTTTATGTCCGGCTCCATGAAGCTGTTTTCTCAAAATATAGTTTATTAAATTAGGACCAAGACAGTCTCAACTTTCTGCTAGGCTTCTACACTTCTATATCACATTTACCCCAATGAATGAACCAATTTGGAAACTCATACATTGCAAGCATCCTCAGCTATGGTTTTTGCCCAGTTTAAGCAAAACATCTGCTGGCCACGATCCCCACTCCTCAGCCCCAACAACAGGCCATTGTCACAGCACACATTTTAACTTGTTACAGCAACTACCAAAATTAATGATGGATCAGTTCCATTTAAAGGAATAGTTTGACATTTTGTAAAAACTACAACTTGACATTTTCACGTTTCTTAAAAAACGAGATATACCGGTTATTTAGTGAGCTTTAGAGGTGCTGGTAGAATTTTTTTCTTTTCCTCTTGGTTCAAGTGTTTATGCTAAGCTAAGCTAATCACCTCCTTGCTCTATCTCTATCTCTATCAAAAAAGTGAATAAGCATAATGAAGTAGCATACACATAGTTAAGGCATTGGAACTAGCATATCTTAATAGAGTGCAGCCATTATTAATTATGAATGACGCCTCAGTTTTTCCTGCAATAACATGCATCAAAATATTTACTGTGAAAAAGGCCAATGGCTGCGTGAAAATGTTGCTTAATTTGGTTAGTTCTCCCTCATCTCTTATATTGCTAATTGCAATAAGTGAGCAGCAGCTATCCCCAACTTCTACTTCTGTTCCTCTGTCACCTGATCAGTACCTGCCAGCACACCTTTGCTGACTGGCTACCTGTTGCTGAAGTTGTTTCTGAACAGAAACTAAGTAAACTGCTTTTTTACCCATACCTGTTCTGCTGTTGCATCCATTAATTATACAGGAACAGTAATTTTCAAAAAACAATGCGTCTTTGTTGTTTATTTAATATTTCTGTTTTTAGCTGGATATACAAACACCTTTTCCCATAAGCTCTATACTATGTCATGCTACATCACTGACCTGACAGAAGAGGTGAGTCCATGGGCAAGTCAGTGGCCTCTGCTAATTCAGATATGGCTAAAAAGTTGAAAAAATAACATTTAGAGAAAGCGTTGGTGCATATGAAAGAAACCAAGTTACAGTACGATGATGTCGTTATATGTGCTGCTGTACTGCTAAAATTCATTGTGATGTGTAATTTTTATTGTGTACTAACAAATTAATATTTTTTTAAAAATGTGTTAAGATCATAAAGGATTCAAGTGATGTAATAGATAGATTCATAGATAGAGTCATTTATTTTAGAATCCATTGATCCATTAACTTCACCCGCTTATCCTTGGGGGGAGGGGGTGTACACCCAGGACAGGTTGCCAGACAAACACAGGGCTGACAAATGCATACACTTTTTCACTTTTTTCAGACAGACCGAAAAAAGAAATGCTAAATTCTATTGAGGTACAGAAGCTAGTGGAACAGCAACTAGCACAGAGGTGACGTCTGAACTTTGGTTCTGTATTTAGTATTTAGTCAAACACACACATATACATATATATAAAAACTTTGTCCTTCACCCTCCGCGGGTGCTCTCATCCTTCGAGCTCGGGTCCTCTACCAGAGGTCTGGGAGCTTGAGGGTTCTGCGCAGTATCTTTGCTGTTCCTCGTACTGCACTTTTCTGGACTGAGATGTCTGGTGTTCTTCCAGGGTTCTGCTGTAGCCACTCCTCCATATAGCAAGGAGGTGCTCACTGATCCACACCACCAGGATCTACAGCTCTGACATTGGGATGTCATTCGGGCTTGAGAAGTGTAGTCGAATGGTGACAAAGAGAGGGAAGGTAGTCCACACAGAAGGGGTCTCACTCCCAGAAGGAACAATAGCAGACATTGAGGATGGTTACAAGTATCTTGGAATACCACAGGCAAATGGCAACCTCGAAGAGGTAACAAGGAAAACAACAACTGCCAAATACCTCCAACGAGTAAGGCAAATCCTAAGAAGTCAGCTCAATGGCAAGAACAAGTCCCAGGCAATAAACAGCTACGCCCTGTCAGTGATCAGATACCCTGCAGGAATAATAAGATGGCCAAAGGAAGAGATACAGACTACAGACGTTAAGACACGAAAGCTCCTCACCATGCATGGAGGGTTCCATCCCAAATCCAGCACCCTGATACTGTACGCTAGCCATAAGGAAGGCGGCCGTGGACTAGCGAGTGTGAGAGCCACTATCCACAAGTACATCAAAGATAAGGCCCCAACAGATGACGTGCTCAGTGAATGTCTCAGACAATAGGGAACAGAGGAAGAGGTGCTGGAGGAGGGACCATCATGGGAGGACAAACCCCTACATGGGATGTACCACCGGAACATAACTAAAGTGGCTGATATCAAGAAATCCTACTAATGGCTAGAGCGAGCAGGACTGAAGGACAGCACAGAGGCACTCATCATGGCTGCACAGGATTAGGCCCTGAGCACCAGAGCAATAGAGGCCCAGATCTACCACACCAGACAAGACACAAGGTGTAGGCTGTGCAAAGAGGCCCCTGAGACAATCCAGCACATAACTGCAGGGTGTAAGATGCTGGCAGGGAAAGCATACATGGAGCGCCGTAACCAAGTGGCTGGCATACTGTACAGGAACATCTGCACGGAGTATGGACTGGAAACCCAGAGGTCAAAGTGGGAAACACCTTCAAAGGTGGTAGAGAATGACCAAGCCAAGTTCCTGTGGGACTTCCAGATTCAGACTGACTGAGAATGGTAATGGCGAACCAACCAGACATCGTGCTGGTGGACAAACAGCAGAGGAAAGCCCTTGCGGTTGATGAGGCAATACCAAGTGATGGCAACATCAGGAAAAAGGAACACGAGAAACTAGAGAAATACCAAGGGCTCAGAGAGGAGCTGGAGAAGGCTTGGAAGGTAAAGGCAACAGTGGTGCCCGTGGTCATCGGAGCACTCGGGGCAGTGACCCCCAAACTGGGGTCACTGCCACTGAGTGGCTACAGCAGATCCCTGGAAGAACACCAGACATCTCAGTCCAGCAAAGTGCAGTACTAGGAACAGCAAAGATACTGTGCAGAACCCTCAAGCTCCCAGGCCTCTGGTAGAGGACCCAAGCTCGAAGGATGAGACCACCCGCAGGGGGTGAAGGACAATGTTTTTTGTTATAACATTCTCTAATCTGAGAACATTAGTTAAAATTTTAAAAGCTGCATAAAGGTAAGATATATTGCATGGCTATTCTATTGGATTGGATTTTATTAAACTAAGCAGCCTATGCCTAATATGATGGCAATTCAAGGTTATTTGTTTGCATAAGTTATAATGCTATGTTTTCACAATCAATTTTTATTAAGAGGTGAGAAGTTGAGAAAAGACAATGAGAGTGAGAAGGAGAGAGGACTCAGTGGGTGAAGCTGGCTTGGATGTTCTTCCTGCTGCCAAATCACACATTTCTGTCCTCTACCACCATCCTCTGTTTCTTTTTAATCCATCCCCCCCTCTGTCTCTTCCTCCTGCTCTCGCTTCCTCTCTCCAAATCACTGTCCTCCACCTTCCCATTTATACTATCCCTCTTTATTTCTCACATCATCACTTCTGTAATCCTTTCATTCATTCCTCCTCCCTTTCATCTCCTTTTCTCCTTTCTAAATTCTTCCATGTTGACCTGTAGCTGTCTCCCGCTCCTTTTTTAAACTATCCCTGCTCCTTTTTACTTTTCTGTCACTTTCTTGTACCCTCTTTCACCAATAGTTATTTTATAATTTTGTTTAACTTCCTTTCCTTTCACTCCTCACACCCTTTTCCTTAATTTTTTTTAAAATCTTTATATGTCCTACAAGGCCATATCTCCTCCATCACACTGTTTGCAGTCCTGTATTGAGGGTTTTGCATGTTAAAAAATCAGAATTTGTAGAATCTATTACACATACACACACACAAGCACACACATACAGGGTCAAAGTCCAAGGTTTAGACATGGATATGTAATCAGTCCTCAGGCAATGAAGAAACAGGTGTATGTGGGTATTTGTACCTGTGTGTATAGGTGTTGTTGTGTGTGAGGAAGTGAGGCAGGACAGAGTAACAAGGAGGGAGGGTCAAATGTTACTTGTGTGACCCTTGATAATTAGCTTCATAGGTTTCTCTACCCTCCTATCCTCCTGGGAGAAAGAGGGGAAGAGATAGACTGCAGCAGAAAGAAAAGTACAGGGAAACTGCATCATCATTAATTGGTAAAACCTGCTAAAGCTTTCACCTTTTATTTATGTAGATAATTTGAAATGCTGAAACAGCAGACAATAATATGTTTTTGGACAAACAGAAAAAGACTTATCATAATAGAGGATAAAGTTATTTCTATAGAATTATACACCCTAAAAGTTAAACTGTCCAAAACAGAAAAAGGTCAATTTAACAAATGGTTAAAGTTTAAAAAAGAGGAGAAAGCTAATTGCTTTGTCTACAGGTTCTCTCTTTGTCTACAACAAATTTTACTGCTGCCCAACGCAACATGCTTCTCATTCTCTTCTAAAAATCCTTAAAGGAAAGAAACACATTTGTTAGAGCTCAAGGATAAATGGAAACAAGAAATTCTACAAGAAAATCCACAGGGCACCTTAAAAAGGTTATAGCATTGCACTTCTATAACATTGCCAGATTCACAATGGACAGTTTAAGAAATAGGGTAAAACTCAATGCAGCAGAACCACGGATATCGACTTTTTATTCCACACATTCTTCTTCCTTGTCAAAAACTGGCGCCTACAGTACCCACAATGCAACAGTCGACAGTTGCAATTTTTCTACCTCTGTATATTCTGTATATAACTCTCACATCACTGTGTCCTCATGTGTTATAGTCAAGGCTTTAAAAAAAGCCTATGTATAGACTCTGTATATATTCTAGTCTATAGCAACAACATTCTTTCCACCCCTGCAAATATTCTGTGTATATATATATATATATACAATGGTGTAAAAAAGTGTTTGCCCCCTTCCTGATTTCTTATTTTTTTTGCATGTTTGTCACACATGTTTCAGATCATCAAAGAAATTTAAATATTAGTCAAAGATAACACAAGTAAACACAAAATGCTTTTTAAATGAAGCTTGTTATTATTAAGGGAAAACAAAATCAAACAAAACCTACATGGCCCTGTGTGAAAAAGTTATTGCCCCACCTGTTAAAACATAACTTAACTGTGATTTATCACACCTGAGTGATCTAGCCACACCCAGGCCTGATTACTGCCACACCTGTTCTCAATCAAGAAATCACTTAAATAGGACCTGCCTGTCAAAGTGAAGTAGACCAAAAGATCTTCAAAAGCTAGACATCATGCCGAGATCCGAAGAAATTCAGGAACAAATGAGAAAGAAAGTCATTGAGATCTATCAGTCTGGAAAAGGTTATAAAGCCATTTCTAAAGCTTTGGGACTCCAGCGAACCACAGTGAGAGCCATTATCCACAAATGGCGAAAACATGGAACAGTGGTGAACCTTCCCAGGAGTGGTTGGCCGACCAAAATTACCCCAAGAGCGCAGCGACGACTCATCCAAGAGGTCACAAAAGACCCCACAACAACATCCAAAGAACTGCAGGCCTCACTTGCCTCAGTTAGGTCAGTGTTCATGACTCCACCATAAGAAAGAGACTGGGCAAAAATGGCCTGCATGGCAGAGTTCCAAGACGAAAACCACTGCTGAGCAAAAAGAACATTAAGGCTCATCTCATTTTTGCCAGAAAACATCTTGATGATCCCCAAGACTTTTGGGAAAATGCTCTACGGACTGATGAGACAAAAGCTGAACTTTTTGGAAGGTGTGTGTCCCATTACATCTGGCGTAAAAGTAACACCGCATTTCAGAAAAAGAACATCATAGCAACAGTAAAATATGGTGGTGGTAGTGTGATGGTCTGGGGCTGTTTTGCTGCTTCAGGACCTGGAAGACTTGCTGTGATAAATGGAACCACGAATTCTGCAGTCTACCAAAAACTCCTGAAGGAGAATGTCCGGCCATCTGTTCGTGACCTCAAGCTGAAGCGAACTTGGGTTCTGCAGCAGGAAAATGATCCAAAACACACCAGCAAGTCCACCTCTGAATGGCTGAAGAAGAACAAAATGAAGACTTTGGAGTGACCTAGTCAAAGTCCTGACCTGAATCCTATTGAGATGCTGTAGCATGACCTTAAAAAGGCAGTTCATGCTCGAAAACCCTCCATTGTGGCTTTTCAACAATTCTGCAAAGATGAGTGGGCCAAAATTCCTCTATACCGCTGTAAAAGACTCATTGCAAATTATCGCAAATGCTTGATTGCAGTTGTTGCTGCTAAGGGTGGCCCAACCAGTTATTAGGTTTAGGGGGCAATCACTTTTTCACACAGGGCCATATAGGTTTGGATGTTATTTTCCCTTAATAATAACAACCTTCATTTAAAAACTGCATTTTGTGTTTGCTTGTGTTATCTCTGACTAATATTTAAATTTCTTTGATGATCTGAAACATTTAAGTGTGACAAACATGCAAAAAAATAAGAAATCAGGAAGGGGGCAAACACTTTTTCACACCACTGTATATTATTCTCATATGACTGTAAATTCTGTACAGCATTGACAGTGACCCTTTCCCCGCTGCATTTGCTACTTCTACTTGTTTATTAATATTATAGTAGATTTATCTTTGTCTTATTTGTATGAACAAGCACCAAGCCAAATTCCTTGTATGTGTAAATGTACTTGGCCAATAAACCTGATTGTGATTCTTTCTTTTTTTCATATTGGGGAAAGCTGCTCACATGTTGGGGTAGTACTGTTGTACTGAAGCCTGTGTCCGCCAGGGTTACACTAGAGTTGCAAGTACTAGCATCGCCTGTGCCTTCATTAAAATTACCATTATGTCTAGATGTCAATCTGAAAGCACAACACTGAATACTACTAAAATAAAATTAACATGTATGGTAACTTTATAGTATGGACAATGAGAATGACAAAATTATAGGTAGACTGTAAACATATTGTACATGAAGAATCCATCAGGACCTCCAGCAAATTCCAGGTGCTGCCAAACAGATAGGACCTGAGCCACATGACCTCCTTATGGAGACCTGGAAAGAGTACAGTCAACACAACACACAAGAGGCAAAGCTCAAGTACACCAGATAGGCGAAAGGAACAGACACACAGAGGTGTTACTTGATCAAACTGGTATCTATGTCGAGCAGGCCCATTGACAAGCATCTCAGTTTTATCAGAATTTAGGAGCAGGAAATGACATCTGGTTTTTCCACAGCAGACAGGCAGGCCCCTAACTTAATAAATTGGGTATGATCATTCGCCTTTACAGGCACATACAGCTGAGAATCATCAGCATAGCAATGGAAATTATTTCCATAGTTTTACTATAGGAAACACACTGTGTTCTTTTAGATAAGTAACACTTTAACCACCTACGACACTGTCTTATCTGTTTACACTCTTGTACCTTGTACCTTTGCTAGCTGCTTCAATCTGGGATTTACTGTCACAGGGCCAGAGGAACAGCAAAGGCCACAGTATGCTGTGAAGTTCTGAGCAACAACAGCATGAAGCCGTCTATTTGCAATGGTATTTGCCCACAAAAGATGCTCACCTGAAGGACCGACCATCAGATTTTTTTCAGAGAAAATTCAACAAATTACAACAACGAAAGCCGACCATCAAGAACAGTGCAACTCCCATCTCAAAGGCTCAAGAAGCGTCTTATCCCACAAGCTTGCGTATCACAATCACTTTTATTACCCCTAGCAAAGGAGATGACTCGTATTATGTGTTGCGAGAAGGCTAGTAAACTGCTTGATCTAGCCCCCCTGTCCAATAATACAGCATCTCGTAGAATTTCATATATGGCAGAGGATGTCAGACGTAGCCTAGTAGAGTACATAAAAGCAAGTAGATGCTTTTCCGTCAAGTTAGATGATACGACGGATGTGGTCGATCAGACCTTGTGAGCAGTTTCATGTAGGATTGGTAGAATCTCCCAAACTCGGCAACCCACACCAGAACAATCTAGATGGATAAATAGCACTATAGGTAAGTGGAAAAATATGTATTTTTGATTTTGAGGTGAACTGTCTCCTTAAACACATTTATTAAGGAGAATGGCATTGACTGGACCAAATGCGTTGGAGTTTGTACAGATGGAGCAAGAGCCATGACTGGGCAAAACAGCAGTGTAGTGGCACGGATATGACAGATAGTACCCAATGTCAAGGCTGGGAACGTCTCCGCTTTTGCAACTTTGGAGATCTGTCTGGAGCTGTGTTCATCTGACACTTCAGTTCACGATGCATTAGCTTAGCACCTCTTATCCATGGCAGACCAGTCCTGGCCTCACTTCCCAGTTGAGGCCAGGCCTGAGTGTATCAGAGACCCCTTTTCTGTTGACACAACACATATGCCATATGATCTGACAGGTGCTGAACAGGAGAAGCTGCTTGAATTATCAATGGACAGCACTCTGGTGTTGGAACTGAAATAAACATCCCTTCTTAACTTTTGGATCCAACAAAAGCATGAGTACCCAGCACTCTCATTGAAGGCTGTACAGTTTTTGATGCCGTTTGTCACAACCTATCTTTGCGAGAAAGGCTTTTCTGCTCTCAGTGCCACGAAGACCAAGTACCACAGCCGAATGGATGCAGAGCCAGATCTGCGGCTTGTGCTGACTGCACTCACACCTTACATTCCAAGACTATGTCAATCCAAACAGGCTCATCCATCTTACTGAAATGGTACGTGTATTATTTGTATACATTGTGTGTGTATATGTGTAGTATTATTATTATTATTGTTATAGGCGAGGTTGCTCTTTCATTGTTACATTGTTGGTATCTGTAGTGGGAAGTGGTACTTGGGAAATTTGGTTTGGTACATGGTCTGAAAAGTTTCTGATCTATGATGTCAAAAGTCGCACTGAGATCCAGTAATAGAAGCACAGAGGTGGAATCTGAATCCATAGTAGCCAATCTCTTCCATTGTTAGTCAATTACAGTTTGAGTTCTATTTTTATGTGCTGCATTTCTCGGGGGAACATCTTTGATGTAATTAGTTTTCAGGAGTTAAACAGAAGGCTTGTCTTCTGCTCAGTAACTAAGAATCAAAGCAGTACACCAGTAATAGGTCCGAGTGTTTGAGAAAGGTCCATCTTTTGAGAATTCATAAATGTACGACTTGTCGTTCTGTCATTGACATGTAAGAATAGGCTGTATTGCGATAGCCCTGAGAATGCAATGCACTGCAACTTAAGAAGACACATTCAAATGGACAAAACACAAGCAAATTCAGAAACTCGGTGCAAAGAGAGATAACACAATCGAATACATAATACAAGTGTGGTAGTTTTGGTGTTATCACTTCCTGTTTTATTTTGGTAGTAGTCTCTTTCCCTTGTGTGTCTTGTGTTTTTACTTCCTGTCTGTGTTTTCCCTCCAGTTTTGATTGTTGGTCCTCCCTTGATTGTTTGCACCTGTGTCTCGTTGTCTCACCTCCCCTTGGGTATTTAGTCTGGGTCTTTTCTTTGTTCTGGGTCGGATCATTGTTGTACACATGGTGTTGTTCCTTGCCAAGCCCTTGACTGTGAGTTTATCTTGGATTCTTTGTTCTCCGGTGACTCTTGGATTTTGGACCATTTTTGGATTTTGGATTTTGTCTGCTCATTACCTGTCTGCTCACCTCTGCCTGTTCTTGCCTGCATTCCACCCAACAATAAACACGGTAGTTATTCGGCTACTTCACCCTGAGACCGCTTCTTTGTCATCTGCTTTTGGGTCCACATACATCTCTATTTAGCACCTCGCCACACGACAGAATGATCCGACCAAACAAGGACCCAGCAGGTAAAGACCCGGAGGTAGCACCCTACCACTTAGCACTGGCTAACAGAGAGATTCTGCTAGGCCAGCATGAACACTTACTCCAGTTTCTGACAGACAGCCATCAGGCCATGGTTTCCCAAATCATTCAGGGAACCCAGCAGGTCTCCCGACTCACCACCCAGCTCTCGACAGCCGGCACTGCCTCGCCTCCAGATTCCGGTCACTCTCCATCGCTCCCGGTCTCTGCTGGATGGCTCCAGCCATTCCTCCCTGTCTCTGCTGGATGGCTCCAGCCATTCCTCCCTGTCCTCGCCTCCGCCGCTGGATCGCAGCCGCACCCTGTCCTCGCCTCCGCCGCTGGATCGCAGCCGCACCCTGTCCTCGCCTCCGCTGCTGGATCGCAGCAGCCTTCGCTCCCTGTCGCCGCTGGATCGCAGCCGCACCCTGTCCTCGCCTCCGCCGCTGGATCGCAGCAGCCTTCGCTCCCTGTCGCCGCTGGATCGCAGCCGCGCCCTGTTCTCGCCTCCGCCGCTGGATCGCAGCCGCACCCTGTCGTCACTGCCGCTGGATATCAGCCGCACCCTGGACTCTCCGCCGGACCTCAGCAGCCCCCTGGACCCCCTGCTGGATCGCAGTCAACTTCTTTCCCGGCTGGATCGCAGCAGTTCCCTGAACTCTCTGCTGGATCGCAGCCGACTCGTTTCCCGGCTGGATCGCAGCAGCTCCTTACTCCCAGGCCTGAGGTTCCGAAGACAGCACCATGTCCGGAAGTCCAGTCGCCAGTGCCATGTCCTGCTGCCATGCCGGTTCCAGTCCCTGCTGGGTCGCAGCAGCCCCTTGCTCCAGTCCCTGCTGGGTCGCAGCAGCCCCTTGCTCCAGTCCCTGCTGGGTCGCAGCAGCCCCTTGCTCCAGTCCCTGCTGGATCGCAGCAGCTTCTTGGTCCAGAGCCGGCTCCATGTCCAGCCATCCAGCCGCCGGCTCCCTGTCCCGAGGCCCAGCCGCCGGCTCCCTGTCCCGAGGCCCAGCCGCCGGCTCCCTGTCCCGAGGCCCAGTCGCCGGCTCCAGATCCAGCCACCTCACCACCCTGTCTTGATGTCCTGCCGTCGCCGGCTCGCCATCCTGACGTCTCATTGCCAGTCCCCGGCCCCGCTGTACCGCCATTGGTCCCTGAGTGGATGGTCAGGCCTCCAGAAAGGGTCAGTGTCAGCCGCCCGCCTCCAGAGACTCTCGGTCTTCGCCGCCAGCCTCCCGGAAGGGTCAACGTCAGCCGCCGGCCTCCAGTGACTCTCCGTTGTCGTCGCCGGCCTCCAGTGACTCTCCGTTGTCGTCGCCGGCCTCCAGTGACTCTCCGTTGTCGTCGCCGGCCTCCAGTGACTCTCCGTTGTCGTCGCCGGCCTCCAGTGACTCTGTGTTCGTCGCGGCCTCCAGAAGGGCTCCGTCTTTGTCGCCGGCCTCCAGTGACTCTCCGTCTTCGTCGCCGGCCTCCAGAAGGGTTCCGTCTTCGTCGCCGGCCTCCGGAGATCAGCTCTGAGGTCCCCAGCTCCGCACCTGTCCAGCCCCCGGGCCGTCCGCCCGAGGTCCCCAGCTCCGCACCTGTCCAGCCCCCGGGCCGTCCGCCCGAGGTCCCCAGCTCCGCACCTGTCCAGCCCCCGGGCCGTCCGCCCCAAGTCTCCCACCTGGCCATTGAATCCCTCCTCTGGACCCCCTCCGCCCACCCGAGATCCCCCTCCGGACCCCCTCCGCCCATCCTCCAGTTTTGATTGTTGGTCCTCCCTTGATTGTTTGCACCTGTGTCTCGTTGTCTCACCTCCCCTTGGGTATTTAGTCTGGTCTTTTCTTTGTTCTGGGTCGGATCATTGTTGTACACATGGTGTTGTTCCTTGCCAAGCCCTTGACTGTGAGTTTATCTTGGATTCTTTGTTCTCCGGTGATTCTTGGATTTTGGACCATTTTTGGATTTTGGATTTTGTCTGCTCATTACCTGTCTGCTCACCTCTGCCTGTTTTTGCCTGCATTCCACCCAACAATAAACACGGTAGTTATTCGGCTACTTCACCCTGAGACCGCTTCTTTGTCATCTGCTTTTGGGTCCACATACTTATCTATTTAGCACCTCGCCACACGACAACAAGCTGTGGCAGAAAATGGCGGCATGGGCGTAATCAGGAGAGTAAACAGTAACACACCTGCATGAATATGATTCGACATTACTAGCCACACAGATGTGAATGAGCCAGTCATTGTAAAGCATATTGCAAATAGCTGATGCTGATCAACCAATACAAGAGCAACTTCAGTGCTCTGCTTGAACTAATGCTATGCTTCATGGCATGGCATGGCAACTGCAATTTGTTTGTTGTAATCAGCGTTAGACAGGCAAACACATCCAACAAAGGAAAAAATGGGACCATCACCAATATAAGGATTTTCAGTTGAGGGTTTGATGTGAATATGATGTTAAAGGTGTTACAGTAATGCTCAGATAATCAAAGTAAAAGGGAAGTTTTACTGGGCACATGATGATCTACTACAGTACATAAAGTAGCAGCATTAACTGCCAATGTCAACACAGTTAACAACCAAAAAATACTTTGAAAGGTGACAGGTTCAAGAATTTGCATTTATATCCATGGAAAAGATTACAGTCTTATCCCTTGTCTAATAATGCAATTTATCCCCTCACATCATGGTACATACTGTATGACTGAACTCCATGAGGGCCCACAAGTCCGGAGGGTGGACATTTGTATTCAGCCAGATTCAGTAACAGATGAGAGGAGAGGGGGGCGGTCAGTGTGTTCTCATGGTTAAAGACCTATAAGGTACTGTGAGTAACATGCATGTTTCTAAAAGTGAGTAAACATCTAAAGGTATTTGAGATCGAATATCAAAATCTATGATTTCTTTTGTGAGTGTAGTGAAGAGTTGCAATAAAAGGTTTTGAGGATTTATACCAACATAAAAACCATCCTATTAAAATCCACTATCTGGGAATGAAACTCTTTCTAAATATGACTAGTCTCTAAATTCACAAACAATATAGCCTTAGAACCTTTTGGGCTTTTGTCTCAGTCATCCTGATCAATAGCAGATGCTTTATCTTGTATACTAAATTATTTGATTTCTTCCATAGATGGAATATAATCAAACCACATGTGCTTGGCTTGAAAGTACATTTGGATTTTTGAAACTCTTCTCCCTCAGAAAAACTGGGGGTGCTATGCCCTCGCTACTTGTCAGGAAATATCTTACGTTAGCATGGTTAAGGTAATCACACACACAGTAACTCAGGTTCAGTTCAGTTCAAGGTTGAAGGGTTGAAAGGGAAAGTTAATGTCAGCCCATTATACAGAAACCTCATCCTCCCGCATTATTTTCCACATATCTTGTCCTCTGAAAGCATCCTGACACACATTGACAGGTACGCACACACAAGCATGTGGACACAATTACACATGCATGCCAGTACACTGACAAACACTGACAAATATACACAAGCAAGCAAGGGCACAAAAAAGTGGGTGCACGCACATTCACATAACCTTCAACCCTGCACTCCCTGTCAGGTCAACCTTTAATGATGCTGAAGAGCAGGAGAGGGAGACAGGAAGACAGAAGGAGTGAGTGTGAAATGGTGTGAAATATTGCTTCTCCAAATGAAGTTGTGGTAATCCATTTTTAGGCAGTGAAGGAGGGATGAGGGAAGTATAGAGGGGAGGGAGGAGGGACGTAAATTCTGAATGCAGCATGTTTTTAAAGAGAGAAACCTGCATAATTTCTGGCAGATGACTGGCAGGAGAGGGCGTGGAGGGAAAGGAGAACAGGGAGCGAGAAGGAAGCGAACATAAAGGAAGTGAGAATGAGAGAGCCTGAGATTTTGTAAACCCCTCAATATGTCATTTGTAGTAGAGGTTTCTGTAGGACACTAAACTGGAAAACTGAGAATGTTAAACCAGTAGCTTCACAGACACAGAGACAGTCTCTATTTATAGTATCTATCCAAACATTCATGCAAGATCGGTTCCTGCCAAAAAGTATATCGCCATCGGGGCCTGCAGCCTTGTTTGAGTGGAGCTTCATCAGCTGTCATCTCACCTGGTCAGGACAGCTGATGAAGCTCCACTCAAACAAGGCTGCAGACCCCGATGGCGTTAGCCCCGGGGTGCTAAAAACCTGTGCCCCCCAGCTATGTGGAGTCCTTCAACATAACATCAACCTGAGCCTGAGTCTTCAAAGGGTCCCCATTCTGTGGAAGACATCTTGCCTCGTTCCTGTGCCGAAGACGCCACGCCCCAGTGGCTCCAAGGACTACAGACCAGTGGCACTGACCTCCCACATAATGAAGACCCTGGAGAGACTAGTGCTGGAACAGCTGCGGCCCATGGTCAGACCCCTCCTGGACCCCCTTCAGTTCGCCTACCAGCCCCGGCCGGGAGTTGAGGACGCCATCATCTACCTGCTTAACCGCATCCACACCCACCTGGACAGGCCGGCAAGCACGGTGAGGATCATGTTTTTTGACTTCTCCAGTGCTTTCAACACCATCCGGCCTGCCCTGCTGGGAGAGAAGCTGGCAGCGATGCAGGTGGATGTCCCCCTTGTGTCCTGGATTGTGGACTACCTGACTGGCAGACCACAGCACGTGCGCCTGCAGCACTTTGTGTCGGACAGCATGGTCAGCAACACTGGGGCCCCTCAGGGGACTGTCCTCTCTCCCTTCCTCTTTACCATCTACACCACAGACTTCAGCTACCACACAGAGTCCTGCCACCTTCAGAAGTTTTCTGATGACTCTGCTGTGGTGGGATGTATCAGCGATGGTGATGAGACGGAGTACAGGGCTGTGGTGGGTCAGTGTGGACATTGTGGAGGACTACAAGTACCTGGGAGTACACTTAGATAACAAACTGGACTGGACCAAGAACACTCAAGCTGTTTACAGGAAGGGCCAGAGCCGCCTCTATTTTCTGAGGAGGCTGAGGTCCTTCAACATCTGCCGGACAATGCTGAAGATGTTCTATGAGTCTGTGGTGGCCAGTGCTATCCTGTATGCTGTTGCATGCTGGGGCAGCAGGTTAAAGGTAGCGGATGCAAACAGACTCAACAAACTGATCCGTAAGGCCAGTGACATTGTGGGGGTGGAGCTGGACTCTCTGGCGGTGGTGTCAGAGAAGAGGATGCTGGCCAAACTACACGCCATCTTGGACAGTGTCTCCCACCCGCTCCATGACGTGCTGGTCAAGCAAAGGAGCACCTTCAGCAGAAGACTCATCCCACCAAAAAGCACCACAGAGCGCCACAGGAAGTCATTCCTGCCTGTGGCCATCAAACTATTTAACTCCTCCCTCTAAGGGTTAGTCTGTTTGACCCTAGGTCACTAAACTGGACATTGAGCATTACATCTCCGCCATAATTAATAATAATTGTGCAATATTCTGTGTACTACTCCCGTGCAATATTTCCCATGTTATTTTTTTCTTATTTATTGTTATTGATATTATATACCGCTATTACTCTCGACAGTACATGCACCTCTGCTTATTACCATTACTTATTACATATTTGGTTACATTGTATTTTATACTGTACTTTCATCATCAACCAGTAAACCCACTTGGTACTCGACACTTAGTTTATCTTATACTATCTTATCTTATCTTATACTTATCTTATACTATACCGACCTGATACTTAATTTATTTTCTGACCTGTTTTATAGTGTTTATAGTGTATCATATCGTTTTCTAGTACTTTCTCCTGTGTGCACTGACGTAAAGGCAAGCTACTGTAACAAAGAGTTTCCCTACGGGGATCAATTAAGTATTTCTGATCTGATCTGAAGATAAAATTTTAAACTTCTCAACACTTTTGCGTGTATAAATGAGAACCACTGAAAAGGTTTTCAGTTAATATTTTTCAAGCTGTTTAGTTACCACTGTGGCCGTAGTACTAAGTAGAAAATAAAATCTATACATTTTTGTATGTTGTTACCCTCAACAAGGTTGAGAGATAATTACAATGATGTTAAAGCAATCTTGTGATGTTGTTCCATTGGCTAGCACCACTTTTTTTTCTTGCCGCGCAGTGTACAAAATTTGTTTGCAGACACAAAGCTTCTAATTAGATTCTGACTATTATTACCTTACCTACCTGATCTTATCTCTAAGGCTGAGCGGCTATACCTGCATGTGCATATTTTATAGCATTGTTTTAGAGTAAGAATAACAGTAGTCTACAGCCACGCTAGCAGTTCTGTGAGGTCAACCTGCTGGTGGCGCTAGATGAAAAGTCAAAAGAAAAGTTATTAGGATACATTGCCTAGGAACCATGTTTGTCTGTACCAAATCTATCGAGTAGATGTTGAGATATTTTACTGGATAAGTGAAAGTCAGAGGATCACCAAAGTAAACAGTATTCATCCTCTGGGCACGATGGATATCTGAACCAAATTTTATGGCAATGCATTCAATAGTTGTTAAGATAATTCACTCTGCTGCAAATGTGTCACTCAAAACCACAAACGAGAACGCTAGAGGAAAAGTCAGGGGATCACCAAAGTCAGTAGGATTCATCCTCTGGTGCCATTAATATCTGTACCAAACTTCATGGCAATCCATCCTGTAGTTGTTGAGATATTTCAGTCTGGAACAAAGTGCTTGACCAACCAGCATTGCCATCCCTAGAGCCACGCCACTAGCAAGGTTAATAATCATCAAATACAGTTTATGGCCTCTCTGACTTTATCTCCGAAACATCTAACATGAGCTGTCCCTCTGATGTACTCATTCCTGATCCTGTCCATCCTCGTCAGTCCCAAAGAGAACCTCAACATCTTAAGCTCTGCTACCTCCAGCTCTGCCTCTTGTCTTTTCTTCAGTGCCACTGTCTCTAAGCTGTACAACATCGCTGGTGTCACTACCGTCTTGAACACCTTTCCTTTCATTCTTGCTGATACTATTTTATCACACAACACACCTGACACTTTTCTCCACCCGTTCCAACCTGCTTGCACTCGCCTCTTCACCTCTTTTCCACAGTCTCCATTGCTCTGAACCGTTGACCCTAAATACTTAAAGTCCTGCACCTTCTTCACCTCTGCTCCCTGTAACCTCACCATTCCACCTGGGTCCCTCTCATTGACACACATGTATTCTGTCTTACTGCGGCTAAGCTTCATTCCTCTGTTTTCCAGAGCAGACCTCCATCTCTCTAGCTTTTCCTCCACCTGCTCCCTGCTCTCACTACAAATCACAATGTCATCCGAAAACATCATAGTCCATGGAGATTCCTGTCTAACCTCATCTGTCAGCCTGTCCATCACCAGAGCAAACAAGAAGGGGCTCAGAGCCGATCCTTGATGCAGACCCACCTCCACCTTGAACTCCTCTGTCACACCTACAGCACACCTCACCACGGTCTTACAGCTATCATACATGTCACAGCTCTGCACATCTCCCTTGTTCTTAAAAATTGGCACCAGTACACTTCTCCTCCATTCCCCGGGCATCCTCTCACTCTCCAAGATCTTGTTAAACATACTAGTCAGAAACTCTACTGCCACCTTCATGACATTCTTCCTTTTTCAACTTCCACCACTTGGTCCTCTGCTCTGCCTTTGTCCTCTTCATCTTCCTCACCACTAGAGACATTTTACACACTACCATCCTGTGTTGTCTGGCTACACTCTCCCCTACCACTACTTTACAGTCACTGGTCTCTTTCAGATTACAACGTCTACACAAGATGTAGTCCACCTGAGTGCTTCTACCTCCGCTCTTATATGTCACCCTATGTTCCTGCCTCTTCTGGAAGAAAGTGTTCACTACAGCCATTTCCATCCTCTTTGCAAAGTCTACCACCATCTGTCCTTCTGTGTTCCTGTCCTGAGGACCAAACCTGCCCATCACATTCTCATCACCTCTGGTCACTTCACCTACATGCCCATTGAAATATGCACCAATCACCACTCTCACACCTCTGGGGATGCTGTGCATCACTTCATCTAACTCATTCCAGAATTTCTCCTTCTCTTCTAACTCACATCCTACCTGTGGGGCATAACCACTCACGACATTGAACATCACCCCTTCAATTTCCAGCTTCAGACTCAACCTGTCTGATACTCTTTTCACCTCTAGAATATTCCTCACAAACTCCTCTTTCAGGATAACTCTGTTTCTCTTCCTATCTGACCCATGGTAGAACAACTTGAACACTGCTCCTAAGCTTCTAGCCTTGCTACCTTTCCACCTGGTCTCCTGGACACACAGTATGTCCACCTTCCTTCTCTGCATCATGTCAATCAACTCTCTAGCCTTCCCTGTCATAGTCCCAACATTCAAAGTCCCTACTGTCCGACTTACATTCTTAGCTTTCCTCTTCTCTCTCTGCCTACGAACGCACTCTCCTCCTCTCCTTCTTCGTCTTTGACCAACAGTAGTCCAATTTCCACCGGTACCCTGTAGGTCAACAGCACCGGTGGCGGTGGTGGGTTGTTAACCCGGGCCCCGACCGATCCGTTATGGAAGTCATTTTCACGATTCGCATTTTTAATTTGGCATGTGTTTTACGTCGGATGCCCTTCCTGACACAACCCTCTGCATTTATCCAGACTTGGGACTGGCACAAGAAGACACTGGCTTGTGCCCCTTGTGGTTGCATTAAATACAGTTTATAACTAAAGTGATAAAATGATAAAAATGTCCTAATTTCTACTACTGAATTAATAAAGGAATCTTCTATCATAATGTTACAATTTAACCTATACATAAAATAACAAATCTTGGTTCTGTCTGATAGCAGAACAATGTACATTATGTATATGTGACAGATATTGTAGTTAAAGCAACTAGGGTCCACAGCAGGTGGATGTTCATAAGTTTTGTTCCTTCATCAGCAATTTTCTGGCTGAGTGAACACCGTCCACCATGCTGTGGCAAGTGGGGTGCATCTACTGTCACAACCTTGAACGACTGTAATACTGAGCTGAGATGTGACAGGTTTTTATAATGCAACTAAATGCATGCTTAATTTACAGCATGTGATTGTATGTTTAAGACCAGTTTCCTAAAGTGCATAAAATCATCCACTGAGTTGCGTAGAGAGCAAATTGACAGCTATTGCATCAAACATTTTCACAGGGAGTGAAGAGGTTACTTAATTTTTTCAGTACATACTGGGAATGTCTCTGGATACAACCGCCAAATGTAGTCACCTTGGACACCTTGTAAACAGCCTCTTTCACAAAACAGCATCTTTGCCTCCTCAAGTTCGAGCCTGGAGCTTTGACTTTGACTAGGTATTCAGGTACTTGTGCGTTGTGTGTGTTCTCTGTATTTAGTTAGCAAAGCACCACCATAAGCAACCAGAAAATGTGTGTAAAATTAGAGGAAAAATGCAAGTACTTACCTATGTGGAGCTTATTTTATAATTATTTAATTTAGAGTACCTCTTCACCACTGCAAAGTGATGTGTGCATGAACAGATCCTATTCCAGGTTTTACTAAATGATACATTCCTCAAGAAGGAAAAAGGTAAGATACAATTCATTACCACTACATTCATGTGAAAGTGTGCAGGTAGCCTCTGATGTGAACTGCACGGTAACACATGCATATGCAAATTGAGGTCTTTCACAGAATGTTCCGAATGATATTTTTCCTCCATGTTAGAGAAGATTGCTATGTGATAACTGCAGTCTTTGAGGGGGATGCTCCTGCCGACGGACAGCTGCTAGGTGACAATGGTTACCCATTACAAATATGGCTGATTATGTCTTACAATCAGCCCACAACACAAAGGCAGTGATAAATAAATATGTAAAAAGCCAATGACATTTTATTGTACACCTGTTTGTCCACCTTTCCTAACCCTCCCAGACTGAACGGGAATATCATGGTGGTAAAGGCCCAGGTGATGGGCTGGTCAGGTGACACACAGGGACAGGATTCTTGTTGGTTCTCCATTCTGCGGCCTCGACTAACCTTCTACATTTTCTCTAAGGGCATGCCCGTCCTGCCAGGATTACAATCGCGGTACATTACTGAAAGGCTAATGTCCATCATCCCTCTTAGCCTTCTCACTAACTCCTTCTCTTCCCACAAGATTATTAGCTGATTTCTCACAAGGAACAGAACCACCAGAGGGTTGACAAAAAAATATAATATTTATTATTTAAGCCTTTTAAGATTTTAGCTTTAATTTATGTTGTAGCTCTCTCAACTACTCTCATTTATAGCTTGTGGGTGATACATTACATACATACTAGAGCCAGTGGGCTTTTAAAGTAGATAACTACTGTAGGCCAACCCAGTGCAAAGGACACCTTTTCTTATTTGGACATTAAGTATCACCTGGGTGTTTTGCTAAACAATATGTCTTTGTCTATGAAATATTGTACATTGCTTAATGGGCAGTTTCTCCAACTTGTCATTGCACTTGCGCGATTGAAATAGGGTCCATACATGTGTTTATGTTATTTGTTAGTGGATGGCTGTTAGCAAGCTAGCTATTTGTTGTAACTTAGTTGCTAAAGTGCACAATTTATTCTTCTCCTAGCGTTTTGTATCCGTTACCAAATGGCTACTGGTGCAATACCACCACCCTCTGGACTGGAATAGGGCCCACCCTGATTTGCATGTAGCCCGGATGGAATCAGATGTGTGATCCACCCAATGGAGACACATATATGTGGCTAAGCGCAAACCAATGTCTATCAAATCCCATCTGGATTTTATCCAGATATGAGACACTTGTTTTTTACACATGACCAAAGTATTTTAAAAACCTTGGCACAGTGTATGCAGCTTTTAAAGGGAGGGAAAAGCTGATTTGACCTACCAAGATAGACACTACCTTGTAATTCGCTCATAATTACTCTTAATTCAGTACAGTTTCTTGTGCTGCATCATAGCTGCATTGTATGACATTTGTCTCTCGATATCATCAAGGTTTGTTGGTTTACTGGATTGTGAGAGATCATAGGAAGATCACATGGGAATTTTTGTTTAAATGTAGATAGTTCTTTCAAAGATTGAGCTTATGGGTAGTCAAGATCAAAAGCACTGGCTTGTCGACCCTCTACGGGTGTGAGGGTGTCAGAGGTGACGCCCTCATGTCTGTGTCTGTGTACCTGCTTTGTTTTGACAAAGACTCGACATCGCTCCAGGCAAGAAAGAAAACACCAATCACATACACACAAAAACAGATACACACACACACACACACACACACATAGACATGTATGATACACACTTGTTTTCGCCCACACACACTCCCTCTTTATCGGTCTTATCTGACCCGTCTCTCCCCCGATCTCCTCCTGTGCTTTGAATGCAGCTTTGATAAGTGAACACTAAGCAGGAGGCAAAGAGGAGATGGTGGAGACTTAATGAGGAGAAGTGGGAGCTGATAAGGTGGTGGAAGAGGAGAGGGTAAGAAGGAGGACGGAGGAGGAAGGAAGGAAGTTGTAGAAAAGAGAACGAGAGAGAGGCGAGGGAAAGGAACTGAAGAGTGTGTGTGTGTGTGTGTGTGTGTGCTGTGTCCATGGTAGCGGTGGACACACACTGAGGATGGAGATTGGAGAAGGACAGTGGAGAGCACACCCACTCCTCAGAGCGAGGGATTGAAGCAGAGAGAACGAGGGGGGTGATGAAGGAGAAGAGAGATAACACTGAAGATGAGACAAAAGTGAGACACGTGTATGTGTCTATCTAGCAGGATCAGTCAAACTATCACCCATGTTTTCCCTTTACACACATACACACACTCACACAGCGATCAATCGCCACTTAGTGGAACACAATCCTCTCGCTGTGTTTTTGAAGTCTGATTACCAGCTGGGCGGAGATATAAAACTGCTCTATTTGTCCGTCTCTCTATTTATCTGTCTTTTTCTCTCTATCATATGCACACACACACACTCACACACACTTCTTCTCCGATAGGAAGGCTGTAGATGGATTTTCAGAGCTTTTAGGACTCAGCACAACGTCTACTGGAAATAAATGAATGAGGTGGCAAATGAGCTGTTGAAGACATTAGGTTAGTAGTTAGTAGTAGTTAGTTTTCGCAGCTCCGTAAGTCTTGCTCCATGCTAATTATCTAAGTGCCATTTGGTAGAGGTCTTTATCCAGAGTGGATTACAATACACTGGGAACTTCGTGCATCTCACTAGCAGTATAACCATAGGTGGTTTTATCATGAATAAAACTCTAATGAGAAAAGTGATTTATATCAAATTCCTAGAGGTAATCATGTGCAGAGGTGAGTCAAAGTATGTGAGAATTTTGGACCGAATGCTAAATGAATTTTGACCTCGCTTTATTTTGTGTACAAAGTGATCAATTATCTGGCTCCTCCCCCATTGAGAGAGTTCATATCACTGTGCCCAGAAAAAGGGAGGTCAACTAGGCCAACCAACAGAGGGGATTGTGTGATACAGCATAGATCTTGGCAGAGATGTCGCCTCCTGCCCAGGGACTACAGATGAAAATTAGCTAAGGTAGCTTTTGCTAGCTAGCATCACGAACCAACTGGTGCAGTCCATCAGACTAGCTAAGTTAGTAGCTAGTTAACTACCTCGCTGGTATTGTCCTTGGTAGAGTCTTTGTGACCGGTGTTTGTCCATAAGAACAGTAGCTTTAGCGCTGTGCAGAAATGCCTCGGCTTTGCAGTTTTTACAACTTTTCCACCACTGATGACCACCTACAGTATTGGACTGAATACAAGATCATAATATTTTTCAATGGAAACAACATTTTAAAAAGTGTGAATCATATTATATTCGAGGACAGTAAAACATACGGGGGATTTACCTTAGGCTTGAAGGGGAGTATTCAATGTTTTCTTATGCTTGCACTAATAGTGTCTGGGGAACATTATCCCATCAAGTTTTTGAAAAGGGATGTTGTCTTATAACCAGGATCATCTTATATTTGGGATACTACGGTAACTTTCTCTTAGCATGTTGCAACTGGTCACATTGCTTAGCACTATGTAACTTCAGAAAGATCAGAAAAGATCCTTAACTTGACTCGGTCAGTAGAATCCCTTTCATTTCTTCAAAAATTGATCTCTTCCAAGATTACTTTCTCACCTACGGAACATGCCATTAACATTTTGCACCTATAAACTTGTGGCACTTAACGTCAGGTGGAATTTGAAACTGAGTGTCGTTGTGGCACTTGTACTTGAAAGCTTTTGCTTGATCTGCTGTGGCTTGGATTGTACCACATCTGTGCATTGCTTTGGACGAAAGCTTCTGCCAAATGCATATTCGCATTTGTTGACAGTTACAGGGAGACAAAGTTGTCATCAACATTTCAGTGACAATAAGTCATATAGGGATGTGAACATGGGGCAGCATTCACACAGAAGTACTGACCCCTGCGGGATATCACATTCAATCCTAGAAAAGTCTGATACAGTATTGTTTTACAACATGCTGTTCTAACAGATAACAACAGATAACAGGTTTACTGTTCATTCTTTCATTTTGTTTTGTCAGATGAATTTAAACAATACTGCAGATGGTTTGGATGTCGTAATAGATATTAAAATTTAGCATTTACATATTTGGCTTTTTTAATACATAGTGCTGCTACTGTACTTTGTGTGCACCTTATGAAATGATTTTACAAAATGAATAAAACCATGAATCAAAAATTAAGGGAGAAATGGCATATAGAAATCACTAATTTGAGCTGAGATGCTCAAAAGAGCCATAATAACCAATTTTTATTCAGCTTTGTGAATCACTGATCAACCACCTGCTAAGATAATCAGAATGATGGTAAGTGTGAGTAATCAGGTCCTTAACTAGGCGTCGCCTTGATCTTGCAGTGATTCAGTTATGAAAAGACTAAATCGTTTTAGATAATAAAGCTTTGACAAATGGAAGATTTGTTTACAAGAGCCCTGACATTCAACTGAGAGAACAAAATGGATTTATCAGTTGTGACTGTGTGCAGAGTAGGTGCAGTTGAAAAGTGACTAGATTTTGCAGTTTGCAGTGTTGACACAGAGGAGTGAAACAGAGTGTCTAACAGATGCAGAGAGGAGTGCGGAAGCACAGAGGTACTAACAATGGGGAATGTACACTTCGAGCCAAGTTTAATTTGCAGTCTGAACCATCAACTGGTAGTTAAAATACAGACATGTTGTCATTTGAAAGAATATTACGGAGTGCTATGGGAGTTTTAAAAAATAGAAATATAATGTTAAAACAGGTCTGAAAAAACTAGGGCTGAAACTAACTAATATTTTCATTACTAATTAATCTGCCGATAATTTTCTCGATTGTTTAGTCCATGACATGTTGTAAAATAGGAAGAATAGGAAGAATTATAATGTCCTAGTGCCCAAGGTGACAACCGTCCAAAACCCAATGATATTCAAATTACGTTGATATAGAAAGCAGAAAATCCTCCCATGGGAGAAGCTGACAATACAAACCAGACAATGTTTGATATTTTTGCTTGAAAAATGCCAAATTATTCGATTAGATCAAATACTTGCCAATTCATGGGGTCAATTCACCAATTGACTAATTGTTCCAGTGCTGTTGAAAACCACCATAAATAAAGAAGGATAAAATCACAGTAAAATCATTAAAGAGGTACTGCCCACTTAAACATGTGTTTTGAGCTGTAAACAAAATTATATGACTGGACTTACCAAATTTATGAAAATCTGCATTTCATCTACACACGCCATCTACTGATTAAACCCCCCCCCCCCCCATCTTGCAAGGCCAATGCTGACATAGAGTCACAGTTTGGGACTAATTTACATCATGATATTTATATTTAAAAAAGTGTTAACGCCCTCCGATGTGGCCCACCCACCTCCCCCTACATTTGAGTGGGCGCTCATTTTCAAATATATGCTGATCGAGATGCATTATTCACAAGAGTTTATGCTTATTGCTAACCCTCTAATTAGTATTTTTCAATTTTGGCACAGTGGTTCGGCTTTTGACGGCTGTAGGAGCACTACTGGACCGCGTTCTTTCCCTTGATGATGATCCTATGATAAACAGCAGGGCTACGGCTACGTACTGGCCAGTGGCGACTGGTGGAAAATTTTCTAGGTAGGGCTGTGCCACATTCAATCAATTTCAGAAAACATCCCAGTATGATTTAATGCAAAGTTAATGTATCTAAAAGGAATTCTATTTGTCTCATCATGACCTCGCAAGGCTGACTCAAAAGCTCCAGAAAACTTAACACAATCGATTATTTTGGATAAAAAGTGCCTGTTTTCTATCCACTTCCTTAATGTGTTTCCTCACTGCGATCCTGTGGCCGTTGTCCTGCTGCGTAGCGATGTTCACTCTGCCTAATGTGGCTAGCTTGACAGAATTATCCATGTGTGCCCTGGTGTTCTCATGTTTCCTTACTTTGTCAGACAGGTGCTTCATATCCTTCACTCCTGTAACTGTCCATGCTGGATCTGTCCCTGTAAAAAAGCAAGCACAGAAAACAAAATAAGCCATTAGCATGACTGCATCCAGCTAGCCAGGCCTTTCTGGTGTACCAGCTACACAAGAAGCCTCGCATACACTGCTTCCCTTTCTCGCTAGCCTGCTGTCTGATTGCGAGTTCAGGTTGATCTGCGCAATAAAATTATCGCCCTTTTCGAATTAGATTTGAGGACGCTGATTGGCAAAATTTTATGTCATACGTTCATATCTTTGGATAAACCGCTACTCAGACCCGCCTCCTGTGGGCAATTTCTCCATCGCCCCAGAGCTGCTGACATGCAGACAGGCGAGGGGACGTGTGGGAAAAGCATTTCTATCATATTTTACGCATATTACTGGGTGCACTCCATATTTCCAATTTGTTCAATGTATTACTATTATTATTATTATTATTAGTAGTAGTAGTATTAATGTTTTTTTTTTCTTTTTATATACAGTCTATGTTTTTTTTTGTGGCTCAAGGGCCCTCTATTGGCCAGCCACCACTGGTACTGACACTCCCCCACAGACACACACTTACTGGAGAGCCTCTCTGAGCCGCTAACATTAGCTCAGCTTCAACACAGGTACCACACAGAAACTTTTACAAAGGGCCAAGCATGTGCTTCTGAGTCTGACAGCAGCTGCTCATGGCTAGTTTGCTGTCTGTCCCTCACTCTGGTCGGTGTCTCTGGACCTCACGAGGCCACGCCCCCTAAAGTGCTTGTCCTGCAGTCCTCTGCTGAGTTAGGGAGCTAGAGTGTTCATTTTGGCAGCTGTAGAGTTAGCCTTAGTCTTTAGACAAAAATGCTTATTAGTTTTAGTCGACGACAACTCAAAACGTTTTACACCGGGGACACACAGGAAGCGGAATGCCACACTAGGTCATTTCTCCTGGCTGTTCACACCAGAAGTGCATTTCTCTGCGCTGGTCAACAAGCGATTCTGCTCCTCTGCTCTTTTCTAATCACAATAAAAAGCTGATCTTTATAATAACCTCATGAATTTCTAACTTAAAGCTTTTTATGTTTATTCGGGGCATTGTTTCTTCTGCAACAACGAAGTTAAAAGGAACGCTTTGTGTGATGATCTGCGGGGAGAGGCAAAGCCTGTGTGTGTGTCTGCTCGTCTCTCTTGCTCGATGTTTACAGACAACTGACAAATATGTGGAATGAATATGTCTATGTAATTTAAAAAACACAATCACAAACAGCAGCAATACTACTTCCAATAAATAAAGAACAGGGAGAGGGGCAGAGAAATCAAAAGAGTTGGCAAGCATGGGATATTATTTATCGGAATCAGATCATTTATATCATATATAATATCAGTTTATATTGTTTATAATGGATTATGAGTGTGTTTTCTTGCCACATTCTATATCAAATAGACCAGATGCCGAATCTATCGCTGCTTTGTCTGAACAGTCCAATTGGTTAACATGGGTGCCAAAATGAAGTGAGCAGTGCATCACAGTGTGTGCCTGGCATTAGTTGACGAAGATTTGTCAACTTTTAGTCAAAGTGTTTTCTCTCTTTAAACTAAACTAATTCGTTACCATTAAAATCACACTAGTGCAGAAACAATTAGTGGATTAATATGCCTACCTGGCCTTAGAGCTAAGAAACCATACACAAATATATTTCAAGTAAATTGCTGTGTAATCTTAGAAACAGTTTGACTAGATAGTAATTGCAATGCATGTTCAAGGTTTGCCATTAAGCCTTTTCTGGTAAGGACTGGAGTAAGGACAACTTAAAACAGCATAACTACAAGTTGCTTGTCCAAATATATAAATAAATTAACTTGCAGGCTGTAGATGTTACAGCAGCAACACGTGATGCGCACTGACACATTGGGGAACAGGTCTGAAAAGCCAACACGGTTGTTCCCCATATTTTCACTCGAATGATAGGACAATATATGATAAATAATTTCACTTGTCCGAGTAAAAAGTTTACTTGGCCCAGACGAGTTAGAACGTTAATTGTAAAAGCCCTAAATGTTTCACTCACATGCTTTGAAGCTAGCAAACTGATGTTAGCTTTCACATTAACCCAGCTAACGTTCATTCATTTATTAAAACTGAAAGCTTTTTTGTGAGAAAAACATTGACTTAACGTTGGCAAATTTAACTGCTTAGTTAACATTAGGACTTACAGTTAGCAACTTCAAGTGTCACTTCAGGTTGCTTGTATTCTTCCCACCTAATTTGTAGCCACAGGGCGTCTCTCCGTCTCCCGTTACAGTGCATTGTGTTCTCTTTTCTGCAGAATTATAAATAAAGTGTGTCCATAGATCTGTTCTTTTATTCCGATGTTGTTGTCATTAACTCGCTGTCGGTTTGGTACAGCATCTGCACACACTGCAATCAGTCAATCAATGACAGGGATGCATTGTTTATATAGATACAGATTAGACGCACAACTGATCTGAACTGAACTGAAGATAAAGATTAGCCAATACATATCTGATGAAAACTAATACAAAAGAATCAGAGATACAGTTATATTGATCCAGAGATCCGTACAAAATTCCATTGATGGGGCTGAGAAAAAATAATTTTTACACTGCATTTGCAGTCTGCAAAACATCACAAACCATGCTATTACTTCAAGAAGGCAATTCATGTGGTAACAGTAAAGCTACCAACAAGAATAATCAACGTAATGCAAGTTATTATAGTGTTAGCAGCTAAAGCTGCTTTAAAAGCAGACTAACCCCAGATGTCCTCCAGGTCAAAGGATGAGTCATAAGCTGTTTTATTTGTAAGGTGCCCATATAGTGTTGCTAAAAATGCCACATTCAGGTGGATGACACTGACCTGGAAATAATTGCAGAGAGTTAGAAAATTGATACCATGCTTACATCTGTATTCTTAATATGTAGCGGAAGCCAGCACATGGTTAGCTTAGCTTAGCATAAAGACTGGACGCAGGGAAAATAGCTAGCCTGGCTCTGTCCAAAGTAGGAAAAAAAACTCTAAAAAAACACATTATATGTCGTTTGTTTAATCCATACACAGAAATATAAAAATGACAAGTTGTGGTTTAACTGGAGTTTTTGGAGTTGCTGCTCACAACCTCACAAAGCCTTCAGGAAACTGTCCCAAAATGTCACACTTTCCTTTTAAGGACAGAAATGGTCTCTTTTCACAAGTTGTCTCTGGTACTGTATATACACAGTATGTATGTTGTGTGTCCCAAGTGCAACGTTGTGTTCAGTATCCTTTAATAAATTAGTAACTCTCTTCTTTTCCTCTTTCATTATTAGATATATAGATAGATGGTAACAGCTCCACCTCCCAGTGACCTTCTAATCTACTGCAGAAGAAGGACAGGACAGAAAAACATGAGAAAAAAAGTATGGAGGAAGAGAGAAAGAAGGAGAGAGGAATGGAGAGGAGGTGTGAGAAGACATGGTCATTTGTGTGTGTGTGCTTGAGTGTGGGTGTGAGTGTGTGTGTCTTCTATTCAGTTCTGCTGGCCTTGTGCTTCTCTTCTGTTAGCTGAAGGTTGAGCCTTGGGCTCCAATGAAAAGAATCCATCGGCAAGGAGTGAGCACCCTGTTCCTGTGTGTGTGTCTTTTGTGTGCAGAGAGTCTACACAAACACACACACACACACACACAATCGGGCAGGTAGCCTTGGGCACCCAGGACCCACACACATTGAAGACACACTCTCCCTTTGTTCCTTCTAAACAGCTCTATAGAAAAGTAATAAAGAGAGGAGAGCTCTGACAGCCAATTCAACCATCTCTCCTGCTTATTTTATATTTTCTCTTTTTTCACCATCATTTTGTTTCTCTCTGTTCCTCACCTTGATCGCCTGTCTCCCCCTTTGCCTCACCCGTTATGTCTCTCTGTCTCTGTGTTTCACAATTATTTTATCTGTATCTTCCTGTCTCTGCTGTCTCAGGTGTATGCAACATTTTCTTTTCTCTGCTCAACTGTTTTTCTTTACTCGCCTTTCTCTTGATGTAGGTCTTTCTGTCTGTGTCCTTGTCTTTTTAACATACACAACCATTTACTGTACGTTGACACAGGAAATGAGGGGTCAACATGCTAAATTTGCTTTTAAGACTCTACCTTGCTTTTTTGGACATTTGTCCTCACTCTTTTTTTTTTTCTTGTGTTTTTCTTTTCTTTTACCACCCTCCTCTTTTAGCTGCCGTTCTTGCTCCTTATTTATTCCCATTTATTTTCTCCCTCAGTCTGTCACTGTCTCTTCTCTCCAGCTCATGCTGAGTTTGCCTCCAGCCCTCCGTGCCTCTCTCTCCCTCTCAGCCTGTTTTTATATCCTCTCTCCTTCGATCTGTTTATTCTCTGCTTGTTTTTCTGGCCTCCACAGCCCTCTCCCTCCCCAGCCCTACCCTAACACCACCACTTCTTCTCATCCTCCTTATTTCTACCCCTTTCTACCCGTTTTCCTTCCTCTCTTCTGCTTTAACTCCCTGTTATATCAATCATTCACCCTTTCTTTCCTTTTCTTTTTATCTCTCTCCCCACCCATACCTGGGCAGCAGTCTATCCTCTCCCACAGTTTTTTTTCCAAACTTCACAACATGTTTCTATTTTTCTAACTCCTGCTGTCACCAAGTTTCATAGCATAGTTTTTTCTCTTTTCTCTTTTTCTTTTCTTTGTATTGTATTATTATTGTATTACTATGTAAAGAGCACAATGATGAGAAAGCACATCTGTTTTATTCCTGGCGCTCCCTATCAGAGTGGTATCATATAGACAGTTTTTAAGTGACGTCATTGTGAAGTGCACACCAAACCAGAATTAATGGAAGTTTTTACAGATATACATGGAAAAGTTCAATATCCCAAGAGGGTAATCTCTCTCTTAGCTCAGTTTACTGGTCCCGGACATAATTAGCGATTAGCAAAGAAATCAGAACACTGGATTTCAATAAGGTGGTGGACAGTTTTTTGCACAGAAACTGCTGAGGAAGAAAAGTAAGGTGACACAGCATAGTGCATAATTGTGGCTGTTAAATGAATAGTGACAACTGATGCAGCTTTGGAAAGAAAATGCGTGCAGGTTGGTACACTTCTAATATTTCAAAGAATGAAATCAGACAGGTGAGCTCTTTCAATGATCCTGTGTGGCAGTCTTTTTTTATATCACATATTACATCACAAATCACATATTTTCATGTGAGTGAAGTTTTGCTAGTATAGGTACTAGCAGTCATCTAATATGACTTTTTGCACTAATGCAACACATCTGGCATTTCTACTGAATGGTATATTTTGCAGGCAAACATCAGGAATTTTATTTATGCTAACATTACTTTTTTATGCTAATGTTACTTGTGTAAAAAAAAATTAAAAATGGAAATGAGAGGACAAGTGTGGCATACAAATGCATCTCTAAAAAAGTCATTTTGCTGGTTTCCAGCAAGTTTTTTAATTTCTAACTAGTGAAAATGTCCTCATATAAGCGAACATGACATTGTGGCTACGTGTTTTCTATCCCCCCTGCTGCGCATGCATCCTCCTTTGTTTGTACAGTAAATGTTAATCCTGAGGAATAAATCGTCTATGAGACTGCCATGAACTCTGAGTCCATCCATTTTCTATACATGCTTCTCTTGTGCTGGGGGCTGTATCCTATCCCAGCACGCTTTGGGTGAGAGGTATGATACACCTTGGACAGGTCACCAGTCTATCACAGGGCTAACACACATACAGTACAGACAAACACACATGCACACTCATATGACCGAAATCATGTCTATTTTGAGGTCTGACACAAGTCAGATAATGCTTACTCTGTTGTATCAAAGCTCAAGAGCAAGAAATTACCTGCCATACGTAATTTAATGTCCCCTCATTAACAATTATTTTTGCTACCTTCCTTTCTATGCACACCAATAAAATGTCAAAATCTCCATTCTCCCTGTGTATTGTAGGAGCCAACATGAGGTTTGATGTGTTTCAATAAAAACAGATCACATACAGGGTTCTTGGGATTTTGACGTGTTCCCTGCCTGCAGTGTCATCTCTTTTCTTTTCAGCACTGCTCCACTGTACTGGGACATAGAGTACATGTATGTGCTGATGTTAGCTGCAGGTATTGTTGAAGGGCAATACCAAGAAAGCACAGGTCTACCTTTGTCAAGTCAAGTTAAACTGTGACATGTTTTGTGCTGATGTTAGCTGCAGGTATTGTTGAAGGGCAATACCAAGAAAGCACAGGTCTACCTTTGTCAAGTCAAGTTAAACTGTGACATGTTTTTCACACAATATGTAGAAAATAATGTACGAAAAAAAGATATCGACAACATGAAATGATAATAGTTGTATGCATTTAAAGGAACAATCAGTAATATTTTAATGTGTCATAGCACAACATGATGATTGTTTGTATGTGTTCATCACCATCAGACTGCTGAGATTTCCAGCTTTCTCTATAAACCCAAGCCTTTTCACTCTTGAAAAACAAAACAAGACAACATATGTATTTGTTGTCAGTCATGTAGCAACAACGCTTAAACCACTTAAATGCCAGTACTCCCATGTGTTCCCATGTCACAAATCTCACAAGTTCCATTTGAAGGCAGCAAAAGTCTGCGGTAGTGAGAGCAGCTCCAGGTGTTGTTCATTAATTACCACAGAGGATCAAACACCTGTAGGTGCCAGCCCTTGAGGACTGGAGCTAACATCCTCCTCCCAGCAGGCTGAGGTATCATCACAGCAGTATTAATGATGGAATAAACTTTGGCACGGACAAATACATTAAACCCACCACCTCTCCTCTTGTTCCTTCTCTCTGTCTCTGTCAGTGTTAAGTGCTCCCTGTGACCCCAGCTAATAGTGTTCCAGTTCTCCTTGTGTCTCCACTGGGGAAACACACAAACACACCTACAGGAAACACACTCACTAAACACTGTGTTATACATTTGTACTAGGTTACCAGCCAAGACAAAAGCTGAGTTGTAGCAGAGGGGTTACAATGATAAGTGTGTTTCATTTAAAGTCTTATTGATCAGTCCAGCTAATTATACCCATTTGCTAACCTTTGTGTCTGCTTCAGTCTGTATGTGATGTCCGAGGTGGAGGCTATTATGATGGTGTGACACTGAAATTAACAATTGCACTCATATTTGACAGTCTGTGCATGCACCACATTCAAACTGTGGCTGACCACACTAACCTAGAAAGTGCAACTTATTTTACTGGAAATAATTTAATTACAATATATTGGCTGATTTAAAATAAAATAAATAACATATACACACATTTTTGCAGATGAAAAATAAACTTGCCTCTCTCTGGTGGACAAACTATGTGATGGCAACACTGTTTGTAAATGACCTCAAACATTATCTGGCAGTTTCTTGTTACTTAGGGTTTGACCGAAATCGATATCTGCAATATCAGTCGATATTTCATAAATCAGACCAGCTAATTTATCGGTCGGACTCAAGTACAGTACATACTGAAAGATGAGTGGGCCAAAATTCCTCCACAGCGCTGTAAAAGACTCATTGCAAATTATTGCAAACGCTTGGTTGCAGTTGTTGCTTCTAAGGGTGGCCCAACCAGTTATTAGGTTTAGGGGGCAATCACTTTTCCACACAGGGCCATGTAGGTTTGAATTTTGTTTTCCCTTAATAATAACAACCTTCATTTAAAAACTGCATTTTGTGTTTACTTGTGTTATCTTTGACTAATATTTAAATTAGTTTGATGAGCTGAAACATTTAAGTGTGACAAACATGCAAAAAATTAAGAAATCAGGAAGGGGGCAAACACTTTTGCACACCACTGTATGTGTTAAAAAACATAAAAAAAATATCTAACAAACATCCAAAAAGAAAAGAAAGAAAGAAAAACATCAATTTGAGAGTAAGAGATACTATTGGACAACCACAGTTAGACAATGTACTTTGTAGCATAGCAAATCTTTCTATAACTTTTGTTATTAGGCCTACCTGTGACACACTTATAGTTTGTTTATTAGTTCATGCAATAGGAATAACTGACGACATCTCAAATTTTTTCAGTGAGTCGAATGGGTCTGGTGTCGTGCTCATTTCCTGTTGGAAAAACTACCGAGCCACTCAGAGCTTTGCTGGCAAGATTGAGAATGGGGCTGTAAAGGCAGTTGCAAGTCAATTTACAGAAATTCTTCAATCGACATGACAAACGTTTACTGCTCCTAGCAACTGCCACAGGTGTCAACTGAAAATAGCAGCAGCTGTCAAAAACAGAAACATGAATCAAACCGGGTACCAAAGCATCATCACCAATTCCAATGTTTTTAAAAGTTTCCATAAGGTCCCCAAAACATTACTTTTACTTTTCTTTATGTTGTCACAGGCCAAAAATTGAAAGGAAAGAGCATGCTTGCTTTGAGCAATGTTTACAGTGTGTCTTTAAAACTTTCCCGACAAAGGCACCCCTCTTGTCTGGTTCAAGGTAGCACTGATGGGTTGCCATGGTTTTGGTAGTGAGCACAGCCAGTCCTCATCACAGCTCCCTCTGTTTACCTCTAATTTCTCTTTTTCTGTTCTCTTTCTGCTCTTCTCTTTAAAGGCATAAGATAGTGGGAGAAAGCCAAGGTCTGTGGAGAAAGGAAAGAGACTTAGTATACATACAGACAAATGCAATCTAAAAAAACAGTTCTTGTCAGTTCAACACAGAATGTAAATCTATTTGGCAAAGCCGAGATATTGGGATGAGGAATACATTCATACACTTTTAGGCCCCAAAGTATTCACAGACTTAATAAGATTAGTTCATCCAGTATCAATAACCCTCAAGTTCCCGTTCCTTAACATTTTAACAGGAAGCTACTTTATAAGAGAATGAGCAAAAACCATGCTATCTCACGTCTAATTAGCCATGGCATCTTCTGTTTAGCTGTAAGTAGTTAGCTTAGTTGATTGTATTTCTGATGTAAATATTTCTACATTCCTGCTGTGCAGGATATCTGTAAATGTGTGTGAGGATCTGTAAATATTTGTAAGAATCTAAACTGAGACCACCAGTGCAGCACTTCCTCCAAGGCAGCAAAGTATCCCACAAGCTCTAGCATTAGAATTCTTCATTTTATCGAGGTTCATGCTTATCCCTGTACTGCAAACCACTGCCCTCAGGCAACAGAAAACATTTTTGTCTCTCACCCCTCACCCCAGTTTTTTTTTCATTCCTACACATGTGCAGGAGTGGGTATGAATGATGTATCAAGTGTGTGTGTGTGTGTGTGTGTGTGTGTGTGTGTGTGTGTGTGTGTGGGAGGGGGTGCTTTTAGGAAGACAAGTGGAAGGTAAAATAAATTTCATTCTTTTGCATGTTTAAATATAGATAACTTGACAATAGAAAAATATGTACATGTGTATGAACCTCTAAAGAAGCATATCTGTATTATATATAAATATAATATAAATATAAATATAAATATAATAATATATATTATGTATATATATATATATATAAATATAATAAAGGGGTTGGTGTGAGGATCCACCTGTCCCAGTGAGTCCACACCCTTCATGGTCCATCTACACAATTACAAATTTGAAGCATTTAGTTTTAGAAATAGGTTATAGCTTGGTTAGAGCAGCCATTGGGTTCTTGGTCACCTCCCTGATAATAGCCCAGCTTGCGCAGTTAGTAAGTTTGGCTGCATAAAAAGCAGCTCTTAAAAGAGTCGTGGAAATTCAGTATCAGATGGTTTCACATACAAGGAAATTGTGCTGGTATTTTGGTGCATATTTCGGTCATTATAAACAAAGCAAGAGAAAAAGAAAAGTGAAGTAATAAGTGAAAAGAGAAAAAAGAAAAAACAAGTACTGTAAATATCAAGAATGTTATGGTTTGAGGCTTGAGGTGTAGTTATTTCCTGTTTTATTTTGAAATGCTCTTTTCCCCTCATGTGTCTGGTAGATTAACTTCCTGTCTTTGTTTGCTTTTCCCGCCAGTTTTGATTGTTTGCTCTGCCCTGATCAGTTTCACGTGTGTCTCGTTGTCTCCCCTCACTGAGTGTATTTAACTTCCTTTGTTCTGTGTCACTTTGTCATTGCCTACTTGCCAAGTGTCAGAATGGTCTTCTGGTTCTCTTGGACCTTGCATGGACTTCAGACTTTGCCTGCTCCCTGTCAGAATTTTTTTTCCTTTGTTGGACTGCCTCCCTGATTTTGACTACCTGCCTGACAAATCCATGTAACCCCTTGTATTTTCATTAAATCGTTAAACTGCACCTGCACATTTTGTTTAATTTCACAATGATGTCCTAGCTTTCAGAACTTAAGCAATGATGTGTATTCTTTTTCTGGATCTGTGCCTTAACACACTTTGTCTGAGGAGACTTTTTGTGGACTTGACGACTTTGACGTTACTGTGACAAACATGTTGAACTGTGATCTAATATATACAGGTGTGTGCCTTTCTAAATTACATCCAATGTTCTGGAGACAACTCAAGGATGATCACAGGAAACATGATGCATCTAAGCTCAATTTGAGAGTGTAAACATGTGCTACATATCTCTTGCCTAATGTCAGCATGATAACATGCACACAATGGCAATGTTAATATGTTGATGTTTAGCAGATCATGTTTACCATGGTCACCATCTTAGTTTAGCAAGTTAGCATGCTAACCTTTGATAATTAGTGCTAACCACAAAGTATAGCTGAGGCTGATTGGAATGTCATTACATTTGTAAGTATTGTCATAAACTTCAGTCATATGTTGATCTGCTGATAGCACTACAAGAAAGATCAGGGGATCAGCAAAGTCATTTAGGATTCATGCTCTGGGGAACATGAAAGTCTGCATTACAATTGCAATCCATCTTACAGATGTATAAATACTTCACAGAATAAGTAAAAGGTCTGGTCTGGCCCAAAGTGGTGGACCGATTGACTGACCTACATCGTCATCCCTAGAGCCAGACCACCAGCATGGCTAAAAATGTTGAAATGTACCCATCCCTATTCTGAGGTAGAGGATGTAACACACGGCATAATTAAACACTGTATGCAAATTAAAAGCAGTGTGATGTACAAACTACTAGATGCACCTTTTGGCAGAGACAACCAACCAGGTTCTTTTGGCAGGTGAGTAAAACGTTCTGTTTTTGTAAGGTCTGGAACTTTAGGTGTGTTACATTCAGTGTTTGGCTGGGGCAGTTGTCTGTGTCCTTTGGTCGAAGAAATTGGCAGAAGATGGTGTTTTAGCAGAAGAAAAGAGGGGTAGAGTATGGGTAGATGACAAGCAAAAGGAGCTTGTTGCCAGGTATGTAGAAGAGGGGGGAGACAAGGATTTTTGGTGAGTGTGTAAAGAAGGAGTTAGAGGAAGACAATGAGGGTCTTTTAGCCAATTCTGTAGTGGGATCTTCCTCTGGGATGGCAGCTTGATGGATGGAGCTTGATTACAATTTCTCCTCAATTGTTTACAGACGTTTTCTGAAAGCATACCTCATATTCTCAGAACTCTACACACAAATCCAAACACACAAAAGGCAAAACTCAAATCTGTAAAATGAATCTGCATTCAAAACAAAATGGTATTTTGTGTTCAAATGACAAAATCATATCAATAGACATTTCTAAGAACCAGCTGAACACTGATATGCTCAATGTAAAACACTACTATAAATGGAAAACATAATATGAACATAGTATCAGGAGACTTTTGCATGTTCAGTGTTACACTTACTACGTATGTACAGTAGTCTATTGTAAAACGTTTCTGAATATTGTTTATATACTGAAATATACTGAAATACACACAAATATACTGTAATAACAAATAGAAAAGGTTTCAGTCGTAGTCATCTGGACACTGTTTTCAGAATCAAGATGTTTCGGCAGTGCTGTTTACCCTGCCTAGTTTCACCTGAAACTGACCTTCCTGAAACTAGGCAGGGTAAACAGCACTCAGGAAGACTCCTTCCTGAGGGCAGAGCTTAAGCAACACAGAGTAGCTTAAATTTCTGAGTTGCCAGTCCATTTTCACAATTGAGAATGACTTCCGGATGGGAGCTGAATGTCTTGATTCTGAAAACAGTGTCCAGATGACTACGACTGAAACCTTTTCTACGATGGAACACTCCTGGACGAATGAGGGACTAAACCATCTTGTAATTACAAATGTTTTTATTTTTTCCCAAAAATACTGTATATATCCCAACAAGTTGGACGTGTTAATTGTTCTACATACAGAATAAATAACAGAAAATGTACTCTATACAGTAAAAAAAAAAAAAAAAAAAAAAAAGGCTGCATGAGGTCTTCTGTTTCGGTCTGGCCACAGCACCTTATCAACATTGCAGGCAACATTCTCCCTGGCCACGCAGGTAGGAATCTAGTTCCCAATCTCATAAAACATACTTTCTTTACAGTTTACAGTACTATGGCCCACTTGTACTACACTAATCTTTGATTACTGTATTGATATGCAGAACTACAATACTGTAATGAGAGTAGATTTCTTACCTATTCTCATTTCAGAATGTCTGAACAACAGATGCTAATGGGGATCTGCTCAAGTTTGGTTGTACTCTCTGCTCAGCCTCCCTCATTGTTAGACCATGGTGGCACAAATCTCATCAGAGGTTATGGCTCTCCTTGGTCTTGCTCTTGCTCTTCCTCATCCTATCATCCATTGCTCCAAAACATAGGAGCTCACCTGTGGCCCTTTTATTGCTAAAGCTCTGATTGCTAACTGAACAAATGTGCAACATGTGTTTGCCCATGTGAGGAGTGGATAGCATGACATTTAAGTTTAGCATTTTGAATGGCAGAGTGTTCCATGTGAACACAAGAGATTTTATTCATGAAGATTGTGCCAAATGTAGAGAACTGTGTGTAGTGTTTTGAAAAAAGTGTGGTTTAGAACTGCAATTTGAGTGTAGAAGGAAATGTGCTTGTATTTTAGCAGAATTGATTAAGGACATTGGTACATGAATTATAGGTTGTGGTCATTGTATCTCAAGTACCAGTGTTAGTGTGTAAACAATTGAGAAACTGTAATGAGGAGAGGTCATTGTGTGAGGCCACACATATGCACAGATACACACATATATGCACATACTGAAAACACAAAGTTATATGCACAAATGCACACATGGATTACACTCGAACATACACAAGAGCAATACCTGCACAGACTCAGAGGTTTGGAATAGACAGAGGTCTCACAGTGTCCTGACCTTCATCAAGAAAGCTTTGCCCAACTTCATTCACTGTTGTATTTTGCTACTGTTTGCAGTTGTAAGAGGTTACGACAACATGGGATGGCATTGGCGAACCTTTGTACAGTTCAACGGGCTGTATATGTGAGAAATTGGTTAACAAAAGTTCTAATGTTTCAAGTATCCACAAATGCGGGACAGTAGACTGAGATCAGCAGAGAATCTACCAGAGTGCACTGTATGTTTTAACCAGCTGCTGGTCTTAAAGCTGAACGTGCATGGTACTGGTGAAGAATACTTAAGCAATGGTTGCACTGAACTTGCTTGATATAGTCTTTGTCATTGACTTTTGAGGGCAACCATCAAACTTACACTCTCTGAGGTTCTGAGACCCCTGTTTCTTAGGTTAATCTGCTAAGTTTGAACATCCTTGAATTCTTTTGGATATGTATTCAACATAGTGCTATTTAGGGTTGTTGTCTACACCTTCCGAAAGCAGCACATCAGCAGCGTAGCTTGAGTGCTTCATTAGTGTCGGCACTGGATGTGTTCATCCACAGTACTTCTGTGCATTAGAAGTGTTTCAGCAGCACTCATATCCCAATGCAAAATCAATGTAGCAATGTACATAAATTGGTAGAAAATATGGTTACATTTCAGTTGCTTAAAGCACAACTGAAACATGAGCTTTTATGTGGGCAGAGTGATCTACTGTACTGATCATACTTTTCAAACCTCACCATGGGTTTCTGTTACCCCTTTGTTGGTTTGACCTTGGTTTAGAGTGACACGTTGGCTGCATTTCCTTAAATCAAAGAGGGGAAACAGGGTTACTTTTGATTCTATTTTGGCTCTTTGGAAAAGAACTGGCACTTTCCTAGAGAGGATGATTCTCAAAAATGTACATCCACTGCTGGGCCATATATTGATGTTTTACTGCCTGTTGTGGTCCTGGGATATGGTAGTTCCAAGGATTTTGAATAGCTTAACTGCACTGAATTTTGAGCCATTGATGTCATTGGGTGGGTGTTGTGATGGTTGCCTTTTGAATGCTATTGTTGGTGCAGGTTAAAAGGAGAGGTCAGGTCCATATGACTCCTTTGTCACACTGCTGAGTTTATTGGTGTCCAACTGATAAACTTGTTCTTGGAGAGGGTTAACATCTAAACGGCATTGTGGGGGGTAAAATGTTTTTGCTTGGTTAGCATTTCATGAAACTGTAGTGTAACTCATAAACACATTTAAACACTGCAGCTGTAGCACTCACTGCCTGCAGGTAGCACAAGTGTCAAAATTGCAAAAAGTATTACTTTTATTGCCTGTAGAAAGCACACATACAGGAAGGATAATTTTTTCTTGTTCATGTGAACAAATTCAACGGAACTCTAAATGTCTGTTCGACAATCTGACAAGCACTTAGATATGTGTTGATTGGGATCTACTGTATAAACACTGACATTATGTTTGGGTAAAATCTTCCATGAGTAGTTAGTTTGTGAGGAAATATACTTTCCAGGCTTGATATGCTGGTGAATTCCGTAGTAAATAAAAGGGGTTACAGTTCATGAGAGAGTTTACAAAGACAGATCTTGATCCTTTTATAAATACTAAATTAAAAAAGCCAGGCATTGGCACAAGAAACCTTTCTCCTGCATTTTCCCTGCATCTGCAGTCTCATACTCACTGTACTTTAGCCCATAGTGGACAAAGCAGATTACATCCTCCTTGTGTTCATACGGAGGACCTGATTACCATAAAAAGACATCTTCAAAAAGATATGAAGGTGATGAAAAATGCTTACCCACTTCCTGTCTCTATGTCTCAACATCTCTGTCTGTCTTCGCCTCGCTTTCCTTTCTGATGTCCTTTTCCTGTTTTGCCTAAGTCAAGGTTTATGAAAGGTGGAACATCTCTTGTCTCATCAAAACCTAGTTCTCTCTAGCCAACTGTCTTATTTTCCTTGCTGTTTCAAACAGAAACATTCTTTCTTAAAGGAGGAGAGCATAATGAAAACTTGCCTCTCTAAGTGACCTTGAGGATGAAAGATTGCAGCATACCACAAGAGTTCTTTTCTGGGGATAAAATTTGTTGGTTTAAAGGGGCACCAAATTGTGTAGGTGCAATTAATTATTTTTTTTTAATTTAATTAATCAGAATTATCAAAGATAATCAAAAACTATATACACATAACTTTAATTAATATTGAAGTTCATCTGGGCACCACTCTTCAAAGAAGGGAAAGTGATTGATGATGCCAATTAATTAATTCAGTCTCATAAAATATACTTAACTATCAATTTGGAACTCTGATTAATAATTCATTTATAACTACAACCAAAATTACCATTAATAGCTAGTAAGAGTTTAAGGGTTTTGGAGTTCAACATAGAAGAGGTTGGCAAAATTCATTCTTGTGCAACACTAAAGAAACCAGCACATATTAAGAAGCTAAGAAAAGCAAAACACACAATTAATCTAACTAAAATGTATTTTATACATGTCTGTGTGGGTGAGTGTGTGTAGGAGATTCAAAATAGATGCTTGGATTCAAAATGGCAGCTGAGTCCACATGGAGTTGGACAAAGGAAAACTACAAAATATTATGGCTGACTCATGTCCAAGATGGCGTCTGAGACCACATGTGCGTGTTTAGCTATGTTTAAGGCCAGTTCAAGGTATATGTATGTGATCTGTGTAGGATAACGGTGCCAGGTTAGAAAAGAGGATAGTTAGTTTGCATGCAAGACATTGTGTTTTGTGTGAAGCATCACTAACATCAACTTAGCACTTCGCAACACACATCGCAACAATAACTCTCAGGAAAACCAACTGGCTTTATTGGCTACTTTCTGTCGTAGCTGCTAGCGCTAACTAAGCTTGGTTACAGGGATCTTAGTTTATCTTAAGCAGGTCCTCACGTCCTGCTGTTAAGAACAGAGTTTTATGTGTCTGCTCGTTCAGCAGTGAGAGGGAGTAAGCTGCAGCAGCAGCAGCGCCAGTGAAGATAAGTCCAGGAGAAAAGAGTCAAACAAAAGCCAGCCGACCCTTTTATTGACCTGGTGTCGTCACAGGTCATAGCTCACACTGACCAATGGTAGCTGAAAGCTGGATCCAGTTCATACATAGGTTCATACATAGGTGTGAATACCTGGAGGATTTTGGGAGTTCAATGGCTCACGTTTCATAATAAAAGTTCAGTTTAGGTCACACAAATGAGCAAATTCATCTGTAAAGTCCCAGTGGTCCCAACTAATCAAATTCAGCTTACTTAAATATTTAGTTACATGCAGTTTAAGGCACTTTCTTAACATGGATAGTACAATTAACTTCCTCACCAAGGAGACATAAAGACCAATGAACTAAGTATGATGACTAGTGAAGATCATACTTATTTCCATGGATGTTCTGCTTCATATTGAAAGAGACAGAGGGAAAGACATGAAAACATGCACCAATGCTCACATCAAAGAAATTTCAATGCATTTTGACCTTTAAGACTCTTACAAATTCTGTATATTATACTTTCTATCATCAGAGGACAATGCTAGCAGACTAATAGGAGGTCATTCCTCTATCAAAGTCAGTGGGAGTCTTTTTACACCAATATCCTGCTCGTATTTCCATTACAAGAAAGCCAGTAAGAGAGGAAGCTATAAAATAGCAGTCAATAATATTGAGGAATAATCTGCTTCTCCCAGTCAGTGTTTGGTCTGTGATGATATTTAATAGGGCTTAATGATTTAACCTTATTTTTAATAAAAGTTAAAGATTTTAACGTTAACATTAGCTTAAGCAGCTACAGTGCAGAGCTGTCAATTGCAGCATATGGAGCATATGAAGCAGTAGCTATCATAGAGCTCTGGGTGCCCACAGATGGCGGCTACAATAACGGCAGTGGAGGTCGGCACTTCCGCTCACTGACGCAGACTAATAAATCCAAATTTTAATCCCAAAAGTTTAAAACAAATCAACTCTGAGCTCTCGTCCCGCTGGTACATTAAACGGCTCTGGAACAGAATCCGGGTATTTATTCCTCCAGAAGCTCCAGCTCTGGCCCTCGGCTCTCTCCTCAGAGCTCCCCAGTGTGAGCAGTTGTCTGTCGGTGAGCAGTGGCGCTGTCCCATTGCTCCGCCCGGTCCAACCCACACACGATACGAGCTATTTTTTGCTCAAGTTGAATATTTTCAACTCACTCAAATTCTTGTCGACCCAATTCACGTCATTCGCGTCTTTGTATTGACTTTGTATGTAATCGCTCCCTGCCAAAAATTCGCTTCACTTTCTATGTGAGCACACCATTAGCGGTCGTCCATCAGATATCAAAACTGTGGCTTATCAGCAGTTTGTCAAAATTATATTTGAATATTACTGAATAATGTCAAGTATACTACACATGTGATGTTAGCTAAATCGATAGTTAGATAGGTCACCTACTCACAGTTTGACTTTTCTCCGACAGATAGTTTGAGAATAAGAACTCCGGGAGGACCTCAACTAATTTGATCGGATTCTATTCCTGTTTAAACAAGATTGTATGGATGGATAATCCATGGATAATACCGTAATTTGATATTTTCCTTAAAATGTTCAGTCATTATATTTAGGATATTCACTTATGAGCACCCAGCCATTTTGTGGTCAGGTTGTACAGTGAGACAAATAATCATCTTCTGCCGTACAGGAAACACACCTTCTGCCTCAAACACACACAAGCACACTCTCTCTCTCTCTCTCTCTCTCTCTCTCTCTCTCTCTCTCACACACACACACACAGCTGTCTCTGTTACCGCAGCTGTTAGGGCTTTGACAGAATTATACTATCAATTCCAGATATTGAATTGGGTGTATGTGTATACGTGTGTGATAGAGAGAGCGATTAACCCATGGTCTCCTTCTTTCACTGTTTCTCTCGCTTGTCTTTTCATCCATCTCTATCTCTCCTGGGCTGCTGCAGTTGATTCTTTTAATGGAAAAATTCAAACAGACCACTCCTTTCTGCCTTTCTCTCCATCTTATTTCCCACCCTGCCTTCTTTTCTTCTATCCTCTCTCTCGTCATCTCTCTTTCTGCCTCCCTCCTTCTCACCTGCCAGAATATCGCAAAGCGTTTTTCTCGTCTCTGTTTTGCTGTCAATGTTATTGATCAATGCGATGGAAAGGCCAAAGAGAGGGAGGGAGGGAGAGAGAGAGCGATGGAAAGCAGTAATAGAGAGGAGGAGAAAGAACGAAGGTGGAAGTAGATCTTTTTCTCCGTCTTTCTAACATCATTCCTCTATCCATTCCTTCTCCACCTCTCTCCCTGTCTTTTCTCTCCCACCGTCCCTCTCAGCTTTGTAGGCCAAATGCCCCTTAGAGAAGGAAAGTGTTAAACCAACATACTGTATGTCAGTCGTCCCATCAGCAATCACTCTGCTGGAGAGAGAGGACGCAAAAGGAAAAAGGAAGTAAAAGAGAGGGAGAACAAAGGACAACGGAATACACAGCAAGTTAGAGAAGAAGTTAAAGAGAAAAAAAACAAAATAGATGAAAGACATATTTTGAGCATGGCAGATTTGAAGAACAGAAAATATACGAGTGGAGATAAGCGGTAAATAAACTGGAAAATGAGGGGAGGACAGGAGAAAGAAATTAAGATTTTTAATGTTTTGCATTGTAAAAAAAAAGTAAAAAAAAATAAGAAAAGAAAGTAATAAACAACAATTTTATACAAATGCTGGCTCAAAGCCCAGTAAAGGACAAAGACAGGTTGTTATGATGCATGTACGTTTGGCCATCGTTTGTAACATTGTACTCAGTTAATTGCTGAGATTTGTGACAAAAGAAATCTGTCGGGGGCAAAAAAAACATGAACAGTCAAGACTATCATACTGGTTTTAAAGGACTAGTTTGACATTTCAGTAAATATGCTTATTTGTTTTCTGGCGGAGAGTTAGATGAGAATATTGATACCTCCTATATCTGATACAGATTTTTGAATTACTGAGCTTTAGAGGTGCTGGTTGGTGGCTTTTGTTACCTTTGGACAGAGACAGGCTGTCTCCCCCTGTTTCCAGTCTTTATGCTAAGCTAAGCTAACTGATGCTGCCTGTAGCCTTATATTGAATGGACAGAGTTGGGAGTGGTACCAATTCAACTAACTCTATTTGTATTTCTGAAATGTCAAAATGTCTTTAAACAAACCCCTAAGGTTAGTCAAACTTATTTGGAAGAGAAAACAAGGGCAAACAGTAAATGTATTACCCAAACTGTCCCTTGTAAACTGTCATCACAGTTTACAGACTAACTTTCCGGTTCAACTTTGAAAGCAAAATCTGATTGAAACAACATTTAAATGTCATCAGGCAGAATATTGAATCTACCTTGACGCCAAACATTGAAACCAAATTGAAAGTGCTCGTTATGATTAATGTTGAATAAACGTCGGATTTTCAACCATAACTGACACTGAATCGATACTGATTCAACTGTTACCTAAAGTCAGTCTGCAGCTACATTTTAGCTGATATTGAAACAATGCTAGTGAATCAACATTGATTCAGCCATTATCTAAAAGGGTGCCTGGGATTGAATTTTGGTTGATTTTGATATATTGAAACAATGTTGCACTAATTAACTACAAGAAGCCAGACCTTTTCATTACATTTTCTTTATTTATACATTTGTACAACATGATATTATTCTCAACGTGTAAATGAAGTTCAAGAAAACTTTTGCTTTAATAAAAAAAAAGAAAATTAGCTAACTCATACACATTTTTTTTAAAAACCAATGGCAGTAGGATAAATATAAATTTACATAATATTTACTAACAAAAAGATTAAATGTGCTTTCATAAATATTTATGAAACTTACAGATCAAATATATAAAGTGAAATACAATATGTCTTTTAAACAATGAGTTCAAAACTTATGGAACATGTTTTTACATTTTAAAACCTTAAAGTTCAAGACCATTTAGTCAGTATTCAATTCAAGAATTCAAAGAACATTGTTCAGTGTTTTGATGGTCAACACACAAGTTATCGTTCACATTACTGAATACAGCCACTACTCAGGTGTTCAGGTGTCAACATATATCGCTAAAAAAAAAGTATAAATTATGTTTTTCTTACTAACAAACTAGATTAAACAAAACCAAATATAATTATCTTATAATTTATTTTAATGGGGCTAAAAGGGGCATTAATTAATGAATACATATTATACATAGTTTATTGTAGTACAACTCACATAACATGTAGTCTTTCTTTACTGTCTCCTTGAAGGGCCTCTTCCCACCTGAAGCTCATAGTGGACCATTTGTAGTGGTAGACTTTTTCTGTAGATCACCTTAGAAGTCCAAACTTGACAGATTGGAGAGAGAGAGTGGATGGGTGGAGTAGCTAAAGGGGTGGACAGAAAGTAATATCTGTCCAATATGTAATGCACTTAGATTGCAGTTGTTGTTGCATTGGACCGAATTTTAATGTACAGTATGTGCTTGTGGACAAAATAACAACTTACAGGGTAATCCCATTAAAAAATATCAATAATCATGGCCTCAGAAATGACCATACTGTAACTCTGACAGACTAGTGCTTTCCCCTAAGTATCTCCTGAGTGCAGCCAGTTCTTAGTGACAGAGTATACAGCCCAGACTTTAGCTGTGTTTACATCGCAGGGAGAAGGGTCTAAATTAAAAGGTCCCTGCTCGGGAGTAGTACTTTCCAAAAGTACAGGAACTTTCAGGGTGGGGCTTGCTACGCTGAACATTTCTGATTGGTCAAGCTCCGACTGGTGGAGCAGAAAGTGGTTTGACCGTCTGGATCGATGCTAAACACACTGGGCTGCAGACCAGTGTGTTTAGTCCTGCGACCAACAGCAGCCCTCATCCCATGTCTCCTGTTGAAGCACACAAACGCTGTATTTTGCACATTTATGTTTCTGCAGATAAATAAATAGTTGTGGAACCAAAAGTGTGTATAGTGGCTGTTCTCATATCTGAAAACAAGTATATACTGCTATATATGTAAAAAGACACGTAATGCTTATGCTTTTGTTTCCATATTCTAATATTTACTATGCTCTGAGGAAGTAGTGGCTCTCAGATTCACCATTATACACTGGTAAGCTCAATATTTAAAACTGGTATAGGTTAAAATAAGCAAAGGTCCTTATGCTGAATGGCAGGTGATGTGTTTAATAAGTCAAAACAATAGATGTGTGATGGATGTAACCTAATGGGTGTAATTTGCCTAATCTTCGTGGGTTATCAGACCGCGGTGGAATCAGACAACAATGGGCTGAAGGAACTGAAGGAGTTCCTTGAAAAGTAGCTCCTGGGAATAAAAGTTCCGGGTACTGTGGTTAGCAACGCAGCTTTTGACAAAAAAGACTTTGCATTGCATCAAGCAGCTCTCCACAATACAACATTGTGAAACATTTATTTTGACCTAAAATTCATTTCACTTAACTAAGTCAGGTGCAATTTACGTATGAAGTCCCCACTAGTCTCAAAGGAAGTGTCAGCACACGCTTACGAAATACTGTTAACATGAATTCTGAAAAGGAACCCACAGAAAGTGTCCCTTTAACTGAGAGGTTGACTTTAAAATGTTTTTGAAGAATTCTCTAAGGTTTCTCTAAAGGTTTCTCTAAAGGATTTGAAGTCATAATGGCATATATTTTTTAACAGCAAATCTGACCACTTTACAATAGTTAATTTACAAACCATTACAACAATAGACAACCTGTAAAAGACTGCAAGCTAATGGCACTGGTTCAAATGTTTGGACATTTCTAAAGAACTTGAAAATTCTGCTAACATCAATTTGGGTTTTTTTCTTTACTGAGCAAACTAGCCTATTGTTTGCTTGCTCCCCACCAGATCACCTTCAAATATTGCCAAGGCAATAATGCAGCTATGAGTTGACACAACATTTTCCTTAGTTAAAATTTTAAAACTTCTCCACAGGCTGGTGAGAAATGATGAAAAAATGCTGGGCAGTTGGAGCAGTTGAATGTAGCATTTTTTCTAGGCTAGGGTTTGGATCACCCATTGCACATTTCCCTTCAAAAACAACAATATTTTCCTCAGATAAATTATTTCGTTTTCTTTGTCATCTAAAACCAAACAAGTTGAAGAAGTGAAGTAACTGCTTTATTTAAAACAAGTGCCCCACACCTACCTAAAATGGTTGTTCCTCAGTCCTTGTTTAATTTAAAATATTTCGGCAGGAAAGTTGGCAGTAGGAACATTGAGACAATATTGACTAAATGTTACAAATACAATGTTGATTCAGTTGCATTTTTTTAAACTGTGACTGCTGTAGAAATGTAGATTTAAAGTAGATTTTTCAACCTCAACCATATACCAACCTTTCTGACCATAACTCAGTGTTGAATTAACAACTTTTGCTATCTGTTGTGTGAACACAGTTTTTCTGTGCATAGATGGATTATTACCATCTCACTTTAGATTTTACCTCCAAATAAAGTAGTGTACATAATTTGAATACAACTTTTGGCTTGTTTACAACATATCTGGTTGTCCGAAAGTTAATTTCTTCCTCAGTTTTAGCAATGTTGCGTTCCAAGAATTCTCAGAATAACTTGGGTTATTTTAGTGTTATCACAAATGATAGCACAGATAGGTTAACCTATGCAAATACGACCCAAAGTGTGATAAACTGGAATTCTGTAACTTGTCTGTAAGTATTCTTATACTGTGTGAATGTATAAAATTGCTGAATTTCTGTAGTAAACTAGATACCAGTATGCTGAATCTGAATTACATGCACAATTTTGACACTCACGTTTATAGTATGACCTGCATCATTGGAATACACATAGTGCATCTCGTTGCATCTGCAGATACATTTTCTAAAAACTTTTCTGAAAATGATGATGACTGCGATATAACAAATGAGATAATTGACGCACTTCATTGCAAAAAACTCAAAAAGACAACACACAGTTAATGTAACAATAGCACAGTTAACATCTAAATATTGCTGGTACGTTATCAGTATTTTCAGTACTGTATTTGAGCATCCCAAATACTGAAGTTGCACTTGGTAGTGTTGTAGGGTGGCAGCCAAATGGAGGAGAGACATCTGTTATCATTTTGACAAAGGACGTAGCACTTCAGAAAACCACACACTCACCAGATCTGATCTTATCTTATTTTCACATTGACTGGTGGAGAAAAAGTACAGAATTTGATGTGCAGTCACATCTAAGTTTGGAAAACAAAGTATGGAAAACATTTCCTGCCAGGTCCATACCCACTACCAAAAGAATAATTATAGTAATTTGGGCAAACAGTGCAATTAGGGTAGATGTCAGGGGGATATGAAACTCTCAGACATGCAAACTTCTCACCTTTCTGCAAAAATTGCCGTTTTGAATCCAAAATAGGTCCTTTGTGTGATTCGTGTAGATCCAATGAGTTTCTGAAATTGGGAGGGGGGAATCTGGGTCTGCGAGGACAGTGTCATGGGGAATGAAATGAGAACCAAGCCTTCTGAGATGTAAAAAAAACAAACTCCTGGCTTCTGTCCTTGGCATATGCAACGCACCTGAGAAGAGTGAAGACTGAAGAGGGCTGTCTCTGGGGAGTCAGCTTTTGACTGCTCGCATGCCTTAAGAATCTCTTACAGTGGCATTATGATGACCTCAATTGGCTTATATGATGATATTTCAAGCTTGGGACTGTTAATTATAAGGTTGAGTTGTTTTGATTTTGTGAACTCTAACCATCACAATTTGGATGTAACGTTAGGTGTTAACGTTATTTCCATAGAGTCTAAAGTTAGCTAGCATACTTGTTGTTCCAAATTCCACTTGTATAACGTCACTGGCGTTAGGGCTTAGGGACTACTTGTTTAAGGTTACTGACGTTACCATTTTGCTGACACATCTTTGTCATCTTTTTCACCCCTGATGAGTTTGTATCCCTGAACTCTGTATGCTGACAAGACAGGCATTTTACATAACATTTAAATATTTATGAAAACTGCATGTAAACCCAGCCACCATAGATAGATAGATGAGAAAAGACAGGCAGTGGGTCATACCAGTTAGTCATCTAGCCTTGTAGTTTCCCTAGCAAACATCAAACCAATCAGCTTAGTGACATTAGCACAGTGATTAACTAGCAGCCCGCTATCAGGCTACACCAGCAGCACTGTAGATGAGGATGCATTTGTGTATTTATGTACAAGAGACGCACGCAAGAGCATGAGTGTATGAGCAGAGACGGGTAGATGTGTGTCTTTTTTTCCTCTGTAGCTTTACAGACTTATCATATGTCATAGTATGTGTGTGCGTGGGCGGTTAAGCAGGTGTGCTGTTATGACCCTGACTCCTTCCTTAGGGTTCCTTTTACTGAAGGACATGTGCAATTGACATCTGAAGTAACACGTTGTCGAGATGTTTGCAAGTTGACAACACATTGTTTACATGTTTTGTGAAAATTTGATGCGTCAACAAAACTTTAACATAACAACACTTTGACAACCCGTAGATAGCGTGTTGTGTGTCAACGTGTTGTCTATATGTTTTTAATATGTTACAGTTTTTTCCAATTGCTAACACACTAAAATGACATGCACATGACATGCACAGCACAATTATTTAAACTGACACACAGAGAGCAAAACGTCTTCTCAAGTCTCCAAAAGTCTAAACACCTTTTCTGCTTTACACACATTTTGCATTTCAAAATGGCACTTTTAAATGCACTGAACACAGTTCTCTGCATAAGACACAACAATCTCATAAAGTCACACATTTCAAAACACTGCCATTCAAATGACACTACATGAGCTAATTGGCCAATTACATTTGGCCAAACACCTCAATGTTAATTGTTAACACTTCAATCAAGCCCTATGAAAAGAACAGAACCTTTTTTTTTTTACAACAACAATGGAAGACACTGCAGAGAGAGGAAGAGGAAGAGGAAGAGGGAGGTTGAGAATAAGAGGGGGAGGAAGAGTGAGAGGTAGGGGTAGAGCAGGTAGAGGAGTTCATGGCCAAAGAAGACAAACACTTTCAAATGAAATCAGAGCAACCTTAGTAGATCATGTCATCAACCATGGGCTGACAATGCGTGAGGCTGGACAGAGAGTGCAGCCAAACTTGAGCCGTTTTACTGTCGCCTCTGTCATCCGGACCTTTAGACTGGAGAACAGGTATGTAACCAAAATTTCATGTAGTACACATGTAGTATACCCCATGTCATAGTGTATCAGTTGGGTGACACCTGTTTACTTAGTGTATGACATCAGCCATTCATGAACTGTACAAGTTTCCTGTACAATATACTCTACTGTGGGGGAAAATATTTAGGCTGCATTGTCCAAGCCCTATATATATTTTTATTATATTGACTGAGAGACGACACCATGGTGGAGGAAGGGGCCAAATGTTCACCGGGGTACAGGAAGCTGCCATTGTAAACTTGGTTTTGGAAAATAATGAAATCAGATTACGAGAAATTCAAAGCCACATCATCCAAGACAACACCTTATTCAACAACATTCAACGAGTTAGTCTGTCCACATTGGCTCGCATTCTCAAGCGAAACCAAATCAGAATGAAACAACTTTATAAGGTGCTGTTTGAGAGAAACTCTCAAAGAAACAAAGAGTTCAGACGAGCATATGTGGATGTAAGTACTGTATTGACTGCAGTACACTACACACAACATTGTTTCCTAGTGTACTGGATAACACCATATTGACTGATTTTTGTTCTTTGTTTTCAGGGAGTACTGGAAATGGATGCTCATGCAATCCCACATGAGTTCATCTTTATAGATGAGGCTGGGTTCAACCTAGCAAAGACCAGAAGAAGGGGGAGAAACCTCATTAGCCACAGAGCCATTATAGATGTTCCTGGCCAACGTGGTGGGAACATCACAATGTGCTCTGCCATCGCCAATATGCATGGTGTCCTCCACCGTCATGCCAACCTTGGACCATACAACACAGCCCATATTCTCACATTTCTGGACAGACTTCACAACATTCTCATCCCACCAGAGCGTATGAATGATGCAGACCATCAAAGAAACCGGTACGTTGTAGTATGGGACAACGTGAGCTTTCATCGTGCAGCCCCAGTCCAAAACTGGTTTGCTGACCACCCAACATTTCTCGTGCAATACCTCCCACCATACTCACTATTTCTGAACCCCATAGAAGAATTCTTTTCGGCATGGCGGTGGAAGGTATATGACCGGCAGCCCTTTGTGCGCATGCCTCTTGTGCAGGCCATGGAAGAGGCATGTGATGAGATTGATGTGGGTGCAATTCAGGGATGGATAAGGCACTCAAGACGCTTCTTCCCTCGATGTCTGGCAAGGGAAGATATTGCCTGTGATGTTGACGAGGCGTTGTGGCCAGACCCGGCTGTGCGGCAAGATGCTGCCTAATTATTTTTCTTGCCTCTTTTTTTTACTGTAATATATTTTTTTCAGAAATTTTCTTTTTCAATTTACTGTTTTTTGTAAGAATATTTTTGGTTAGTCCCATGTAAATATATCTGCTGTGCATATGTTGCACTGACTTGTTTACTGTAGTGAAGGAAAAAAAATAAAAATGTTGCAACAGCATGTGTGTGTATCTGCAAATATTTCTGTGCATGTGAACAATCTGATACATATTTTAGTATTATGGCAAAGCATACTAAATATGGGGGTGCTTTTCATTATGCCCAACAGTGTGTAGGTGGTTAGGCAAAAATCTGGTAATATGAATGAAGTGTGTGCCATTTCATGCAAAAGTTTGATTTTGATAATGCTATGTGTAGTTTCGGTTGCAGTGCTTCATTTTGCAGGATATATGAGGTATTTTGCAGTTTGGGTGTGTGGTTTTGTGAATTGTGTTAAGTGTTTTGATAAAACCAGACTAGTTTGAAAAATTGTGTGTTAGCAATTGGAAAAAACTGTAATGTATTATCCACATGAAAACGTGTTGTCGACTTGACTTCAGATGTAAATTTCACATATTTTTGGCCTCTTTGGCCTTCCACACCATGTCATACTGGCTGATTAATTGCAGGGTCCAACCTCAAACCTGTGGTTTGTTTTTAACACACACACCCAAAGAAATAGATGCAAACAGTGTGTAAAAAACGTAAAAGATTGCATGTTAATGTGTGTATAAAAGAGAAAACTTATGTTCGAAACCGACTACCAGTACTTAATATCCTTTCTGTGATGTTAAATAAGCATCTAATGTGTTCTTCGTACATAGTATACTGACTTTGTGTATGCAAGACATACTGAGCTGCCCTATAATGCCTTGCTGTAGTGTAAATTATCTCTTCAATAACCTCTTTTCAACTGAAAGGACCCCCCCCCCCTTATTTTTTTAATGGCGAGGGAGTATGAATTCTGGTCAAAATGAGGAATTAAAGATTCTGTCATCTCCTCTCATCCCTCCGCCACACGCCTGGCCGGAATGGTCCAGAAATGTCATGTCCTGCTGCTAATGAGGTGGGTGTGTGGGTGTGTGTGTGTGTGTGTGTGTGTGTGTGCGTGCACAGGGCTAAGAGGAGTTTAGGGCTTGCATGTCTACAGAAGGAGTGAACGCACACACATACACTGACATTTAGCAGAACCACAGACAATTTTGTTTCAGTGTCTGGCCTTCAGACTGCCCTGCCCTACTTCTCTCTCTCATACACACATACACGCACACACACACTTCTTTACTGCCACATTTTTCCTTTGTTTTACCTTCGCACTCACACACCCACCCTTATATTTTCTCTGAATTATTCTCTTTACTTAGCTGTTATTCTCTTTAGTTCTCCTCACCTTTATTATTCTCTTTTTACTTTATTTTACAGCTTCTCCCTCTCTTTCCGTCTGCCCTCAGTTCCCTTTTGTTGAACTCCCTTGACATATCCATTGAAATACCTAACAGCAATCTGAATAACATAAAAATTGATTTAATTTTAATATCTGATCAATTTGACATAAGTGTTTCATGCTCTGCACTGCCCCCTTAGAAAACCTTGTCAGCCCCCGTTGACAGTCTGTTTGAGGTTTCCATTCAGAGGGGCCACATTTAAATGGTCTAACAGACTATGTGACATTCAATTTTCCCAGCTTGACCCTCTTGTGCTCCAACAAAAATGTAAAAACCTGTATTACACAAAATGGCTCTGCTGGCTTTTTGGTACCATGACTGAATTTTTGCAGGAGGCTAAATTTTAAAAGTGACAGCGAAACAGAGCGTTGATGATTTAATGTTTCATTGGGGAAAAGTAGGATATTGTAGGGGACAGAGTGTAGGGTATACCCACCAAACCCACAGCTTAACCATGTTTCCATTTTACAAAGAAAAATGTAGAATTGTATAAATTAACCATAACTAATTTATGTTATCAGTGATGAATTGAATTTAATCTGTATCAAACAATATTGACTACTCTGATTTATTCTTTTTTTATAGATGATAAAAGAAGTTAATGGAGCACAAGATTCTTCTTAGTTTTCCTTTTTAAATTTTAATCAGTATTGTTACAGGCTTTTTATTTTCTGTCTGGCTATACAGACTAGATGTAATCAGATTACATCACACTTAATAGTAATCCAACAATCACATATTCTGTCAATGTAAATTGTAATCATTACTGGATAATGTTTCTAAGTTGTCAGCATCACCCTAAAATACAAGAGTAACCACCAAAGCTAATATATATAAATTCAGTTTTGCTGAAGTGGTTTCATTTTAATATGTTGCAGGCTTATATATTGAGCCTATGTGCATTGAGGCTGTAACAGGCTGTATTAATATTGGGCTTGTTTTGGGCTTGTTTGTAAAGCTGCGGTTGCTTATTTGTCTTGCAAGAGTTGGCAACACTGTGTCCAACCACTCCATCACAGTGTTTTTTTGGCCAACCAGTGATTCCAGCAGTAGATGTTCTCCTTATAAGTACACCAGGCTCTCTCAATGTGTTGTGTATGAGACCCTGTCTGTGGACGCTGAGCCCAGTTCTGTTGCCTGCTCCCCCAGCTCCAGTTCTGGTGCCCATTTCGGCACCGCTCCCCACCAGCATTCCCCACTGGGTCCCCCCCACCCCAGACCTGAAAACCTCCTCCTCCCAGCGGTAGGTTATCACTCATTAATATCAGTGTAGCCAAAGCATTGTATTTACAAAAAATAAAACAATCATGACGTTTTTTAAAGGAAAGACCCATGAAAGACTCACATAAACTTGTATAAAAACAAAATAATTCCTTAAATAAATAAATAAGAGCAGGTGTGCAAAGCTACATTAAAAGGTAGTGACAGTCTACTGTATTTGCCTTGTATAAAATTATGTTGCAGTGGGAATGAAAGCTACATGCACATCGTGCAGGCTAATAGGCAGCCTGGGCACGTAACGTACCTATGACAAGCAAGTGACTAGCTAACTGAGCTAAGCTAGCAGCTACAGGCTGACAAAATAATATGTATTTTTTAACCCATAACTATATCATAGATCGTTAAACAGAAGCAATCTACATTCACCAGTTCAAACATTCTTGCTATTACTAAGACGGAAGTTATGTGTAAACACACCTGCGCATTGATTATCTGTCTTCTCCACTCCTGCTCTGTCTTCTCCATGGACTTCAAAACTCCGTCTCTCGTTCACTAACAGTGGATGTTGCCAAGCTGTCACTCTGATCAAGACTAGCCAATAGAGATGTGTTTTCATTACCTTAGAATAACACGGAGGCCATGTTGCACCGCCATGTTTCTACAGTAGCCCCGAACGGACAAACCAAACCACGCGGCCACTGTAGTTTCTCCAACACGCTTGGAACGGGAGAATGATTCAAGCGGTATTCAGATGGTTGCAAACTGCACTTTCAATGCTAGATGCCACTAAATGCTACATACTGGACCTTTACGTTCATGCTGTGCATCAGAGAATAAAATTTCTAAAGACAGTCATTTTGTTCTTGTCCTTGTTGAACACACCCCAGGAAATGTAGATACTGTATGCCGTCAGTTCATGTTGTCTGAAAAGAGTAAACACCAACACATTAGCGTTTAAATGCATGACAGTAAAAGCAGGGACAGTGCTACAGTGTGTTCCTGAAATTAAATTAAAAAAAATTTAATAAAAAAGAAACTGAGCTCAGTAAAGTTCATTGCAGGGCTGCGATTTCAATTCTGTCTCTGTCGGTGTGCATCTGCTGCGCACACATCATATCAATCATCGCCAGCCGGCCGTTGCTGCGGCGCAAGCCTTCCCAGATGCAGGGCTTCTTTTTCAGCTGCGTTTTGTAATGAAGCTCCAGCGACCGCTTCCTCCTCCATATGCTGTTGTGTGTGATTCCACAGCTCTATATATTCAGCCTCATTAGAGTAGCACCAAATATCGGCAAAACATTATATCATGAAACTAGTTTTCTTCCAAATAGACTGCAATTTTAGTGTCGAGAAACAATACTGCAGATGGATTGTTTTGGTTCCTGAGTTTGGAGACTCCCCTCTGACCATCCTTGGAGGCACGCCTACAAAGAATGAGGAAGTACAGCTTGCAGTTGGAAGCAAAGGGATATTTTAATACAACAGATGGAAGTTTAATGTCATTCATATACATATACTCCCCACACTAGACCCATAGGAATCAAATTAAAAATAGGCAAAGCCTTTAACCAGTTCCAATAGGATTAGCTTGTAAATTCACTAGCTATGGAGTCAAAGGAGCATTCCCAACACTGATTAGATCTCTGTATGAATGAGCCTTGTGACCAGTGGACATACTTCATACACATAGTACCACAAGAAACAATGTAATTTTTGAGATTAACAAAATAAGTACTGCTAGCTTTGACACCAAGACTTTAACAACAAAGCCTCAATAACGTTTCTTATGAGTACTCCAATGATGCCCCAATGCCCTTGAGCAAAGTGTTTAACCCTCTAACGCTCCAGTAGAACTGTAAGTGGCTTTCGTGGGAAGCTCCAATAAAAAACATTTTGAGTGTGTGTGTGTGTCTGTAAATAATAATGTGCTCTTAGCCAGCATGTCTGGTTAAATAAGATCTAAAAAAGTTGAACTTCTCAGTTATGAAATGCTTGACATTACCCATCTGTCTTTTTGACACCATGCGTTCACTGTGCAACGATCTGCTTCTCACGCACACACACTCACGTCTCTCTCACTATTGTTTCAGTTGTGCCCCGTTTGCTGCAGCTCAAACACACAAACTCAAATTTATTTCAGACTGTCCACACACACATAGAACACGGCAGAAAATACAGTGTGAGCACACACGTTTGCTCTCAAAGGAAAAATAAAAGGCACTGGAAAATGGCTTTCCTCCCTGCCTCTCTCCATATGTTTTGTCTGCCCTCATTAAAAGTGATGGGTGCACATCACGCATACACACGCATGCGGACACACACATCAAATCACATCATACCCAACTGTCATATTAGTAAAATATTAATGGTGAGCATGCCTGCTTGATATTCTCGTCTTGCATGTGTTTGTGCAGAAGTTCCATGTCAGATGTGTGTGTGTGTGTGTGTGTGTGTGTGTGTGTGTGTGTGTGTGTGTGTGTGTGTGTGTGAATTAGTGAGAGAAAAAGAGAAACAGAGAATAGAGATCTGAAATCTGTGGCCATCTGACATGAAGGAAGCCTGAAGTAATTGGGTCGAGAGAGATGTAGGGAGAGAGAATGAGATGGAGAGAGCCTGAGAAAAAGAGTGAGAGAAGGACGACTCTAAGGTGCCTGGATGAGTGTGGATGTAGAGAGAGAAAAAAGTAATAGAAAGCAATGTAAATGGTGAAAGAGAAAGCAAACCAGGAAGAGAAAAAATAGCTAAAAGAAAAAGGGAAAATGGCACAAGTTTTGCTCCTGTGGGAAAGAGAAACAAGCCACTGCACAGTTCAAAGTGTGAATACGTGCCATTCCTGTAAAATGTGTACTGTATGTGTGTTTGCATATGAGGCTACCTCTTTTCTCCCTTCTATAGGATGCCATTGTTTTGCAGTGTAGACAACTATAGTCTAAATACTGTTAAACACTAACCAGAACTTGAGTACTAAACGATCTTATGAATGATCAGCTTCTTGCACGTATAAATATTTGACAGAGCTCTGCAGCTGCTCTGCATCATTGTCAGACTACACTGAGGGAACACTGAAATTTGAATGACTCAATAAATAACATTGACAAATTATCTTTATTATGGAGGATCACAAGTGTCATGGAAATAGTAAAAAAGTATTCAAAAAGCAGTTTAAAAAGAGAAATAAATAACTGGATTCACAAATTGAATTAAGAATGAGGCATTTAAAAAGGCACTTTCCTTCCGCATTTGCATTTCCATTTCTGCTTTTCCTTATCCAATTAGCTAATCGATTTGCTTAGTCATTTAGCTTCTCCTTTTAGCCTCTCCATTCAGTCTTTCCGTGACACTTTGGGCCTTGCGCTGGTAGAATGAGGTACAACAATGCAAAACAAGGATGTAACAAGTTCTCTGACTGGTTAAAGAGCCGCACCCACCTTATACGCTTTTCCACCATTGTTTAGGAACAACAAGTGTATGTGCTTGTGCCAGGTTATTTTTCCTTGTGTTTCACTCTAGTCTTAAAATGGTGGCGAAACACACAAAATCGGCACCCACCTTTGCAAGTTGAAGGTAAATTGCACAGCTAACGTTAGCATCACTCGATGTAGTCCGGCTCATTTAGGAGCAACATACAATGCTTAGATGTATTTGGCTAGAGTTTTTAGTTAAAAAGATTAGTTTGCCTTGTGGACCAAGGTAATAAAGTGCATACTGATGCTGAGTATTCAGCAGGTATCTAAACCCAGAAATCTTTTAAATCATATACTTGATCTTCTATATGTAAAGTTGACTTTACCAATTTAAACATGTGAATAGAACAGCCAAGAAGTACTTTACTATGTAGATAAATAGTAAATTGGGGAAAATATTAAAACTTAATCTGAGTAATTTTGTTTCTCTATTACAAGTTGTCCATATTTACATCATCACTACTTATATCACACTGTTTGATTATGTTAATATAAGATTATAAGGTTTAGATTATAAGGTCTATACAGCTTACAAGCAGGTTGTCCGCTGGGCCTAAGGCATTCTGGTTAGGCACATTAGAAAGCCCTTACCCTCATTTGTTGTGTGTCCAGAAGAAGGGGGTATTTATAAAGCTTTTATTTATATAGTATCATTTGGGTGACAATAAAATGAATCACAATCACAAAGTGTCATACTGTTTATGCAGTTAAGAACATATATATATATATATATATATATATATATATATATATATATATATATATATATATATATATATATATATATATATATATATATACGTATGTATATATATATATATATATATATATGTATATATATGTATTAAACAGATACTGCATTAATGGTTAGGCCTGCATGCTGCAGCAGCAAGACTAATAGCAAATGTCCTATATAAATAATAATAAGATATTAAGGTATTCTTACATTTATGAATTGCAGTTTAGATAATAAGGTATATTCAATACAAACATAAACTAAGCGTAAACCCCATCACCAAAGCACAAGATTGGAACTTTTTAAAATATGTATGTGGATGTACCAAATGTATATGGTCAAAAGAAAAAAAATACCAATTGATCCATTTAAAACTAGAATGCACTCAGAGAGCATACTTCCAAATAAAGCTGTACAATCCTCAATATTTTATTAATAGAAATTGTTTTCATTAGCATCTGGCTCTACATAAAAATACACGCAGACAATTTTTCAACTGAATACAATAAGCATAACAGTGAAGAAAACTTTTAAAAACAAAGCAACAAAAAAAAACTAGTCACTCAATCCTTGGCTGATGGCTTAATTGTTTACCAGATTTCATCAAAATCTCTTTTACCAGGTTTTTGAGATATCTCACAAATAAACAAATGTGACTATGTTTTTGGCCGAGGATAATATGAATTGTTGACTGTTCTGACTTTGCATTGATTTATAATAATCTAAACCTGAAAACTGGGAACTAAAACATCTGTGCTGGTTTCACATTAATGTCCTGTGTTAAATGGTGAATGCCGTGCAAGATACAGGCCAACTGCCTCACCTTGGTGATCATCTGGAAAGGGGGGCAGGTGCAGTGGAGGACAAGACAGCACTTCTCTCTCGTAGAGCCTTTGGTGACCTGGAGTATCCCTCTGTCAGAGACTCCATGAGAGCCGATGCATACACTGGGGGAAGTAAAAAAATGTTTATATAATATAAACACACCTCACCATCACAGCAATCTCTCAGCTGCCATTATGGTTGAAATGCAGGGCTGCCAAGAGACGCCTGCAGTTCACAAGTACATATACATATGTGAATAAACCCAGAAGTAGAGACAACATTTGTAAAACCAATTTTTTCTTTTATTGTGTAGAGTGTTGGCAATGCTGAATATTGAACAGAATATTCAAATAAAATAAATACTTAGTTCCAGTTATTAGGTACACCAAGCTAAAATGAATGCGTTCCAATACAATAACCCTGCAATAAATTCCATCTTCATGAGGGTTATAATGTTTATTTATGATTAGTATAATGCCTTGTTTTTACTATTTATCCTGAAAATGGTTGTTGGGCTGAAACAGCAGATTAAAAAAAATATTCTTCATACACGATGGAGCTAGAGAATTTTACACATTTTTCAAAACATAATTTTTTCTCTACAGAATTACCTGTGATTTACTTCAGTACAGATTTTGGTGTCTTGCATCTCCTTTATAATAACAGAAACAAAATGTTAAAAAAGAAAATGTAATTATAACCAAAACAAAACTACCAACAGCCCTGCCATAAAATCTACCTGTACGAAGCTTGCAATGCACAGTTTTTGCTGATATTCAGTCTGATATGTGTTAGATCAATTATGTTGATTTTATTTATTGTGAATTTGATGAAAAGCCCATGACTGAAATGTTGAAACCGCACTGGAATTCAACACTTCTTTTTACACAAATTATGTTTATTCAAAAACCCACAGCTTATGCAGCCTTCACCCCATTTAAGTGGGTTTCCACGCTCTAACCGCTACGTAACAAGCTGCACGCTGGCTCGGCCAAATGAAGCACAGCCACTCATACTGGAACATAGAGTTTTGTGACATCACACATTTCCCAGTAAAGCTCCGTCCAGCTTCAACCTAACTAGAGATCTAATCAGTCAGAATAATTAAAACACCTGTGTCGGTGTGTAGAATATTTGAAGTAGTTTAATATTGTATTTAGGAAAGAGGCAATGGTTAAGCTAACAGGCAAACAGCAAACAAAAATCAGAACCCCAAAACAGCTGAAAACAAAAATGTATCAACACAGCTGAAAACACACTGATGGCTATGATGCTGATGAGGAGGGGAGAGCTAAAATGTAGGAAACATTTAGTTAAGAGAAAAAACTTAACAGTGATGGAAACAAAAATTAGATACACAGTAGAGTATGTGTATCTTACACATAGTATCTTCAAATGTTTGCACCACTACCATGTTTATGTATAATCATAATTTAAAAAGGTTAATTTTGCTGGATTACTTCTTTAGATTTGTTTAATTTTTGTCTGTTGAAAAATTGTATTCTGACTATTCATTTTTCTTTTGTTGTTTAATTCAACATTTTAGGCAAAAGTCCTCATCAAGCTCTTTTATGTAAAGCAGTTGTATTCATTTACAACATTTAGATCGACTGTATGTGCTGCCCGCTTTTATGCGGAAGCGGCTTACTGCTGCTTGGGTTTAGAACTTCAGACCACCATTTGTCCAGCTTACCACTTCCTTACATGCAGCTGTAAACCTACATAGGTTATCTTGCAAACAAGCTAGAAAGTGGTTGATTTTTTATAGCGGAATATAGTATACGCTGGGTCACAGTGTATTGTAGTGGAACCTACATATCATTCTCAATTAAGCACTTATATTTACAGCAATCATTTGCAACATTTCAGTCATTTGCAATGGCTGCTTTTTCTGCTGTGCAGTAGTAGTGCTCACATCCAGCATGTGGTAGGTGTTTCCCCACAAACTCACACCACAAGAAGAGCTTCAGAAGACAGGGTGGCAAAACACATAACAGTGCTGAACTCTATTTGACAGTTGATCTCTGGGACATATGTAGCAAACAACACCACATCAATGGTTGCCCAGCAACAAAGATGGTACTACAAATGATAACAAGCAACCTTGTAAACTAACCAGCCCACAGGGGAAGCACCGACACCCAGGACAGGTGGTCACAACTTGATGTTGCATGTAGGTACTATGGAGACATCACGTGTCTCTGAGAAGGAAGACGGAACTGAAGAAAATGAGAAAGACACAAAGAAAAAGACAGGTCAAGGAAAGTAGAGGAGGTGAAGATGGAGGGAGAAGGATGTGGGACACCTTGAAGGAGCAGCACAGTTAAAGAAGACAAAGCGTTATTGCTGCTTGGTTACACAGGGATGAGCAGGGGGTCTCTCTCTTTTTTTCTCTCTCTCACACACACAAATACACACTGGGGGCAGAGGGGATGCCTCTGTGGGCACCAAGGTCCTTCCTCTGTGTAAATTAAAACCATTAATAACCAACTGGGAGAACGGGGGGGAGGGGAGGGACAGGAGGGAGATGGATAGAGGGCAGGGAGGGAGAGAGAGAGATGTAAGAGAGAAAGTGAGACTTGGGGATGGTGATTTACAAAGAAAGATTGGTGAACGGGAGGTAAACTGATGGGAAACTGGTATAACAGAGGGAAAGTGTAGAAAAGAGAATGAGAGAGACACAGAGGGAACTTTAGGAGAGCATGATGTGGCTGCTATAAATCACTGTGATTGGCTGAAATTGAGATGTTCTGGAGTTACTAGTATGTGTGTGTTTGTGTGTGTGTGTGTGTGTGCGTGGCTCTGGGTTAAAACAGATGGAGGGTGTGGGGATACTAAGAACAAAGTGTGCATGTATGTGTGGCTCTTCTAGCTGTGTGTGTGTGTGTGTGTCTGTACTTTCAGTTTCCGGGACAACCAGATGTGTCCAGTGAGAGCAGTTGGAGTGGTTTTGGTGTCTAAAGTGTTGTCCCGGGGTGTGTGTGTGTGTGTGTCCTTGGAGAGCAATAATGTCTCATATATCTTCTGGAATAAAACAGTGTGAAGATAGAGAAACAGTGCTACATGATGACACAGAGAGACGGAGGGAGGTGAGACAGGTTCAGAAACAGATGGAGAGTGTGATTATATATGAGAGGAAAAGAAAGGACTATTAAGGACTGCTAATATTGTACTCAAAGTAATTACTGAGATTTGGTAACACCACGACTAAGTCCAAATAAATTCAACAGGACTTGTATGTCAACGATCAGGTTGTAAACAAGCCAACAGTTTAGCCAGATTATCTAAGTGTGTTAAAATCATTACCTATAGTGTGTACATTTGATTTTGGTGTAACAATGACTTGTTTCAGAGAAAGCCTTTCCATTAAAGTAAAAACCACTTGTACCATCAGAGAATCAAACCCAGTTTTAACAGCAAGTTTTAGTGCACTGCTCTCACAGCAGCAAATGCTCAGGTCAGGTCGGTGACGCTTGATTACATATGTACAATATATACGATAGTCAGTTACGGTTGGGGGGGTTAGTGTAATTACATATGTTATGTTTTTATTTTAGAACATCATCATTGTCATTGACATCTTTTCATTTGTTGTCAGTAAGCAAGAATTAGTAAGAATGTAAGATTTGTGCTGTTTTATTTTCAATGAAAAATAATGAAAGAAGTAACAGTAACAGTGTCTGGAGTGTTATTTACCTTAAAACAAGACACAAAATGTGCTAAACAATTTAATTAAACAATTTAACATCCATGTTACTCCTTCATTCTGCTCCTCGAAAATAGCGTTGCTGCTGATGAACACATTGAGGATGCTGATGCCCAAACAGTATGGCAGTTTTTGTTACATTTGGAAGCCTGTGCCTCTAATGCCCGCTTCCTTTTTTCTCAGATGTTTTCGGCCCCTCCTTTACTTTTTGACATTTTTTTGTCCCACCTTCTTGTTGGCCATCTCACTGCTGTGCGCCGGCAGCGGAAACATTCTTCTTCTTGAATTGAATGTTCGCTACATCAGAACTTATTCGGAAAAAGTATTTCCATCCCCCATTAAGCTCATTAACTCTTGAAAAAGGCAAAAACTACCTCAAGCGTGCATGAAAGCTTTTTTGCGAAATTTAGGACGTTTTTTCAAAATTTGCTCTTTTTCCATCAACCTTTTCTAATCCTTTTTTTTTTAAGGATCAAAATCAATGCAGCAGAACCGGAAATATTATTCCATGCATTCTTCTTCCTTGTCAAAACCTGGTGCCTACATTATCCACAATGCAAGTCAACCGCCGCAGATTTTTTTCCTTTTCAAAGTAGTCTTCAGCCCCAGCTGTGACATCACTTGAGGCAATTTATCAGACTTCGTGCAGCTCCCTCTGGAGCCACAACTTTTTTCACATTTGCAGTTTAAAATCAATTCAACTCACCATTGAACAACAAAGGTGGTGTTGATAAAGTGGTACTTGAGCTGATCTGATACGGCTGTGGGAATACCTGAGACAAAAGGTTGGTAACCACTGGTTTAGAGGTCCAGGAACATGGTGCTCTGCCTATGATAAAACCATGCTTTTGAAAAACTGATGTTTTTGTGGATTATTTCTGTACGGTTTCATGCTGTGCAAGGAAACCACTGAAACTGAGCAGGCGATCTGAGAATCACTTTACTGACAGTCTGGCATGCAACATTAAAAACATGGCCTACATTCAGGCCAAAATACTAAGAGAATACTCAGAGAATACAGATAATTATTTTAAAAGAAACTGTGAAAAACAAGTTGGCCAAGGTTTAACATGATGTGTGTATGAGTTATTCTGAACAGAAAGTGGCACATTTTGACATTTTTAACTGAAGAGGCCATAGACAATTTTTGTGAATAATCTGTAAGGGGAAAGATGTTTTGTATTTGTTATGATTACAAAGAGCTATATGTACTCATATAATCATAGAAGGTATTATATAGTCTGTGTACACAGATTGAAAAGTCTGTAGTAATAATAATATAACTCTATAAGCAGTGCAAATGGCTTTGGTTCCTTGTAGTAAAAGCTACATCCACAGATAAAGATTACTGAAAATGCCTAGCAACCGTTAGCCCACCACATCAATTCTGTGCCCTCTCTGTTGTTCACATGTTCATTTATGTTCATTAAAATCTGCCAGATAGTTCACCGGTTTTGTAAGCAGCTCCAGCCTTGAGTCAGCTCACTGAGTTTTTCATCAACACACACACACATACACGCACAGATACACTGATACATGCCTATTCACGCACAAGCTCACACATCCATTTACTAAAAGACACACACACACACACACACACATACACACAGGTGAATGAGTCTGGTGCTAACAAAAAGATATTACAGAGTGTCAAACCAATATCTCTCTCTCTTCCCTGCTGCCTACCTCTCCATTTTCAGCTCAAGGACAGAGAAAGGGAGGCAGAAGGTGGGAAAAAAGTGAGAAAGTGATGGAGAGAGCAACTGACAGGAAGACTGTTATGAGAAAAACCTTTAATTTTAATACAAGCAGGCTTTTCAATAAAATGTTAGAGAACATGTCCATTCACATGTGAATGCCTAAGAAATACATAAAAGGGCTCTGGTAATGTCAAGACCCTGGACATTTCCCTTAGAATTATATATGGGAAGTCAATACACTTTCATTAAAAGATATAACAGGATTTCAGCATTAAACAACCAGTGAAAAGGTTTAAGAGATCTTAATCAAGCAATGTCTCCAATAGTCCATAATTATTACAATAAAAAAAACTTGTAACATATACATTTCACTTTTTTGAAAAACCAGCTTAACAAAATCAGTATACAAAATTCTAATTTTTATTTTTGTGTGGTGAAAACGGATGTGAGGAGACTTCGGGGGAAACATTTTGTAAGTGGATTTGTCTGGCACCCAGTATTCATTTTGGAAGTTATTTTAACTGTAGTCTTTAGATCCGGCACTGAGCCGGATCAACACGCGCAAGGCTGGACAAGACGGCATCCCCGGTCGCGTACTCAAGGCATGTGCAGAGCAGCTTGCTGTGGTCATAACAGATATTTCAACCTGTCCCTCAACCAAGCAGCTGTGCTGCATGCTTTAAATCCAGCTCCATCATGCCAGTGCCGTCTGTCCAACATGCCTGAACGACTACCGCCCGGTAGCACTCACACCTATCGTTATGAAGTGCTTTGAGCTGCTGGTCCTGGCACCCCTAAAGGACTTCCTCCCATCCACACTGGACCCATACCAGTTTGTCTACCGCAGCAATAGGATACAGTCCCCGTGGCACTGCACTTTGTACTCACACACTTGGACAATAAGAACACTAATGCACAAATGCTGTTTCAGCTCTGCATTCAACACTGTCATCCCTTCCAAGTTAATCACCAAACTTGGAAACCTGGACATTAACACCTCCATTTGCAATTGGATTATGGACTTCCTGACAAACAGACCTCAGCTTTTTAGGTCAGGCCACAACTGCTCCACCACCATCACACTCAACACTGGCGTACCACAGGGCTGTGTGCTGAGCCCCTTCCTCTACTCCCTCTTCACACTCGACTGCAGGGCTGCGCATGGATCTAACGCCATCATCAAGTTTGCAGACGATATTACAGTGATTGGTCTCATCAGCAACAACGATGAGACTGCCTACAGGGAGGAGGTCCAGCACCTGGCCACATGGTGCACAGACAATAACTTGCTCCTTAACACCTGCAAGACAAAGGAGCTCATCGTGGACTTCAGGAAGGAGAGAGGAGGCACACATGACCCCATCCCATAATGGGATGGCTGTTGAGCGTGTCTCCAGCTTCAAGTTCCTGGGGACCCATATTTCGGAGAACCTGTCCTGGACCACCAACACCTCCTGCCTGGTCAAGAAGGCTCACCAGCGCCTCTTGTTCCTGAGGACACTGAAGAAGAACCAACTGCCCTCAGCTATTCTGGTGAACTTCTATTGCTGCACAGTAGTGAGCATCCTAACTAATTGTGTCACAGTCTGGTATGGGAACTGCTCTGGTGCAGAGCGCAAGGCACTGGAGTGGGTGGTGTAAACTGCCCAGCGCATCACAGGGACTTCTCTTCCAGCCACTGAGGACATCCAGAGGAAACACTGTCTGCATCGAGCCTGCAGTATTCTCACCCCGCCCAGAGACTGTTTACTCCACTGCCTCCCGGCAGGCGCCTCATTCATTGCACTACTGTTCTGCCCAGTCCAATTCAATATTGTACATATCCATCTGTATACTTCTGTTTATAGTAATGCCATCTGTATATAATGTCCATAGTACGCCAGGCTCCGCTACACCACACACACACCGCACTCCCTCACCCGAGTACTAATTCCAGTCACCTGTCACCTATTACACACCTGCACCTAATCATCACTCCACTCCCCTATAAAACACCATCCCTCACGTCAGTCAGTGTCCCGTCTTGTTTGGAATAAGGACAGATCTCCAAATCCTACCTCCACAACGCCACGGACTCCATCACGTATCTGCAAATCGTCTACTCATCTCCAGAGCCCCAATCCCGATTCCTGAACTTCTCTAGTCTCCAGTTTGTGTCGCTCCAGCTCCCGGTCCTGTGTATCTCCACTCTCCAGTGTGTGTCTCACAACCCCAGAGCTCCTCTCCAACCAGTCTAAGGATGGTAGCATTATCCTCTTCTCATTACCAGTTTCCTTTGTGTGCAATAAACTATATCCTTATCATCTTGGTGTCTTCGGCCTACTCTGTCCGTAACAGAAGACTGGACCACACAACAGGATTGCAGCATGAGGGCCACGGATCTGTTCCAGGAGTTGGTGGACATCCTGTGCCGTGGCCTCATCGCTCCACCATCAACCACATCCGCTTCAGTCACACCAGCAGTTCCGCCCCGTACCAGTCCCATGGCCAAACCAGCGCCCTTCACCGGCTCGGCGGAGGACTGCAATGGTTTCATCTTGCAATGTTCCTTGGTCCTGGAGATGCAATCATCCCTGTACCCCACTGAACACTCCAAGGTAGCCTTTGTGATCTCCCAGCTACAGGGGCAAGCGTTACAGTGGGCTGAATCCATCTGGTTACAAAACGGACCCGTCACCCAATCCCTGACTAGCTTCCTAGACCACTTCTGCGAAGTGTTCGGAAGGCCAGCCGGAGACTCCTCTGCCAGCGAGAAACTGTACCAGCTCAAGCAGGGTCAGCACTCCGTCCAGGACTACGCCTTGGAGTTCCGAACCCTCATGGCGGCTAGTGGTTGGAACGAACAGTCCCTAATCACCACCTTCCGTCAGCGGATTGGAGCCCAGGGTGAGATTGCATCTCGCTGCATATGAGGATACCATCGGCCTCAAGCGGTTTATACAACAATACAGCCATTCGAGTGGCCACCCGTATGCAGACGTGTTTATTGGAACACCAGGACCAGTATCCCCCTACACCTACCATCTGTCAGCCAGAGAGGTGCCGCTCTCCAGAACCAGAACCCATGCAGCTGGACTCCAACAGGCTACCCCCGGCAGAGCGGCAGAGATGGCTGACCCGGGGTTTGTGCTTGTAATGTGGAACCCCAGGACACAATAGAGCTACCTGCGCAGTAAGACCACCACAGCCAATGGTGAGTGCCATCCTTCCCAGTATTCCTTGTAGTAAACCGCTTGCAACTGAAATCATCTTGGTCACCTCCAACCTGTCCCTCCCAGTACAAGCCCTCATCGACTCCGGGTCAGCTGGAAACTTCATCTCCGGCTCCCTCTGCCGCCAGCTCCGCCTCAAGACCTCCTTCACACCAACCAGCTACCAAATTCACGCCATAACAGGGAAATCCATCAATCGCAGCGGCGTCCAGAGAGCTTCTGGCCCTGTTACCATCCGAGTTGGTCTGCTGCATGAGGAACAACAGTAATCCTTATCATCTTGGTGTCTCCGGCCTACTCTGTCCATAACAGCCTTAGAGTTAAGAAATCATACACAAATATATTTCCAATAAATAACTGTAATCTTAGAAACAGTTTAACTAGATAGTAATTGCAATGCATGTTCAAGGTTTGCCATTAAGCTTTTTCTGGAAAGAACTGGAGTAAGGACAAGTAAGTTAAAACAGATCGAGCATAACTACAAATTGCTTGTCCAAATAAATAAATAAATTAACTTGCAGGCTGTAAATGTTACAGCAGCAACATGTGATGCGCACTGACACATTGTGGATTAGTTCTGAAAAGCCAACATGGTTATTCCCATATTTTTCACTCGAATGATAGGACAATATATGATAAATAATTTCACTTGTCCGAGCAAAAAGTTTACTTGGCCCAGATGAGTTAGAACGTTAATTGTAAAGCCCTAAATGTTTCACTCACATGCTTTGTAGCTAGCAAACTGATGTTAGCTTTCACATTAACCCAGCTAATGTTCATTCATTTATTAAAACTGAAAACTTTTTTGTGAGAAAAACTGACTTCCAGTCAGGCTAAGCCAATGTGGCTTGCTAGCAACTTTGCCACAAGTTGACATAGCCAACTGCCCACTAACATTGACTTAACGTTGGCAAATTTAACTGTTTAGTTAACATTAGGACTTAGGACAGTTAGCGACTTCAAGTGTCACTTCAGGTTGCTTGTGTTCTTCCCACCTAATTTGTAGCCACAGGGCGTCTCTCCGTCTCCCGTTACTACAGTGCATCGTGTTCTCTTTTCTGCAGAATTATAAATAAAGTGTGTCCATAGTTCTGTTCTTTTATTCCTATGTTGTTGTCATTAACTCGCTGTTGGTTTGGGACTGCATCTGCACACACATCAATCTGCCCCACACGTCAATCAATGACAAGGATACATTGTTTTGACAGACAGACTAGACGCACAATTGGAGGAAAATATCATGCATTTTGTAAATGTCCGATAGCCCACCACTAACATTTTAGTCCCACCTCGTCTCGTCGACAAAAACAAAACATACATTTCATCATAGTTCTTATTATCAAAGATAATTTTTTTTCAACGTCTTGTCCTCATCATGGCAAAAAGGTCGTTGACGAACATTTTTCGTCATAGTTTGTTTAGAAAACTAAGAAGCCACTGAGGAAACAGACCAACCGTGGCCATTAGTTTAATTGCAGAAAATATTAACAAAATATTTCTGAATGTTCCTCTGAAGCCACTAACAAGGATCTATAAAGGTAATTAACAGACTTTGTTTTATGAAGAAATCACTGTCACATCAGTGGATGAACACATTGTTGTTGTTGCAAAACAACATATCTGCTCTCATCATCAGGAGCTACAGTACACAGATATGATTCATACTTTTGTTTGTAACAATCTGCTGATAAACTGGGGTCAGATCTTGAACAAAATTTCAAGAAATCCTTTTCCGTGAGACTGTAAGTGACACTTCAAAAGCAAGATGAGAGGAAATACAATCTGCCTGAAGGAAAACACAAACGAGCACTGCTGCCATTTAAAACAATGGATCTGACAAGAATATATTAAAGCCCCTTCTTGTCAAAAATGTGTTTTGCATATTGTTACTTCACTTGGATGTTAGGCCTTCACTATGCAGAATGATGTTTGATAATAGGCTGTTTTCACATTCAGCTGTTGAAGCGGGAACGTTTCTCTGTGCTCAACTTAAATCTGAATTTAAGACTAGTCTGGAAGCCAATCGTAGTCCAGTATGCAACTTACACAAGTATGATGTGGAAACTTGAAGCCTCCAGTGCAAACACACAGAGAATGGACTTTTCATTTAAATAGGAGACAACAACAAGGCAGAAGGAGATGTCATTTTGAACTTTTTTGTGGAAAAAACACATCAGACCAAAATTATTATTCAGAGCAAAGTATTTTGACAAACATGTCTGGAGGGGATCTTTAAGCATAAATCTTAAATGTTGCAGAAATTGGCTTCAGAGAATGAATAATAATAATGAATTATTAGGAATACAGCTAATGGTAATGATTATTACCTCCCTGTACTGAATATTCTCATCAGGCTATAAAATCTACTAATTTAATTTTAATTCAGCAATTGATTTCATTTTCTTTTTATTATTTGTCAGAGTAATTGCTAATTTGTGATTAGAATTCAAATTACAGCTGGCTTGTTTCTACAACACAGTGATTACAAAAAGAATGTAATCCTTCACAGAACTATAGTCGTGTCAGTAAACGATAGATCCTTTATCTGTTAGCTGTATTTATCATTGTCAGCTGTATTGCAGAAAGAGGTAGAGAGAGAGAGATTAGGAAGTAAATGAATAGAAAGAAACTGAGTGATAGAAAAAGAATGGAAAAAAGAGAGAGAAAATTCAAGCTTCATGGGACGACCATTAGCATCCTGCCAGCATTGTTTAGCGATGACAAGACGAGCTGTTGTGTGTGTAATTATGTTATTAGCTTTTTAATACACATCCACATGCAGTCATTTAATTCTGGTAGCATTTTCCCGTCCCAGTGATGTGTCGCTGATTGCTGCACTCAGCCGTTTTATTAGGCCTAATTAAATTAACGTTATTTTGGTCCTGCCGTCAGCGACACACTCAGTCATGAGGGGCGACGTGTGTGTTTGTGTGGATTTGAAAGCAGAATCTACATGCATATATATGTGTGCATGCATGCATTTTGTGTGTGCATTTTGAGGTAAATTCTGAGTGCACCTGCATTTGTGTGCACAGGAAAAAATTATATGAGATATTCCAAAGCCTGAAAAACAAATCTCTGAATTATTACATATAGTGTAGCACAAGTGCAGCAGCTAACATATGATTAAGCACACAGAGTTAAACGCAGTTTTGTCCTCTTCATGTCGTCCACCATGATGATTTAATTCAACATCAACCTTATATGTCAAACCAGCTTGTACGTATATGACACAAATATTCATGGAGAAATGTCAGACAAGTACTCACTCACACAGACATCAAACGGGCCAACGAGTCTCGTGTGTGTGTGTGTGTGTGTGTGTGTGTATGTGTGTCCCTGCTCGGAAACAAATCCTACATTCATCACACGCACACAGACACACACCTATGACCCAGTGTATGCCAATGAAATGTAGACGGAAGGTAATTAAACAGGGATCAGGCTGCTCTTTATCAAAGGGATCTTCACTGCTGGGCTAAATTAACCTCTGTCCACACACTCACACACACACACATTGTGCCTTAAAGATCCATGCACACACATTAAGACAAATGCACATTTGCATACATAGGAGTTCATCATAAAATCTAATCAAATCACATGGTCAGTAAATGTAGTAACAGTTTTAATATTCTTGTTGTTTTTGAAAAGAGAAAAGGTGATAAAAGCACATTATAACACTTAACCAAGCAGTAGCTTGAATTGGGCCAGAGAGTTGAATGCAATCTGTCCTTTTCATAAAAACCACATCAAAATTGTAATGTATTGTTCACTTTCACATTATTGTACAAAGTATGTGAAACGTGATATGGTCATTTCTTCCAGGACCTTGTTGTGATTTTTGTGGCCAAAAATTGCCTGAAGTTGTAGTGGCTCACGTTCCTTAGCTACTTATGCTAATGAGGCAACAAATGCTTCAGAAAAATAAAAATGTAAAAAGCAGTGGAACAATTTCTTAACTTAAAGTAGGAATGCAGATTAACCTTATTACCCAGACGTAACCAACTCACAGTTTTCTGTTTTGCGCCATTCATTTTCTACATCTGCTGCAGTAAGCTAATGTGAAGCTGTTGACCACAATGTTTGCGTTTAGCTAACGGCTGACAAAGTTATTTACATATATTTTTTTCTAAAACTACATTTAGGCATTTTACTTTTTCTTCACTTTCACTTACATTTTGAAGCTTTACAGCTCAAAAACAAGAACTAGGGATCTAATTGACAATTAACTTTTAGCAACTGTTAAAAAAGAGCTCTGTTGTTTAGCAGGTAAATTTTGTCCTGTAAAAAAAAAAAAAAGACAGAGCCATGTACAGGTGAAGTGATGGTTTGACGGAAGAGATGTGTCTGTTCTCTTGTTGTGTGGAGGACAACCAGTGCAGAATTGGCCTAAAGCCGGCCGTCATATAAAGGGGGGAGACGTGTTATCATTACACAGAAATGCAAGCTGAGAGATGATTTCAAACCCTGGCTCCTTTCTCACCTCCACATAGCTGGTCAATCACAGTGTGAAGTGGGTGTGAATGTCTGTTTTCATTTAAATACAGAAATGGTTGGACACAGCCCCCCCCCCCCAATCCGAAGTTGAAAGGTGTGGGGGGAGGGGGTTTCAAAATCTATTCGACCATCAGACAAGCACTTCTGATGGAGCATACTTGCAGCTACTGCTAAAACAACTAGACAACTGGAGTGTGATGGCATGTCTGATGTTATGAGATTGATACTTTGTAACAACACAATTTAAAAAAACAACAATGTAATTCAAATTTGCACAAGCCTAAAAAGATGTACACTAGTTAATAGTTGATGCTTACTTACAGCCTTGCATTGAAGAATTTGGGGGGGAAAGAGTACGTGTATTGGATTGCTACTCCATGTTGTGTGATACCTCTGAGTTTGGGTGTCGGAATCAGTGTCGGTGGAGACAGGTGCATCCCTAACTCAAAATAGCCATTCAGCACCAGGTTAGTGGTTAAATTAACAAGAATACACAGTGTCATTGATGAGGTGTATCTAAAACCAGGTTCAGCTGATAACATCCAACTGCAGAACTGCACTGCCAGCAGTTTCAAACCTGCAGATCTGGGCCTGCGGTTTCAGTCCAACCTGCACCACAATACAGGCAAGGAAATAACTGCTGCAAACAAATGTGACACCTCAGCCAGCTGCAAGAAATAATGTTACAGCTTTTTTCCCTCCTAACTGTTCCTTTTTAAACCTGTAAAACGTGTACGTGAATACTGTTCACACTGCTCAGTGTCATTGTGTGTCCCTCTGTCCCTGGATGGTTTGGAGAGATAAGGAGGAGTGTCCTAAAGAGATTTTGTTTGTCCAAAAGAAAAATACATCCATCAGGTCTGATGCCAGCAGCAGGCACTGGCTTCTGCTGCAGAGAGAGAGGTGACAGCCTGGGTAACCAAAGTCACCACGTGAAAGAAGAGGATATGGAAGAAGCTCAATCTGCAGCTAAACAGCTGTTGATGACTGGTAACACTACAATAAACACTATCAGCATATTATTATTGATATTGCTGCTGTTGTTTAATATGACAACATTTTACTGCACAGCTATGTTGTCAGCCTTTGTCTCTCCTTTGTTCTTGCTGTTGCTGTGGTTTGTCTCGACTTGTCCAGGTGCTTGTCTGGATCAGAGTAGTTTGCTTCTCTGCCCAGCTGTTCGGCCACCTGTGGAGGTGAGACAAAAGAGAAAAGTGGGGGCGAAACAAAAACAAAGAGGGATGAGAAAGAAGACAGGGAGGCACAAGGATACAGATATGGGCAGAAAAAAAATATATTCTGGGAAAAGAATAGAACGATTGACAACAAAAAGCTTGTAGCTGAGAAGTGAAGGAAATGTTACCTTTTAATCCTTACTGAGGAGAACAGGTGCAGCCTTGGGCCTGAGCACTGTGTGTGTTTCCGCAGCAGATGCTCACACTTGTCAGATTTCTTATGAACAGAGAACTCAGAACAGCAGCCCTGCAGTGACTTGTGTTAAAAAGACATATTAACCAAACCCTATTTGACATGCTGGCCTGCCACTTTTGGCAAGTGCTGAGACAAAAAAGCCAAGCATTATAAACAAGTATAAAAAAAGAAACGCTGTGGTAAAATGTATGTTTGGAAAATAATACATCTGGAAAAATGGAACCACATGAGAGCACGTAAAAAGACATAAAATTGAGCCCTGAACTCAACAGGTAGTAACAGCAATGATTTCCAGATGGGGAGGTATGACTTAGTCAAGAGGAGTGGCTTGAAACGTTATGCTCAACATTTTGGTTGTCTGTAGTGTAGTGACTATGAGAGAGGTTCAGAGTCTATGGCATTATACAGAACTCTCGCATTTGGACAATTGTTTGATATGAGACCACTCAAGAAAACATCTTGAACTGCTATTTGCACAGGAGATCTTACAAAATGTCACAACAACCATGTAATATGTTTGCCTTTCATTTAGACCTCCCCTACCCTCTTTATTTATGGCCCAAGTGTTCTCCTGGTAGGAAGTGTTCTCCTGGTAGGAAAGTTTTGTTTTACTCCTGAACCTTACAAGAATCAGCGGAGTCAAGAACAGTCAGTCAGGTACTTTTTAGAAGGAAGACAATATGCTCTGTTTGACTGTGGCAGGTAATGGCAAAGCAGCCACCGTTAAAACCTTTTAATAACTTCCTAACTTAAGAAAATTCAAGTTTGATTTCATTATCAGAATATTTTTCTGAAATTTGTCTTGCATCCTAAGGCGTACACTGCTTCACATACATGACAAAACACAACATTTAACCAAACAACAAATCAATTGAAGTATAAGTCTGTATGTAAAAGATTATATTGTAAAGCAGTAAATGTAAATAAAAACAAATCCTCTATATCTATTCCTTCTCATGTTACATTTAATGACATGCCATGCTTTCAACACACATTTTGCTGCTGCTAGAAATCTGTTTGATATGTTATACTCAGGATCTGCTCTTAATACTAAGCCTCTGGCTCATGTGCCCTCCTTAAACCATACCTCTCAGTTCACCCCACAGGCTTCACCTCCTCCATTGTTAAGGAGGCACTTCAAGCTGTTACACTGCAGGAAAGCAACTGGGGAGGATCAACTACACTCTCATTTTTTAAGGCCTGGTGCCCCAAATATTGCTCAGCAAATTCCATTCCTCTTTAACCTCTCCATTTCTACTGGAGTTATCCCTCAGGTCTGGAAATCTGCACATGTAGTCCCACTGCATGAGGGTAGTGATAAATGTGATTTTAATAACTTTCAGGCAATTTCCAAACTGTCCTGTCTTGCTAAAGTCCTGAAGTCATTAGTTAATAATCAGCTCAAATGTTTCCCCTCAAGAAATTCGGTGTTATGTCCACTCCAATCTGGTTTCAGAGCTTAACACAGTACTGTCACTGCTATTACTCTGGTTATAAATTATACTGCATCTGCTATTGACAAAGGGACATATTGTGCTGCTCTCTTTGTTGATTAATAAAAGCATTTGACACTGTTGATCATGCTATGCTCCTACAGAGTCTACATGATACTGGTTTTGATTATACAGTAAGTCCTGTAAATGGTTTCAGGACTACCTGTCTCAAAGACAGCAATGTGTCGCTGGAAATGACCATTCTGTATTTCTACCACTGTCAAAGGGGGTTCCACAAGGTTCTATTTTGAGTCCTGTCTTGTTCACAATTTATATTAACAATATTACATCTTTTATAAGAAATTGCAATGCCCATCTTTATGCGGATGATACAGTTCTGTATTGTTTAGCAAATACTGCACACTCTACCAAAAAAGGCCTTTGACAAATTGCAAGATGCATTTTTTTATTCGAAATTAGTCCTGAGCCAGAGATATTATGGACAATAGTTTGCATATTACCACTATGAATGGACAGAGTATTGCGAGGGTTTCAGAGTACAAATATCTTGGGATCTGGCTGGATCAAAAAGTTACTTTTAAATTTCACATTGACACACTTGTCAGCATGCTATGACAAAAAACTGGATATTTGTACAGAAACAGAGCTAATTCCAATGTTCAGTTGGAAGCATATAATTAAGGCCGCCTTCTTTTCTGTCTTGGACTATGGTGATGTTATCTATAGACACGACTCTACCTCCACTCTTAAACCGCTACATTCAGTTTATCACTCCACCCTTAGATTTATTACCGGTGACAGTTATTCTACTCATCATTGCATCTTGAATGAAAAGGTTTGGTGGGCATCTCTAACAGTAAGATGTGACAGGCATTGGTTTCTATTTATTTGTAAAGCCCTTAATGGCAGCTTGCCACAATATATCACTTCCTTATTAAACTCTTCCCACAGTCATTATTTGACTTGATCTAGTGATTGGTTGAAGCTCGATGTCCCCCGTGCAAGCACTAAATTTGGGAAAACTGCTTTTGGTTTTTGTGCTGCACACACTTGGAACATTTTACAACACACACTAAAGCTCAACATATTTGTACCTATAGGTCAATTTAAAACCATGATTACAAACTACTCCGCACTTGAATGTAATTGAGCCTTATTTCTCTCCTTATGTGCACTCCAAGATAAAGCAGTATCCATGTAGATGCCTAAATATTTATGGTGGGAAACAATATGTGTGTTATGGACAGTAACTAGTGGAGGGTAAGAGTTCACTGGAAAACCAAAATTAATATATTTTGTCTTTTTTGGATTAATAAGCAAATTATTTTCACACCACTCCACTAATCTACAGTGGTGGAATGTAAATAAGTACATTCACTCAATCAATAATTATAATCCAGTGACATTATATATATTATTCTGAAATGGGACATTCTGAATAATACTTTTACTTTTGGTACTTCAAGTATATTCAGTTTGATCCGGTAGTGAGGTGTGATGGTTTGGTTTGGAGCTGGTTTGAAGGCCAGAGTTGCTGCTTATGGAGGTCACCATCTTTTCCATTTGGAGCCAGGCCCTTCTAAATAAGGATGTTGCCTTTCATGCTCTCCGCTGTCTCGGACCGAAGCGAAGGCTAGCTTACTGAAAACACCGGTCAACAACCTGCCTGCTATAGCTCTCAGCTACTTCTCTCCACAAGATCACACAAAGAGTGCAAGTAATAATAATAATTCATTTGTCCACGAACTGCAGTAATGTCAGTGAATTAATGTAAACTCTTGTAACAGTTGCTAATGCATTCAACATAACTTTTGACTTTTAGCTGGCATGCTAACGCCAATTATCTTTTAATTCTGTTTACTGCCTGTACTTGCCAAAATACATTCATGGTGACTGATCCTGTGTCAGTCTCAATCAGCCGACAACTAAGACATGGTGTCAATTTGTTTTGAAGGAACTTCTATGAGTATCCTTTGTGTAGCCTAATAAAATTAATTTCTATTTTGTTACATGTCTATTCACTGGAGTCTTGGCTTTGAAAACACCTGCTACACAGTTCTACAGGGACGGGTACCAATCCGCCATGCTCAGTAGATACTGTATATAGCTGCTATATCTTACAAACTGATTATCATGATGTGATATTAAACTACTGCAGTCTAAATGAGTTGTGATAAACCATGTGTAAATAATATGATCAGGTTTTATTTTGTCATTTTTATTAACCTTAGAACACATCTGCGCAACACTACATATTTTGCATCCACAGGTCTGGGGTGTAGGTGACAGCTACATACAGTCTGCTTGTTTTTTAGTGTCAATCTGTAGCAGTGCAGTTTTAATGTAAAGTGAGTTCAGGTTTGAAATCTATTTCATGTTTTTTTCACAGTCTTTGTTTATGGTGACATGACATCTACATTGTTTTCTTCAACACATCATTCGAAAGCAAAGTCTAAAAAAAGACATACAAATACAGGAGAACTGTTGGTTGAATGAATACAGATGCATCTAGCAGCATCTTCACACACCACTAGTGGTGTTACAAGATAAAAGCTTCATAACTGTGAATAATTCATCAGTTTTGCTAAACCAGTCACAGTAAAGACACACAAGCCCTGTTTATACCTGACATTAACATGGGTGATCTAAGCACAAGTGGACAGCTCGAAGTACATCAGTTCACACCTGGCATTAGAATGCGTCTCCACATGCGTCTCGAGTGACCACTTGTGATCATATCTCACTTCCCCACTCTATATGCAAATAAACATAATTTATGGAGTTAGTAACAAATGCCTTGTTGTTTTTAAATGTTTTATTGTTTATCAAACCACAAATTAAAATTAGGTTGGTTTGTTAGTGTTATTGTGGGATTTTGGTGTTGTAACACTTTAGTTCAGATCTATAAAACACCAAAGTCACATAATAACACAAACTAACTTAAAAATTAAGGCAGCGGTAGACCCGCAATTCCCGTGTTCTGCGAGGTAAAATTACTGTTTTTATCAGTAGAATCTGGTGGCTTCGAACAGAGTGATGTAACGGCCGTTTCTGGTTTAACAAAAAGGATCTTACTCTAACAAAAAGGATCCTACAGTGATACCTCTGTAGGGTCCTTTCCATAATGTTGTCAGACACTTATCACAATCTGAGCCTGTCAGAAACAAGCACTTTTAGTGGATGTAACGTTACACTGATGGTGCGCAATTGCCAATGCTGATTTAAATTTAAAAAGGAAAACTAAGAAGAATCGTGTGCTCCATTCACTTCTTTTGTCATCTAGAAAAAAAGAATAAATCAGAGTAGTCAATATTGTTTGGTACAAATTAAATGTAAAAATCACCACCAACAATGGCTAAGATAATGCCTTCATTCTAAAATGAAAGATGTGTTTAAATTTAATTAGAAACAACCAACCTATAAACTACTGTATTAACGTATTGTTTAATTACAAATGGTAGCCTACATATTTCTGAGAGCAATGTCCAAATTCATAAGAATGGTACACTCAAAATAAAACTATAAACCTATGAAATCTGACCATACAGTCTATGAATCTGACTTGTAACAAGGCAGTAACCGCAATAAAACCAGATCGGTTAGGCTGCAACATGACTGACATGACATTCATTTTTCTCCAGTGAGAGGGAGGAGGGGGCAGGATAGGCGAATTACACTACAGTGAGGCTGTGAGCAGACAGTGTCAATCACTGCATTGGGAAAAATAGCGACCATAAATGTAAACGCATTCTAATGTCAGGTGTGAACTGACGTACTTCGAGCTGTCCATTTGTGACCGGATCACCCAAGACGCATGTTAAAGCCACGTGTAAACAGGGCCACAGTTTCAGAGCACAGTACACACACACATTTAGATTAATGGACTCTATACTGTATGTATGAATGCACAATTAAACACCCACATTCACTGTGGAAAACAAAGAAAACAAACATTCAGGGAGGAAGATAAAAATGCCTTCACACACAGTGTTCACAGTGGGAGATTCATGTCAGCCTCGGGCCAGTCTGGTTGTCTGGTTTGGTGGAGGAAGACGCGTTACAGACAGAGAGAGAGAGCAAAGAATTGAGGATTGAAGGCGAGGTGAGGATGAAAATACAGAAAAGTAAAAGACTTTAGGAGAAAAATATATAGAGATGTAGTTTTTGGTGGTGTGTGTATGTGTGTGTGTGTGTTTGAGGAGAGGGTGGTAGGATGGGACTATGGGATTTTTCTTTCTCTTTGTGTGTGTGTGTGTGTGTTTCTGTATGACCGCTGAGAGAGTTCATCCCACGCTGGGCATTTCTGCTGAATCAGTGACTAGTCACCTCTCCTAGGAGGGTAAACAACACATTAACACACACAGATACACATGTACACTACACACAGAGACAGCCAGTGAGACACACAAACACACAAGTTACACACCTTCATTTTACAAACACACAAATGCCCATAAACATACACAAAACACTAAAGAATGTAAAGACATATACAGCTGAGAAGTCAGCGGGGTCAAAAGCCAGTCTGTTGTCAACACAAACAAACATGGTAGGTGTTGCTCTTTACAGTGTACTTCCTTTTCCTTTGGGTTCATGTCTTATAACTCTCCAAAGTGAGATAACAGGAAAAGAAATGCCACGTTCAAGTTTATTTGTATAGTTCTTTAAAAGTAAATCTACAGTGAATGACACAAACTGACGTGCTCTCTATGGATTGAAACATAGTATGTTATGTTTCTGCTCACGCCAAACAGTGATGTCAAAGCAGGTATTTTGCCTTGTGTAGGCTGATGAAAAGACTTAGGTGGAACCTTTGGTACCTGCCATACAGTGTTTGGTCATACCCACAGGTAAGAGCACACGTGGCAGAAATAAACCCTGAAACTCTGACTTAACTGCATGTTATGGCTAAACAACCTTCTAAAATACAAGGATGGGACAATGCAACCAGCCCAGTATCCGTAGGAATTACATCCATATTCAATAATTCCACACCTGACAATTTACGTCCAACGGCAATGTTCAAAGCAGGAAATAGTGTGGCCTTTACGTGGTAAGATCAGGGTGGTGTGTTGCACATCTAGCTTTCATGCCGGAGACAGAAGTTTGTGTCCTGTCACAGAACTGCAATTAACACCTTTTTATTAACCGTTACCACAGTCTTTCTCTAACATTAACTATGCTTTTTAGTTGCCTAACCTTAACCTTATAGCAATAGTTCCACATCGTGGGAAATGTGCTTTTAGATGAGAAGATCAACACCACTCTTGAATCTGAGACGGTTATCTTAGCTTAGCATAAAGACTGGAAACAGAGGGAAACAGTTAGCCTGGCTCTGTCCGGAGGTTTAGAGCTTTAGAAGTGCTGGTGAGCAAATTTTTTACGTTTGCGTAACTACAGTGATTGTGTGTTGTGCTCCGAGCACTGCCAAAACATGGGTGACCTACACTCAATACTGGGCCTGAATGCAATGATGAATGAATCCAAAATGGAGGAAGCTCTTATTGGCTGTGTTGTACTAATTTTAGATAATCCTGTTCTGCCAAGTGAGAAGCAGCGCCAATAAAGTTTTCCTCTTCGTATGCCTTTTTGCCTCAAACAAAAACAGCTATAACCACTGCATGACTGGCAAGTAGTCACTACGTCACCATGCTTCCAGCACCACCTGTTTCACAAGGAAATGCAAATTCAGGCACTAATTCAGAGCCCTGAGATATGAGGGGCCCTCGTACACACACAGCAGATGGACTCCTATATTAGTCAAGCTGATGACAAGAAAACTATTCATGTATTTTCAGATCAACATACATTATCACAAGCAGGAATCTAGAATGAAACAAATGATTGATTTTTAGCACATAAATAAAGATCAGTCACTTTAAAGCATTCCTCTCAGCCATCTAATTGTTTGTGCTTCCTCTTATATGATGTGAACGCAGCATTACTGCTAAACTGAAATGCATTTCAGAAGAGACAGCATCAGATTCTCAGACGTGAAGACTGTCCCTCTGGTGGGGGACAGTAGTGGATGGATTCTGGGGTCTGAGCATATATTCAATATGTATACATCTATGCAGTAACAGTCACATATTCATTCACCCCTTTCCCTCTCTGTCTCTCTCCTGTTCATTCTGTTCTTGTTTACTGAAGAATATGAAAGGTAAATGTCAAGTTTGTCATTTTTCACTGTCTCATCCTCTCTCTTCTTTCTTTCCTGCCTCACCCTTTTTTGCCTCTACCTGTCCATCATTCTTCCTTTTACACTTCTTTACAGTCCTTATACCGTATTTAGTTTCTCCTGTAGTTTACATATTTTCTTACTTTTCTCTCTTTATCGCTTTCTATATTTGTCTAATTATCTGTCCTCTCTTTTATATCTTTTATTTTTTTCTTAGGACAGACCCAGTTTGTCCTTCTGTTAATAATTACCAGTCTTTCTTTTCTCTCCACATGTATCTGTGATGTCTTGATTTCCCTTCTCTCTCTCCTCCTCTTCCACTCTTAATGTAGCTCTTTCTTAATCTTGGCGACTCTCCTACTCTTCATTTTTGTCTATCTGGCTATCCTCTTTTTCTCCCTGCACATAAAATTATCTCTTGCGCTCTCATCCTCTGTTGGCAGGCCCATATGCTTTGAGCCACAGAAAACCACTCTGCACATGTCTTTTTTTATTGGAAAAGCAGCCATCTAGAGAGAGACATTGGCTCCCTGCTTATATCACATCACATCAGTGCAATTTGATACTGACAGACAGACTACTGGAGGAACAAATCACAGTGGATGATATGAGCAATGTTTCATTGCTTATGTCAGCTAGAGCACTGTATTGATAACCTATTTCTTTTACTTTACTTTTACTAGTTATGTATTTGCTTAAATATGCTGATGATGTATATTACAGACAGTGAGAAAGAGGTAAAAGAAAGGTCAGAAAACCATCAAGTTTAGTGATAAAATCACATTTATTATATGTAGTTTAAATTTTAAATAAGAATGTATGTATTTCATTTTTGTTCTCTTTAAACTATTTTAATCATCCAAATTATACCTTTATGAATGTAAACATGGCACAACACAGTGTACTTTACATGCTAATAAACTTTAGTTCAACTTAAAAAAAAACTGACAAGAAATTAACAGATACAAGAACATTTTAGCTAAACTCAAGTATTTTTACCAATTGTGTACAAAAAAGTAGAATATATAAAATATATAAATAATATATATATATATATATATAAAACAAATTAAAAATAAAATACCAAAGGATTTATAAATCTGGACTTTTCCCAACCATTTCAATTTCCTTATTAATAATCCCTTTAAATTCAGGTCTGAAAATATGACCCTACACTGGCTTACTTATCAAATTCCAACACTCAACAAATAGGCCCACATGTACACATACATACAATCATTCTGCTACCAATATAAAAATGTAAAAAAAAATATAAAAATTGTTGTTTAAAACAAAAGTAAAATGATGCAGAGTTGTAGTTTGGGAGCATAGTGGCCTAAAACAAATGGCCACTTCACTTCCTAGTGCAAGCTGCCAAAATAAAATGTAAAGATGGAGAAAGGGTGAGGAATGGTGGGAAAAAGTTGTGAATGGATGTCAGGCTGATGGCTGCAACAGTCCAATAAGAAGCTCCACCAGGCTGGGAGACATCTACTCCTGACAGGGTCCAAGGAGAGTTTGCTGGTCCTCTCTGTCTTCTGCAGATTGCAATACCTTGACAAGCAGGTATAACTGTGTATCAAAGGAATAGTTTTGGGAAATAATAATAATCATCATGTTATATCTTGTTTGTTATCTCCACACAAAAAACTAAAGTGTAAAAACGACAAGTTGTGGCTTTATGATGGGTTTCGGGTTGGACTATTTCTTGGACTATGCCGTGACTTCCTGGAGTCTTATCGTCAGGTTGCCAGGCAGCCAGCAGAGACTTTCAATTTGGCTTTAGTACAGATTAAACAAACAAGATATACTAATTACTCAGCCTTGGAGGTGGGGGTAGGTGGATTTTGTTACCTTCAGACAGAGAGAGGCCAGCAGTTTCCTTTGTTTCCTAGCTGTCCCCTTATGCTAAGGTAAGTGCTAACATGTGCTTAGCATGTGCATGTGTTTACTTCATTAGTTGTTACAGTACTTTAGTCTGTACTTTTAAGAAAATGATAAAGTAGAATCTGAGTTTCACAGAATTTAATTAAAACTCATACACTTACACAGCTAACAAATGTGTGTTTGCCACCTTATAATGGAAGTTATTTGGGGATAGTGTTGGCAAATGTCTTCATGCTGGGGTACTGTAAAGTGCTCACACACACAATAGCCACCTGAGTGAAGTGACAGTTAGCATCTATTCTGAGCCTTGATCATTGACCATTTTTTCATTGTATGTGTTTTTGCAGCAACACACCAACGCAGATCATAACACCATCATAAAAAACCCACTTGTTTTTTTAATTGATTTGCTTCATTGAGCAGGACTTTTCCCCTTTTCATTAGATGAGTCACGATTTGAGGGATGATGTCAAATCTGGTGTGCAGTTTCCAACTAATTGGGAACCAGTGACCTAGTGTGGCAGAGCTGATAAATGCCGTATTGAAAAAGTTAATGTGAGTTGACAGAAACCAGCGTTAATCATTCAGACCATGATCACTTTGTCACATTGAACCACAGGCATATAGCCTTAAACACAAACACACATCTGCACTATGACACACCAGTGACTATGATCACTGATATTATGCACACAAATCCATCGTTGTGTTGTACTTGTGAGAATATCGTTTTCCTCTATTTACTTGTATTTGTTTGTCATTTTAACCCCCTAAGTATGCTGTTGGCTATTTTTCTATAACTGTATGGGTCAGAGTGGATTGTCCCTTTTCACCAATGCCACTTGCAAGTGAACTGTTTATGGGGCAATACACTCTTTAAATGGAATCTTTGCATTGGCACTGTCTTTGTCAACGGGGCAATAAAACTTACTACTACTCAAAAAAAGCCGTAGGAGCTGCCTGTATTACAGTATTATTACAGAGTTGAGCTTTAAGGTTCATTATTGACCTTGGTTGTAGCACAAGGTGCACTTACTGGAAAATGTTACATCTAGTTATATCTCATGGCCTTCATCAGTACATGGAGTCACGTAAGTATGGAATTTCGGTCACATGATAAAAAGTGGTCGTATATCGAGGTGAGATGTTAACGCCTGTATCTGTTCAAAGATGGTCTCTGGCATAAGATGTGGCAGGCTTCCATGGATGTATTATAGGAACTGGACACCGGACTCAGAGATGGCGCCCCCTCACTTGAATGACAATTGCTCGCCTGGCACGTAAGCCTAGCCTCCGGTTTTGCTACTACGTTGTGTAGCCCCCAACAATCCATCCACGCGTTCTCATAGACTTTAAATTGGGATGACGTAGCACAAATAAAAATCACTTTTCTAGGCGCTGAGAAAGTTTTACAAATATAAAACCTCCACATATTAAAAATTCACAATAGAAAGAGTAAAAACCGACCTTGTTTGTTGACTTCTTCCCAGTCAATGCAGTAAGTAGACTTTGTGCTGAGAATTTTTTTGTCAAAGTATTAAAGCCCGGTCATACCAGAAAGTGGCACAGTTATCTGAAATGAATGCACACCCTCTAACAAATAAGTATCAATGATTCTCCTTGGTGATGTTACATTTGGACTTAGTGGGAGATGGATCTACTGCTTTTCTTCTTAGTACTACGCAGCCTGTGTTTTCACAGAGACGGAGTGAAAGACAGAAAAGAGGTGAAAGATACAGAGAGATAGAGTGTGTGTTTGTGTGTGTGTGTGTGTGTGACTGAAAGACTGAAAGAGAGATTGGGACTCAGAGAGGGAGAGTGAGATGCTTTCATTGGCAAATGAGGGTGAAGAGGAGAAAAGCTTAAGCAGATAGTCACTCAGCATCAGCCTGTCTGCGCTCCTCCCTGTCAGCTCTTCCTCTGTCTGTCTGGTCAGTATGCCTGTAGTCTTCAGCGCCCCCTTTTGATGTCATCGATTGCCTTGACACATTACCCTCTATGTAAACAACATACAGTACAAAGTGTTGAAAGTAAATGTGCTGTGTTCCTAAGAAAGTTTTATTTATTTTTAATCAGTTCAACTATGTTTAAGAATATTACAGAGCCCTGCAGGCATCTTGGGTAAATATTTTGTTAAATTAATGAATAATGAATGCCCTCAAATTGCTAATTAGTAATATATACACTCTTAATTCTAATTTTGTACCCTCAGTATACCTCCAGTATACTCACCCTTGAATTACTTACTTTGTATTCTACAACTAATTATGTGCATGTAGCCCACATTCTTTGCACTTATTGCGCATTTACCTGTAGCAATGAAGGGGTTTCATGGTCGTTATTGTGTGAGTCAACATTATGTTGCTTTGGTGTAAATCTATCTCCATGTCATTGTTTTAGTTAAACAAATCCTGTTTTTTGGCTTTTTTTATTTATGTAATTGGCTCTGAACCAGCTAGAATTATGTCACAATGTGGCACAACAGATCTTTGTGCTGCACATATTGATCATATGCTAACAACAGCATGCTAACATGCTCACAATGACAATGCTAACATTATATTTTAATAGGCCTTTTTCACAGCAGACATTATGAATTGTCGTAGCAGGAAAAGCATGTGTTACTAATAACATTAACAATGGCTTCATTATATTCAAGTGTCCCAGTAAGCCATGACAGTGTGACAGTGAGCCAGCATGAACAATACCAGGACCCTGAAACTGAAGTAGCTAAATGGAATTCAGCCATCATTAGTTTTATTATTTATACCTGTGACATGCCAAAATGTGTCCAGTGAAAAGTGCCAATGCTAACATGCTAATTTTTAGCAGATATAATGTTTACCGTATTGATCATCTTAGTTTAGTGTGTTAGCATCCTAACATCTTTAATTAGCACTAAACACAAAGTACAGATGAGGCTGATGGGAATATAATTAGCTTTGCAAGAATTTGGTCAAAGTATCAGACAAATCAAAATTTTGAACTGATGATGGCGAAGTTATTACAATTTATCCTGAGGGGGACATGACTATCTGTACCAAATTGCATGGCAATCCATGCAATTGTTGTTGAGATATTTCCAACTTGACAAAAGTGCCATCCCTAGATCCATGCTGGCTAAAAATCATCAAAACTCGTATATTAGGTTTTTATCCAGTGACACTATTACTATAATGTGCTCCCCTGTCCTTGCCCAGACACACACACAAATTGCACTCAGGAAGCTTACTCACCGTCCCTGTGCATGACCTATGATTCTCTGCATGCTTTCACACACAGGTACAGTGTGTTCACCCACCCACTCTCTCTCTCTCACACACACAGAAAAGGACACAATGAGACAACAGATGCAGTAACAAAGTTCTTGCCAAGAATTAAACCAGATAGAAGAGACTTGAACTGACCTTTCTAATTGAAAGGTTGTTGGTTTGCTTCCCAACATTTACAGTACTGATCGTACTGTGGCCCAATGACAATAACTTCCTGAAGCTACATTAAAAGCGCTATTGTAAGCACAGAAATACATTCACATTCTTCACAGACAAACACAACAACATCCTTCCTGCTTCTTCATATTGTTTCTCTCTATTAAAGCCAAGGTCATTTCTCAATGGATCCATATTTGAGATTTGTTTTTGTTGACAAAAGATCCTGGCTTCCACATGCAGCTCTGAATAGGAGTGATTGTGTGTGTGTGTGTTCAGATTTTCTGTTTCTCTCTTATTCAATCTACCTTACCTTTTCTCTTACAATGAATGCCTTTATAGGTGCGTAACTTTTAACCTCTTTATAATAAATAAATGTATCTGTATCACTGCAAAGACCCCCTTAAAATCTTGTTTTTGTGTACCTAGGGTTCGTCACATCATATAAACAAAATGTCTTTACAGTATGTCAAATACACTGTAATGTTATATCTGTGGGATTTTCTTGAAATAGCATCAAATAGCAACTGTAAGCGTTTGTGGAATAGATCTCACTAAAGAGCAAAATTACACTATCTGTCTATTTTTTCTCACTTTAGACAGCCACATAACAAACTGCCTAACAGGGAATGCTAGTTTGTTTTGCAGTGTAAATGCAGCCTGATTCTGTTTGTGTGTTTTTATACTGTATGTGACGAAGATTGCCTGGTCACAAACTCTGGCCTTCTGATTTCAGAGAAAGTGTTAATCTTTCTGTTTTGATTTGGGGGACAACTTTGGTGTTAAGCTGTCATTTATCAAAGCGCTGATAAACAGATGGTATCGGTGTCGCTGAGACTTGACAGACACCAGTGTGAGTCACACAGACTCTGATCACTCTGACACACTGACCCACAGGCATAACAATGACTGCAACACAGGAATTCACTTGTTCGCTATTTTTCCTTCAATTTTGTGTGAATTAAGTTTGAGTTTTCAGTCTTTTTGTGTTCAGCCTGGTTGACTATAGTCTTTTTCACACATAGTTCCCAGTAAATTAACCTTATAGGCACCGCTAGTGATTTTCACTATTCACACATGCAGCTCCATTCAGGAACATTTCAGTCTTGCGCCTTTTCACACATGCCATGGCAATGCTGGAAGAAATGGGGCAAGGGACAGTCAGATGGTGGTAATGCAACACTTGTCAAGTACCATAAAATTCAACACAAGAAGCAGATGGGGGAAGGCCGGATGTACATGTACACAGCGCAGCGAGGGCGGAACTGGGAGACGTCTCATTATTTTCAGAAACATGGCGGGCAAGGAGCTGTTTTTATCCGGTGTTCTTGTAATGTGTATATATATATGCACCTGCGAAAGCACTGGCAAGGAAGGCAACCGTAAACAAGTCGCAGATTCAAATACGTCATCAGCGGAATCTTGTAATTGGTTTGCTCACTCCACGTGAAAGCGCCTTTCGTCAGACAGACGTAACCATTTACGTGCTTGTCCCTGCAATGTTACTGCTTTCATTCACAACACACCATACAGGCATTTTCCCTGAAATGTCTTAGGTGTTGAAGTGGGAAATTGGAGGTTTCCCTGAATATCAATCCCTGTTCCCATTTACACATGCACATTTACCACATACAGAAAATTTTCCTAAACATTTCAGGGATAGACTGCAAGTGTGAAAGGGGTTTATGACTACTACCCAGGTCTCCTTTTACATATCCATGTTTATTTGTGGTTGGATGTGGGAAGTCAAAAATGGAAAATCTTCCAGACCTTGATGCATTCATGCTACTAACTCAGAGGTTAGAAAAACATAGAAAAAAAGAGCGTTTGGCCTCATACAAGCACCAGAATCTTTTAAATTGTAACCCTAGTTATAATAATTAGATATAATTATAACCCTAATTGAGCGCTTTGTAACTAAAGAAGATGACAGTGTTGTAATTTTTTATTTTCAGTGAATGCAACATAGGCAAAACCAATCACAGGGTTTACAGGAAAATATGTGGAAAAACTTGTGTCTTATCGGGTGATAGGTCTGTCAATTCTTCAAGAGCGTGAGTTATTTTGTTGCTGTGGAGTTTGAATGAAGTGTGTTTTATGATGAGTTAAGAGAGAAGAGAGAAACGTGAATTCAGGCTCTCTCTCTCTCTCTCTCTCTCTCTCTCTCTCTCTCTCTCTCTCCTCTCTCTCTCCTCTCTCTCTGTTCCCCAACTGCTCACTGAGCTGTGTGTTTATTTGACATATTGAACTGTTTTGAAGCCAATAACCTTTCAGCATGTCTTGGACAGGAAGTACTGCTGAAGTTTATAGAGGCACACACACTCTCACATGTCAAATGGCATATACCTTTTTAAAATATAGACATGCATGCATGTACCCATGTATGAATGAATATAAGTACATTTGCACATGCACACGTAAACTGATTTCAGCTATACCAGACCTGCATATTATTGTCCTGTTTTGCTTGCTATTGGACAGAATCTGGCAAGTAATATGGACTAGTGACGTGTGAGAATGTGTGAATCGCTGGTCGACAGTAGTGAAAGATCAAATTTTCAAATACTAAAAACAGCCATAATATAAAATACATATCTCTCATTAAAAATACTTACATGATATACATGCAAACACATATCACATTAAATAAAACTCTCAAAGACACTGCAATAGAGTAACCACCTCTGCAGCTTATGGTAGGATTTAATGCATCACTTGTGTGTCACTTGTGTTGTTCTCTACCTTATCCAATATTACCTTATCACTGTCTGGCATGTGGGTACATTCACAATATGCTGACTAACATACTGTAGGAATAGCACTATAAAATCTAAACACGCACTAAAACATTTTTTATAGCATCAGTGTAAGCCACTGTCAGTATCTTCGTACTGCTCTTTACCTACACCACTGTTCGAGGCAACTTAGTACACAGTTACATACCCATGTATGTTATATGTACATCCCCGTCTGTGTGCATTGCATACATGTCTGTCATCCATTAAATCATCTGTACACTTAATCTTCCCTTAAGTAGAACTTCATTTTCTATTCTATTAGATCTAATTATCATTACATTATTCTTTTTTGCCTTAAATGAGAATTTTAGCTGCATTTTTAACATGCATCAGTGGCTTCTTAATTTCTGTGTTGCTACTGGTCTTGGTTTTATCAACCGCTTTGACTATTTCTGGACTAGGAAGGCTCTCTATAAGCGGGATAGTCTCCATCTTAACTGCAAAGGAACAAGACTGTTAAACACAAATTTACGGCATGCAAGCACCCTGATCAGTAAAACTCTAGGGTTCTGTTTAACACTATTGATCGACTTGTAAACCCTGATAAGGTTTTAGCTTATTTTGTTGAGAAGGTTAAGGGTAGTAAAGCCTCTATAACACCCCCTGCCTCATGTATAAATTCTCCAGATGCCTCCCCCATATTGTTGAGTGAATTTACCCCTTATTTCCCTGAATAATCTACTTGATACTGTGTCACACATGCACTTATCCTCCTAGGGTTTTGACACTCTACCCCCCTGATTTATTAGAAGTCTGTATTCAGCCACTTTTAAAGAAACCTGGCCTTGATCCAACAATCCCTCATAATTACAGACCAATCTCTAAATTACCCTTTGTCTCAAAAGCATTAAAAAGGCTGTTGCTAAACAACTACTGGAAAGCATGGAAGCTAATAACATTCTCGTCCTATTTCCATCCGGTTTTCGCCAACTGCATAGTACTGAAAATGCTCTGCTGAAAGGCACTAATAATATTCTTATGAATGCAGATTCTGGCCATCACTTCATTTTAGTATTGTTAGACTTGTCCGCCACCTTTTACACCGTCGATCATACCATCTTGCTTAATAGACTAAAGCACTGGGTCGGCATAGATGGAACTACCCTTAGACAGTTTTCCTCATATCTTACAGACAGATCTTTCAGGGTAACTATTGATGATTTTGTCTCATCGTCGGCTCATATGTCATGTGGAGTTCCACAAGGTTCAATCCTTGGTCCCATCTTGTTCTTCTTTTATCTCTTCCCACCTGGATTACTGTGACTCCTTATTTTCTTGTTTAAGTGAGTCTGTAATTGCTCGACTTTAGTTGGTTCAGAATGCTGCAGCCAGGCTTCTGACAAATACTAAACGAAGAGAGCACATTACCCCCCATTATGGCCCACTTACATTGGCTTCCTGTACACTTGAGAATTCAGTTCAAGATCCTCCTGATCACATTCAAAGCCTTCCATGGCATGGCACCCTCTTATATTTCTAAACTTATAACCCAATAATCTGCACCAAGATTACTAAGATCTGTGGACTAAACTAATTAAATGTCCCACAGTCCAGGCTCAAAACAAAGGGGGACCGTGCTTTTACCATTTTAGCTCCAACTGTGGAATTGCCTCTCTGTCACTGTCAGGTCAACTGAGTCTTTACCACAATTTAAAAAGCAGCATTTTTATAAGTTCGCTGCTTGCAATTTCTATTGGTTACATTTGTCTTTTAATTTTGTTTTGTTTGTTATATTGCTTTTATCGTTGAGTATCTGTTTCCATTTCATAAATTGTAGTTTTCACTTACTGTTTTATGCTGTGTACTATTATGCATTTCTGAGTACTGTTATGCATTGCTTTGCTTGTTATATTGCTTTTATTGTTGAGTATGTTTTCGTGTATTCATGCTGTGTACTAATTTGCATTTTATTAACTGTAAATCACTTTGAAACTGCTGTTTTGAAAAGTGCTTAACAAATAAAGTTTACTTACTTACTTACTGTAGCTGGTAAGCTAACCGCTAACATGTTAGCCAGCCGGGAACATGCTAGCGCCAGTCTTAAAATGCTTGAAGTCCAGTAGTTTTGGTGAAGTTCTTCTTCAACAGTCAGAGAGACCAACTGCTGACACTGCGAGAGAGCCATGCAGGACAAATTCTTAAGAATATGTAAGACTGTGTATTGTCGAATCCAAAATTAGGAATAACATGAATATATGAATCCTTTAGGTTGCAATACAAATGAGGCTCACAGGTTATTCTTGTATTTTAAACTCACAGTATTTGAACAGTAAGACAGTGTGTCTCGGTGTTCCTGCCGTAGATGCATTAATGTCTTCACTGACACAGAAGGGCACTGTGCCTGCTGTATATCATTACTGTTAACATCTGCATAAATCTAAATAAAGCTCTAATTTGATCTCTAAGCAACCAACAGGTCTGGGTTCAGTCCTGACCTCTCTCTCTCTCTCCCTGGAGCCTATATCCTGCTACACATTTGCATAAATGAATGATAATTGTGAAAATGTGGCAAATATGCAAATGAGCCAATTATGATTGATCAGCTGATTGATTGGTGTTGTCTCCACCGGTACCGCCAGCCCCCACGTGCCACTGTCTGTCCCTTTGCAAGTAGACCTTCCATTCCCACGGCAATGGCTTGTCGTGGCAGATGTTGCTGATTGACAGGTGTGTAGGCAGGGCCAGAGGTTAGTGATGCTTAAGGGTGTGTTTCTATACCCTTGCACACCTGTCCATTGGGTGAATCAGAATAAATTGAAGAAAATGTCTGTGTGTGTGTGTTTTAATCTTTTCTGCTGCTGACATGCCACATGCACATGTCCTCATACAGAAAGCACATACACATACAGTATGTATAGTATATATACACACACATACGCACACACGTGAAAGCTAAACACACGTGAAAACCTCTGTCTCTGAAAGTTATGCATTCAATCTGCAGAGGCTTTTGATTCTTTCAAGGGCACACCTGAACATGTGCCCACACGCACACAAACGCATACTCATATATACAGTGTATCTCCTACGGTCTTTCTCTAACATACCCCACACATGATGCACTTTAACAGACACACCATCTCTCTGTCTCTCTCTCTCAGGCCAAAGGAGAGGCTGGGCCAGTGACTACTCCTGGCCTGACAGTATTGGGGGGGGGCACAGAGGTGAGTGGGAGTTGATTGAGTTTGCTCAGCTACAGCCCATGGGACTGCAGACAATATTACAGGACTCACACTCTTGCCCGCACGCACACACACACGCACCTGAAGAGCGACCAGCTACTACACACTCAATTTAATCAGGGTTTATGTCTATGGAAGTGAGCATATGTGACCTCCTCTGTTTCTGCTCTTTCCTCTCTGCCTGCCTCTCTGTCTTTCTATCTGTCTATCAATGTATCATTCTGTCTGTCTCATGGCTTCCTGCTTCCCTTTCTGTCTGACGGCCTGTCTTCTTTGATACATTTCACCTTTCTCACCATATCTGTCAATGTACGTCCACCTTTAAGAAGTGACAAAGTGCATAGTTTTGCATTAGGTGGAGTGCAAAGGTACAGCGCATTAACTAAAGCAAGTAATTTTGTAAATCGTCTTCATAAGAGTTACGTGTTAAGGCTTATAGGTCTTAGGATAATTCGGGCTTATTACATCTCATTTTCAGAGTTTTTGCCATCATTCATAGAAGTAATAATTGTAATTGTAATCGCCAAAAAAATTGCTGAGATCTTTACAAACCGACTTCTTGGTACAACTTTGACCTACTGTGCTTACCGTAGTTGTCTGTATACACAGGTTTTTCTGTGCAATGAAAGACATTTTGGGTGCACTCACTTTCCATTTTACCTCCAAACAAAATGATTTAAAGATGTGTTAAAGTTGAATGACTAATTAGGGAACTAACCAAACAAGTGTGCACTGGTGCTAGCAAGACTATCAAGATTCAGACAGCAAAACAAATTGCTGCGTGTCCCACCAGCCAAAAAGCTTAGTTCAGAGTCAGCAAGCTTAATGAATTATTATTAAATATTTTCAATGAGAAAATTAACAACAGCACAGCAACGTTAGCTAGGTTATGGGTTAGCAAACTGTCCCTACAGTTGCTACTGCAAAGCTAATAGCCAGAGAGGACGAGACGGTTTCCCAGAGCCAGCAAACCAGCTCCAAACAGCGATACTCACAACTCGCTGAATTTGACAAAAAGTCAAGACAATATTAATATGAATTATTTGCATTCTGCATTTATGTTGAATTTAAATGTTTAAATTCAAATAAACACTTTTTTTTCCAGTCCAAGGTTTGTTTTGTTTTCTAGAGGATCTGTTGTGTTTATTTTTCTGACTCAACTGTTGAGTAAATGTAACAGTCTTCTATAGTTGTAGTCAAAGTTCAGTGCACCAAGCTGGACAACAACATTGCTAGTGTTTTAGCAGACACCCGTCAGTGCCGGTTGCCCCACCCAGGTAAATAATCACCAGCTGCCACTGTTGATTATCGATTACTTTGGTCAGTACACTGTTATCAAAACTGACAGAAATGATGGCCAAAAGTATAATTTCAGTTGTAATAAAATGATCCTTTAAAACATAACTAAACAGATTAATCACTCAAGTTCTGGCTCCTATCTAAGCTTAATTTGAAAGTGTGGGAAATATGTAAACAAACAATTAAAATTTTCTTACCGGCTTTCCACATCCTCTCAGTTATTTGTGACTTTTCACGAATTATGTTCCAGTATGATCAACATGCACAGTTATATAACTCAGGTATTTCACATGCAAAGCAAAAAGTGTATCCATGTTGTCTGTTGGAAACAAGCCCTCCTCTGCAGTTCTGTATGACAGCCTGGTCACTGTTATGTACTGCAGGCAAACAGTTGCATATGTTGTGTATGTGTTCAATTCTGACTGATCGAGAGAGGGGAAATATGCTTTTTCAGAAATATGTGTATAATATGTTTGTGTGTGAATGTAGGGATGTCATGCTGCTACATAAGCCTGTATGTGTGTGTCTCTGTGTGTGCATGTGAATGTGTGTTAATAAAGTCTCTCTTGGGGAATATAATTGCAGCATTCAGATCATTTTTCCAGAAAGCCTCCAATTAACAGAATCAGAGCGCTGCCATACCCCCTCCTCTCTTCTTGTCTCTTTTCCTCTCCTTTCGTCTCTTCCTCTCCTCATCCCTGATCAGATTTGTTCATATCTCTCCATCTGTATCATCCACAGCGCTCCTGTGCAGCTTCCGTTAAAGATCACTTTTAATGACAGGGTTTGAACGCGGTGGGACAAAGGCTTTGAAGAGGAGGAAGTCATACAGGGATCTCTGGATTATGTGTGTGTGTAGATGATTGTAATCACCTCTTATCATGAGGAAAGATATTGGATTAATACACACTCAGCCATTGTGTGGTTGGTCTCTGTGTGTGGTCTCCCTTTTGCCATCTTACTTCTTCCCTTCCTTTCTATCTCCTTTGAAAAGTGGATGCTGGTAATTAAAAATGTATTATCATTTTAAATAAAAGGTATTGTTAAATAAAATAACATGAAAAAAATAGCAACTCAAATATGGTAATTGAATATAATTTAGCTTAAAATCACAATAACACACACCTAATTTATAAAAGAAAATATATTCCTAATTAGAAAAGTTGGCTTTTTAAATACATTTAATTTATAGTGTAAAAAAATGTGCATTTAAAAAAATATTTTGATGCTTTTCACTTTTAATTTGACAAGACTCTGAAGACTGTTAAACACCTTTCAGCACTTATATTCTGCGTTTACATTTAAGAAGATTTAGGTTTTACATTATGTCTTCGCCTGTCAATTATATGCCACACAGATCAATGTGACCTTACCGCTCCAGTATCAACAGTAACTCATATTTTTCTGCATGCAAGATTCACAGGTTGTTCTGGGTTATCAGCATAAGTTAATTACGACTACAGATGGAAATCTGCTTTGAGCTATAGCTGGTGCAATAAATGTGTTGTGCATTGTCCCTGTTATGTGAACAATAAAATTAAATAAATTATATTCTTCGTTTGAACCACAGCATTGTTACTGGCACATGATTTCTTAATGTTCTGCTAAAATATAATAATATATGTTTTTATATGTGACTAACTGACTAGGAAGCAAAAAAGATCAGATCTTATTGAAGGTGATTTATAGAGACAATATATGTGCATGTATGTCTACGTGTCAGTCCTATATTAGAGACAGATCTTTATCCTAATTTCTCCCATCCTCAGTTAATGCAAACTAAAAAAACATCCTCCTTGTTTACCTGTTGTCTTGATAAATTCAGAATAATGAACATTTCCATAACAATAATTCCATCAGTAATGTGCTACTAAGTGCTACTTCCTGCATATTTTTTACATTAAAAGCCTGCCTTTTATTGGAAGGCTTTTTATGTGAAAAAACTGCAGATAATGTTGAGTTTCATTGATGTTAGCCTAACACTGATTGAGAAAAAACTGAGAAAAAAGGAGAGACTGGAATGAAATGGTGAATAAAAGTAGCATTTCTGTTAAAAAGACAAACTTTGAGCACCCCCAGCTATTATTTGGGACTCGCCCATTCTTTGAACAATGAATATGAGAATCTGGTAACTTCATTGTAATTGTGTGAGAAACATGTTACTTTGTCTACATCTGGTGGTATTATCCACCGGAAAAAATAATAATAATTCAACACCAACAAAGTGGAGCCAGAAATCACCACTTCTTACTTCTTGCTCCTAAGTATTAAGTGTTTTAATTCTATTTTTCCCTTGAAGCCACACAGATGACATGAACCAAGCTTTAGTATCTCTCTCTCTTCTCCTCACACTCTCTTTCTCCAGAGTAAAGCTGAGCGTTGGCAGACTCTCCTCCCTGTCCACTTCCCTTCAGGAATAGTATTGGCATTCACCTTCGTCACACCCCCCCCCCATCTCTAAGAGTACGCAGTAACAGTCACCTTTTCTCTCACCCTCTCTTTGCCTCTCCCAACCTGCCATCCCCATTGCTTCATCTCTCTCTCTCTCTCTCAATCTCTCTCTCTCTCTCGCTCTCTCGCCAACTAAAGGTGAATGCTAGCGGTCACTGTCGGCAGATCTGCCCAGAAAATTGAATCAGCCAGCAGGTTAGGAGCCAGGGAGGCAAAAGTGCCAAGCTCTACACTGATTTAATTCTGTGTGTGTGTGTGTGTGTGTGTGTGTGTGTGTGCCCACATTTGTCTATACATGTGCGTACGTGTCTATATGCAGCACTGTGTGTCTCTATCCTGCAGAGAAATACTTGAGGGAACCAGTGACCAACTAACCATAAGCCCACAGCCCATCAGTAGCTGTACTATATTCTGTTCTATTTCATTTTATTCTATTCTTATTGTAATGTGGATGTAGGAAAAGATAGAAGACAGAAAAGAAGACAAACAATGTGTCAGAGACATAACTCTTACAGATAAAACACCCAAACAACTTCTTCTTTTTCTATGATTATAGTGTATTTTTGTTTTGAGTATAATTTACATCATCCATCCATCCATTTTCTACCGCTTGGTCCCCGTTAGGGGGTCGCGGGTGACTGGAGCCTATCCCAGTGACTTCGGGCCTTAGGCCTGGACAGTGGCCAACTCGTCGCAGGGCGAACACAGACACAGACAAGGACAGACAACCATTCACTCACACATTCATTCAATACGGGCAATTTAGAGTTATCAATTAACCTACACATGCATGTCTTTGGACGGTGGGAGGAAGCCGGAGAACCCGGAGAGAACCCACGGTAACACAGGGAGGACATGCAGACTCCACCCAGAGAGATTGTGTGATGTTGGTCCGGTCCGGGAATCGAACCCACGAACCCACGATCTCCTTATTGGGAGGCAGGAGCTGTAGCCGCTCTGCCACCGTGCACCCCCAATTTACATCACATCCACATAATATTTACTGGTCTATATTAAAATCATCAGCTGGTGAGGCTGCTTAACTTTTTTCCTGGGACATGTAGCTTTAGTAGCTTAATATCATGTATGTAGCCATCAAGTGCATATTTAAGACCCTTTTACAGGTGTTGGGCTTCGCCTAGCCTCACCATGTGAGGGACAATAGGAAGGCGCCAAGCCAACACAGCCATTACTTCGCACCTGACATTGAGACGAGATCTCGTTTGTACCCATCGTGAGAGCTCAGTTGAATCTAAACAACGGACTCCTATTGGATGAGACGCGTGGGACAGCTCGTGAAATCACCATTCCACAGTAACCCATTTACTAAAGGAGGTGCATCACGTCTCTCTCCACAGTAACTGCTGTTACCACAAAAAAACGCTTTTCACACGAACTTTAATTTCCCTAGGATGAGTCTTAACTCGCTGGACGAGAAACAGACTGTTTTGTGATTGCTGAACACTTTTTGCATCCTGATTGTTTACTCCCCATAACGATCCCGTACCTGCAGAAGGAAGAGACACGGACTGACCATTCCCTTCACGGAGAGCAAGGTCGCTGCTGAACCCCTGTCCCTACCTACGTCGACCACTGTTTTCCTTTGCGGCCCCGAAAGGAACAGTTTTGCCATTGGACCCGGCTTCGTCAGCATCCGAGCCTGAGTGGAACTCAACCTAAACAAACTGACGCATCAATCGTTGGCCGAGAGCGATTGTGAAGAGGGTTGTGTCTGGGCAGAGATAGATTTTATAGTGTTATTTATCTATGTTTCATTGTTGTGAATTGTGCTTTGCTTTTTGGAAAGTGACGGACCACTGCGTTCGAATTGCTGTGTTTTTCTTTGTTTTAAGCATGTTCCATTTTTTATCAGTACTCCGCTGTTGGGCCGTTTTAACTGTGTTAGCTTTAGCCACTGTGGGAGCAAATAACTGTGCTTTATCAAACTAAGGTCCACTGACACGGCGAGTACTGTGTAATAAAGGGACAGCTATTACGCTTTGCCACGGCATTTGAGATTCCTTGTGCCTTACTCCGTGTGCTTTCCTCTGTCTTCTCTCTCTCCACTAACCCACACACCTTTACATGTACATTTACATCTCAAACGGCCCAGATAACGTGGTAGCTTACCCAGTAAGCTGCACATTATTTTAGAGGACAAATAGAGCTCATCCTCCCGTTTAGCTATGTCCCTTTGTTTGAGATTCTGCCGTCATTTGGCTTTGTGCATGACCACCACCCACGTGGCCGCCACCTTCCTTGCACCCCCCTCTCTATTGCCCCCCCCACCCCACCCCCCCAAAAAAACACACACACATCTTATATGCTTGTTTGTTTGATTGTTGTATGCTTATTGTGTTTAGACTAGACAATAGTGGTTGTTGGTCAACGATATTGATTGTTCCGTTATTGTATCTTTTAAAGAGCAGTTGCCTATGGTTATTGTGTGTACATGTTGTGATAATAGCTGGTTGAGACAGTCAGTGTTCGGATCTCACCCTTCACTGTCCCCCCCTTTTAATGAGATGGTACCTTAAATATCAACATTTTTAGGTGGACAGCCACCTTTGAGACTGTTTTTCACGTTTGGTTATTGGTCCTTGATCCCAGGGTGGTGGCCCTTAATTATAAATCTATATTAATAATTTTGGTAATATTAATAATTGTATTAATATTCATAAATATTTTTGATATTTCTGCTAATAACCAAACCTGCCCTACCTGAATCCCAACACAGGATTTTTTTTTTGAAATGAGTCAGCTAGAAACTTTAAATAGTCAGCTATGGTCGTAGTTGTCAACCATACTTTAGCTTACGCTAACTACGTAACGCTGATGAAATGAGCTAATGACAGTCGTCTTTTCAGCTGACAAAATCCACACCATTGGCTAGAAATAAGAAACCTGCTTTTGTTTACTTCTTTGTGAAATCAAAGACTCATTGATTTAAAAATTACTAATTATAATTATTTTAATTTAATGGTAAATATGCCACCATTATCATTATAAACTGCATATGTGACGTGCGAGAACAGACAGCTTGCAAGCTAGCTTTATATTTACCTATTATTGTTTTTCTTTATCATTACCTATTATTGTTTTTCAAGGTGCTGTCATTGCGTCAATATGCATCTAAATCTACCTAATTTCAAAAGCTTTTTATAGGTTGTATAGAATGTGAAACTTAAGTGTCATGAAGAGAGAGGATTGGTCACTGATTGGTTGTTAGGAGCACATTCACAGCTCATTCACATTTCTGTCTGGCTGATGATTGGTCAACTGCTGCTCTCCTCCACCCACTGAACCCAGTCATTCCAGTGAGCCACAGCACATGGGAGCACATTTACTGAGAAATATTGGTGACTCTGTTCAAGGGAGAGGAGTTAAAGTCTGCCCAAAAGGTCGGTCGATTTGAGAGTTTCTAGGCACTTTTTTGAAAATAAGTGAGTACAAGGGTCTTAAAAGTTGCCAGATCTAGCGAGAAAGTCAGTAACTTATGGGGGCGGCCCTCAGTAAGCAGTCAATTCATCATAGTAAGTTATTTGAGGTTTTTTTGGTTATTACATTACACTATCAGACTGCACGTGATTCAGTAGAATCAAAAGGAGAGAAACAAAATAGAATGATTAAGAGATACTGAAATGAAAGAGAGAGTGAGAAACAACATATACAGTATCTAGACAAAGATGTGGCAAGAGACAGAGAGACAGTGAGAAAGAGAGAGAGATGAAGAGAGGTACCTCTTGCTGTCAAGTAGACCAAAACAAACTTGGGTGCCATGTCACCAAAGGGCTCGTTTCAGCCAGACTGACACTAAATTAGACCCTCTACTGTCTAATTCAAAGCGGCAAAACACTGACACAACATCAAGTGTGAAGCGCCGCCTATGTTTGTTTGAAGAGAATGGTTTCTTTCCTCTCTTTTTCTTTCCTTCTTCTCTGGTCTCTGATTTCAAACTTCCCCTCTCTTCTTTGATTTCTTCTTACCCTTTATTTGCTCCTTTCTTTCAACCCCTCCCTTCCTCCTGCCTTGCTTTTATCCCTTTTATCCCATCTTTGTGCCATCCCTCCGTCTATCCCTACAACCCTCCCTCATATTGATTTTGCTGCCCTCTTTACCCCATCTCTCTCATTCATAATTGAACAGCATTAACTGCCACTGAGGCCAAGCAGTCGTTTAATTAGCTGACCAGCCTGAAGAGACTCTGCCTTCTCTGTACTGCAAAATATACATTCCACTCCTGCTCAGAATATTCAAAATGCAGAAAATTGGCCCGTAGTGCGCTTGGATATGAGGAGGATAATCAGTAGTTAACAAATATTTTGCCCACTAAAGTCATGTACCTTCCTCTCAAATAGGAGGAGGGTTTAGTTTGGCTAATTGGTGCTGGATTTATAAGACAATGCATATGTGTGTGTGTGTGTGTGTGTGTGTGTGTGTGTGTGTGTGTGTGTGTGTGTGTGTGTGTTTTACAGATGCAGTGTTTTGTGGGTAATGATAGCAGGCAAAATCAGCTGTTCACAATACACATATACTGTATGTTGGTCTTTTCCACTGGACTTCTCTTTTCGTCCTTTTCAAATTCTTATCCTTCTCTTTTCTTTTCTTCATTCTTCTTGTCTTCTCATCTACTTTTTCCTCTCTTGCATCTCCTCCCCTCTGATTCATGTTCTAGATGTAGTTTTCACCTGCCGTGTCTACTGTGGTCTTCATAAGTGAGAAAATGTTTAAATGAAACAGCCAATTATCATTTTCTCAGTTCACTCTCAAATCTGCAAAAAATGCTTCTGACTCAAAGTCTAACAGCAGGTGACAGCAAAACATGTTTCTGAAGGTGCTTTCAGATTGTGTGCATTGCTCCACCACAACCCAGATATGAATGTATATACAGTATTTTTAGGTCACTGATAGTAATGCAAAGTCTTGCAAATCCTCTTCTCCCTGTCATCATTATCAAATGATGGGCAACAGTGGTGGCCAGTCAATCAAAATGTCCATGTCAATGTCCAATTGACCATGACCTTGGTTTTTAGAGACCAAATACAAAATTGATCTTTGGTTGCACAATATTCAAGGTTTTATTGAGCTGATGTTCTGGAATGCTAAATTTAATAACTGATATGGTGGCAACGTCTCTAGGTGGATGTTTTCTTGTAGGTTACTCTAAGCCCATAGATTCATTCTGCATCATGCAAAACAGCAGTTTTGCCAATTTTGAAACTGACTCTGGCTACATTAACAGGTTTTTGTTCTGTTCGTTTATCTTCTATTCACACATCACATGAATGCACTGCAATAGTTTTGAAACAAATATTTTATTATTTTACCTCTTTTTACCATTCTGAATTATCAAAATGTATATGTGAACATAGCAGCTCCCTCACTTGATGCCGCTAACAAGAATTACAGCTTCCTCATTTGTAAACTATTTTTAGATCTTATTGTGTTCAAACATAAGTAGTGAAAAACAAACAAAAAAAGAGTGCTAAGTTTTTTTCATTAACTGGTTTGTTTTGTTGTTTACATCTAACTGTGGTATGTTGTTGCAGTGGTTTGCTTTGTCTCTGACTGTGTTACCACCTTCATTGGATGGTTTCGCTCATTTCCCTCTATTAAAAACTGAAGAAAAAGGCACGAACATTTAAAACCTCATGCAGATTCTCACCTCTCAGAAGCTGACACCTCTGGATGAAAGGCGAGGAAGTAATGTTGTATCGGAAACAGCGGTAAATGATTCAGTCAGAGTCAAACAGGGACAAAAGAATGCGGAGTGCCCATAAACAGTCCTTCAATCGGATGATCAAGCGTCAAGTTGACTACAAGTATTTTTGAGATACTCACTGAGTCCCTACCATCTGCTGCTCTATTGCTAATTCTGACCATTGGCCTTCCTGTGGTGGTGGAAAACCAGAAAATAATTTCCCTATAGGGATCTATCAATTGTTAAAGCAGTTCTAATCAATATTTTTTTTTTTACAAAAATACATCATCAAATGACTTTCTCATTCTTCCGTTCTCAGATGGTAACAAAGTGGCTTTTGAAAACAGTTAAATAAAAAATTTAAACAATTAGATGTTACCTATCAATTTACATTGTATCTCTTCTCAGCTTCAGCAGGATCTTAATATACACATTTTAAGGTACTGTGTGGAATTTTCAGAAAATCCATATTTACACTGGTGGCCATTAAGTGAACTGCAGTCAGCATTCTGTTACAGCGAGCATCCTGGACATCAGCCAAAACAGTGAAGACGGCAAGACCGGGACCGAACACAGCGTTCGAGACTGACGGAGGCCAGTTTGACAACAGGGAATACAGTACTGAGGTAATTTAGAGCAGCTCCATCCAGGACTCCGACTCCGGGGATGACGAAGACACAATGGGTTCAGGTAGGGACAGGAAAAACATGTAGCGGGAGAGGAGGAGAGGTTGGGCATCAGTCAGCGCCCGCCTCCTGAGGCTTGAGCCAAGGTTACAGTGGGGTCAGCCCCGGGGAGCCAGGAGGCAAGCCCAGCAAGAAAACCACCTCGTTACGGTATTCCCTGTATTCCCTGTCATCAAACTGGTTTCCGTCAGTCTCTGAGGCTGCGTCTGGTCCTGGTCCAGCCGTGTTCACTGGGAGGCTGCTGAGCCTGGGTACGTTGCCCCGTCGCCCAGCTTCGGTTCTGGTGCCCATTCCAGCGCTGCCCTGCCAGCATTCCTCACTGGGTCACCTCGTCCCCAGGCCTGAAAACCTTCTCCGCCCAGCAGTCCAAAGCGCCTGTGCTAGAGGTGTAAAAAAGCTCCCAATCCAGGCAGAATCAGCTTAAAGGACTGCTAGCTGCATGGCTAACTGAGCTATCTAGCTAATGGCAGAAGCAGAAGTTAACAGTTACTTTAGCAACAAGTAAAGCTATCTGTCCATCAGGAAACTTTATATTATCTCAGAACAATGGGTCTGCACCCTACCCTCTGCTAGAGATAATGACTATCAATCCACAAAAGAAATATACTGTATGCTGTCATGTTACATATTTAGTGTTTACATTATTAGTAAAACTTAACACTATTACTATATTTAATCTAATTAAAAATGACTTGAAAACCACAAAAATATGATGACTTCACATTGAATGTCAACTCCGTCATTGGACCGTCACCACCGTCAGACAGAAAATCTGATAGAGCTGACATCTGACGGTGTTGACAAATTAGGCATTTCTTTCACAAAACAAACGGCTTTTATGTAGTGGCCATTTAGTTTTTTCTGTTGATGCTAGATGCAAATAGAACTTCAATAGAATAAAATTATCTAAACATTTCAAATAACTTCCTTAGAAATTGGAAGAGGGTGTGACATATCATGGTTGTGACACAGAAAATATTAACATTAGGTTTTAAAATATTCTAAACTATAAAACTTACCAGAGCCTGTCTGGCATTGATGCACTCTGCCCCTGATACTGCCTGATTTTATTACATTTTAGTGAATGTCTGACGGTGTTGACAAGAAGTGGGGACAACTCTTTTTAATCATTAAAATACATTTTTATCCATTTTATTGCATGAATGATTGAACCCTTCTCTGTGGGCACACTGTTTTAGATGTAGTGAGAAGACAATAAGTATCATAGATTTGATATAATAATGATTAAATTAAATTGAAGGGGATTACTATGTTATGTTAAATACATTCTATTATTAATCCCTTATAACATCTACAATTGAAATACATTTATTTTTAAACCTAATAGCATGAGACATGTTTTGTCCCATCTCTCAAGAATCAGAAAGTGTCATTTTCGCAGACCAAAAACAGAGCTAAAAGGAGAGTGAATACTGGAATTATGTTCGCCATAAACACGACTCGACATGAATGCTAACTTTGTTCCATATCTGCTGGATGGGTAAGTAGGCAACTGTTTTTTAACATGTTTGCCATATCAACTTAAAATGTGAAAGGTACAGTGGTAGTAGGTACTTTTTTTGCTGTGGTAAGCATGCAGTATCCTCCAATCCTGCTCTAGCCTCATTAAATCCAACATGCTCTTCTCTTTTCCCTCCCTTCCTCATTAACACACATCATCTCATCCTGGATTTATATTTTATTTCAGCTTTCCCTTGTGATATTTATTGTAAAAAACAAATTAAAAGTTTGTTTTTGTGTGCGCCACAGCTCATCAAGTTGTGTCAGTATTGAGAAACAGAATAGAAGTGGGTCTTTACTTATGATATAATTCATGTACAGCATCACAATTTGCCAACTTTTTTCAATTGAAATTGAATTGAAAGTATGCTGACATATCTTTCTTTATCTACGGTAGCTGAAGTGTGTTTTGATATTTAACAGTGTGCTTTTTGCCACACCTGCCTGGAAACAGTGTAATAGTCTGCAATATGCTTGGATATGAGACTGGTCATTTAATGAGAAGGTATACGCCTTAGTCTATAACATCATCAGATGTAGCCCAATTCATCTTTATATTTATAGTTTCTGTCCCCCACCCGGATTCCAAAACATAAATTTAGTTATAGTTAAAGTAAATAATTAAACATTTAAACTTTGCGGTTCTGCTCCTCCTCTGCATCTTTGAAAAGTCCAATAAATAAAACAAGTCCATATGCAAAGTATTATAAGTGCACAAAGCCAGTAATTGCTAAATCCTGGTCTCTGTTGAAATATTTAAATAATGAATGAAGGTATCCACGCTGCAATATGTGCGTAAAGTCCTCTGGATTTTGGAGAGGTCTATGATCCTCTGCCAACAAGTTGGTCTGAGCAGGAGGAAACCCAGGTGAACACAGTCCACTGAAAACATTTATCTGTGATCACTCATTTTAAATGTTGATATAGCCGATCACACAACTGTATTATTATTCTGTAGAGGAGTGATTTAATTGGGGTTTTTTTGCAAACTTTACCTCTAGTTTAGGCTATTTATTGCAGTGAGTTGGAACATTTCACACAAAATTAGATTAATTTCTCAGTCATCTGTTCAAAAAAATAAAATGCTTAAAATGAATTTCAATTTTCAGCATCAGTCCACAGTTGAGGATTTTAGTGTGTTCCCTGTGAGGATCAGCTGATGGGCCATTAGTGGAACAATGGAATACCTTGTAACAGTTTCATGGGTCGGCTACTTCTTCATCTACGGCCACATAAACCGGTTATAGCTACAAAAAAAAATGACTGTTTATGTGTCAAAACGTCATGTGTGTGGAAAAGCAGCACGTTGTGGAACTATGTAGCTAGATATAGTTTTCCTTAGCATGTTGCCTGCTCTTTTGGTCGTTATTGGGAGAAAAACACAATGTCCAAAAAGGTCACAGATTTGAAATCTGGCCAAATAAGGTTGATTTGCAGGTTGCTTGAAAGCAATAATGGAATTCCAAACCTTTGGAAGATTCATAGTTGTCTTTCCATTTTGCAGATGTAGACATCTCGCATTGTCTACAGCTAACTGTGGTTCATCTTGAATACGCACAGAAATACCTGCAAAATGAGAAGCTTCAATTAAACACAGTACAGACCTAGCTCACATCACCACCTAGTGTCCCCCTTGCGTGGAATATTGACATTCTGCTTTAGCACAATTAGTCTGAATACATGGAGAACGGAGAATACATGGTTCCAGCCCAAAGTTATTTTAGTCTTAATGTAAAGCATTCATCATGCTTTCTGCAGCAGCTTGCTTCTGTACTGTACAAATAATTACTGCACACATGGTAATTCATAACCGCCATCGCAACTCTCTGGTCTCTCTCAGTAACAAACCACACACTCACACACTGTCTCCCTCGTCTTGTTGTACTAATGCACACTCCACCAAATCTGACCACACCATCAGATCAACAAGTTGTGGTTGTTTACCCACAATACTTAGGGGAGAAGATGGATGAACAGTGTGATCTCACATTGTGCAAAAGTATCTAAAGTTCAAATCCAATCTTCACTCGTCACGTCACTCTTTGATCTTTTTATTTTTATTACTCTTCATTAAGGCTAACTTATATTCCAAATATAATCTCATTTGATTTGTTTGCACTGCAACTACTAGTTTACTCACTGTAGCTGAATCCAAATATCCACCCTCTGGATTAAGGACTGAGCATGCGCTGACTTCGTTATACATAGAACAAAGTGTCTGAAGTGCTCACCATTATCATGTCTGCGAGGGCCCCAGTCTGCTGCTGCATGGGACAAGACTTCAAACATCACTTGTTTCCATGGATACGAATGCAAGTTTTTGACCCTGTTAACCATCTCAAAGTATTCTGAACAGTTCTCAACTTCATTGACATTGGCAATTTATGCAAGATATGTGCACAGTCTGCTGCTTTCCACAGTATAACAGAGACAGATAATGATTGAGATTTACATGAGCATTAATCAACTGCTAAAATTATATCCACATTAAACCCTCAACTGAGGATCCTCACATCAAAAATGGTCTGAATTCTTTGGGTGCTAGTCATGCAGGTTAGTATCGTTACTTTTCACAAATTGCCTAGAGGGCTGTGCCTTCAAGAAAAATTTTATTACTACTTCAAAACACACAGTTAACTCAAAAACAGCTTTTGCCTCCTTTAACATACAGTATATGAAACAAATCACAACATAGCTATATTCAGTGTTGCCAACAAATTTTCAGGGGAAGTTGCTACAGGCAGGTCGAATTGTTGCTAAAGGTTGCTAAATGATGTTGTGATGTCATTGCGTGATGACGTCATTACGTTATGACGTAAAACTGCGTCATTACGTAGAATGCAAAATGAAGTTACTCAAATTGACTGGCCATCTAGGCAAAAAATATGATTTGAAATTTGTTAGTTTAGATTTGTTTGTTTATTACCAAATCTTTTTATTTGTAAAAGTAAAATAAACACAACACATTTTTTATGATCAGATATATTTTTAAACACAACACATCATAGGTTTGTTTTATTCATATTCTTCTTGTTACATAGTAAAACCTAAGGTTAAACCACGCATGAACAATTGTAGTTGGCTGTTTTATGTGGCTTATTGCTAGCTAGCTAGCTAACACAGTGCTGCCTGTGCCTGGCTATTGACCTGAGCCATACCAGATATGCTCGGCCTGGCAGCTTGGGGTCCTGCATTTACAGATGACGTAACACATTATGATTGGCTGTACATCAGAAAGTGTACGGGTGGTGTACATTTTGATTGTGCAATTGTTTGTGTACAGAAAGAGACAGTTAAAATGTATTTAATTAACTAGATAATTCAATTATTTAAATAAATAAATAGCTTATCACAAGGTAAAAACAAGAAGATATATTTTCACAGTTATTTTCTCCTTTTGTTTTCTTGTTGTTTACAAAATTAAAGCTTACAAGCAACAATACTTACTAAAATTTAACGTTAGTTGTATAAGCTTTGATCGTTAGGTTTTATCAACATAATATTTGATCCAGAGTTCTCTGTGGTCTTAGTTTGTTAACTAGCTAACTAATCTAACTTACAAGAATATTGTCCTTTACAAAATCAACTGATTTCAAATTAACGTTACAGCGCTTAAATTACAAATGCTTTGTGCCATGAGTTCTGATTGTTTGTTTGTGCGTGTCTTGTTATGGAGAATTTATTCGTTTTTCAGGTTCTCACTAGTGGTGCTTGGTTGTGTTTAAAAACAAATGTGAATAAAAAACGGGTAACATTAATTTATACGTGTTTGCTGTTGCAAACCAGTCTTTAGCTGTTGCTCTTCAATTAAGAACCATACGCTAAAATATGATTAATTTTTTGAATACTGAATTAAACAGGCGACATGCAACATGGATTTCTGATACATTATTCGTGTCTCACCATGTGAAGTGGCTGAAAAATCCATTGTTTGTTCCCCACAAAGAGCACTAAAGTTACATGTAATACACTATCTATTGAATAGTGAATGAGTGTGCCATTTCCACCACAGCCCATATTCTCGCAAGGTCAGGGCCCATGGACCCAGCTTCCAGCTACCATTGATGTCACCAGGTCAATAAAAGGGTCAGCAGCCATTGTTCTCTCTCTTCTCCAGGGACTCTTTCAAAGCAGCAGACAGTTGCTGTTGTCTCCCTTTCCGTGTGATCTGCTTGGAGCAGACACACAGCAGAACTGAACTCTCTTACAGCAGCAACGTGAGGGCCTGCGTAAGATTCTTCAACACTAGTTAGCGTCAACGGCTACTACACAAAGTCTGCCAGCTAACTTTAAGAAGTAACCATAAGAAGAACACCAGATGACTGTTTCCTCCATCTGCACAGACGGACTGCACAGCAAGGACTTTCTTCAATCGGAACCAACATTCTGCCCTGCCTGGCTAATGCAATGGTACTGCCAGATAACAACGCAGAATGCAAAGCAACCTCTTCTTCCTTTACGGACTGGTAACGTAGCCACTGGACATTTAACTGGGTATAACATGGCATAGCAGAGTACACAGCTAAGCACAAGACTGTGTTACTTTTGTGAATGTATCTGTATTGATTTGGTTAATTGAGTTTTATTGTTGTGATGTGTTTCACTGGTTAGTGATGTTTCACACAGACTAAGACCAGACTTACACTGTAGTAGTTTAACAGCTGTTTTATATGTGAGATAATTCCCCATCTCTGAATTGCGCATTGTACCCATGATAACATGGCAGATAATTTTATACTGTTTTTCAATAGTAAGAAATGATTTGACTATTGTAAAATATTTTTTCCCAAGAGTTCATCATTGAACCAAGACAATACACTTGGACTTGGTTTTTTGTCTGGCCTTAATTTTGAAAACTGTTGGTTTTCACATTTAGTTTCACCGAGGTAACAATGCAGAATTTCTACACTGATGGTGTTAGAATCTTTATAAAGCCATAAATGGTATATGAGGTATATATTTACCATTTACCATTGTGAAGTTTCCTGTCCCACGTCCTATTAATCGGATGGATTACAAAACCTCTCTGAGGAACTAATTGAAAACGCTCACCTATTCTAGTGAGGTGATGTCTTTCAAGTCGTCACATATTGCCTTCTTCAGCAGTCAAAGTTACTCAGTCAACTCAGTCAAAGCTACAATACCTTCACATTTAATCTAGAACCATCATTAGGTCAAACATTTCATTTGTCCAATACTCTGGTTTATGTCATATTGCTTTACTTTGTGTTTTGTTAGTGAAAAGAAAATGTTAGCATGGTCAAACACTTAACTAAGATAGTGAACATGGTAAACATTACACCTACTAAACAACAGCATGTTAGCATTGTTACTATTATTGTGAGCATGTTAGCATTTAGCTCAAAGCATTACTGCCTAAGTACAGCCTCACAGAGCCAGAGTCTTAAGCTGTGTTTCATTAGTCGTTCAACACGCCCTCGTTGACTTCCCTTCTGCACTTGCCCTCGGGAGAATCCCCGCCGTAATTCCATTTCTCTGGTAAGCTCAACTTTATGACATCGACCCTTTGAGGGCTGAGGGAGCAAGTCATCAATGATGGTCATTCAGCACTGCAGATCAAACCACTGTGCATTGTAGTTTCGCGTCATTTCTGCTATGATGTCAACAAGCTATGTAGTTTTTCCCAATATAACTAGTTATTCCCAATATTGTATTGTAGACTACAGAATGTATGCTGCTTTTCTAAACTCATGAGACATTTGTGAAATTGCAAGCCTACTTACCAAATGCTGACGTAATGCAATCATCATGGAGGAAGGAAATGGCGTCGCCTCATTGAAATGCAGCGGTAGTTATTGTGAAGCACCTGCAAGGCCCAATAAAGCGCTGCACACATAACTGGCCGACTATTCATCGTGACTACTGACTTCAAGGGCAAGTGTATTCCATTTAAATCCCCTGCTCCTCCACCGCCCACTCCACCTCCAAGTGGCCTCCGTGCGACGTATGTTGTTACGTAATACCAAGGGCTGAGGGGAAGTGAATGAGGGGAAGTGGAACTACTAATGAAACTTAATGCAGTAGAACCAGACATTGCAAGATGTCAAGAAACATGCAGCATTGCAAACTGGATAAACACACCTGACAGTATGTGAGATTGTAGCAAATAATTGTAGATTATGAAGACAACGTGCAGGTAGGAATTATGAAGAAAATGGTCCAGAAGACAGCTAGACAAACCCTGCTCATGAAGGTAAAAAAATAATTTTTAATTTCATTTATTGTTATGCTCAGTCAACTAGCAAGTCATGTTTTGGGATATTTGTGCCTAATTCCCTGATTAATCCTGAAGATACTATATGTTACAGTTCATGCCAGTGCTCCTGGTGTGGCACCATTTGTCTCACACTGTTGTACTGGGGAGGGGACTGAAAGTCTGAACTATTAGGTTAGACATTAGAGGATCAGTGTATCAGTATGAATGAGGGATTTTCTTGTAGAAGTGTTACACTTTCATATCTATAGAATGTGGTTGTACAGATTATCTTCCAATACCTCTTTTAGTAGAACAGTTTGCAGCCTTCGTTATAAGTTTAGCCGCAGCATGCAGATTCACCACAGAGAGAGGAGGCCCTCCTTCACATTTATCATTATGACTGGAGGCAGTATAGTATACATACAGACCACCTACTATGTGCATACTGTATATATGTATGTGTGTGACCGGATAGAGGGAGCTGGCATATCGGTGGAAGAGTTTATGTGTGTATGTGCTTGAATGGGTGTAGGTAGGCGGTGTGTCCTCTAAACACCAATGAAAAGAGTTTGTCCTTCATGAGAGGCAGACAGGGACAAAATTGAATCTTTCCCTTTCGTTCCCACTGAATGTTTGAATAGAGTAATATGCTTTGCTCTTTCTTTCTCTCTCCTCAACAGTACGCTAAACAAAGGACTGCTTTCAGCCTTTAATTGAAATGCTGGGTTGTGTAAAAGAAGACACCCACACAAATGTATTCCAACATACAAAAAGCATGCAACAGACATTCAGTATGCACACATTCAATACAGTCTCACACACACATACACACAAATAAGGACAACGAGATTTATCTTGCAGACATGACACATCCGAAACACACATCCTTGTACTGTACGTCTGTCATTGTGAGGAACCTCCACTGACTGTGTTCATTTCCACGCGCCTCCCTCTGCCCTCTCCTTGACCTGTTGAATTCTCATATTTTCATTCCATTCACTTTCTCACATTTCATATAAAATCTGCCCCCTGATCCAGCTCACTCTCTTTATTTCTCCTTCCTTTACTCTCAGTTTTTTCCCTTCCTTCCTCTCTTCATCCTCACCCCTCTGATACCTCCCTTCCTCTCTCCTCATTATCCTCTTCTGCCACAGTGGACATCGAGCAGTGACAGAATAAAAACGGAGTGAGGACACACTCAGTGGCCCTCCTCTCCTCTCCTCTTCATCCGTCTCTTCCTCCTCCTGCTTCCGTCCCCTCCTCCTCCTCCTCCTCCTCCTTCTGCTTCTCTTTTTAAGGATTTGAAAGGGATCGCTTACTGTGCTCCTTTGGTTTCAATGTGGCATTCTAGTGATGCTAACAAGCCATTTTTAGGGAAAGTGAAACGTTTTCCCAGCACAATATGACAAGTGTCTGGTGAAAAAAAATAACCAGGCAAAATTCAAAATGCCAAGGTGTAGCTTTAAGACGACAAGGCTAAATTGGCTATTATTTTTCCTTCCTGTCTGTGCTCTCCTGTCCCGTCTGTCCCTCTCTACCTCTCCCCCTAATCCTGGTCATTGTCTTTATTAATGAATGCAGGCAGCTACACATACCTCTTTATGTACAGGTGTGTGGGTTTTTGTGGACTCAAACTTTACATCTTAATCAGTGAGAGTTTAGAGGCAGTTTTGAGTATACTAGTGGAGGTAAAAACTGATCATAGCTTTAAAATGGTTGAGTGTGGAATTAGAACCTGCAAGATAAAGAGAAAATGGAAATGCATCAATCTGTGTTTGCTCACTTGTTCGTCCATCCATCTGTTCATCACACAATATCTTAGAGAAAAACTCAGAATGCATGTATTGTACTACCAAATCGTAATGTGTTTCTGTGCTACACCCTGCTCTCGACTAAGCTTTTAATAAAATAAAACATCTCACTGTTGCATCCTTGCACTGATTGGCTCAAGGGTGCTGGTGCAATCACACCAGAGTGACTGAGTGGAGGGGCTGCATTATTTGTTTGTTTGTTTGGCTGTTTTTTTCTTTTTGTGTGTAATTCTCTCGTTGTCTCTGTCACTGTATTTCACACATTGTTTCTTTCTAGATTCAATTAAATGCACTTGTAGCCCCCTCTGTGCTACACATGCAGAAAAAATTATAAATAGGACAATGATACTGAATAAGAATAGAACAAAAGGTAAGAAAAATGGGTATCTGTGAATCCTTATAATGGTCCTATATTTAATGCATAGTTCTTGATTACTTCTGAACAATGCACTAAACAGCACTTAACCAATAACAAATCATTACTTCATTATCACCCACCTATTAGTTTCTATTTTTGTGACTCCTCAAGTGGTGCCCCATACAGTGTTGTTATTGAGCAATGAATCATTACCTGTTCATTACTGATCAAGTTTGTGTGCGCTAGAGTGGTGCATCATACTGAGTTGTTACTGATATGATACTGATATGTGTATGGATGTATATGATTGGTTGTTTTTCTTCTTTTTTTTACCTTTTTGAATGGTTTTTCCTGCTTCATACTTACCCTATTTAAATGTTGTTTGTAATGTGTTCCATGATGACCCTGATGAAGGGCACAAGCAGAAACGCGTTGGTCTAACAATAAAGTTGTTCTATATAGTAAAAGTGATGGTGGAGTTTTGGACTCTTTAGGCTTTTTTCCCTTCTCCATGCACCTTGGAAGTAGGCAAAGTTGTGCCAGAAACTCCTACTTTGCTGATACAGTGGGTGATAAATTGTAGGAAAAATCAACATAAGGGGGATATTTACCAAACCTGCCACAAATTACTGTCAGGGGTGCAAACTATTGCGTCACAGCAATGTTACATTTACTAAAACTGTTTTGATGTTGTTGCACATGAAGTGCGACATGGAGTATTTTCTGCTGAAAGTATTAGATATTGGCAAAAATGTTTACTGCTGTCATAGAAATGCACCTTAATTCACTTTTTCTTTTACCGATTTTCTGGAAATTAGGTTAAAATTTACGTTAAATTTGGATGGAAACTTGATAACTGTTTCTCTCTCACTCACTGTTTTGATCGGGGCAAATCTTTACTACTGTGTGTGTCTGATAAAACAATGCCATGGATTTGACACAAAATCATGTCCAGTAGCTATTTGTATACATTTCAATTCCTACCTTTCATATTTTGCACTACCAAACAGGAATGCCTTAAAATACATATTGCATAAGCGCAAACATGCAATTTTCATAGGTCCATTTTACTGGCACAAAACCTCAGTGCAGTCCTTTAGTAAATAAGGACGAATACAGTTTGACTGTTCAGCGCCTTAAAAAGTAATCCTTAGTAAATACCCCCCAAAGTAGTAAGATGTTGGGTCACCTTGAGCCTCCAGAACAGCTTCAGTGCCCCTTGTCATAGATTTTGCCAAGTCTCTCTGAACTTTAGTCTACTCTAGGTATGAAAACAAAACAAATTCTCTCATTTGGTGTTTTGATGATGATGGTGGTGGAGAGCTCTGTCTAACACATAACTCCAAAATCTCCCATAGGTGTTCAGCTAGGTTGAGATCTGGTGACTGTGAAGGCCATAGCATATTAATCATATTATTTTCATACTCATCAAACCATTCAGTGACACCTCGTGCCCTGAATGGAAGCATCTGCATTCCTTATATTTCTTCACTCATTTATTCAGGTTTTTCCTTTAATTTGTCACCCATCTGTATATTGTGCAAATATACAGTATGTATGTGTGTCAAGAGAATGCATCCTCATTCTGACCTCTGCACCTTTAACCCCTGAAATTTGGCCTCAGCAGTGCTGCGTCAGTTTCAGAAGTCACAAAGAGCAAACAGAGGGATGGCAGCTAACCCACAGAGTTTCAGGGAGAGCCTGAAAACAGTTGTCATGAGGAGAGGAGAGGAGAGGAGAGGAGAGGAGAGGAGAGAGAGGAGAGGAGAGGAGAGGAGAGGCACATTTTCACAGGGAGCAGATGGGTGAAAGATAGATCTATGTTTTATTATACCAGTCTAAACCACTTTAAAATCAGCAAACTTAAAGCAAAACATTTTATTTTAACAAAATATTTTCATGAGAATACTCTGTATACTTCCCTGTATCTTGTATATTATATCCTGTCATAGTGTTATTATTTTCTCCCATTTACCATGGGTACCCATTTACCATGGGTAAATGGGTATCTAAAGTTGTTTTTACTGTTTCGTCTGATTGCTCATCAGACGAAACAGTAAAAACAATAACTGACAAAGCTTATTGTGTTGCAACCAGTTGGCCTGCCTCTCTGACTCTGTCAAATCGCTTTATAATCACATTGCTGGTTATGACTCTATCTCCATGTCTGTCTACATGAATAGTAACTAAAGTATTAGGTGGATTTCCTAGGAGGAGGGGAGCCTCAGCTTCGTTCCAACATCACAAATCATTCTTAATTATTATCCCGCGGATCCACAACAAAGAGAAAATATTGTAATGAGGCGCTTCGCTACTTTCCTCTACACATTGCAGCGGAGGTGAACACTCATTTTTCAACCCTGCATTTGCATAAATTTTCTTCTTTTTTAAGTTGGCACTGCCAGAAGTGATAAAGTGCATGCAGCACCAGGGGAAGGCAGAGGGGGGAATGGGGTTATAGGTAGCAGAAGGGAAAAGTAAAGTAAGTTTAAAATAAAAGAGAATGCAGAAGATCTGCATAGACTGTCTGCAAAGGGACAAAAATAGGTGGGCAAGAAAAGTGTCTGGACCAGGAGAGGAAGCGGTGACACACAAAAGGAAGAACCAAAAGAAAAAGTGATAGAAAGAACATCAGGTCTGATTTGACCAATATAATGAAGAGAGAGAGGAGAGTTGAAGGGAGAGGCAGAGATAATGTGAGTGGGACAGATAACAAACAGAGAAAGCTGCAGGCAGGCGGCTATAATGGACTTTTGAGTGGAGAGAACGAGTGATAGATTTACAAGGAGAGAGGGATGAGTGCGGGGGAATACAGCGATAGCGTGATAGAGTGCTAAGTGGAAGGAGTAAATTGTGGCCCTGCCTGTGTTCTGTTTTTACAAAGCCCGTCATAAAAACGGTGTTTAAATTTAATAGGCGGCTGCAGTAGGACACACACACACACACAACCTGAATTTTCTCACAATGGCGCAAGATAAATGCTAGAATCCCCAAGAACTGAGAGTATCTATGCTGATTTGACAGAGATTCATGCTTTTTTACATGAGAGGATATGCCCATATTGACAGATAATTCTAATTAAAGTTTGTGCATGTAATAGAAAAAAAGCTTCAACCAGTGCTAAAGGCAGAAACTGTTACCTGTTAGAGTAAAGTGACCAAAATACAGTAACATTAAAGAAGTCATTCCAAAAAAACTGTCTTTCCTAAATGTTTCATGTAATGAATGCTTTGTAGGGTAAATACAGAAACAAGCAGACTGGTGAAATCTGAATTAAAATGAGAGAAGGCCTTTGTTGTCACAAAAGAAAAAAACTAAAAGTAAGTAAGATACATATTTCATGTTAAGTCACACTTCAGCCCGCTGTCACCATAGACACTGACCAGAAACGAAAATGGACAACAAGAGAAAACCGAAAAGAATCCATCTTTGATATGAAAATAAATAGCACTATAAATAAACATCTACATTTTATAAATCAGGGTCTGCAGCTTTTGCAGCGCTTCTGTGGGATCTTAGAAGTTCTCAGTGTGAAAGGGAGAAATTTCAAGTTACTGCTTCTGCAGGTTAAATAACACTTCATGCAGACAGAAAAAAACACACACAGACACCCTCACCATACACAATGCAGCAGAAAATCTGCAGAGTTATCTGTTACCCACAAATGCTCAAAGGCAGAAAACACACCCGTCCCATTCATTCTCATAAACATTCACATGTAGCACACACACACACATAGAGGCACACGGGCTGAGCGCTTGGCCTTGTCTGGTGCAGTCATGACTGGCTGTGGACTAACAGAGATATATGAGAGAAGCAAGCTGTGTGGAGAACAACATTTATCTACAGCCCCTTCCCTTTAGTAGGCAAGGACACCTACCAACAGAAACATATGGCGTAGCTCTCTTTATATCTCTGTCTTTTTCACTGGCAGCTCAATCCAGTGCGTAATATTGTCAGGAAAGCAGCCAATTAGAGCATATTGACATTTCTATATTTTCTTCACTGTGTTTGTGTGATAATACTTGGACAATGGATAGTATGTGTTGTACTTGCTCCCACACTGTCCACCACTCACTGACTATCAGTGGTCTATGTATGAGTAATTACTGTTTGTGTAGAAACAGTTTCATGTCCTCCGCAGACAATAGCTGCTTGGCAATCACTCACTTAGCGCTGCAGACAATAAGGAGGCGGAGGAAGAAATCCTCCAAAGAGTATGAGCAAGAATGAAACGATGCTTCCTGACTGATTTCACAACCATGTCTTATGCATGAATTTACCTATAGCAAAAGTAACACTTGGGCCACATGTTTGTGTTTCTTCTGGCCCAATATACACCTGGTTACTCGGCCCGAGTTTGGCCTTTACAGAGCGTGACTGTCAGATCAAACATAACTGGGCCTGATCTGGCCCAATGTGTTTGAGACAATAGTTAAAGGCTGTGGTCCAGTTGTGGATATACTGTACATTTTATTAATAGTTAGGCCCAGCTCTAGCCCATACAGTATATATTGATATCAAATTAAAAATGTACTGCTCAGGCCTGGCCCATGTACTGCATGAAGGGTTGCCTTGTTTCCATGGAGAACCAAAGTCCCGCCCCACTTCAGTGCTAGCCTCTGTTACACAGTGTATTTTTAAGCTGAAACATGATACTCGGGTTTTGTCAAGTTTTTGTCTTGAAACCCAACTTCAGGGTGCTTCAGCGATTGTGGCTGCTGTTTTCTGCCCTCCTTTCTATCCGCTGCCAGCTGCAAACAAGTCTTCATGAACATGTCTCCTGCATGTTCAGACGCCTTTGATGCCTTATGGCAGCTGATGTGGACAACACTTTACAAAGACATTAAAATTCAGTTAGTACAGGACAAACACAATGTGGCAAAATTCTATGATCCAGCAAAGATTTTGAATAGTAAATTGAAGAATATGAAGACAATGGTAATATGTGACATACATTTTTCACAAATCTGTACTTTCAGTGTGGCCAGAGAACTGTATGTGTCGTATATAATATTTTGAATATGTTTTTTGTGACTTTAATATGGACTCTTGGAAGAGTAGCCTTGAAATAAAAGAGATTCAAATAATCTACTTTCAATATTACACTAAACCAATAGTGGAATAACTAAGTACAATTTCATTACTACTACTTACAACTAACATTACTAGTTACATATTATTAAGACTTTACAAACAAAATATATAGTTAGCTTATAGAATACAATGCATTGCTATATTATAGAGTCATTACAATATAATTTGTCTGCATAAAAGCAATACATCAGTAATAATAATGCAATAATACAATATGTTATTATAAAAACTTTTATACTTTTACTTAAGTGAAATTCTGAACGCAGGACTTTGACTTGTAATGGAGTATTTCTGCATTGAGGTATTACTACTTTTGCTAAAGCAAACAATCCAAATGCTTCTTCCACTTTAATAGTTAGCATTTTACAAAACAATCTCACTACAAGGTCCATTTAGTAGCTGATCCGGAACTTTAGATTGTATCGGAGTTTGCCTCATGTGATACAACTGAAGCAAAATGACAACACTAAATATAAAACCATTCTAGGATAGTGCCACAAGTGTAAAACATTTCCACAGGATTGGGCAATTAATGGACTCCCACAGCAGGGCATTTTACAGCATCCTATGATATACAATATGTTGGGCCAACATAAAACTATCTCAATAAGATAGCCCTAATTCTAAATGCTTTTCTTTCAAAATCTCATTTTGTGGGATCGTGATGATGCCATACAGTACAAAGCATTGTTTGGTTGCATTTAAATTTTTATGACTGAAGTGCTTCTGTAAGCTGAAGCGAAACAGAGACTTGTGAAAGATCACATCTCTCAGAACCCACGATTTACCCAGCATGATGTTGGCCCTGCTTTCATACCGTTATACAACACTACTTTAGTGTGTGTGTGTGTGTATGTGTGTGTGTGTGTGTGTGTGTGTGTGTGTGTGTAGGCATGCATTTGAGGGTTTAACAAAAACACTTCAACTCCCTCATTCGTGTTCCCTACTGTTCCGCTGTCACTCACACACAGACACACGCACACACACACAGCGGTGAGCTCCCAGTGTGTGAGTGACCCAGACATTTGGCATCTTTCGCGTCAGGGTGCAATCTCTTTCTTTCCTCTCATTTTCCTCATCAAACCGAGAGAAGAGCAGGATGGATGGAGGAAAGAAAGAAGGGGGAGGCAGAAGGTCAGTGGAAGAGAGAGAGATGGATAGGGCGTAATGATGATCCAAAAAAAACACAATAACAAAGACTGAGAACAAGCGGAGAGGGTGGTAGAAGAAGGTAAAGGAGCAATGGAGAAAGGTGGGAAGGAAAAGAATGAGGGTCTGGCGTGGAGAAATATAGTGAGGCAGTGACGCAGGTGAAGAGACAGTTGAGGAAAGACAGATAGAGGCAAATAAACACATATCATACCAACATAGGATTAAAGTTACTTATTTAGACATTTCTGGTGTAATAATCCATTATTATTTGTTTTGAGAAGATTGATACCACTCTCGTGTCTGTACGGTAAATATGTAGCTACAGCCAGCAACTTGTTAGCTTAGCATGAAGACTAGAAATAGTCAAGTCAAGTCGATTTTATTTGTATAGCACATTTCATACACAGGTAAATGCAATGTGCTTTGCAGTAACCTTTTAGCCACCTATACAATGCAAACACACATACATAAAATAGAGTTTTTTATAACCCCTGTCCTATTATTACTACCAGCATTCACACATGGATTACAGCAGGTGCACAAACACACACACACACATTAACTACAAACACTAACTACCAAACGCCTGAGCAAAAAGCAATGTTTTAACAATTCTTTTAAAAGAAGATACAGTTGCCGCAGATCTCAGGTCATCAGGCAGTTTTTTCCAGAGAACAGCATCATAGTAACTAAAAGCACCTTCACCTGTTTTAGCTTTAATTCTAGGTACATTTAGGAGACACATACTTGATGATTTGAGGGATCTGATTGGGCTATAGCCAGTGAGCAGGTCGGAACTATATTTAGGAGCCATACCACTTAGTACCTTAGTTAGGTTTTCAGTACAGGTGTAATATTGTAATAATAATAATAATAAAACTTTATTTATAGAGCACTTATCAAAACAAAGTACAAAGTGCTTCACAACAAGAAAAATAAAATAACACAGTGAATGACGAAATATAAAGAAATAAAACACATGAAATACAGAAAAGCAATAAAATAAACAGTAAAATAAACAGCCAGTTCACGTAAAATCAGGATATGCTTTCAGAAAAAAATGTGTTTTGAGACGAGATTTAAACGAAGACACTGACTCAGACAACCTAATTTCTTCGGGCAAGTTGTTCCAGAGCCTCGGGGCCCTGATAGCAAAAGCTCTGTCCCCCTTAGTTTTCATCCTGGACTCAGGAACAGACAGGAGACCCCTGCCCGAAGATCTCAAACTACGTGAAGGTTCATAAGGGATTACAAGGTCTAAAATATAATCTGGGGCCAGGCCATGAAGAGCCTTAAAAGTAATCAACAAGATCTTAAAATCAATCCTAAAACCAACAGGGAGCCAGTGTAAAGAGGCTAAAACAGGTGTTATGTGGTCATACTTCTTGGTCCTGGTTAACAGCCTAGCAGCTGAGTTTTGTACAGTCTGCAGTCGTGTCAGAGCTTTTTGATTAAGACAAGTGAACAGGCTGTTACAATAATCAAGGCGTGAGGAGATAAAAGCATGCACAACAGTTTCTGCATCACTAAGATTTAAAATAGATCGTATTTTTGCAATGTTTCTGAGGTGATAGAAACATGATTGGACAAGCTTAGTGATATGTTGCTCAAAACATAAATTGCTATCAAACAGGACACCAAGATTTCGTGCAACAGGCTTGATATGTTGTGACAGGTTACCAGTGGATGGCAGTATTTGTTTAGTGATGTGTTGGGGCCCAATAACAAGGATTTCAGTTTTATTTGAGTTGAGCTGAAGAAAATTTATCGACATCCAATTTTTTATGTCAGACAGGCAGTCCTGCAGAGAACTCAGCATACTAAGGTCAGTGGGCTTGACAGGGAGGTACAACTGTGTGTCATCCGCATAACAATGAAAAGAAATACCATGTCTGCGGATTACATCACCCAAAGGAAGCATGTATAAGGAGAACAATATTGGTCCCAGAATTGAACCTTGAGGCACACCATACTTGATATGGGAAAAGAATGACTTGAAGTTATTAATGCTAACACAGAATTTCCTATTGGACAGATAAGATGCGAACCAGTCTAGTGCAGTTCCAGATATGCCCACCCAGTGCCTCAGTCTGTCTAAAAGAATGCCATGATCAATTGTATCAAAGGCAGCGCTTATGTCCAACAGCACAAGAATTGAACACATGCCTGCGTCTGCATTCATTAAAAGGTCATTAGTGACTTTGAGAAGCGCTGTCTCAGTGCTGTGGTGTTGACGAAAGCCAGATTGGAACTTTTCAAAGGTATTATTGTTTTCCACAGCAGCAAGGAGCTGCTTAGATACAAGTTTTTCGAGAATCTTCGAAATAAAAGGCAATTTGGATATTGGGTGGTAGTTATCCAGGAGGGTGGGATCAAGCCCAGGTTTTTTTAAGACTGGCTGGACACAAGCTGTTTTAAAGAAATCAGGGACGCAGCCAGTAGACAGCGAGCTGTTAAAAATAATTTGTAAAAGGGGCGCAATACAATCCATAACTTCCAATAGAAACCTAGTTGGGATTTTGTCCAGAGGGCTGGAGGATACTCTCATAAGAGACATGATGTCTGCGAGTTCGGGCAGAGTAACAGCAGAAAAATTGCTCAAAGAAGCCCTGAGCGGGTGATCCACATCTAAAAAGGCAGGATTGGGGGTGATATCAGATCTTATTAACTCCACCTTACCAGCAAAGTGCAAAAGAAACTTTTCACAATCAGCATCACACTCAGCAGGGGCACAAGGAGAGGCAGGGTTAACTAACTGATCCACAGTCTTAAACAGGAATCTGGGGTTGTGCTGATGGGCAGAGATAAGTGCAGAGAAATGGCATGTTCTTGCATCCTTCACCATCCTATTATAAAGGCGTAATAACTCTTTCATGGCCACAAAGTGGACCTGGAGACGTGATTTCTTCCATCTGCGTTCTGCTCTTCTGCAATTCTTTTACAGCTTCGAATACTGTCATTTAACCATGGCTGTTTTCTAGTCTTTGAGTTTTGTCTATTTTTAGGAGGAGCTATGAGATCTAAGGTTGAAGAACACTGGTAGTTAAAATAATCAACCAAATCGTTGGTGTTGGAGGAATCGGGAAACACACTGCCCGGAGGATTGAACCGTGTACAGAATTTTGAGGCACTATGCTCATTAAGGACGCGTGTGTACTTAGAGCGGGATAAGACAGAACTGGCAGCCTCTAATTCACAATTGAAAACAATGCATAGGTGATCAGATACAAACATGTCCCTGGTTTCCACAGATGGGGTTTTCAGGCCCAAAGTAAAGACTAGGTCTAAGGTGTGGCCACGGGAATGAGTTTGGCCAGACACATGTTGTTGTAAGTTGAAAGAGTTAGTGATATTTAAAAATATCAGCAGCAAGGGCATTAGAGGAGTCATCAACGTGAATATTAAAGTCACCACAAAGAACAATTCTATCATAATTTAACACAAGACTGGATAAAAACTCAGGGAGTTCCAACAAGAAGGAGCCAGCTGGTTTAGGGGGGCGATATATAATAGCAAATATGACTGGGAGGGGGCCACCAAGTTTAAACATGAGCACTTCAAAGGAGGAAAAATCATTGCAAGCTATGAGGTCACACTTAAAATGCTTCCTATAGACAGTAACAAGGCCCCCACCTCGACCACAGACCCTAGGGCAACTAAAGCAGTCATAATCAGGAGGGCACAATTCAGCCAGCTGACTGAGGGCACAATTCAGCCAGCTGTAATGTGTTGTATTTTCCTAGTCCCAGTTAGCACTCTGGCTGCAGCATTATGAATGACCTGGAGCCTACCTGCTGTCTTTTTGGAAAGTCCTGAAACTTATTAGTTTATCAAAAAAAGCAAGCATTGTTTTTATTGTCATTTATCATTTGTGAGATGTGATGATGTCTTGAAATTTCCATTTCTTTGTTATAGCAGTTAAGTGTATTTTTATAGATTTCATAATCTATCTGCAGCTTGGTCTTTTGCCATATTACGCTCAGCCCTTCGACAGGATCTTTTTAGCATCCTCACATTTTCCCCAATTCTCCAAGGAGCTTTGGGTTTTCCAGTGGTCTCTTTAGTTCTGATGGGAGCCACAATGTCCATGATCAGATGTACAACAGAGTTGAAATTGTCCATCATCTCATCACATTGTTGGGACTCCACAGATGAATTCATTCATTTGGGTGATTGTTAACTGAACATTTGTAAGGAGACTGCATTCTCTTTTGTCCCACAATCCTGAGAGCCATTCAACACAGCATTGGCCACACAAAAAGCCTGCCAGCTAACTACACATGCTAACAGGAGCACGAAGTAAGTTAACGCTAAGCTGTTAACTCTGTAAGGACAGTCACAGGCAGAGCGACCAGCTTCCTCCAATCTTTACAAACGGACACTGCACAGCGTCTACAATAGACTGACCACCAGCTAACAGCAGCACTAAAGCCACCTCTCTTACCCTCCGATAGACGGGTAATGTAACAACTGGGTATAGCATAGAATAACAGTGTACTTGGCTAAGCACAGCACTGTTTAGTTAATGATGTACATGTACAGATGTGTTTTTCTGAGGTTTTGTTGTTGTGTTTATCTGTTAAGTTAATTTGGTAGCCACATGCTGAGTTGACGTTAGTTATGTTATGCTCATAGACAGTCATTGCATGCTAACTAACTAAACACAACCACACACACACAGCGGAAAGTAACTTTAAAGCTCCCGCTTCACATGTTCCTTTGTTTCTGACCACGTGGGTTCATGCTTGTGCACGCGAGACATACAGAGGCAGAACAAAGAAACATACACACATTCCTTTTGGCGTGCACCCAGACCTGCGCACACACACACACACACCCTTTGTTCTGTAGTTTAGCATTTAGAGTTAGACTTCACATTGTGTGTTTTTGCTTTGTTTATCTTTTAAATAAATTCTTGTGGCTTCTTTAATGTTGCACAAGGTTGAGTAATTTGCCAACCTCTTCTATGTTGAACTCCAAATATTCAACCTACTAGCTATTGGTGGTAATTCTGGTTATAGTTATTAATTTAATTATTAATTTGAGTTCCAAATTGATATTTTATGAGACTCAATCAATTACTTGGCTACCATTTCTCTTTAAGAAGAATGGTGCCCCTGAGGACTTTATTCATTAAAGTTATTTATGATTATATTGGCTAATTCTGATAGCCATAATTAATTGATCGCACCTACAGAAGCGGGTGCCCCCCTTTAAGCATTGTAAATCCCAGCAACATGATGACATGGTGGGCAGTGTATGCTTAGATAAACAAACATATCTGAAGTGTTGTCATGGATTAAATGCTTATTTATGAATCTGACTACATTTACAGTTTAAGTAATCAGCATAGAGAGCAGCAATCCCCCTGCCCTTTCTATTGCTTTGTGTGCAGTGTGAAAATTTAAAGTGAGTAGGTGCTGTTTCAGTTAGCTCTTTGTTACCTGTCTTGTCAAGCCAGGTCTCAGTGAGCAGACTACAGTCATGTTTATTGGCACTTATGATGTCATTAACAAGGAAGGTTTTGTTAACTAAAGATCTCACACTGAGCAGTGCCATTTTTAAGGCGCATGTAGAGGTGTTGGTGACAGACTTAGATGTAGCAGGTTTAATATGAATAAGATTTTCTACATGCTGTACTAGTGAATAATTTAATATCAGAGTATCATATTGACTTATTTTGTCTTGAAACCTGGCTGGGTCATGAAGAATATGCCTAATTGAATCCACTCCACCCAGTCATTTTAATACTTACATTCCTCGAGGCGCCGGTTGAGGAGGTGGAGTTGCAGCCATCTTTGACTCAAGCCTATTAATCAACCCTAAACCTAAACTAAATTACAACTCATTTGAAATCCTTGTTCTTAGTCTTTCACACCCAACCTGGAAAACACTACAGCCAATTCCATTTGTTATAGTGTACTGCGCTCTTGATCCTTATTCTGAATTTTTCATCTGAATTCTCAGAGTTTTTATCAAGTTTAGTCCTTAAAACAGATTATTATATATATTATTGTAGGTGATTTTAATATTCATGTGGACGTTGATAATGATAGCCTTAGTACTGCGTTTATCTCATTATTAGATTCAATTGGCTTTTTTCAGAGTGTACATAAACCCACTCACTGTTTTAACCACACCCTCGACCTTGTTCTGGTATATGGCATTGAAATTGAACATTTCAATTGTCTTGGACCATTATTTAATAACGTAATAACTCCTATTACTGGACTACACGCCATTATGCAAACAATCCCACTCTAGATGTCTATCTGATAGTGCTGTAGCTAAATTTAAGGAAGTGATCCTATCTGCATTTAATTCAGTACTATGTCTCAATATAACAGAGGTCTCCTATGCTAATTTCAGCCCCTCCCTAATTGATCATCTTGTTGATAGTGCTGTAGGCTCACTGCGAACGACACTCGATTCTATTGCCCCTATTAAAAAGAAGATAATAAAACAAAAAAAATAAAATAAATGGGACAGGAACTAGAAATTTAAGCTACATTTAAATTGTTATTGTTATCTGTTATTGTTATCTGGCTGCATCTACCTAGAGGTAGATGCAGCCAGATAACAATAGGCCTGATTACTGATTACTGGGCCATCTTGGAAACAATTAGGTCAGTTTCAGGTGAAACTAGCTATTAACAGATACTCAGGCAGGGCTTATGTAACACAGAGTAGCTTAAATTTCAAGTTCCCGTTGAGAATGACTTCCGGATGGGAGCCGAAACGTCTTGATTCTGAAAACAGTGTCCAGATGACTACGACTGAAACCTTTTCTACGACCTTTTAACAAACTTAAAATAACGATTATTCTTATGCATTTTAAGCATTTTCAGTGTGCACACTGCAGTGTTAGCATTCTTAAAATGAGGTATTAAAATATAGTAGAAGCTAGTAAAGTGAGCAGAGGCTAGCAAGAAGAGGAGGCGTGGAGCTTTAACTCTTTATAATAGATGATTTTAAACATTTAGTGAACTGTGATTTCTCCACTTTGTGCAGCGTTGACCCAGATTCTAAAATAATGTGGTAGAGAGCCTAGAAAAGTATGTATTCAAGGAAAATCAATCACTAAATCCTCTTTAGTGGCGAGTAAAATTACCACCTAAGAGAAAAAAAATCCTCTTCATAAACTACAACACAAAAATGCTCAGCTCAGTTAAAATCTTTGGAGTAAATTTTGTATATAAATTCCACCCCTGGTCTACACAATGGAATGCATTTTTTTTTTTGCCTGTGGAGGTGTAAATTTCACACATACACACGTGAGGAATCAGGATTTAAGAGGACAACAATTTCCAGCTTTGAAGAGTTTTTCTCCGCTTTCTGACGAGGCAGCAAGTTTATTCGTGCTTCTTTAGTGTGGGAGACGAAATTTGGACATTCATTAGCACTGCTTCAAAGACGCTGCAGTCACACACTCATATTTAGAATCCTGCTTACTCTCCCTGTATATCAGAATTTGATTATGGTGCCTTGTGGCTGTAAACAGGCCACTGAGCAGGGAATCAATGCTGAGATGATGAAGAGGCTGAATTGTATATAAAAACTGCAGCTGGATAGATAGATAGATAGATAGATAGATAGATAGATAGATAGATAGATAGATAGATAGATAGATAGATAGATAGATAGATAGATAGATAGATAGATAGATAGATAGATAGATAGATAGATAGATAGATAGATAGATAGTCTTTCTCACACACACAAACAACGGGTGGAAGTTAAATCCGAGGAGACGTGCTGACTAAACCGCTCCCTGCTGTTGACCAGCTACTGATCGTCTAGGTCAGGACATAAACACACACTCACACTGCTGTTTCCTGCCAACTGTTGGCTCCCATTCGCACACATTTGCACACATGCGCACAGCTTCAGGTGACAGAGATTAATAGCCTCACTGACTGACAGAGTAACTTCCACTTCCTTTGTGTCACTGTCAGCCCCAGGCTGCATGCGTGTCTCAGTGTGTGTGTGTGTGTGTGTGTGTGTGTGAAGCCATTATTAGAAGTATAATTGTGGAGACATTTAAAGTGTTTCCCCTCAAGGGCTCTGCCGGCATCCAATAAAGTTTTCATACCGCAGGAGAGACAGAGAACGAGTGGAGAGAGAGTGACAGAGAGAACAGAGGGTAGAAGGAGAGGAAAGAAAACAGAGAGACAGGGTATGTATGGCAAGGTGCATCAGTTAGCAATAAACATGTGTTGTCCTGGCAGTCTCTGATGATACACAGAGTAATCTAGTAATCACAGAGGTGGTTGTGGCTTAGTGAATGAGCAGGTCGTCCACCAATCGCAAGGTCGGAGGTTTGATCCCGGCTTCCCTCACGATGAAGTGTCCTTGGGCAAGCCAATGAACCCTAAATTGCTCCCGAGGGCTGTGCGTCTTGCAAATTTACTCTCTGTTTTCTTAATGTTAATCCATGTAGCACTGCTGTGAATGGAACCAAACATTAGCAAGTATCACTGAACTCACTAACTGAGAAATTTTGTTGATGAGCAGATAACCACAGTAAAGTAGCTGCTTAGGCAATGTTATCTCCTGCAAAATGTGTATGGGGAGAGATAGAGAGGGGATGACATGCAGCAAAGGGCTGCAGGCTGGATTCAAACCTGCCTTGGTACATGGGGCGCACGCTATACCATGTGATGTACTGGGGCACCCTGTGACTTTTAAAATTTTTACTGCCATATGTATTTTGGCTAGAAAAATTCTCGCACTCCGACAACTGCCTCAGGGTCTCTATGCAGGTTACTAAGCAGAGTTTGGTGAATGCGACTTGTAACACTTGTACAAACAAATCTCACAGAAAGAAGAAAGTTAAGTTCTTGCATGAGGTCCATTGTGTTTTCCTTCAACATTTAAGCCAACATTGACGAGAAGTCCTAGAGACGCTCAGAATAATTGAAATTTTGAACATTTACAGTTCCGTGACACCTAAGCAAACTCCATCTGCTGATGAAGACTATGTGATGGGATGGAAAGTGCTGGAACAAGCAAATATGTGGACCTTGATTTGAGATATTGAAAAAATCAATGTGTTCTGTGTTGTCCGTTGTTGTTGTTGTGTGTGCCAGTCAAGTTAGTGTTGACTTTTTCAGTATTTAACAAAGACCACAATCCACCCGTGACCATAAAAATGTTTTGAGTTGCCTAAACAGAACCAGAACATTTGCTGTGTAATCAAACTTATCACTGATTTGGTATCAGTGTTATTTTGGTTATATAACACTTTGAGGGCAGAGATGTCAGGTTTTACAGATATATATATTTCACTACAACTTATATGTAAATTTTTTATTTATTACATGCACATGTCAGCTGGTTTAGGTTACTGGGAGAGTTCAGAAAAAATGAAAAAGTAAGTGAAAACTGTATTTATGTATCTTTCAATAAACAGCAAATATTTTAATAAAACTTGCAAAACTTTTAAGGCACAAATCTCATCATAAACAACTTCTGAGAGCTTGGCTATGCATATATGAGCCATCACTGTTGTGCATTTTCACTGATTAGAGATAGTTGTAAAGTCACAGTAGTGTGAAAGTTGAGAGATGGAAAGAAAAAGCCAAGGCAGAGGAAATGAGGAAGGGTGATTACTGGTGCAGTGAATCTCTGAGGACGAAGGGTCTTTATTAAAAACAGATGAGAAGAATGCATGGCAACTTCTCTCCCTCTCATTGCATCTCAGTCTGCCACCCACCTGGGATTTGCATGTCATATTGAGACTGGATAGACTGTACCTGAGAAGTTTACCTAACTAAACAGCTCAAAGTACAGCTTGTCCATTTAGATAAGATGGAATGAGAATGGGAAAAACACACTGCCTCCCTCTGTCTGTCCGACTCTGCCTCTCCCCTTTACAGGGAGCTTGTGTTTTTCCTTTGTAACACTGATTCAAGACAAAAGTTGTGTAAAATGCACCTTTTCAATCCCAGAAACCTAAAATTCAGGCATAATTTGGGATTTGTTTAGTGTTTGTGTGTGTGTGCATGCATATGTGTACATGTTAACATATCAGCCAAATTTACATATCATGGTGAATGATCCAGAGCTATGAGCCAGAGATCATAGCCTAAATCAGGAGACCAAACCTAACCAGGGTTTCTGGGGATCTTCCCCCTGAAAATTGTTAATATCAGAGACTGTTTTCCTGCATTGTAGTGAATTTATGGAGTAGCCTAATTTTGTTGCCGAAATGTTGAGTCGGGAGGACAGGGGGGAAGGGAGCATTGAAAAATGGGACTCTCAGGAGAATCTGGAGGGTTAAATATGAGCGGATAAAACTGAATTTTCTTCACATATTTTATTAACGGTTGCTATTGGTGATTTGATTTTCCAATTTGTGGTACTCACCTCAAGGGTGTAACATTGGTTTGAAAAGTGTGTGTGTGTGTGGGGGGGGCATCATGCTTAGTTTGATCATTCTGCTAGAAAAGTGGTTAATATATATCAGAGAAAGCTGTCTTACTCTCTACATGTTTAACTCAGAACCCTACTGAACATCACATGATGTGTTATTCAATTAGGGATATGAGCTATACTTTAAAGAATAGGACTGGTAGATCTATTTTTTATGGTACTATCAACAGATAATGTTCCATTTGCAACTTCAATCTCAACATATAAGAAATGTATCAATATCAAATATATATATTCTTTAAGATTTCACACACTGTGTGTGTGAACAGTTTTATCAATATCACTGTAAATGAATGTCTTAGCTTTTATTTATGTTCAAGTCCAGTGTCTAGTACTCTCTATTATGAGGAGTACATTATGATTAAACCTTCTCACTGTAATTCAAAATACATGGCTTTTTTACACCCTTTTTGAAAATATAAAAATAAAAAACATTGTATAGATGTCAGAGAGTTAACACAGACACCACCAGCTCCACCCACTGCAATCAGCAGATCGCACTCACCTGAGTATTGATTACACACCTGCCACTAATCATCTACTCCACACTATATAGTCTCACTCCCCCGGTTCACTCACTGTCTGGTCTCAAACCTCTTACGAGAACTCAACCCGACCACAGCTTCTCTTGACAACCCCTTTTGGACTTTGGACTTCTCCATTGTGTGGTTCGTCAGCTCCCGGCTTTCCTGCCACCCGTCTCCTCCAGTGGATCTTACTACCAGCGCTACATCAAGATAAGACCCATAGACTTTTTAGCTTAGCTTAGCCCGTCATTGCTTTTCTCTGTCTGGCTGTTTCAATAAACTCCCTCGTCTCAGTACTAACCTCTGTGTCCCGTGTCTGTCTGCTGACAGAAGACCAGACCTTTAAACCATCTGGAGATGGAGCGCTCCGCTTCCCCCACGGAGAATCCATACGAAGGATTGGTCAGCGCCCTTCGTGCGGCTCTGTCTCCGGATCCTCAACTCCAATCTGCCTCTGCCAGTCACATGGCCCTTCCTCCCAGCTATTCGGGTGAGGCGGTAGGATGTAGCGTTTTTTTGCTGCAAGTTTCTCTGTACATCGAGATGGATTCTCATAAATTCAACACCGAACAAGCTAAAGTGGCATTCCTCATTTCCCTCCTCTCCGGAAGAGCATTGCTATGGGCTCAGACTCTTTGGAGCTCACAATCTCCCATGATTAACTCCTTCTCCAACTTCTCGTCCCACTTCCAGGAAGTATTAGGTCTCGCCACCGGGGACCTGGCGGTCTCCGACCAGCTCTTCCGCTTACGTCAGGGAAATTCATCGAGTGATTACACACTACAGTTCCATACGCTAGCGGCTGCTAGTGGATGGAATGAGGCTGCACTGATGACAGCCTATCGCCAGGGTTTGAATTCCCAACTCCGTAAGAAGATGGTAATCTACGAAAACAGTATTGGACTTGAGAACTTCATGCAGAAAACAGTGAAAATCGCTCAGCTACTTACCGCATGTCAGCCAGAAGAAACCGCTCATTTGCCGCTCTCACCCGAAGCCTGTCCTCCAGTACCAGAGCCCATGCAGGTTGATTCTCACCAACTCTCTCCCCCCGTGCACTCCGTTTAAACCAGGGCCGGTGCCTGTATTGCGGGGCCTCTGGGCATCAGATCAGGACATGCCCAACCCGTCTTCCACGTCCTGCGGTGAGTACCATTCCCAGTTCTCCTGCAATTTCTAAATGAACTCTTCTAGAAATTCAATTACTCACCCCTCAGTCTGTCGTTGCAGTACGCGCCCTCCTCGACTCGGGCTCCTCTGGCAACTTCATCTCCCCGTCGTTATTAAAACGACTTGAGTTACCTTTTTTGCCTCACGCTGAACTCAGGGTGGAAACCATCCAGGGAAAACCGCTGGGACGTGGTAGAGTGAAGTATCAAACACCACCCATCATCCTACATGTCGGTTGCCTGCACAAAGAACAGATCTCCTTCCTGGTACTGGAGGACCCCACCGTCGACGTCATCCTGGGACGCCCATGGCTCACTCAACACTCTCCGGAAGTCAGATGGGAGTCCAGTGAGATTCTGCGATGGAGTCCAGCCTGCCTTCAACATTGCATCTCCTCGGTTCCTAAACCTCCGGTCAGTCACTCTCCTGTCCAGGTACATGCCACTCGTGTGGAGAGTCCGGATCTCGACGTCCCATCTGACTACGTGGCGTTCCAGGATGTCTTCAGCAAACAGGCAGCCACCCTCTTACCACCACATCGGCCATGGGACTGTGCCATTGACCTGCTGCCTGGGGCTACACCGCCTAAAGGACGCGTGTATCCTTTGTCCATCCCGGAGCGCACGGCTATGGAGGACTACATCGAGGAGGCTCTCCAACAGAAGTTCATTCGACCTTCTACCTCACCTGCGGCCTCGAGCTTCTTCTTCGTGGGAAAGAAGGACGGTGGCTTGCAGCCTTGCATTGACTACCGGACCCTCAACAGCCAAACTGTCAAGCTCCCCTATCCGCTTCCTCTGGTCCCTGCCGGCTTCATGAACGAGGTATTCCGGGAGTTTCTTCATCGTTTTGTGATCGTCTACATTGATGACATCCTCATCTACTCCCGGAACTTGGCTGAACATCGCCACCACGTCACACAGGTTCTCCAACAGCTCCAGAAACATCGGCTTTACCTGAAACGTGAGAAGTGTGAGTTCCATCGCCCCACGGTCCAGTTCCTCGGGTACATCGTCAGTGCAGAGGGCATTCATATGGACCAGGGGAAGATCCAAGCCATCCAAAACTGGCCACTTCCTCAATCAGTTAAGGAACTCCAACGTTTCCTAGGGTTTGCGAACTTCTATCGCAGATTCATAAGGAGCTTCAGTTTCATGTCCACTCCTCTCACCTCCCTGCTCCGTCGCAAACCCAAGTCACTGTCCTGGAACCCCGAGGCTCGAGCCGCGTTTGAAGAGCTAAAGAGAGCCTTCTGCATTGCTCCCATGCTCACTCATCCCAACCCAGATCTCCCCTTCGTGGTAGAAGTGGACGCCTCCACTACCGGCGCGGGAGCGGTGCTATCCCAACGCCACGGAGAGCCTCCTCAACTCCATCCTTGTGCCTTCTTCTCTAAGAAGCTGTCCCCGGCGGAGCAGAATTATGACATCGGCAACCGGGAGCTGCTGGCTATAAAGTTGGCATTAGAAGAGTGGAGGTATTGGCTGGAGGGAGCAAATCACCCATTCACTGTCATCACCGACCATAAGAACCTAGAATACCTACGTACTGCTAAAAGATTGAACCCTCGCCAAGCCCGCTGGTCCCTCTTTTTCACCCGTTTCCACTTCTCCATTACCTATAGACCCGGAGACAAGAACGTAAAAGCAGATTCCCTCTCCAGAATCCATGCTCCCGAGGAATCCCTCACACCAGAACCCATCCTTCCTCCAGCCATACTTGACAGCCCTATCCAGTGGGACCTGAACGACCAAATACAGGCCGCTGCAGTTTCGGAACCTGCTCCGCCGGGAGGCCCAGAGGGTAAGATCTACGTCCCAACCAGCCTACGTAAAGACCTTCTGGGCCGGGCGCATGCTTCTCCGGGCTCTGGCCACCCAGGCAGCCAGCGTACTCTCTTGCTCCTTCAGGCTCGTTACTGGTGGCCCAGTATGGTCCGGGATGTCTCCCAATTCGTGGAAGGATGCTCAGTCTGCGCCATCTCCCGCACGCCACATCAACTTCCTGCTGGCAAACTGGTACCCCTTCCGATACCACGTAGACCTTGGTCCCACGTCAAAGTCGATTTCGTCACAGACTTACCCAAATCAGACGGTTTCACCTACATACTCGTCGCGGTGGACCGTTTCTCCAAGGCCTGCAGGCTCATTCCCTTGAAGGGCTTGCCTACCACTCTTGAGACCACAGAGGCCCTTTTCCAACAGGTATTCCGCAACTTTGGTATCCCAGAAGAAATCGTCTCTGACCGAGGACCACAGTTCACCTCACATGTGTGGAAGGCTTTCTTCAAACTCCTCCAAGTAGCAGTCAAACTCTCCTCCGGTTATCACCCTCAGACCAACGGCCAGACTGAGCGGAAGATACAGGAGATAGGGAGATATCTTCGGACCTACTGTCACAACACCCAAACCAGCTGGAACCGCTTCCTTCCGTGGGCCGAGTACGCACAAAACTCGCTAAAGCAGAACACCACGGGTCTCACCCCGTTCCAGTGCGGCTACCAACCCCCGTTGTTCCCCTGGACAGAGGAACCCTCTGAAGTCCCAGCCATTGACCACTGGTTTCGAGCGAGAGAGTGTGGGACTCAGCCCATATCCACCTGCAGCATGCTGTACGGAGACACAAGCAGTTTGCTGATGCCCGCCGATCCCCTACCCCGGTCTATCATCCAGGGGATCGCGTCTGGCTTTCCACTCGGGATCTGTGTCTCCGTCAGCCTTGCCGTAAGCTGAGTCCCCGCTACATAGGTCCATTCCCCATCGAGAGGCAGATTAATGACGTCACCTACTGGCTCCAGCTCCCGCCGAGGTACCGCATTCACCCTTCATTTCATGTCTCCCTCCTAAAACCTGTGTCTCCATCTTCCACAGAACCCGAGGAGCTACCCCTAACTCCTCCTCCAGATGTGATCGAGGAACCCCTAATCTACCGGGTGGAGGCCATTATGGATTCCAGGCGACGGGGCGGCCGGCTAGAGTACTTGGTGGACTGGGAAGGATACGGGCCCGAAGAAAGATCTTGGGATCCACGAGATGACATCCTCGACCCGGCGTTACTGACGGACTTTCACAGGGCTCATCCGGATCGTCCTGCACCCCGAGGCCGACCCCGTCGCCGTCAGCGGGCGTCAGGAGCCGCCCCTGGAGGAGGGGGTACTGTCAGAGAGCCAACACAGACACCACCAGCTCCACCCACTGCAATCAGCAGATCGCACTCACCTGAGTATTGATTACACACCTGCTACTAATCATCTAGTTTTTCTCCGCTTTCTGACGAGGCAGCAAGTTTATTCGTGCTTCTTTAGTGTGGGAGACGAAATTTGGACATTCATTAGCACTGCTTCAAAGACGCTGCAGTCGCACACTCATATTTAGAATCCTGCTTACTCTCCCTGTATATCAGAATTTGATTATGGTGCCTTGTGGCTGTAAACAGCCCACTGAGCAGGGAATCAATGCTGAGATGATGAGGCTGAATTGTATATAAAAACTGCAGCTAGATAGATAGATAGATAGATAGATAGATAGATAGATAGATAGATAGATAGATAGATAGATACATAGATAGATAGATAGATAGATAGATATTGACACCATGTAAATGTCTTAAATTTAACGGCTTCATAGGAACATAATCCGTCTTACCTTTCATACTTAACTTTTAGATTTTAAGATGGTAAAAGACATCAATTAATTAATAACAGACAGAGAATTCATGAAACTTGCTGTTGTTGGTGATGCTTCATTTTTAAAATTTTCTATCGCAAAACTCTACCCACATTACATAAAAGAGGGGCTCTAGCTAGCATTAGCTGTCTCTCATTCATGGGTTAGGGGAAGGGTGAGGGCAAATGACCGAACTGTCAAAACTCACTGCAACAATTAGTTCTGTAACCTCAGCGCTTCGTACATTACCCCGTGATTCAAATCACGGTACAGAGTGACATACAGAGTGATGTAGGCAGACCACAGATGGCTAACGTTTACCACCCAGCTGGTTAACTGCATGTGTGTTCATTGGAATTTAAGTGATATTACGAACTATTCTTAGTGTCCGCCCACGCTGGTATTGCATCAATCAAATTACCAGCACAGAGATTAGTAGTAGTACCAAAAATTCCCACTGCCTGGAGGACCCTAATATATGTTATCACTGCAGAAAAGAAATAATTTGGTAATTACGATTTTGAGCAAGTACATTCAGCAACAAACACTAAGTCTATGCAATGTAGCGTTGCGGGGTATAGGCAGATGGAGGAAGAACGCAGCAACAGCTAACCCGAGGTTGAGGTGTCCCCTGTAAAACATCAAAAACAGGGTGGGTAACCCGCTGGTTCTCTAAATGTGTACTTCTAGATCCAAGATCCCGTAAATGGCACATTTAAGTCTTGTTTTAGGGTGCATTTGATATGGGCCACAATATTTCAGTAAGGAAGGAGCACAAGAGGTCTACATTAGGATGAAAGTTATTTTAAAGCAGAACTGACCGTTCGCTAAACCCCTCCCCTGAACATTCCTCTCAAGCTTTGGATTTCTTTACATGTTAAAAGTATTAAAAAGTCCATGAGGCTCTAGTAAGATCAATTTCCAAAACCCAAAACACAAGCAAAAGTGTAATGATAGATTAAACTCTGTGTTTATCTGCTCTAATGTAAGCTGCAAACGTTAGCTTGTACGGCTAATTAACTGAGCGTTACTTCCAATTAACTATGTTACATTAGTTTATGGGGTACAAGTAAGCAAGCACTGTTCACCTCAGCACATCCACAGTGAGATGTGAGCGGCACATAAGCGCTACCGAAGTGTTAGGTCCATTCATTCTGCACTAACTCTGACATTGGCCGCCTCTGTACGCAGAGCAGCTGACTATCAGCAGCTGAGGACAGCGGGCCGGCCAGGCTGTCTACATCAAAAGACAAAATAAAAATAGTTTTCAAGTAGGCTGCATGAGGATTATGCAGGAAGGGAACCGCATTGTTTTTACTTATTGATTCATTGATTTAAGTTTAGGGTAATGTTAGCGGTGCACTTTTTTTGGTGAATTAAGTTTACATCCCACAGCCGCAGCCAACGTTACCTCAGATATCTTATCCATCCAAACATAGTGGTTAGTTCTCATCCTGAAAGCCTTTTGTAATGTTGTGAGTGAACATACTGTTTGAAAACACAAAGTATTTAAGTTAAGCAGCCACATAGAGTTATGGCAGCAAAATAACGGTTCTTATCATGCTAATTCTAACACTATTCTTATAATACTGTGACCAACTTGCTCTACACTGCAACACAAGAACAATGCTGTTTGTTGTGTGTGTGTGTGTGTATTCTACTGTACACCTACAACTGGTGAGGATGCTGACTTTATTTTTTGCCTGGGACATTTACAGGTTTGTAGCATCAGTCCTTTAACAAAATATCATGTTGCCACAAAGTACATATGTAAGGCCACTTTTACAAGATGCCTGTTTTAAAACGAGTCAGCTGGAAACATTAAAAGAGGCAGTGTTTTCAACTAACTCATGAAGCATAACATATTGCTTTTGGTAAATTGAATATAAATCTTACTTAGGAAAAACCTTTTCTCCCCTTTCATCCTCCTTCAAGCCCCATCGTTCTTTGCAGCCTGTCTATAATGCTCAGTCTTTCTCTCTCTGGTCGCTGGGTAATAAATTGGTTGACACCAGACATTTAGGCCGGCGATGGAAATATCACATACAAATATCACACTGACCCTCAGCAGTTCTCTCATCGCCTGCCGGACAACGTCCTTCTTTGTTCTTCACACACAGAGGACAAGACACGGATACAGGAAGGAAGAGAGACAGAAAGAGAGAAGTAGAGGAAAGAAAGATCTAAGAAAGGATATACAGGATATAGGTGGAGACGGACAGGGGGACAGATGAATGAACAAAATCAGCCATCAGAAAGATAAGGTGTCTGATTATTGTAATTTCCACTCCCTCTCTCTCACTCTCTGAGGGCTCCATAGCATCATTAAAAGCTCATTTGTACTTTTCCCAAGCCCCTCCCCCTCTGCATTGATTAGATGTCTCACTGATGCTCCGGTGATTAAGAAGATGATTGTCATTCGATGGAATACCAATCAACACACTTGTCATGATGAGCAAACTTCACATCTAAGCCCTCATGTTGTGTCACCTATATGATAGTATTTAATGTATACACACATATTCAAGGCGTCATGTATAGTTTTTTTGTGTTGTTTCCTAATTCCTGCAGAGTTGGTTGGGTCCTCTGAGGTAGAGAAAAGGCATTAGGCTTCATGGGCTAGAAGTTTTAGTTGCTTTGTAAGTTTCTGTTCTTTTGTCCATCAAAAGAAAAAGGTGACATTAGATAATGATTATGTTTCATTAAGTAGTTTTAAATGACACTTCTAATTAACAAGAAAGTATCACACACAAGGAAACAATGGTGGAGTGTAAACTGATGAAACAGACTATACTATAGTATAGTCTGTTACTAACAGTTACTAATGTAACAGTAAATCCACTCTTTGAGTAAGTAAATTATATAGGTACAGTTACTTTATTGTACTGTAAACTACATAAGTGAAAATGTGTGATGTCGTACTGCACTCCTCAAAGTAAAATAGAACATTTTGCCGACGCCTTGTGAAGCCTTGCATAACGCAACCCACAATGTCCACTGAGCTTGACTCGCAGAAGCGTGAAATTGACTTGCGTATGTGTTTAAATACCTGTATTTACTCAAATTAATATTAAAATGATCAAATACAGCCACAAAGCATTTACCACATTTAAATAAGTTGCAAAAGTATATTTAATACGGATGTACTTAAAAGATCATGTCAAAATAACTCTCAACTATAATGGAAATGTGGCTGCTGAAGAACCGTTGCTTTGCTTCTGAAAGTGGAAACTGGAACTGCGGTGGAGAAGTGGCACAACCAAAATGCAGTATGAGGCTAGCTAGCACTTTAAATAAGGATGGCTCTGGACCACCATCTTGCCAGTCAGTGGATGTGGGTAAAAAGATGCTTTAGAGTCATAGTTAGATCGAAAATGAATCATATCTGTTCTGTCAGATACATCTGAGATGGATGATTGAAGAAAGCAGCTGAAATGCGTCCAGTTTAGATCCAGGTTAGCATTTACCACCTAAAAAGCCACTTGTGTAGCTGAGGACTTTAATCTTGTTTTTACTTTAGTTGAACAAATTAGAATTGTACATTATTATTATGTATTAATAAAGTCTGCATTGTTTTGAAAGAAATTGCAGCACCCAAAGGTTCATTAATGCATTTGTTTTTTGTTTTTGCTTTCACATCTAAAATTTCTCTCCAAATATTCACCTATTTTAACCCTGTCTTCAAGTTTGCATACATGAATTATACTGTGGTAATTAGACAGGTGTTGTGCTTATGAAGACAGAATTATCCATTCATCTGTGAAAAACTTCAGATGACTTTTCAGATAACAACCTTTCTAGAGTGACTACACTGTATGTCATTTATTCAATCACTGATTGACTGATCAATTACCCAAAGGGCAAAGTGTTGATTGTGATGTAACAGATTGTAATAGTGGTTTCATAGAAGGCTGCTGAGAAACAAATTGTTTCTTGTTGCCAAGTGAACAGGCTTCTCTTTTTTTTGCATTGCTTTGTGTTGCTGCATTTGATCTGTTTTGATTCCTTGACAGTTGGATTGAATCTGATGACAGCTCGGGGCCTGCAATGCTCTGTGTGTCTTCTGTAATTGGTAATGCTTGATTTTCCTGTTTCAGAGGCAGAAAACCAGAGCAGCAATCTGTCTGTGCACAGGCAAACAGTCAAACTATCAAGGTTTTTAAGATGTAAGAAGTAGAAAGAGGAAATATTGCTACTGATAGATCAAACCTAAAATCAATTAAGTCAGTGTGAAATGGGAATTCTCCTATATATATATTACTCTCTTAACACATACACACAAATACACGAGCTAATTAAAGGAAAACCAGAGTGGAAGAGAATCAGACAGGCAGGTACGCCGATGGGATGAAGGAGACTTTAGACTTCATAAAGGAAAGAGAGCAAATTGAACTCCTGAATGAAGGAACTATTTCATTACATGTCCCCTGGGTGTGCAGGGTAATAAGGTTAAAGCTAGGGGCGCACACCATGGGATTAAAAGACACAAAGACACACAAGCAGGAGGGAGTGAAGATGGAGATGAAGTCATTGTAGCACTAAATGTGTAAAACATCCCCAAACACATCCCACACTGCCTCTAGTTTGAATTCAGCTCTGGAGAATAGCTGAAATCGAAATTACATGTTGTAGACAAGAATCACATTCCTTCAACATAAACTAGATTATGTCAAGTAAAATATAGTCAAATTCTTGCTTCGACAAGAAAAACGACATATGTTTAGGCTTCTAGCGGCTGTAATAATTGTGACGGTAGCAAAAAAGGAAGTGAGGTGACGAATTATAGAGCGATAAAGTCTGCGTGGGGAGGAGGTTGGGTGACTGACCATGATCATTCACTAACCTTAGCCACGAGCTTATTATTGTAACCATGACGACGATGGTCCCTTAACCCCTAACAAAGCACTTATTTTAACCCAAACCACATCTTGTTTCCCTAAAACCTAACCAAGTCGTTTTTGTGCCTAAACCTAACCAAACCTTAACCATAGCGTTGTCGCATCATAAACTGATTTATTTATCGACAGTGATTTGTGAAGGCACAAACAAATAATGTCATCCTGCTGATAGTGGCGTCAGATCAGAAAATACTTCTATGTGTCGTTTTAGAAGGCGTGGACAAACAACGTATTTTATTGTTTAATTTGGAGGATTTGTGGGAAAAAAACCTTCTCTATTAATGACAGACGGTAATGACAAGTTTAATGGTGTATATTAGCATGAAATAATTTGAAAAATAGAAATGAGGTTAAAACTCAACACAGTGGTCATCTGGCCCCTCAGGGGACAGTCCATTTTCTGAGGAGGTGCTATCCTGTATGCTGTTGCATGCTGGGGCAGCAGGTTGAAGGTAGCGGACGCCAACAAACTCAACAAACTGATCCGTAAGGCCAGTGACATTGTGGGGGTGGAGCTGGACTCTCTGGCGGTGGTGTCAGAGAGGAGGATGCTGGCCAAACTACACGCCATCTTGGACAGTGTCTCCCACCCACTCCATGACGTGCTGGTCAAGCAAAGGAGCACCTTCAGCGGAATATTGATATTATATACCTCCATTACTGCTGTGCAATATCTTAATAATCTGAATAAGCTACACTTAACTCGACAATACATGCAACACTACTTATTACTTATTACATTGTTTTATTATACTGTATTATCATCATCAACCGGTAAACCCACTTGGTACTTATTTTATCTTATACTTATACCCACCTGGTACTTAATTTATTTTCTGACCTGTTTTTATAGTGTTTTTATAGTGTATATTATATTTTTTGCTAGTACTTTCTCCTGTGTGCACTGACGTAAAGGCGAGCTGCTGTAACAAAGAGTTTCCCTACGGGGATCAATAAAGTATTTCTGGTTCTGATTCTGGTTCTTAAAAATCTGTGAAGTTTGATTTGAAGTCACTAGTAAAAAGTGTAAAAACTGAACAGCAAAGCTTTGCATCAATTTGATTCGTGTGTGTTAACAAGCCCCCAAAGAACAGCATTCTGTGTGATTTTGACGCACTGGCCGAGGTTAGAACTACAAATCATGTGACAGCCCATACGGACAAAAACACCTTTAGATCTCATGTACTATATTGAAAGGCTGCTCCTGTTTTTGAAGCAGCAGTAGGTCCAGCTTTCATTGGAAATGAATGGCATGCCATCCATTGCTTAATACAACATAGACGCATGGCCGTTATTACATAATATCTAGTTTAGTTTAATTTTATTTCGTAGTTTCAATACTTGAAAGAATTGTTTGACATATTGGGAATGGGCTCCTTGCTTTCTTGCAGAGTTAGATTAGTTAGAAGATTGATACCACTCTCAGGCCTGTACAGTATGAGGTATATGAAGCTACAACCAGCAGGCGGTTAGCTTAGCTTAGCAAAATGACTGGAAGCATGGAGAAACAGCTAGCCTGTTCAACAGTAAAACAAAAACTCCCTGCACCTCTAAAGCTCACTAATTAACACGTTATATCTTGTTTGTTTAATCCATACAAAAAGTGCAAAAATTACAAGTTGTGGTTAGTAGTGATTGCTGGTTGCCTGGCAACGTCCCAGTGATGACAAGACTCCAACTAAACGTCTCTTGGATGTCGATTCATATTTAGTGTGCAGACATTAGAGTGGTATCAGTCTTGTCTTCTCTCGGCAAAAAAGCAGCTACATTGTGGTTTCACATCAATGATTGGTAAAGGTAATCAGGAGCCAGGAGTGTTAATTTTCAAACAAAACACTCTAGTAGTGTATCCAGCAGCAGTATTTTGACCTCCACAATGACAAGATCTGTAACTTCCCATGAGATTCCAAGATTTCACATCTTTGAGACCAGCCCAAAAAGCACGGCCAAAGACACTGCAACCAAGCTTTTTGCACCGCATTGATGGTTTGCCTCTACATAGGGAGCAGTAGTGAAAGAGAATTTTTGATGTGTTTTCTTTGTCAATGCAAAGGTTAAATAAAAAAACAAAGTCTCCCAAAGTAGACCGTTTGAAAAATGTGAGCGCTTTTTAGTTGGCCGAGGTCATCAGTCAGTCCTGAATCTTTTATAGCACAGCTGAATGACCTACTGCTCTCACCACCACCATCTCATTCACACACACACACACACTAACTGAAAATGGATGGTCAGAAACAGTAAACCAGAAGCCTGCACACTAACTGGAGATGAGCAGTCAGTAAAGATGGGCATACACACACAGTAGCCTGCTGTTACCCCCACACACATCCAATCCCTGGGCTAGATGGGCAATGAGAGTTCACCACACGCACATACAGTATGCACCCAGAGTGAATAGTGCTGGTTTGAAGGGCAGAGGGGCAGGGTTGAGAGGGGACCAGTGTCCAGGTGTGCCTCTCCAATTATCTGCTGCTGCTGCCTCTCAAAAGTACATACACACACACACATGCAAGCACACACAAAAACATACCCCCCTCGCTCAGATTCCCTTCTCATCTTTCCACACCACACAATTAAAGCACCATCCTGCTCCAGCACCTGGTCTCCCACTGTAGAGAAGAGAGTGAGGCAGGTACAGGAGGAGAAAGATCAATCTGATATCCTGTTTGTATTGTCTCTCTCTCTCTTGTCTGCATCTCAGGCTGTGTCTTTTATTTCTTCTTTTTTTATTTGAAGTGAGATGGCAACCTGCGAGAGCCGACCCGCGTGTGTCTCCAGTCCTATTTGGCATGCCAGTGACTGCTATTTGACTTTGAAAATAAAAAATCCGTGAGGAACAGGGGGGTACGGCAATGGAAGAGGAGGAGAAAAGACAAGATTGAGAAGGAGGGATCTGAACACACTGATAGGTTTGTGTGAAGAGGAGAAAGAGGACAGGTGAAAGAAAAAATGTGGAGGAGGCAGGAGAGAGAGAGAGGTGGAGGTGAGCAGGGAAAAAATTGTTAAACAAACAGAGAAAGTAATAACAGGAGCTGAACGTGAGAACATTGAGGGGGATGAAAAGAAATACGGGAATGGGAGCAAATCAAAGCGCAGAAGGGTGAGGAGTGAAATGGTGAGACAAAACAGGAAGCTGCGAAAAGAGTGAGACTGAGAGTAAGAAAACAGGCGAGGCAGCATCTAGGGGAAACAGCGTGGAGAGAGGCTGCTTTCCATTCACAGGGTTAGAGGTTAAGACAGCACACACACTTCCTGTTGATTGTAAAATGTGCTCCTCACTTGGCAGCAGCCAGACTCAGGTTCCAGAGAGGCCTGATCCTGAGGCGCGCTTACTGACTTCCTGCAAAATGTTTTCCTTCAGTCAGTTTGTTTGCTTGTGCAAAGTGCTGCTTTGAAAGTTTTTTTCCTGTGACACAGTGAGTTTTTGGTATCGTTGGTTTGGTTATGGTTTGATATTTTGGTGACTTTCCATATGCCACAGTGAGAGAAAACATGCAGAAGAGAGAGTGTCACTGGCAATCAGGCAGTACACTGCGGCTTTGTTGTCTTTTCCATCTCTGTCTTCTGTTTTTGTCACTGTAATTGGTGGAGGTGCACCAATATAAACCTCTCTCAGGTCACACAAACCCCCGACATTCATGATTTACTAAACCAGCAGACCAGCAGAATTCTTTTTATGAATATGGAAATAATGCCAGTAAGAAAAAATTAAGATTAAATTAAGATTCATATCATCAACAGCTAGCATGCTGTATGATGGCCTTCCCTCTCAAAATGTTGTCCCCCAATGCACATGTAAGCTCCTCCCAAATGTAGCTACCTCAGAAAGCAGTCTATGGAAATAGCCACTACATGGTCTGTCCACTGTAATGGGATAAATCCATGTGTTTGTGTTAGTTTTTGGATAGTTGTTAGCAATAACAGCTACATATAGCTAGCTAACTGTTAATTGTTGTAACTACACTGCTAAAATTGACATCTTGTTATTCTTCTGGTGTTTTTTGCAGATATCAAACAGCTTCAGGTGCATTACCATCAGGGCTGTAGCCAGGGCAAATTTTTATCCGAGGTCCACCAGTGGCTTTGGGGGTTGTGGAGAAAAACTGTTACAATTTCCTGCAGTATCTTCCATCTTTCTTTCAATGCACATTGAATCTGTCTGATTCTTTGCTCTCTATCATTTTCTGTCTCTGCATCTCCTCTTCATTCTCTCACAAGCTGACTCTCTGATACTGACAGTCTTTGGGCAGAGAAGGTGATGTATCGTGGTTATACTCACCCAGCCACAACTTTTAAAGCTGAGTTAAGTCAATATTTGAAAGGCATAATGTTATTTCATGTATATATAAAAAGTAATATGTCTAAAATGCATGATGCCATTGCCTGTTAAGTTAATAGTTTGCTAGCTAAATTAGCTAGTTAATGTAGTGGTCACGAAACAATGTGGGTTTCGACATTTACTTACTTTTTGCACTTTAATATCAACTTGCACTTTTGCAGTTGCTACTGCGATTGCAAGTGTAATTTCCCATAGGGAGCCGAAGTTGCTAGTGTGATTGGATCCTGCTGAAGTTGGACTACTTTTTTTTGTTGGAGCCGGTTAAAATGGATTTGGGTGGCCGGTGACAATTTGGGAGTCTTTTTGCTCCATTTTGGCAGTTGACTAAAACGTGAAAGGATGGCAGGTATTTTTTAGAATAAGCGTCAGAATGTGCAGGGAAGGGATAGATTGACACTGGGGCTCGACAACTAGGTTGTACATAAATTAATCATTAATAATTATCAACCGATTGCATTTGCAGAGTTAAAGTGAATTGGTAAGTGCTGCTACTCCATAGCCTGTTTTGTGTGTGAGTGAATTTATTGTACTGTTGTTTATTCAGTTAATTGATACTGCTTGTACAGTTTTATTGTGGCTCACGTGTCATGGCAGCATTTCGCAATGTTTGTATAGGATGGTTTTCTAACTCTACTGTTATCTGTGGATTGCATATTAAACATTTTATCTTTGATTATTTGATTAAGCTTGTATTCTTATGGCATGTTTCCTATTGTTGTTAGCCTACGGTTTTATGTGGGTTTCTGGAAAAGAAATTAATGTGAGTTTTTTTGGGCGGGTTTTAACCAGGATTGTGCGGAAAACTGTCAGTCTAATCTGGCAACACTGCTGATTGCATGCCGTATCTTGGCTCACCCCACATCAACATCAACAGCCTGCTTGCTTGTTTTGTGGCCTGTGAAGGCAGCATGGAGGGAGGTGACAGTGATGTACAGGACAATGGTAGCTTGACTGAAAACGGAAGGGGAAGATTTATTGGGATTTTCTCGGCCAGTACAGATACCTCACCTCACAAACTCTGATCTGCTCACCTGCAGGGAAGAGCAACCATGCTGAAAAGAATCCTTGTCTTGACAGACAATGAAGTTGTTGCTGTTGCCTTTCCCCTGTTCGTCCTTCCCTTCTAAGCAGGAGGGACCTAATGACAGTGAAAATGTATTATTACATACACGCTTACTGTTTTTTTTCATAGATGGCCTGCCATAAAAAAAATGGAGGAGGCAAAATGCTGAGTTGCGTGCCATGGCATTGTTGAGGATTGACTCAGAGAAGGATCAGCCTTCTTTTACAGCTGGGGCTGGCCTGGGTGCAACCAGCAACAGCATTCCGAGAGAAGATTTGGATAATGCAGGGGGTACTACAGACACTGAGAATGACGATATTGGGTGTGACCTGGATGGCCAGCAGTATGACAGCCACAGTCAAAGTGAAACAGAAATAGGCACCTCCTCAGATGAATCGAGTGATTTAAGGAGCGATTTGGCTAAATGGGTTGTTCATAATAAAGCAACACACACATCTGTTGACAAGCTTCTATCTGTGTTGAGAAAACATGGACATCGACTGCCTAAAGATGCAAGAACACTGTTAGGAACTCCTCACCAAGAAGAAGTACGGGAATGATGTAGTGGCCAATATCTGTATTTTGGTCTTGAGTCTAGAATTTTGAAAATATGTTCACAGTATCCAGATGAGTTCTCCAGAGAAAATGATGTAGTCCTAAATTTCAACGTAGATGGTTTGCCATTGTACAAGTCATCAAATGTCCAGATTTGGCCAATTCCTTGCAGTGTGAAAAATGTAAGTGCTGCATTTGATACTGTTGACCATTCTATTTTATTGGAACGTCTCACTGGGTTGGCATCTCTGGTTCAGTTTAAAGTGGTTTTATTCCTACTTACAAGATAGCCCTGGGGCACCGCTGGGGCATGTATGTCATGGTTTGAGGGTTTATGTATGTTATTTCCTGTTATATTTTGAAATATTCTCCTTCCCTCATGTGTCTTGTAGTTTTGCTTCTACCAGCCTGCCTCCGTTGTCTGCATGTGGGTCCAATGCCTTGTTTCCCTCTGCTACCCTGCTTGACACCACACAACAATGTAATCCGCAGGCATAATGTGAGCTTCCATTCCTACGTATGTGACACTCAGTTGTATCTCTCTTTTAACCCCAATGATTTTTACCAAATTAATATACTCAACAACTGCAAATGATTGAGGTCAAGGATTGTAGAAGACTCAAACCTTTTTAATAGCTCAAAGTAAAATATTGAATGTAATTTATTGCAGATAACCTTCCTGTCAGTGATGCGGATAGAGTTGAAACAGTGGCTGTTGCTGACCTCCAAACAAATGAGAATGCAGGTATGTAACAGGGATGCACATTTTGGATTTAAAAAACGATTTTCACATGAAATTATCGATCAATTAATGATGAATGATGATGAATATGAACAGAATGGAACCTATTGGCAGAGATGGTTACAGCAAAGTCTTTCTAATAATGAGAAGCCACACAACCGGTTTACATGTTGTGAAATGCTAAAGATGGTAGTGCCGTCAACACAAGAAATGCATGACACATGCTATCAGCCAATCACACGATCAGATTTTGCGCAGATCACAACGCTGATATTTATGGAGATGAAACGTGTTGGGAGCAATAGCTTGACAAAACTGCAAACTGTTGGTACACTGGACTTGTTAAAAGTTATATCTATTTCATGTGTTTATTTAATTCGTTATTGAAAAAAAATCTCTGTTCTGTTCCTTGGCGCTGTACATTGTCCATGCATACCAAGCTTCAGTAAGTAAAAAATTAATACATTTCTTTTACACTGACCTCATTTGGAACAATTTGATCACTCCATATTGTTTTCATTTTTACTGTGTCTCTAAATATGGAAAGCAAATAATAATACATATACCAGAACATCAGATACAGACAACTTCCCATTCAAAGAGATAGAAAGGAGTCTCCTTTCTCAGTTTGGAGCATTTCACAGATGGCACTTGAGTGGCATGACATGCTCTATAAGGAAGCGTTATATAGCCTAATATGGCTATTTAGAGATGATTATGCTTTCTTTAACAGAAAATCTCATTTAAATTGTCAATGCAGTCGTTGAAGACGCAAGATAAGAATAATAATAATTTTTTTTTTGGTGGTGGTAGTATGGTATTCCATACCTCCAGTAGAGTCCCAGAGACTTGAGAAATCTTTGCCATGGCAGCTTATGGTGGCCCAATGCCATACTAAAAAGCACTTTATAAATATGACCTTTGTCATAAAAGTAGTACTACAAAAAAGTAGTTATTATCATTATTGTTATCATAGTAGCAATATGTGTATTAATAATGGCTGTTGCCTTTTCCTTCATAGTTGATCCCTCACACTGTGTACCCAAAAAGGTTCAGAAGAATGCGCAGTCTGGTAGGTGGTTGTGTTTAACCGTTTTTGTTGCTGAATGGGAATCAAATTCTTGCATATAAACATAGATAAACAAGTTCTGCTGCACTTAATATGTTATGATCATCTATTCTTTTAATGAGCAGAAATTGTCAAACAACAGCTACGTGTATGCACAACAGATCTACTGGTTAGTTTGATTGCAATTTGTGCACTCAGCACTAGGCTGTCGCAAATGAACAACCCAAACTTCTGTGCTATTCTGGTTGGTTATGAATCATCATTCGTTACAGTTCTTTAGTTTATGCAGTGCAAATTAGCATGAGTTTTGCACACAATGGAACACAGTTCAGACAGTTTGATGAAAATAATACAATAGTTGAAACTTCTGTCTCCTCTTCTGATAAAAGTAGCACACAAAGCATTGCATTTATTTTTCCAGTAGAGGTACACCTGTGGCAGCGATGAACAACGTAATGTTGCAGAGCAGAATCATGCAGCGCATTATCAGCCTTTGGCACCATATTTGGGCTGCTGTAGATTCACACTTCTGAGTTCCCAGATTAGAATGTTTTGTTTTTTTCAGGAAGTACTGGTAAATGAGACTCTATTCTCCTTTACCAAACCGTCAGAACGTCATTGTTACATCCCCCCATAAGTGTTAAAAATATGTGCTGTGTTGCACAGTATGTGGGCCAGTGGCCTGCCGTTTATGATCCTCCTCCTCTTCCATTCATACTACTGGTTGGTAAATGTGGAGATCTGCAGCCAATCACACATTATTTGGTCCACTATTTGTCCATTTACTGCTGTTTGCTTACCCCCATAAGTGTCAGGACATTTTTGTAAAATAAGTCCATAGCTCTGTTATATGCCTTGTCTTGTTACCAACTAATTGTCAGAAAGGTAGTGGTTTTGCTGTTATATTTTTTTTATCAGGTAATTATTTTGAGTTATTAGCTAGTGTAACGGAGGTCCTCGCAGTCCTCTCCGCTACAGGACATGTATTGCATATTTGCACACACGGTATATTGGCACAGTAGGAAGGTATTTGGCACAGCAATAGTTTGCACATAATGGTGGTCATAAATTGCACAAAAACAATTATGATTATAGCATTGTAAATGTGTATTGAAGCAGTGAGTTGTGTGTGCATTTGTTATGTTGGTGTGTTCCAGATGCAGTGGCCACGCCTCTTGCAAGAGATGGTCGGAAGCTCCGTTCCGCCTGTAAAATAACTGCTGCTACTTTTTATGCACAAATTGAAAAAGTGCTTAAAAACAGTTGGATGGAAATCCACCTAGTGTTTTGTAACTCCTTCCTTGACTCTTTGCCTGGAAGCTTTGTAGGCTGAGAGCTGTCATTTTGTTTCCTTGTCTCTTCTCCTATCTGTTTGCATAGTTTAGTACTGTTACTTTAATTTCTTTTTGGGCAGAGTATTTAATAGTGTGATTTTACTTCTAGTGAGAGCTGGTTGGTTTGTTATTTTGGCCTGGAATCTCCCTGAAGTTCAGTTAAAACCTTCCCTCTTCCCCAGACCCCAGACCTACATGGGGTCATAACAGTCATGGTGGGAGAGCGCTTGTTTTAAATTAGATGAGAGGAGCTGACATGATTAGTACCACCCGCAACCAAAAAGGCAAAAGTGCGCTGCCATTCCCTCGATTACTGGGCACTGCACACTTGACTGCACTTTGCACCCTGCGCCTTAACTGCTGAAAAAAGCACCCTGTGAATAAATCTGTGTCCCAGTAGATGGTTCCAGTACATCCTGCTAACACATTAGCATGCAAAGTTTTAAGCTACACTTTAGCCATCTTTTTCCTTGTCTCTCTCTCTCTGCCTCATATATGTGCAGCTGGTAGCTGCAGGTATGGTGATGCATGTATGTGTCTTGGTAATGTAGGTGTGATTACAGTGTAAATCTGAAGTGGAGCAGTCCTTGTCACTTCAAGTTATTAATAATACACCTTAATCTTGGTGCCATATGTGTGTGTACATATTTGTCTTTATTTGTCTGCCATCTGCAGTGTTGGTGAGTGTGTACTATGAGTGTGTGTGTGTGTGTGAGTGTGTGTGACTGGGCCCCCGGATGTGCGTAGCATCATTAACGATGGAACAGTCATCTCAGGTAAGTGAAGTGGTCCATCTCTGTCAGTTTAGCTTCACACCTGCGATGAAACTATGCGAATGGACAGATGCTGTACTGCCTGAATCTCCAATTGGTGTTCTTCTCATTTTAGTTCTAACTGCACTTTGGTTGCAAATAGCGCATTAAGCACCATCGTTTGTAGTTTAATTCACATCTATACTGTATATTCTGTGTTGTTTTCTTCCTGCACTGTTTATGACATGTTTTTCATCTATGCATGTCTGTTGTGTAATATGCATAATCTTTGTAATGGTCAGTGTGAAGAGCATACTTAGACACTTAATCAGTAAGAGTAATTTCGCTGTTTGTCACTCTTCAGGATCATCCATTACTGGTGATCAGATGGAGAAGCCAAATTCATCAGTTTCAGACAAAAGCAGCGCTATGAACTTCAGGATTTTACAACTCTGGAAAGTATCTCTTGTCTTGACAATCGTAGCTGACTGTTTTTCACGACTTGTGTGACGTGACTTGTGTGTGGTAAATGCAAGTGACTTCACTGCTCCACGGCACCAACAACATTGTTTTGCTTCATCATGTTTACAGTTGAGCGTCATGGAACAGACATTTTCAAACTAAGTAAGAGAAGGCAAAAAAATTCTAGCATGCCAGTCTTTTTGTCATAGCCCAGTGTGAGAAATACGTTAATATTGGACGATTCCAGACTTCATGATTAACATCCTATCCCAAAGTTCAGTGTGACCGCCGGAAATAGTGTGCACTTTACTTAGCAAGGCAGATTATAAGGGTGTGGAGGTCAGGGTGGAGGATAGCAAGTCAGCCTTTCATACAGGAGACTAGAGTTCATGTCCTGTCACAGACCAGCAGTTAACATTTAACATTTTGTTAATCATGATCTTTCCCTAACCTTAAAGGCCCTATAAACTATTTTCTGAATCAGCTTCTTGCTATGAATGATGGGGTCCTACAAGAAGACACTATTTTCTTCCCAAGTTAGAATAGTTTTGGTTATTGCACTTGAGAGATTTCTGTATTTGTGTTGTCTGCGATTTTCTCTCTGGTTTTGAAATGGGCAGGACTGGAAAAAGGTGATGTCACATACTACACCAAGAGTTGTTGTTGTTTGCTGATGTTTCCAGGCCATTGTCACTGTCAAATCTGATCATACCACACCCACACAAGCAGATTAACTCGATTAAGTGTTTGAGTGTTAAACTCTGAATCAAATAATGTTTGTTTTTTTCTAACTTGATTAAGTTGATAATTGCTTCTTTAGTCATGACTATTTATTTATAGTTTTCAGGGGCTTTAACCAAGCGTTTCAGTCACTAACCCTAACCATACCTTAATTATAGCTGATTTGCCATAACCTTCCCCTAACTTTAACCATACCATAGTTTGGATTGAATTTTAAAAACGTGGCATTTGATGTAAAAAAAAGAGTTGTCACTGAATGTAGCTCAGGGCTTTGCAGAATTGTCCAATAAACACATGTTTGTCTGCAAATAGGGTAATTTGTTGAGACATAGTGAGGTGTCTCTGATGCTGCATGAGTTTTCTTACGATTATATATTTCTATCTACTATAACATGCCACACAGGATAAAATGAACAGCTGTCATGCCTAATGCTCATTTTCGTTCCTGAAGCCCCATGTCTGTCAGATCTGGCTGATTATCGTGTAGTTTGATCCCGGCAGGAAAGATTTATTTGTTCATAGACTGAACACCTCTTGTAAACAGTAGAATTACAATTTAATCTACCAGAAATTCACTTGCACGCATTGGACAAAGCAGTGCATTGCCAGAAAATGTTACATTGTGTTGCAAAAGTTGAGCCAGGCTCAGGTGCATCTTTTGACACAGTGTTGAACATTGTGGTTTCATGTTATACGTGTTACAGAGCTCATCGATTTATGACTAAGTGGTACTTTCTCAAAATAAATGTGATACTACTGAAGACTGCATTCTGAAGAATTTCACTTCTAGTAATTTAGGTGGCATCTGAAACAGATGGTGTTAACTAAATTAAATCTTCATCAATGTTTCACCAAAGAAACTTGAATACATATTTGTCCAATAGTAATTTTAATCAGAAATGGACTATTTTGAAATGTCAGCATTATTAATTCATTCTTAATAATACATTTCACTTGGTATCCGTTTGCATGTCCTGCAGCAGACACATATATAAGGAGTTACATATCATAAATTCTTAATGCGTACGGAGAAACCAGACAGTCACAACACACACACACACACACACACACACACACACACACACACACACACACACACACACACTCACACTCACACACCACAGAGCTCTGTAGGTCTTTACTTAATGAGCTTCAAATGCAGCTCTCCCCTACTGCGCTGAGTAGGGAGAGAAAGATGGACGCATTAGAGAGAAGATGAGAAGAAGGAGGAGAGCAAAAGAGGGAGAAGTGGAGACAGAGAAGAGGTGTGGATGAGGAAAATGGAAGGATAAGAGATGAGGGAGACGAAGTGGGGAGGAGAGAGGGAACGTAATGTCTGAAGTGTCTGGATGAATTATCACTGTATTTATGTTTGTTGGTTTTTATGTTGTGTTATTGTGAGTGGTTAAAAGGATTTTTTTTCTCTCCTCTATGGAATTTGAACTTCTAACATGAATCTGGATCTGAAAGGGAAGTACGCCATGTACTGTACTAGAGTTGCAATTTCACATCTGGCTAAATTCCATTAAATCTTGATTCAGTTCTGATTTTAGACCAATTTAATGGGCAAGTGTGTTAGTCTTTATATGTATATACTGTATATGTGTAAATACAGTGACAGTCTTAGTTTCATATCAAGCTTTGGACTGCCATCTGTATCTTGTGAGCTGGTTAATTATGGTCTGTATTCCCTTTTAAAAATAGAGCAAAGAGTGGAAGTGACAGGACAGATAGGAAGAAAAAAGAGAGACTGCAGCTCTGTTTTAATGTCTAAGCCTGGTGACACTTAAGTATTTTACTAGGGTGCTGCTCTTAAGGCCTGTAGAGCAGAACAGTGTTACATACCTATAAACATTTTAACTGTTTATGTGAGTGATTCCCAAAGAGTTTTTCGCTATAGTCTGTAAGTCACCAGATGTTAAGCTATGACACTTTGTTTTTCAGTTAATAAAAGCTAAAAGCCTTTCCATCAATTACCAAACCTGCCACTGCGACAGCGCTACTGCATCTTTGCAACAACACTTTATTTTTCAACACAACATTAAAAATAGCATGTGTTATGTTAAAATGTCTTGCCATTAACATTTGTTGTACTCCCACTCCTCTGAGCTCAAGTCTGTTGACATTGATTTTTACAAATGGCACATATGTTTAGCATAAACAGTTAACATTATAGTGGCTGATATGTGTAAAATAATTACATTTTAAAGAATGTCATATAGAGGCAGAACCTGACACGTATATAGTACAAACAGGTAACTTCAATAGTGTGAACCCAGAGTATAATCTTTCAAAGAAAAATATTTATTTGTAACACAAAAGTGGTGAATAACTTTCAAATTAGAATTTTGGGATAATATAAATGGTCAATTATCTTGTTATAATGGGATAAATATTTAGTTTTCAGAAGATAACAAAAGATTGTCGTGTTATCTTTGGATAACAATTTTTGTTTTCTTGAGACATCATAATAATCTTGTTATTGCAAGAAGATAGCTAGCTAATGTACTCAAGATAATGGATAAAATAAACAACCACGCAACCACGGTTGTTTTTGGCTTCTGTAATAAACTAAATTAATTGACTGAAATAATTGACATATCTAGATTACTTTTTTGATGAAGATCTTTTTTCCCCATTCATATGAAATGCTAATTAACAAATAAAAATAAAAACTATATAAATTATTTCATTATAGCTATTGGATAAATCACCTCTAAGCAGAATTTGAGTAATTATTATGGAGAACCAAAGTGTTAGTATTAGATAAATTAACAATATATTATGAATAATCAATCATATTAATAAATACAGACAAAATATGTAATGTAACTATGAAATTGTGAAATAATCCATAATAATACATTTTTAAAACTCAACCCCGTATTATGAAATGTGAATTGGCTGTTCAGACCAAAACAACAGTCTTTTATTGACAGATAAAGACTTTGTGATGAGTGGTGGCATTCTGAAACAAAACAGTCATTGGGGGAAAAAATATCTCTTTTATTTTTTCAGTGAAAACTGGAAAATATATATTTTGAAATAAAACGGCTGGAATTCATTTTTCTTTTTTTTTTAACACAGCAACAGAGAAGCAGGATAAAATAATTATCATTAAGCTGGGTTTTAAAATTGTATTTTACAATTTCATGGTTACATTATATATTTTGTCTGTATTTATTAATAACATTAATTATTTCATAATGTCTTAATTATTTAATATTGGACACCTTTGGTCTCCATAAGTTAAAAGATAACTTTTTTCAATAATAATTGTGAATGTAATAAATGGGGTAAATAAGGGGTGCAAAGAATACTTGATCTGCTTGCTTAATGTTTGTCATGTAGTCTTAATTTTTGACTGAAAAAATGGCCCACCCACCTCAGTGTGTGTGTTTATAGTCACTTTCTTGTTGCTGTGATTTTTCTCCCCCAGACTTGTGTGTAGCAGCTGACTATTGGGACGCTTTTTGCCTCTTTCCATTTAACTTTCTTCTCCTGAGCACTGCAGCTGGTGTGAAAAGCACGATGGCGCACCATGGCAGCCTTGACATGCTCAAACACAGACTTGGTTAGTGTGTATCACTAGCTTGTCTCTCTTGAATCTTTTTTTATTTTTATTTTTTTTGCTCCTTCCCTCTGTTTTCTCTCTCTTCCTTTGGCTCTGCATGCCCCAACAGAAACACACACACACACACACACACACACACACACACACACACACAAACACATATTTATGACCCCCCTGTCTCATGTTCTCTGTGCTGGTCCTTACTCTAGCTCCAATTACCTGGTGGCTACAGCAGCAGGGCCTTAAATGGGTTGTAGCACCAAACAGGCATGTCTGCAACGGATCGCTCAGTGGGAGGGAAGGAAGAAGACGAGGAGAAGAGAGAGAGGGAGAGGAGGAAGAGAATGCTGGGCTAGAGAGAAGATGAAGAGTGAAAAGAAAGGGGATGAAAAACAGGACGGTAAGACTGAGAAAGATGGGAGAAGATAGAGAAGAGAAATGCAAGACAGGAGAAGGAGGAGATCCTAGAGAACATTCAGAAGAAGGGCGGAGCAAAGGAGAAGAAGAAAGAAGCAGGAAATGTGCTTCCTGCTGCTGGTCTGTAGAGAATTCAAGTAGAGAAGAAGAAAAAAGAAGATGAGAAGACTGTTTCGTTAAGTGTACTCAATATTTGATACAATTAAAAGCCATAACATGCTGGTGAGGCCATTTGAATGATGTACATGTATGTTAACATATTGATGGTTGTTGATGTGTGTGTTAATCTCTTTCTCTCAGGTGTCCAATATCTTTTTCCTCTCATCCCACAGTTTCCCATTATTAATCTCTCTGTATTTTCTGTCATATCTTTACCCTTCTGTATGTTTTTCTCCCGTCTTTGGCTCTAATACCTCTTTTCTGGTCTCTTCCCTCTTGTCTCTTTTCAGCTTGTGAGGAGGAAAAGGATACGAAGAGGAGGAGGAGGAGGAGGAAGAGACAGAGGAGAGGGAAAGCAAGCAGAATAAAGGCCAGGAGTGGGTGAGAATGAAAAGGAGCTGTCATTTCCTACACAGCTTAAGAAATAATCTTACTGAGCCTAACGCAAGATACAATTTGTGATTTATACTACGTAGAAATAAAACCAAATTTTCATTATTGGTCTATTTTTGTATCCAGAAACAAAAATGCAACATCAAAGAAACAGCATCCTGAAAACCTGCTGGATGCATTCAACAGTCTTAATAAAACTGTAGCAATAAATTAAGTCAAAATGGCTTCTGTCTTTAATAATGTGTTTTAAAAATGCCTGCTCATGAATTGGCAAGGTTAGCGCAATTAGGCAGGACAGCTGCTCTACTTCTAATGGAATTTCTGTTGGTTTCATTGAGAATTTAGGCATCAAGAATTTCATTAGTTTTGGCATCACAAAACAGCAGTGTTTGTTCTTAGAAAAGGAAGTTATTTGAAAGGAAAATAAGTAATATTTTTTCTGTCCCATTAAACAAAATGAGCTTAATATATCTTAACATTATACCAATATGGTAATACTTTACTCTAATCCCCCCATTGCATCTGTTACTGGTGTATTAACAATTAATGAATGATTAACAACACTGAATAATATGTGTGTAATTATATATAGTGAAAACCCATTATACATATAATAATACAGTTTGTAATAAGGCATTTATTAACTGTTGATGCACCTGTAGAAATATTCACAAGTTTTTAAATGTTTCCAAAAATCACATTCAAAAAGACATGTTGAGCCGTTCAGCCGCATCTCATGGCCTTCATCAGCGGATGGAATTTGCTCAGTTGTCATGAAAAGTGAAAAAATAACAGTATAAATAGTATTTATTTATAAATAAATAAATACTTAATTAATAAATGGTATTATAATAAGTGTCTCGTTAATTAATGTAATAAATAATTATATTAATATAATAACTAATAACATACATATTTTAGATTTATTGTTATATTATTCATTATCTGTTACAGATGCTTCATAAAACGAGTTTTAGTTTTTGACATATAGTAAATATATCCTTATAACTACATTACAGTGTGTTAGAAACCATTTATTGATTGATATATACTCCTTATAAATGTGAAACAGCCATATGTTGCAATTAAAACTTCTCCTGTCCATACCTAGTCTCTCTGATTTTGCTCAAAATGTACTATTTATCATGTCAAAGTTACAATTTAATTCATTATCAATTACAGATCATTTGACATTTCAACTGAGTCCAGGTTTTTCCAGAAAGCTTGATCCCTCCATCATAATCAGACGATTGGTGTCTAAGATATCATCTGAAAAAAACAACCTTAAATTAGAGGCCTACCCCACCACACTGAATGGTTATCAATAAATAAGATGTATTCTTAGCTGTCAGACTCACAACTTTCTACTATCCACAAACAGGAGGTTGAAAGATCCAGGAAGTCATTATTAACTGTTAAGTTAATAACATAACATGACATGAATTGATGTAGCATCCAGTGTCTCTGTGAGTACTTTGTATTTAATGCTGACAATCAACATTTTACATTTTACTACCTGCCATGTCTTATAAACTGAGGCTTGTTAAATGTTGTGTTGATTTGTCATGTCTTTTATTGTTTTTAATCCTTCAGTTTGTGTTTTTATTCTAAATCCTGTCTCCAAACCAAATTTCCTTTACATGGACAATTAAGCGGAGAATTTACTCGATGGCCTTAAGAGAAACTAAAGTCGTGTGTGTGTGGATATTGTTCACCCCATGTCTACACACAGAACAATAGTGAGCGAAATATTAGACATTTGATATTCAAGACTATACAACAGTGTGGGCTGAGTAGTATGTTGGTGAAGATCAGAGTGTAATAAATATAAATATAATATGTTTGGGCTTGTGTATGTGTATCCACAGATAGATCTCGCTCTCTACAAGTAAACACATGAGGCAGTATAATGCAGCATAGATTATACATTAAGTGACATTAAAGAGGACACAGGCCTAATGGTGGAGAAGAATTGAGAACACCTGAGCCTCTGTGAAAGGAGACATGACATGTAAACAAACGTGGATTCTTCATGTCAACTAAAAATCTATAATTCAAGGTAACAAAACCTTAATTTGATGCTATTTAGATCATGCAAACATTAGTTTACCTACTCATGACTGCTGCTCAAATTACACTAGATTATGTATCTCCAGTGGTGGAAGAGGTACTCAGATCTTTTAATTAAGTAAAAAATAATAATACCACAATGTGAGTATAGTTCATCACAAGTTTAAAAAAAACGTATGTAACCGTACAGAAATATCGCCAGCACGATATACTTAAAGTATCAAAAGTAAAAGTGCTCATTGTGCACAATGCCTCTTTTAATAGTGTTATACATATTTTTGGATTGTTATTATTGATGAAATAACATGTAAGCAGCATTTTATTGTTGTAGTTGGTCAAAGTGGAACTCATTTTAGCAACATGTTATATTATTGGGTAGTTTAATCTATAGAAAAGCAGATCAGATCATTTGGATGTAAAATCTTAATCTGCAAAGTAATCAGTAACTACAGCTGTCAAATAAATGCAGAGCAAAAAGAGCAGGTACAGTTCAATGATTTAATGAACCCCACCATGGGACGGCTCCCAGACGTCCCTTCAAAAACAAGTCCAATATAAATCAAGGGACTGCTCCCAGATGTCTCCTCAACAAACAAAGTCCAAAAAAGAGGAAGGGGTCTGGAGGAGGGATTCACAGTCCGAGGAACATGGGGCTGGACACAGGTGCAGGGCAGATAACCTCAGGTGGGCATCAGGGCTACAGAACTGGAGGCTGGTGACAGGACTGGAGGCCGCCGGTGAAGGCGGGACCTCTGAGGTGGTCAAGCTGGTGGCGGGTAATGTGGCTGGAGAGCTAAGCAGGAGACCAGCAACAGGGCTGCAGAACTGGAGGCCGGCAACAGGACAGCAGGGCTGGAGGCCAGAGGGACTGGCAGAGGAGCCAGTGATGCTAGGAACCCAGGAGGCTGATGTTGAACAGGAACTGGATGTTGCTGCAGCTCATGGGGATCAGGAGACTGCTGCGGCTCCACAGGAACTGGTGACTGCATCAGCTCAGGAACAGGAGATGGCTGCAGCACAGGAACAGAAAGCAGCTGCAGAACAGGAACTAGTGATTCCAGCAACTCAGAAACAGGAGTCAGCTGCAGCTTAGAAGGACCAGGAGGCTGCTGCAGCACAGGGACAGCAGATTGCAGCATCTCAGGAACAGAATTCAGCTGTATCTCTGCAGGAACATGAGTCTGCTGCAGATCTGGAACTGGTGATTGCAGCAGCTCAGGAGGTCCAGGAGAGGGGTGCAGCTCAGGAACTGGGGAATGACATGGCCCAGCAGGGACTGGGCATGGCTGCTGCGGCTTGAGATTACAGCACCTCAGGAACAGAGAACGTCTGCAGCACAGGAACAGGGGACTTCTGCAGCTCAGGAACGTGGAATTGCTGCAGCTCGGGAACAGGAAACTTCAGCAGCTCAGAAACAGGAGACAGCTGCACCTGTGCAGGAACAGGCATCTGCTACAGCATAGGAACTTGGGGCCTGCCGTGGCGCAGGAACTGGTGTTGGCCAGGCTGCCAACTGGACACCAGGCAGGACTGATGATAGCTCTGAGGCACTGGACAGCAGAGTCTTCGTGACACTGGGTAGCTGAGTCTCTGAGGCGCTGGGCAGTGGTGAGAATGAAGAGCTGGGCGGTGGTGAGGATAAGGAGCTGGGCAACAGTCAGGACAAGGAGCTGGGCAGTGGTGAGGACAAGGACCTGGAGGAATGAGGACCCACGCTTCCTTCTGGGGGGTTTCCCAGAGGGTGGCACCAGGACTGGATTAGGCAGGGAACTGGCTGGTTGTGAGCAGGCCGGAAACCAAGCTGATGACTGCAGGGACCTCCCAAAGCCAGGCGGGTGCCTAGGTGCGGGCTCAGGGCTGGGGCGAGCTCAAGACAGACAGGTTGCAGACTAACGAACCCAAGCCTAATTGACTGGAGTGCAGGCTGAGGTGAAGGCTAGAAACTAGCGGACTGCATGCTAGCAGGCAGGGATGCAGGCTGGTTGCTGGCAGGCCGGAATGAAGGCTGGAGGCTAGCAGGCCAGAATTCAGGCTGGTGGCTGGCAGGCCGGGAATCAAGCTGAGGTCTTTGGGTATCGAAGAAATCTGCAACCCACTCAGGAATGGCTTCCCTCGGCCCAGGCATTGCCAAATATTTCCCATGTGCCAGAGAAATGATTGCCTCTGTGGAAGACATTGATTGCCTTACTCCACATGCCATTGAGGCACATCAGGTCACAAATTACACCATGCGCTTCCCCAGAAAAGTCTGCTGTTACGGGAAGTGACAAGCAGGGTAGCAGGAGAAACAAGGGATTGGGCCCAAATGCAGACACTGAGGCAGAGCGAGTACAGTTCAGTGATTTCATGAAACAAACAGGGTTACACAGTTTTCAGGCAGGCAGTGGTCAAAATCAGGGAAGTAGGCAATCAAATCCAACAAGAAGCAGGCAAAATCCAAAATCCATGCAAGGTCTAAGGGAAAAAGAAGATCATTCCAACAGAACACACAGGTAATCAAGGCCGGGACGCTTGACAAACAACAACAATGAACTGACACAGAACAAAGGAAGCACACAGACTTAAATACACTCAGGTGAGGGGAGATAATGAGACACAGGTGAATCTAATCAGGGTAGGGCAAACAATCAAAACTGGCAGGAAAAGTAAACAAAGACAGGAAGTAAAACTACAACAAGACACATGAGGCTGAACACTTACAAAACAAGAAATAACTACACTCCAAGCCTCAAACCATAACATACTTGGACTACAAACGGAAACCAGAACACTTCCTATACTAAAATCTTGTCCCTTGCCTACAGATTCTGCATTCATATACAGATATCTGTTTGTAGATATTAATATTTAGGTGACCTGGTAATATTGCTTATATTGCTTTTGTGTTTTTACAATATTGCTTGTAATTTAGTTACATGCAGTATTAATATTGTCCTGTATACGTGCTCTGTCTGTTTCACATGAAATCGTACTAGAATCAATTCTCTAGATGTCACAGTTGGTGCGCAAGCAGGGTAACAGAAATACAGAAGTGTCTTTATTATCCAATAAAAAAATTGATTTGAGAGCAAAACTATTGATACTGCAACAAAAAATTGCATTGCAAGTAAAATTAATTTGTGATTTAAAATGTATTATTGCAAATCTAAAAGTTTTGCATTTGAAACAAAACATTTTGCTTGCTGTTAGCTGACTCTCATGGGCAGGACCTACGCTGAAAGATGTAAGACACGTTCGTGTTGGCCAGCCTCAATCGAAGTGACAGCGTGGCAACATCCACTGTTAGCAGACAGGAGATGGAGCGGGAGCGGAGAAGACAGAAAATCGTTGCACAGGTATGTTTACACATAACTTCCGTCTTGGAAACATCAAGAATGTTATGTTTGAACTGGTGCACATAGATTGATTTTGTTTAACGATCTGTGATATTGCAACTGTAATGGGTTAAAAAATACATATTATTTTGTCAGCCTGTAAGTTAGCTGCTAGCTTAGCGCAATAAGCTAGTCACTACAGTTACATGCCCAGGCTGCCTATTAGCCTGCATTAAGTTGTGCATGTCGCAACAAGACTATTTGCGTTCAGTGATCTAACCTTAGTTAGTTAATGTTATATTTGTGATGTGCTGTATTATTTTGTCAGCCTGGAGCTGCGGCTTAGCTCAATGAGCTAGTCACTAACATTGTCGTTACGTGCCCAGACTGCCTATTAGCCTGCATGGCGTGCATTCAGCTACTAGTTAACAGGACTATTTGTGTTCAACGATCTAACAATAGTTAATATTATATTTGTGATGTGCTGTATTATTTTATCAGCCTCCATCTTAACGTTAGTTAACATCAGTTACTTTCTCGTCTTGTCACACTAGCTGAGCTGTCTGGGTGCAATCCATTTGTTTTTATGCGCATTTTAATAATAGCGGCAGAACTGTGACCTGTCAGATCTGTGTGGAGCGATGAGGGGACTGTAACCTTCCTAACATTAATACATGAAACAAACATAAATGTCACATTTCCATTGTGTTTTCTACATTGTTTTGTCACCGTTTGAGGTTTGATTGCCGCTCACTCAATTACGAAAAAACTTTAAAAACCCATTGTACACTACTACTGCTCAGCACCAAACAGCAGGCAGACACGGTTAGTGAATAGCGGGTGAACATAATGGAGCATCTGGCAGCTAAAGAGCCAGATATTTCCCTCAGAAATTTAAGAGGTGAAGAGCAAGTGAATATTGGACTGACATTCATCAGGTGGCCAGAAACACGACTCCAAATGAATGCTAACGTTGCTCCATATCTGCTGGATGCATAAATATGCAATTGTTTGCTAACAAATTCGATTCAGTTTCAGCTCTGTGTTTACAACTTGTTTCTCAATCTGTCTTCCCACTTCACCATTTTAATCCCGTGCTAGACATTTTCCTAATACTGAGCTGTAGCCCCTTTTTCACCATGCACATCCCAGTTTAACTAGAGTCCCAGTGTAACTGTTGTGTCTTTCTTATTTGCAGCACTTCTACCTGTGCTTTTCAGATTCAGCCAAGAAATTTGGTGAGGTATTGCAGCTTTCGCCTGGATGTACGAAAGGGTGTGATCACAGTTTACTTTTCCTTGTTGCAATTATTCCAGAAAAAGATCCACTGTTGCACTTCACATCAGTTCACAGGTAATACTGCTGTATTACAAATCAACCAAGAGCTGTAAACATGAAGTCACATGGCAGGTAACTCATTCATTGGACAGTGTTGGTGACCTCTCATCTTGTGCCATCAGCAGTACACAGACCTGCGGGAGACAATTTGCACCAAGTAAGCATCATCTTCTCAGCCATATTGTTCTTGACTCTAAGCAGCAAAACACCTGGAACACCTTCTTTCTGTCTTCTCATCCACTTCTGAACCAGTGCGAGTGTGTGTTTCCATGTCTCCATATTTTCAGCATGAATCTCTTGTGTTCTTCTTTAGCACGTGTAGGCGGGTGTCTGTCTGTGTCTGTGTGTGTGTGGGGGGGGGGTAAAGTGACTGTTTGGGTCTGTGTCCTAACCAACGTCCTAACCAACGGCAGTCCCACATTCTGCATCACCATTCATCTCAATTTAACAGTGCTTAATCTGTGACTCGCTGCTGTGCATGTGCACGTGTGTGTGTGTCTGTGTGTCTGTGTGTGGCCATCAGAGCCTGTAGATGTATAAATCATTGGTCGAGATTACGGCTGTTTTATTATTCATGCAGGCCTTTTATTGCCAGCGATATTTATCTCTTCGCTATCTCCCATGACCTGCAAGAGAAAGAGGGAGGAGGGAAAAGTCAGTGTGTTCCTGCGTTTGGAGGGGGTGGGAGGCTTTAGCTGAGCTGTACATAAATAAATTTGTTAAGTAGGCGGGTGTGGTTTAGTATTTGTGTGTGAGCGTGCGTGTTTCGATTCTCCCACCATGAGGCCCAGAAACCACACGCAGCCATCCTGCATAACACATTTTGCTTTTCCCTCTCTTTCTCTTTTCTTCCTCTTCACATACGCATCTTCTATTCATTGCTTTTTGTCCCCCTCTCTCTCATGCAGTATTGTTTTTTGTTACGACATTTGACATTGTTATTTACACCTGTGCTTTTCCTACTTTTATATGTCAAACGTACTCTGTGAAAGTCTTATAGCTGTGCTGCCCACCTGCATGAATATGACTGGACGTTACTAGTCAGCTGATAGCCACACAGCTGTGAACAAGCCAGCAATTTTGTGAAACATGAATGAAACAACTGATGCCAATCAACTAATGCAAACTCACCTTCAGTGCTCTGCCTGGACTAAAGGCACAGTCACACTACATTTCTGTTCAACGAAACTTCCCCGCACCCAGAAAAAGGGATGTGATGTCACATTTCTGATGTGGCTAATAAATAAATATTGCACTGAACAATCACAGACTGTAAACAAAGCATTAGAGCAATGGTACAGTTTTTTAGTCTGTTAGTGTGATAATTTTCTAAAAATGGTGAAGAAACAAGCTAGAATAATAACTTCTCCATTTCCAAACACTGCAGTAGTGTTTCTATTGACCTAAGCACATCTGCTCAGTAAAAGCTGAGCAAAGGTGAACTCTGACCTGCGAATCCTCCAGAGCCGGCCGGAGATTGCTGCGTAACAGGCAACGCAAGCTTGAATTTGTCCATCATTCAGGCTTCAATAGAAGTGAATTGGAGACCGAGCAAATATTCGTATACTGGAAATGAAATGTGATCATACCTTAACGCTGCGCTTTATTTGTTGTTTGTGTATGCCACTTTTCCACCAGTGTCTGTGGAGTAGAAGAAGGAATTCTATGATTTTCCCTCTGCTGATATACACTATTCAGGACATACAGATACAAAATATAGATAAGACAGCATGCTGTGTACAGTAATTAAAACAAGTACAGCCAAAAGGTGTCTGGTACCACATCAATCATCAACAAAACAATACTAGAAACGTGACTGCTGAAAACAGCTTGAAGACACAGTGCTTCTGAAACGCTTCCCATGGGCATGGCACTGTGGTGCAACCGGAATGTGACACAGCCGCTTCTAGTGGACATGAGGGGTGAAGTTGCTGTGTTTTGCTTATAGCTTGATTCATATACAAATAAATGATGTCAACTGCCTCTGGGCTTTCTTTAATGTTCTGCTCTTGGGTTATATGTATTTGCTTTTTAATTCATTTTCAAGCGCAAGCAGAATTTAAGTAATTATTAATAAAGAGCCAAGACCTCATTCTGCCTTACAGGCATTTGCTTGCATCTTCCTTTGGATATTCAAAACTTTCAAAATTCAGCTCGCAGGGATTCTGCTGGGTTTTCATTTCATGTAGTGGGGCCATTTTAACTAAGCGGTCCCCAAGATACTGTAGCCACCTTTTTCCATCTCTATCGCAAAAACACAGTCATGTGGAACTAAAGAGGAGTATGTGTCGCAGGTCAGCCTCCCTTTCACCTCACAGGTAGCAGTCACAGCTGTTCTCTCTCACACACACACACACATCTGTAACTGCAGTATGGAGCCCCCTGGTGAAGCACTGACACACTGGCTGAGTTTTCACTGTATGTTGACAGTCCTATTTTTATATTTAGACTTTTTAATATTTGCACTGACACTGTTCAACAACTTAACCTGAATTTGACATTTATTTTGTCATCAAATGTTTGCTGTGTTTTCTTTTATGCTTGAATTTTACACTTTCCTGCCATTCTTTTATCTACCTGTCCAGAACAAGTAGCTGATAAGTGTAATGTATTTTGCACAAAGCCACTGGCAGGATTTCAGCAACTCTGTCGACTGACAGCACAATACATCACATCAACATTGGCAAAATTAGTAAAACTAGGCAGTACAGTACGGCAGTCTAACTATGAAAATTGCTGTCACCTCTGTCTTTCTCCCCCTCTCTCCACATAATGCAACACAATGAACTTTAATAAAGACAATATTCCTTTCCTGTGTGCGTCTGGACCTCAAATAATGAAAAATATTGATTTGAAACATCTTTAAGTCGATATTACTCTCTGTCATCAGGGAGCACGGACAGAGGAGAGCTCAGTGTCAAGTTGCCATTCTGAAGCTTACAGCACCATCTAGTGGCTGCTGAAGATGAAAGGTTGGCAAACAGGGTTTGTTGCAACAATGGGTCATTGACTAGAATACTATGTATGTATAAGAAATTATCTGTTTGATCTTTTTCAGATGACCATGTCATTTTCTTTAGATTTTTTAAATGTCTAATATGTGAATGTGTGCATAAATCACACGTTATTTAGTGTGAGGCTGTTGTGTATCACCTTAAACAAAATCAACTGTTCTTTACTATACTTTACTTTACTATAAATGTACACAGATTTCCTCTGGCAACCTTGGGCTAGGAAGATCCAAAAGCATTATTTATCTGAAAAACCTAAAACTGATATGGTTCTTCATCTAAATGTATCTTTTATTTTATTTCTCTTTTTTTGGGCATTTTTTTTCCCAGGAAGAGATTTTTTTTAAGTAATGAGCTGAAAAAGTATTAAACCGTAACATAATATCATTTTCCCTGAAGAAATTATCGTGTCCATTGAACCTGATTACTTGGGTTAAACCACTCTAGCAGTGGTTGTTATAGGAGAGGACACATTCAGCTCACCCAGATGGTGACAGCTGGTTTCTTTTATCATTTTTTATTATTACTTGTGATCTTGCCCAAGACCACAAGCTTTAGCCACAACTCACTGTCACTTGGCAGCTGTTACTTTTAGGCCCTGAGCAGCAGTGATGCATTTCACAGCTTCCTGTGGAAAGTGTAATGCTGTCAGTGCAATAATATACTGTAATATATCAGTTCTGAATATCACTGATGGTAATCACACTCTCTACAGTCATCAGATCACTGGAAACATCAGTAATATACATTGACTAGAGACATTCAAACTAGAGAATATATACAATATATCATTCACATGTGAAAATGAACTAATGGGTTAGGGACTGTATTATTATTAACATTTTCTTTGGAAACAAAATGCACCCCCCTCCCCCCACTGTGTCAAAATAATATAACAGTATTAAGTTGGTATAAACTGTTTCACTATTAATAGCTAAAAGAAGCAAAGCAGTGTACCCCAATTTAAACATTATCTGCTTAATGGAATAATAATTTTCCCAATAGTCCCCATGCGTCAGGAAGTGGACATGAAATTTGTTGTCAAATTTATGGCAAATGAAACAATAGGGGAAAAAAGAGTATGTCCTGTTTATTCGTTCAATATTTTTGAACAAAAGGTTATTAAACTACCACTGTCACAGAATGAATGAATCAGGCACAGACAGCTATCTTGTTGATGTAACTATATTCATATAATTCTTATTTTTTCACTAGAAATGTTGCAAGGGTAGGATGAAATAAAATATCAGTCTAAGGTGAGGAAAAAAATTAAAAACCTTCCCCTGCTCACCCATAAAAGTCAAACTACCCTCCCTTCAGACAAACTAAACTTACATAACCCTCATACTTTTTTGATCCCACCCTGCCCGGCCCCCCAATAATTTTTGTACAGTCCCTTAAAGGCATTTACCCCTAAATGTGACAACAAATAATGGCATGGTGACAGTAGCAGAACTGATATATCACAGCTCAGCAGCAAGTTGACTCTTTTTACTAACTGTATTTTTGAACATGAAGGTCTAGTGACCAAAAGCTCGACATTATTATAAAACACTTGCATTGGATGTACAGAGCCTTCCATTCTCCATGTTTGATGCTGTTAGCCTTCTCATCCATGAGTGTGATGATCTTCTCAAAAGTGCATAAATGATGCAACTCGATTTTAAAACCATTTCAAGCCAACCGGGTCAAATGTTCCAATCGCCCAAAAGTTTCAAGAGTGATAGTAAGGGTGGAAAAAGGTGGGTGAGACTTTAAATGAGACTGTAAATGTAGGTCTGCTGTAAGTGTAGGTGCAGTGTCAGCATAGTGATGATATGATAAGCTCTGAATGTATTTAGTGGAGGATGTGGTTTAACAAAAACAATGAATTTTCTATTCAGCCGTTTGTCATATTGTGTAGCTGACTAAATAAAACGTGGGATGGCACTTACCAGCTCAATGGCTACATAGTTTCACTCACCCTCCTACCCTTTCTTTTAAATTGAGGCTATGTAACTTTAAGTTTAAAGTTGAATTCATAAGCAATAACACACCCTTCCTCAGTTAAGTACACTCAGGGGTTTTGCCACGATAGCTTGGTCTGGTATGACCAGTAGCTTATGGTGACCCTTAATCTTGAAGGACAGATATATCAAGTATTGTGTTTCGGTAAAATTATGCGTGTGTCTGTCATGGAGGGAGGGGATGGATCAGCGTCACATCCTCACCACATCTACTGTTGCCATGGAGAATGTAATACAACGTTTGGACAAAAATATGCTCTCAGACTACAATCATTCAGATTTGTGGAAATGTTTGACACTTTGACAATTTATCATTCTTGCTTGTTGAAACAAATACAGAATGACTCCAGAAGGGGAGGAGGCCGGAAAACATTTTCTGCACAACAGGATGAGATTCATATGAAAAATGGTGTCTTAGGTATTAGAACCGCAAAATGCTACAGTAGGATTTTTAAATTTGTACAGCATTAATGACCATGTCTGGCAGCAGTACAGTTCAAAAATAATTCCACATAAAATGCCATCACTTGGCTTCAGTTTGTGTTTGTACTTAAAGCTCATAAATTGGTTGCTGCTTGTATGCTTTGTAAGCTGTGAAGGAAAACAAGAAGTTACCATTAAATACTACATTCATGTTACGCATAAGCGTGAATAATTAAACTGGTTTCATGCCAGTTTTTTTGGGTCATGTCAGCCTTGTTTTGCTTCTATTCCAAAAAATCATTAAACACATGGGTATTGACATCAACTCACTTTTAGATTGGATACACAGCCTTGTAGATGACATTGGAGTTAAAGAGGTGTGTGTGTACATCTGATTTCCCTTTTTTTCCATCTCAAAGCCATGCAGTGCTGAGTGACAACAGATGTCTCTTTGTCCTCTTTTTCGCTGTCTACTTCATATGTCTGTCCTTTTTCTTCTCTCTCATTCTATGTAACTCTTATGATGTCTTTTTTTTCTGTTCCTTATTGGGTTTGTGAGCCTCTGTCACACAATTTCTCTCAAAACATGTCTGTCTTTTACCTTTATTACATCACAGAAGTGGTACATTGAGGCAACATCTGAAGGTCAGAGGAGAACATTTGTTACCAGAAAAAAACAACAACACAGAACTGATTGTTCAAATAGCTGAAATTGACCTGTTTTTGTTCACACACGGTCAAGTTTGTGGTCATTTGGTCATGGATGGTATCATTAGTTTTTAAGATATATCAGTACCCTGCACAAATTGATATAACTGGCATTATTTATTAACTAGCTCTTAAGTTAATACATTTCCTACTGGCTACGGCTGGACCAGCTTAAAACAGTGGCAAACCAAAAAAATGGATTAAGACTGTTGCTGTGTCTGTGCTTGTGCAACTCTACTGAGCCCACATGGTTTAGCCAAATGGTATCTCTATGGTGTCACATTATATACCCTGTTCCAGCCCATGTCCAACTTAGTCCACATTTAGCCCTTTGTAATAATGTTAATTTTAATTAATTCTTACCAGAACTATTTAAACAAGTGTGTTCTGATGTATGGACTGTTTGTTGTTGCAGTAATAATTCTATCATGTTTATGCCCTGTATATGCAGCAATATTTCCTGCAATCTGTAGGAGCTACTGAGTTTTGTTGCGAAATACTACACATTAAGGGATTGGCAAATACCAACCCCATGCGCCAAATCTGGTACTTCATCAAAATGATTTGATTTGACAAATTACCAAAACCATGCAGTGAACCTGTTTTTTGTTGTTGCTGTTGTAGTACACGGAACAGTTGCCTTCTTAGCCCAATTGGTAGTCCAGCCTTGTCGACACCCAGTGAGCAGAGGTGAAAAAGCTGGTCTAAGGCTAAAATAACTGCCGACCCTTGCTGTACTAACTGCAACAAGCAATGAATTCGCAAAACCACGAGAGGGCAAAGCTGCGCATCTTTCGGCTGTAATGTTTTTGGATTGTCTGGCCTATATTCACTTTTCTTCGTCAACCAAGCAGCCATCAGCCGCTCATATTCTCACATAGACGCTGTCTAACACGTATTGATGGTTCTACAAAATTGAGTCTCATCTCCCAGGATCTTCATCTACGGTGTGATGTCGTAAGAATATTGGTTACTCTGCGTCTTGTTTTAACAACACCCTGACAGATAAGCATCTTGGAGTCGCTGTGCGGGGCACGCTTAACTGTCGTGTTTTGATGACGCCATCACTGGGACTTTCCGCATACGTCACTCGGGGCTTCCGAGTTATTAAGCTAGTGCTACCTCTGTGTTCATGTAGTTAGACGCTGTTAACGTCGTTTCGGTGCTTCGGAGTACACACCAAAAGAGACCATGAAAACGGCAAAGGCTCTTAACGTCGCCGAAAGGTTTGAATATTGAGACGTCGTTGTCAGGAGCGACGGTAAGACTGAGAGGCGGAATGTCAACAACGCGGCCCCTCCTCGGAATGAGACGAGTCACCGAGCTAACGTGCCCGGAGCAGCCGACCAGCAGGCTCCTTGCGTCAGCCGTGAGGCAGCAGCTAGAGGCCCCCACCGTGGACGAGTTTACGGTGCTAGAGGATAAAGAAGAGGAGCTGAAATGTGCTAAGCCCCGAGTGGAGCAGGTTTTCAAAGTAACGTTCACCATCATCGGTCTGTTGGACCATACTGGTCAGCCGCACGGTAGCAAAACATCACGGCAGATATGGCTGCAGCTCAGAGGAAACAGAGAAGACGTGTCAAAGGCAAAAGTGAGTTCTGTAGTACAGTTTCACTTGTATTTTCTATATATACCAACAGTCCATTGTCATTGTTGTTTTTTAATCAAATATAACACCAAATAACCACCACGCAGGTAGTACCGCCCACTGTCCGTCTGTTTTTGGCTGATGAACGGGTGCAAGTGTCCCGTGATTGGCACCAGTCTCTGCTGTTTTATCACACATTTCACCAACAATTATCTACTTATATAACATCAGAGCTGGGAGAGCATATCGTATTGAGATTATTATGTTTGTGTTTTCCTTGTCTTTAAAGGCTGCACCTCAAAGTGATAACTTTGTTAAAGTTGTTGTAGCTAGGAGATAGCGTTAAACAAAGAATGTCTCTTTCCTCTTTGCCACCACATCCGCAGTACAAACAGGGTTTTCTTAGACATAATATCACCCATCCCTTTAGATTAGATATTCTATTCTAAATTGCAGTACAATAACAATGGCAACATGTTACAGGCTACATTACTAGACAATCTAAAGAAAGTCATTAGGTGTAAAACTTAAGTTTAAATTGGCATAATACTTGAACCGAGATAAAACATTATGTAACAAAGTGTGTAGTCTTTGCACCACCATTTAAATGTCAAGCAACCATAAGCTAGAAGTGGCAGAAAGTAATTAGTTGAGAGTTCAGTTGTCTGCAGTATTTGAAGCAAACATTATATATCAATAAATCACAATATATTGCTGTATTTTTTTGTTTGGCAGTATCATACATATGATAAAATCTGAGCATTTAGAAAATGTATTTGGCTATTTTGGGGATACATACACACATATAACAACATATTGGATGACTGTATTTCTCTCTGTTATCATAGAATTTCTCTCTTTGTGTGGACGTAGTTATCAAGGACAGTATATTGTGCTAGTATTAGTTACATAACCCTTACTTCCAAATAAATATTTTCTGGCCACAAACTACCATCTTATAGGATTTTGGGTTCTGGGGATGTCCATATGGGAAGTTGAAGACCATCTCAAATTGCTTCAAAGGCTCCTGGTGGGCTTCCTGGTCCACTTTGGTTCAAAACCATCAAATTTGACATCTAAAATTGTGGGACAATGTGACAGCGCTCTTAAATAAACAATGATCAGACAGTGTGACTGCTCAACTGACTCAACTCGAAACACACACAAACACAGCCATCAATTTAAAAGGCACCTGGGCCTGAGATGCATTTAGAGATTATACACTACACTTACACATGCAAAATAGCTGTCAGCACCTGTAGCATCTATTTATTCTTGTGTGATTTCCCATGCAAGAGCATCTTTCACACTTCTGCATCTTGTGTCATGAGTCTCTCTTTTGTGGGTAAGTCGCTCCCCCTGTAATCAGCTGTTCCAAGCTCTGCCAGTCAACCGAGAATGTGATGTGGAAATGGTAAGTCATAAATGGCTTCCTGCATAACCATATCAAGTTATGTTGGTGCTTCCTTTAGTTTGGGAAATCACAGCCTTTTTTGAAATGTAGTTTCACAAGAGAAAATGCTGCACATGATTGAAAAGTCCTAATTGTTATTTTCTCTTTCAACAATCAACAGTTTGCAGCTGCTTCTCACAGCATCAGCAAGTGGGCAATTTAAAGCTGTCTGCTGGACTTACAGAATTGGCAATACAGTTTTTGACTGGCTGTATTTAGTTTTATTTGAAGTGAATCAATGGCTAGCAGCCAGGTATTTGGTGCTTATACCTGAATATGTCATCTTTTGCTTTGTAGTGTATTTTGGCTTTGACTAAACAGAAGGAGAGTCAGTTAAGTGATGCAAGTAGCTTTTATGTCTCACAGGTTTCTATGTTAAATGGAGAGTCACTGAAATAGAAAGTATGTTGTCATATTAGCTTCTGTCCAATCAGTCACATCACTACATTATACTGGTTTGATAACTTAAATTGATTCCTTAAAACATAAGCCATTCAGTTTCCCTTCTATAACTGAAATATGTGATTCTGACCAGAATCTAATTACTAGAGCTACTTGCATCTTGTTTGATTGGTGTGGTGTGTGTTTTACTAGTACAGTCCCTAACTGCCAGTAGACTGTTAGCAACCCGAATACTCGTCATTTCTTTCATATAATTGGGAATAAATTGTTGTGTTTTTTATGATGTCCACTTCTACAAGACTGTAGATCCACTACCCCAAATTGCAAATTGGGAAAATTAGGTTGGATGAAGTAAAGCTGTAATAATTTCTTGTTAAAGGGTTGATTTACAAAAAATGCACTACAGAATTATTTCCTGGATGTATACATGTAGGCTAAGTATATAAATAACTGTATGTATTGTTTGATTTATTTTAATATGAATTTAATTATCTGTTATGTTCTATGTGTATAGCATGAAGGGACTACAAACTCATTTCATTATACAACCAAAAATACATTTATAAATACTTACTGATAAGCTCATGGCATACATAATTATACTTTATACTTAAAAATCACAAAACTAAGTAGATTTACTACAAACTAACTAAAAACCAGATTTCTATTTTTTGTTGTATTTCTTAGTTATTAAAAACATAAAGTACTAGCACCTGGCCCATTTGGTTATTGCAGAGGGCCAGACCTACTGGAAATACCAACTCATTTTATTGGTTGTTTGATTTTAAAAGCCAGACCCAAATATTTGTGATCTGGTTCTCTGTCAAGTCTGACATCCTTTCTTTCATTCTCTCCCACTGCGTCATTGTTGAGTCATTTAACATTCTCAGTACTCAGCTTCTTTTTTTTTTTTACACATTAACACTAAAGAAATGTGACATAGTATCTGTAAGGAAGTTTCTGCTCCCACCTGCAGCTGATTCATCCGAACATTTCCCATAGCCAAGAGATTCCCTGAATCAATGACAAGTGTTTAGTTTCAGCACGTGTCAGCTCTACGGCAAGAGGTGTGTGTGTGTGTGTGTGTGTGTGTGTGTGTGTGTGTGTGTGTGTGTGTGTGTGTGTGTGTGTGTGTGTGTGTGTGTGTGTGTGTGTGTGTGTGTGTGTGTGTGCTTCTGAACTAAGAGAGCACATATAAGCAATTTTAGCTTTATTCTGCTCAAATCACAGATATATTTTTAGGAGCATGTGTCACCAAAAAGCCTGTTTTGCTTCTATAATTTTTACCAGATCATTTTTAGTAGCTAATGTGTGCTTTTGTTGTACTTTTTTAAAAGGCTCCATCCATTTTCATTGCTTTCTTACATTCTTCAAATGTTCCAGAGTTTGTCTGTCAACCTGCAAAAAGCTGTTCCCATCATATATAAGAATTATAGTTGTTTTATTAATGATTCTGTTGTTCAATGACATGTTGTTACAGTTTTTTTTTTTCTCCTTGACATGCAGGAATATATTCGAGGACTCTGCGACCCCGAACTGCAGAAAGAAGAGCAATACCCAGTGGACATGCACTGTATTTTTGCTGGTGCCCGGGGCCTCTTCCTGGACAGGCTCATACGGGACACAAGTGCAGAAGTTGTGGTGCCTGAACCAGGCCGCCTGCGGTTGTTAGGCCGGGCTGAACCCGTAGTGATGGCCCAGAGCAGAGTTCAGCAATTTGTAACACTATTCCAGGTATGGATACTAATAATCTGTGATCACACACCATTTTATTATACAGTAGTTTAGGACTCTTTTTTTAAAGTGCAGAACCTGAGAGCTTTAGTGACAGGACTTTTCTGTACATCTGTAACATGTATTTTGAAATTCAGCAGTTGGAGAAGGCTTTACAGCCACATTCTTAGTCCCATTGAAAACTTTTAAATCTTCCAAAGTAGGCGTGAAACAATTACTCTATAGTCAATCGACAGCAAATTAATGGGCGGTAATTTATTTAACATTTATATCATTTTCACATGCATGCCAAAATTAGCTGGTTTCATTTTCTTATATGATAGTAAATATAACATCTTTGGGATTTGGACTGTTGGTGGGACAAAACAAGCCTTTTGAAGACATCACCTTGGGCTTTGGGGAATTGTGATGGGCATTTTTCACTATTTTCTGACATTAATAGACAAAATAATTAGTCATTTAATAGAAAAATTAATCAGCAGATTAATTGATAATGTAAATTATAATTTGCTGCACACCGTATTTACACTAAGTGGTACAGCACACTCAAATCTGTGTGTGTTTGTGTTGTATCCAGGAGAAGCGAAGTCTGCCGAGCGACAGAGAGCCCGCAGTGAAACGAGCGTTCAAGTCCTTTGTGGAGGAAAGGGATGATAAGTACACTATGGAGCTTCTTCTGCTGCCCAGTGCCCTGAAGGAAGAGTTACTGGGACTCGCTCATAGTCCCACTACCACAAACACATCCTCCCTGGTTAGTGTATACATTTTAAAATGTGGTTTATTACAGTGCAGCATAATAACTGTGTCCAGCTGAAGCTTCAGTTCCCTAGAGTGCCTTTGGATAACTGCAGCAACAGTCAAATGTATCTACTGGATAGTTGGGATTATAACCTCATACTGTATGATTTCTCAATGGCTTGTAAGATTTTAGGTTTTGAAAGGTGAGCTGTCCTATTCCTGTCTGGGCCGTTGCTGCACTTCAAAATGTGGCAATATGTTGAAATCCCTGGGCAATGTATGTGTTCTGCTACTGCTCAGCCAAAAATCTACAAATTCTTATTTGTAAGAGTTAGTGTAGTCATAATTTGCACCTAAGGTGTTAAGAATTCATGCTAAAACGCATTTATGGTGTTTCATGGATTAAATAAAGAATAGGCATCCTTTCTACATAGTTATTGTCTTGATTAGATGTATTGGGGTGAAATCTCTAACCCTGACTGAAGTGAATTTACTTCCTGCTCTTATCTGTAAAGCAGAGACTTAGCCAAGTGTAGGCCTGAATAGGCCCACAACAACTAAGGCAATCTCGGCTTTACCACCATCACCTCAATCCAGAGTCTGCGGGGCCACAATCGGATTTGTCTGCCTGATGAGCCACTCGCCCAACCTGTACCGGCATTGTTTCCCACAACTGTTATCTCTGGAAAATCCTGTTGCTTTTCCAGACAGTGGTATGATCAGTTCAAGTGAATCAAGTACAGTAAGGAAAAATATGCAATCTTTTGCAAAGCCTTTAGGCATTTTCCAGAGGCTCACACTGATTTGCAAGAACTGGATTTAGTAATTGGAAATTGACAAGGATAGCTGACTCCAAACATAGGAAAATCAAACAACATGCAACTGCTCTATCTAAATTGGAAGCTTACAAGCAAAGCCACGGGCCACAGAGTTGTTAAGTCATTCACAGTGACGCTAGGAATATGAATTTTATAAAGAGAAACGGTCAGCAGTCTAAAGTGGTAGTGGATATTGATATGCTGTGTGCCAAACAAGACATTCTACTCGGAGGACACAGGGAAACAGAGGAGACTCTAAATGGAGGGAACTTGTTGTTCAAGTTTATTGCAAAATGCGAACCTGAAGTTGAGAACAGGTTTAAACAGCTCCCTCGAAATGCCCCTCTTATGAGCCCGTACAGAATGAACTGTTGGTGGAGTGTGCAGCCACTTTGTTGCACATCACGTACTATGCAATACTGGCTGATGAATACATCTGATGAATCTCACCGCCTTAATTTGTTTGGGGGGTTTTTTCTGTCTACACCACTGCTGTGAACGCCTGTTTGTCCTTGGCTGCAGGATACCTTTTTATATTGGTTACAACAAGGCAGGTTGTTATTGTTCCTGTTCTACAGGACACGCTTATCTCCAAGAACTAAACATTTCTGAGACTAAACAAAGCTTGAGACATGCATGACCGCTGACATTGTTCTATCTATGTTGTGGCCTAATCTCAGGGTCAATAAACATGTACAAATTAAACATTACAGGGCGTTTAAACATAAGGCTGTCCAAGGTATGGAGAAAGTTGAGCATTCCTGCTGGTGTTAAAACTTTACACGGTGAAACATTTTTCAGTGACACATCAGGCCTGCCACAGAAACTTCTGATCTTTATGATGTAGGTGTGCCGTAACTTATTAAACAGCAGAGTAGTTGAATAACAAGTCAGATAATTTTAGCAGCCGTGTATTAAGTAAAAGAGAACATTTCATGCCTTATTATTTCTGACACAAACTCTGGTTTTGGTAAGGAAACCACGTAGGGCAGACAGGTAAGTACAATAAATGAAGCATGGCAAGTGTTCATGTTTGAGGCGGTCTTTTACTGGACTTCTTAACTGTGGTGATTTGCCATTGTGTTTCCTCTCCCACGCTCAGCTCAACCAGACGCTGCATCCCAGCATGGCAGAGGTCGAACAAGACCGCTCGCAGAGTAGCACCCCTGTGACGGAGCTCTCCAACCGCATCCTGGACACCAGCTTTGAGGAGAAAGGGACCGGAGCAGTATCTGTCACTGGAGGCGGTAAAGCAGGAGGATTGATGGGATTATGTTCTGAGGCCGTCCTGCTCAACGGCACTCGGCCCTCACACAAGCGGCGTTCATCTGAGAGCGAGACTCGGGACACAAAGAGACAGTACTCTCTGGAGCGGAGGGACGAGTCGCCGGAGAGAGCGAGAGAGAGGGAGCGACAGAGGGACAGAGAAGGCCGGGGGGGCGGTAGCAGCTGTAGATCCAAAACCTCCTCTGCTTCATCATCCCTCTCCTCTACAGCAAAAGCAAACACAGTAGTCGGTCCGATCATGTTGGACTCCAGTGAAGGAGTCTCAGATGACGGAGAGGCAGTCAGTCCAGAAACCAACCTCCGCTGCTTGGTCAATTTCTTCAGGTGAAGGTCATAATAGTTTGAAATATGTACAAAGGAATTCATCATTATTACTTTAGGGCTATTAGGAATTACTTGTTATCCGAATTATGTAGTCGTTGGTCAAGTAAAACATGGGGAGTTTAACTTCGTATTGAAATTTTCTATTCATGGTTCAATCTATACAGGATTTTAGATCTTTTTCTCTTGTGTGCTAAAGGATTACAGTTGTCAAGTCAGTCTTAAAACAATGCTCATATCCTCATATGTGCATAGAAATATTTAACGGTTGCTGTAATTGTTCCTCCTGTCCATACTGGCCGTGAAGACATACCTTCATAATGCGATTTCAATGTAAAAGAAGGTGGTCAAAATCCACAGTCATCGTTCCCTGCAAAAATACATGCTAATGTTGACCTGAAGTTCATGAGGCGTTAGCAGACTGAGTTAGTGAAATTAAGTGGGTACCATCCTATGTTGATGGTTTTTAGTCGACATTTCCTTTGTGTTTCCCTGTTCAGTGTTTGTTGTTGAGCGGCAATGGTGGTATAGTAACAAAAAGAGGGAATTTTGTACTAAAAAGACTGAAAAGAAAAGAAAACAATCACTTGATTGTCTGGAATTTAGAGCACAATTTTGCACAAAATAAGGACTGTGAAACTGTCCCCCATCTCATACACTGGAATCACATTAGGAAGGTATTTCCTCACAGCCAGTATGGACAAGATGAACGAAGATAACAGCCACCAATAACTCTGAGTGTACATATGGGCATGTGAGTTTTGTTTTAAGACAGTCTTGAAATGTGAACCTATCCTTTTAACTCTGCAACACCTGTCTTACTACCAAATAAAACATTGTTAAACACATTTTCTTCAGAACCATGGGTTACCAGCAGGAAGTGGTGGAGCGTGTTGTCAAGGAGACAGGACAGACAGAAGATACTTTCCTCGTTCTGGAGAAAATCGTTGAGGAAACAAAGCGTTGTGAAGAGGGCTCAAAAGTAGGGGAAAAAGAAAGACGATCGAACTCTGTGCGCTCCCCAGACACTCCCTCCTCGTCGTCCTCCTCCATCTCTACCGTCTCTCGATTCAGAGAGAAGGAGCGCGAGCTGAGCAGAGTGTTGGTTGACCCGGGCAGGTCTAAAGAGAACATTAAGCCCAACCAGCACAGTGGCAGCAGTAACGGTCTGGGCCATCGTAGGCAGTGCAGTGGCAGTGAGACCAGCACTCAGCAGGTACACCCCTTCACAGAAAGACTGTTGCTTCTCAGTTCAACATTATTTATTTTTTCTTTTTGAAGGTTTGAAATCATAGAGAAATACAGTCTAGATGGTGATACGTTGCTTCTTTGCATGATAAATTTCAGATAATATAACTAAAGTACTTTACCAGGTTTGTTCTTTCATCTCACCTGTGAAACCCAAATTTAATCTTTCACGTCATTTCACATTTACATCTCTCATATTTTAACTTCCATGAGACATTTAAATGTTTTCTTCAAAGCCTTCTTCATTTTATCTTCTACCTTTGTACTCTGATCTGTTTCTTATATTATTTCCAACAAATTGCTTCACATCTTATGACCAGACTTATTACTGGATCTTGAATATTAATATTAATATTAATTGAGACAGCAGAATTGTGTAATGAATGCTGTTTTTCTCCCAAAATATAGAATTTTTAAAAAATCATGTCAAATCTCATTTCAGGCAATCACTATCAAGAGGAGCTCTAGTGCTCAAGGAGGAGCAGGAAACTACGAGGTTATTACCATTGACGATGACGATGAGGTCATTCCCACGAATACCAAAACAGCAGATAGTAGGATGTCCCGGATGATGACAGTGGCACACCTGGACACCCACTCAGGATCCAGAACAGACTACTTGGCGCGGGGAGGGGGTGGAGTTTCACAGAGGGACTACCTGTCGAGGGGCGGGACTCAGACTTTGGGAGGATCAGTGAAAGTTGAGAGTGTGACAGCGCTGCGCAGCACGCCTCAGTGGCTGACTGCCACCACCACCTCCTTAGCTTCGACACCCAGTGTAGGTATTACCTAGAAGAACCCCTCCACTCAACAATGTGTTTTGCTTTGTTATTTCACGTAGATGTTTGACCTTCGCTGTGCAGAATAATGTCTGTGCAGACATTATTCTGTGTACACATTAATGTGCTGAAGGAGGAAAGTTTCTCTGTGCTCACCTTAAAATTGAGTTGGAGACATTTACCTACGAGATGATTTGTGACATCACAACTAGATTGGAAGCCAATCATGGTCCAATATGAAACTTGTACTAGTGTGATGAGAAAACTGGACGTCGCACATAAGAATGGACTTTTCAGTGAAGTAGGAGACATTGTGTGAAGCAGTTAAACCTTTAAAATGAAAAATATTTGTATTCACAAATTCTTGATTTTTTTTAATGAGGGAGGAGTAGATTTTTAAAAAGAAGAACTTTTTTGTGTAAAAAGAACCTAGCAAACAATATTATTCAAAGCAGAGGATGTTTAGGTCTTAAAATATGTCTGGAGTGTTCTGGTTTGTTTTTTGCATGTTGGTGCAGCGTTAAAGAGATTTGTTTCCTAGACTCCTGCTGGATTTGGGAATTTTTTGAATATCCTGGGAGAGTCAGGGACCTTGACAAGCCAGTGGTTGTAGAATTACTTCACAATTAGTCGGTATTTCTACTGATGAATCATTTCTGGTTGTCCACTTGATGTTTAAATAATCAGTTTTACATCTGGATGAAACTGGAATGAGCTGTGATAAACATGCCCACTAATGGCAGGGACTTGGATGGGTGGTGTTCTGATTCATGTCATGAATCACTTCCTTGTCTTTCTGTTATTTTACCAATGATTTATTTTTATTGTCCTCCTCAGTCAGCCCAGCCCATCACCCGGCCCTCAGCCTCTCCCTATCAGACTATCAGCCACATGGGGTTTCATGGGGTCGGGGCCAGAACTCCTCCTGCAAACGACCCCCCGGCACCTCCGGTGACTGGCTTGGCTCGTTTCCATCAGTCACTGAGGACTCCCTACACTCTGAAGCTGCCAAATGAGCCGGGACGTAAGGAGCTCAGACATATAATCATTGATGGCAGCAACGTAGCTATGGCGTGAGTCTGCACCACACATACACACACACACACAAGCAAACATAAGTTGTTTTGGCCAGAAAGATTAAACAGGCATTAAGCAGGATCTATCCCTACATGGATGTATGAGAACATATATATTTAGGTAAAAAAAAAATCTGGCCTTTTCATACCAGGCAGGACTATACACACAAATTATTACTACCAAATTAAAAAAAAGAATCTAAAGAAATATATTTAGTGGTGTGTCATGGAAGTTGCACACCAATGAGAAACTTTCTTGTGGCAGAAAAAAAGTCAGAACCAGATTATGGTAGATTATGTCTCTATGATTTGATGGACTCTGCACCTCAGCAAAGTGAGTTTGATCTGTTTAAAAAATCTCTCATCTGTGCATTTGGACACTTATCACACCTCTGACAGCATTGTGGGTTTTAGTTGGGGGATTTTTTGTTTATTTTTGCCTAGTGTCTGCAGTACACATAACATTAGCTCAGCTCAGAGGATATTGGTGTCACATCTGGTACTTTTCGGCTTGGTTTCCTTCATTGAAGGCACATTTTTTAAATGTAAAATTAAAAATGCAGAAAAGGTGTGGAATGTTTACATGCAGAAATTCAGAAATGTCCTAATTTTGTCTTGCTTTTTTTCATATTTGCACTTCATGACCACGTCATGTTGGTATGAAATTGTTTTAAAACTTTAAAACTCCAGCTCTGGTTTAAAAAGCAGGATATTTATGGAATTCAACATTCTATCAACTATCTGTGAAAATCAATAACAGGAAACAGTCTATTGCTGAATCTCTTGTTTGGTATCGACATGCAAAGCACGTGGACTGTAACCATAGCAATGGTAAATGTAAGTTTTGCAGTGACAGGCCACAGAGGTCTGGGGTTTACTGGCACTTGTTAACAAGGCTTGAAGTATTACCAGTAGCGTAGTTGTGACGGGGATGACTCTTGATGTTTTTATATGAATCACCTATTGGTTGTTCTGAATATTATAAAGACAAAATACCAGGTATCCGACTCTGGTGAAGCATTTCTTATTGGTTTGAGTGTAAAGACAGAATTGTAGCTCATGTGATGACAAATATAATACTACACCTGTAGTGTATGCCCCACGTTTTTCCTTTTACATATGAAGCCATCACCCTTCCCATCAACATTGCCATCATCTTCATCATCATCAGTTAAGGTCACACACACACACTCAGTCATTCTCTCAAACTAAACAAACCACCTGTTACAGTGCATAGGTCGCAGCTACAACCTTATTGTGTAGGTGCACCAAAACGTATCCCACGCTTTCACATAATGTTGTTACTCATCATCTTTTGTGTGTGCGTGTGTGTGTGTGTGTGTGTGTGTGTGCCCAGCAGAGTGAAAGCAGTTGTAACAACATAATATTGGTGAGTGGGGGTGTACTACGGGGGTGTTTTTGAGAAGAAAGGTCTTTTCTAGTAAAAATCTGTTTGTTGCACAATTTCTGTATAAAACAGAAATTACAAAGAGGAACTTTGCTGTCATCTGTGTTGTCAAAAATAAGTTTTTAGCCATAATTTAAGAATGAATTGTCATCTAGTTGCTAAACTAGCTGCTCTACTTACTAGCGTTAGCAGTACATTAATTTGCAGCTGTCTACCTTTTGCTCATATAAACCTAACCAGCTAGCTAACGTTAGCTTTCATTCACCTCCATGGCTAAATTAAGCCTCCACCTCCATGGCTGTGAAGGGAAGCTAACATTAGCTAGCTGGTTAGGTTTATATGAGCAAGAGGTAGATAGCTGCAAATTAACGTAACGTTACTGCTAATGCTAGTAAGTAGAGCAGCAAGCTGGCTAACTAGATTAAAATGAAACCAACCCACCTTGCCATGGCTTTGTCATTTGCGTATCCATGCACCATGAAAAACGAGCTAGACTTCTCGACTAGTTGAGGAAACTGGCAGCACGCGCCACAGTAGATTTTCATTACGTTCTTAGATGTGTCATATTCTAGCAACTTATACTCATGCTTCCATTCACTCGCACATTTTTGTTGCCATTTAATTTTTTCATGATCTGCCTTTTGTCTTTCTGGTTCTTCTGTAAGGATCGCATTAGCAGTTTGAGTAGGCTTAGTAAACCCATACATGAGTAACCCCAACGTAGCCGGCTAGCTAGCCGGCAACGAGTACTGCTCGCTGGCTACTGCTGAGGTCAAATTTAAACTCCACGCAGATAGAATAATAGAATGTTGAACTAAAAGACGCGAAGGAATCTGTATGTTGGTGGAACTGTAACGTTACGTTGGAGAAGGCTCATGGTATAGGGATAAATGTTGGTGGCCACAGGGGGCCACCTACATGGAGTATTTGGTGGCCACAGAGTAACTTTTTGTGGCCACAGCCCATGGATCATGGTTAATTTGGAACCCTGATATATGTTAGTGTTTCACAAACTAGTTAGCAACTTACTGTGAAGAACACCGCTTGACTCTGTCCTCACCACTGTCTGCTCAGCGGTGATGCCATCGTAGCGCGCTCTGCTGGACAACTATGTGATGACACCATTTTAAATCACCACAAGCATTGCTTTCTGCATTATATGTTCTCTGAAAAAAAAGTTCTGTAATCAAGTACATGTGTACCTGTTTAGCCAATACATCTATGATAATCCCTCAATCAGTTTACATGCATCATCAATATAGTGATAACTTCCATTTAGCTAAAAAATGCACATTATACCTTTTTTTTTTTCAATTCCTTCTAAGTATTCACTACATATAATATGAGTCTGGACAGACATGAATGTAACCTACATCTTGACTGGTTGGCGGAGGCATAGAGCTGCGGGGCTGTAATTCTAGTTTTTCCTCACTCTCGGCTGATGTTTCATCACAGTCTTCATCCTGGATGACCATGTCTTGACATCTCACTTTCAACCACTTACTTTCACGTTCTGTGTCACTCCCACTTTCCCTCTCTCTTTCCTTTCGTCCCTCCCTTCTTACCAGAAGTATGCATAAACAGAAAAGCACGGGTCACCTCTGACTCTATATCTGTCATACAGGATGAACGATTTCGTCATTATTGTATTTATTAGATCATGCAAAGTGATACACACAGTTATAAGTCTGATAGTCTGTTAAAACCACGGTACTCCCCTTCTTCTACTCTGTAAGATTACAGACAAGACAACAAAATATTGTAAACATTTTCATGGATCTGTAAATCCACTTGTTAATAGTGTTTTGTTTTCTTTTTGTTTGTTTTCTTTTTATTGAAAACAAAAGGCCCCAACTGCTTCAAATTGAAGCAGGTTTGAGGATCAGGATATGTCCTGATCCTGAAAGAGGTTATTAGGTCATTTAAACTTATTCTAATGAGTTCTGAGATGTTTTCCCTCATCAGGTTACGTCCGGGTTTCCACGGTAATTTTACTGGTTGCATAATCTCTTTCTGCTGTGGTGTCATTCATCACTTTCTCTTTCAACAGTCGGTGGAACTTCCCTTGAGTTTGCATTGCAATATCAGACTTCATAGTGGAAAATTTCCATTGACTTTCACAATTCTCCTCTTGTTTTCAGGAAGAACATCTCCGTCTACTCACCCTCCTTTGTGGTCACCCACATAAAAGATTGTTGTTAGCGTTTTTAATATGGCTTCATGTTGAGGCCAATTAAGTTTATGAATTGTTTTTCTACCTCGTCCACATTCACTGTGCACTGTATTTTTTTTCCTGTTTGGCCGGACCTACGTCACTTTGCTGGAGAGCTGCTAAATATTTTGTGTCACACCACTGACTGTAACAAGCAGCCACAGAGACTGTTTACTGTGCGTCTCTGTTTCGCCACAGCTCATGTGAGGCCAGATTGCTGATCAAGATAAGTAACCCAGTGGACAGGGAAGTTGCCAGTAGAGACAAAACTGACAGAAATTCACATGACAAGGAAAAGGAGAGAGTGAACAGAAGCTCCATTCATAAGGCAACAATTTGACCATGTAGAACAGTTTTTAAAATTATTTCTCTGAGAATGTCAGTTTGCAGAATACTCTTCCAGCATTAGTCTGACTTTTTTTTTATTCACCCTACTTACCAGTAGCCATATCTACAGTAATTGGCCATTCAGTCCAGACTTGTATTCCATCACAATGAACATGTGAAACTCGTGTGAAGACCATGTTTTTCTGCTGCTAAATGGTTACAAAACGCTTTCTTAATGTACTGCATGTCATTTCAGATTTGACACACAAACATCAAGAGTCAAACATTTCCCCTGAAAATAATCCTGTTCACAAGTAGATTTCCCCAACATAAAAATAGGATAAATAGAGCAGACATCTGTCTTTGTAGTGTCTTTGAGGTGTAGTAATGAGGCAGAATTTCCTTTAACGCATACACCTGACACCATCAAATAAAGTACCGAAATGCACAAAAAACATTTGAAAATAAATCATGTTCAAGAATGTCATCAGTGTTTTGGGTCTGTGTCTTGTAGCAGCAGCAGCCAGCTTCCTGCTCGGTGAGGCTGGCTGCTCTCATGGAGTTTCTCATCTCTGTTGTTGATTGTGTTGTTTTGTGGTTTTCTGTCTTAGCAACCCATTTGTTGTTTTACAGCTGTCTGACGTGCGCATACAAGACCACGCACATCACCACCGGCAATCTGGGTCAACTGATAGTGTGACGTGCAGTGTGTGTGTGTGTGTGTGTGTTCGAGTGCTCCTTTCTATTGAGTACAACTAAAATAATTGCCAGGTTGGTCATTACTTCTGTTGCCAGGGAAAACTGAGACCAGTATGACGTTCAGTGCTGTCCTGTTAATATTAGAAATGAACGTCTGTCGCTTAGTGACGTCATGAAGACCTGATGAGATTTCAGCGCTTGCAGCACTGCCCTGTTTGCCTAATTCCGTCCTTCTTCTCACATTTTCTTGTTTTTCTTCCTCATTCTGATTCTCTAATGCCCAGAGGTGCTATTGGTGCAGGCTCGACAAAATGGTAGAACGTTGTTAAGTTGTGATTTCTCTTGTGGTGATGTAGTATGTAGGGATAGACTGATCCAACTTTTTCTTTCCAAATACCAATTCTGACTCATAGTATCTGCCAATACGAGTACCAATTTGTATCTAAAGTAATATAAGGTCAGAGATTGCTGTGGCACTACAAACTGAGTTGGTGGCCGGCCAAGACTTAATGAATGTAACTAATAGCAGAAACACTGAATTTTTATTGAGACATTGACAAAGAAACTGTTGTAATGTGGTTCACATCATGGCCGATACCCAATCTGCTTGTCAGTATTGGCACTGATACTGATCGCATATATCGCATTTGTAGAAGTATGCTGCCCACTGGTTTTGGGATTTTTTTAGGTGTTACAGGAGCTCAGCCTATTGCTTAAGATACCGTGTTGCGTTCAGTACAGAATCTGCGGGCTGTTCTTTGGTTGCCGAATAACAATCTCTTCATTGTTTTCGCAATGCATAAATGCGTGTAGGGTGCATTTTTATCAGTCGTGGACCTCAGCTGTTCGGACAATGTAAACCGTAGTGTCATCAAACATATTCCTGATTTATCTTTGTAGCGTAATCGTGCTACCATGAGTTCCTCTTGGCCCTGAGACACCACGCTGAGACCAGGGTTTCAGTGTACGTTCTTTATTAATTTATTTCTTTTCTGTCCACACGCTCTTTCTCTTCATCTGTCCTTTCTCCAACCGCCTCTCCTTCTCTCCCCTTGTGTCCAGCATGCTACTGTATTTAAGGAGAGAATAATTAGTTAACCGGGTTCAGCTGTGCCAATTATCTCTCCTACCCATACTCACCTCCACAATCTTATGTTCCTCCTCCTCACTGTGTCCCTCTTCTTTTCATCCCCATCTCTCCAGTCATGGCCTTCATCGGTTCTTCTCCTGTCGAGGAATAGCGCTGGCTGTGGAGACCTTTTGGAGGCGGGGCCACAGAGAGATCACGGTATTTGTCCCTCAGTGGCGTCAGAAGAGAGACCGACTCACAACAGGTACACGTGTGCAGGTGTATACAGGGCAGTCTTCAAGTAAAAGAACAGTGATATGTTTTTCATTATTTTGGCTATTTACTCCAGTGCTTTGCATTTCTAATGAAACAGTGACAAGCAGGTTAAAGTGCTGACTTTCAGCTTTAAGGGTGTTTGAGTGTGTATAAAAAGGGTACTTATCTTTTTAAACACACTGAGGTTATAGTGTTGACTTCAGCTTTAATTTGACCTAGTGTACACAAATTCAGTGTTCAGGTACAGAGCCAAAAACAACAAAACTGTCCTAACACATTCTTTTACATGTTACTGTATCTGGTTTAAAGTGGAAAAATAATGTAAGTTTTAGGCCTCCTGGTAATAAAAACTATAAAATTGATTAATACACCATTGAACCAACTTTTCAACCAATTTGTGTGCATGTTTGAGCATGCAGGATCTAAACCGTGTGTGTGTGTGTGTGTGTGTTTTCTTGCTTTTCTATTTTATTATTTTTATTTCAGAGCAACATTTTCTAAACCAGCTAGAAGACCTGAGACTGCTCTCCTTCACTCCCTCCAGAGAGGTGTGTGGCCAGAGGATATCCTCTCATGACGACAGGTACACACACACACACACACACACACACACACACACACACAGTTTTAAACCATTGATTAGACCAGACATCTTTTAGGAGCGAGTCCACCAATCTTGAATTCTTTATTTCTAGACAGCAGTAAGAAGGCAGACAGAGAGGTGCAGCCATAGAGCAGTGGTGGGGAACACATGCTTCTCCAGAGCCGGGGATTGAACCACTCGGTTATCTCTGTGCGTTTTGGTTCCATTATGAAGTTATCTTCTCCTACGCAAATATGTAACTCTGTGTCTTTTACTCTCACCCCGCCGCCCATCACCAAGTCATATTGTGTTTTCATAATAGAGATGAGTAAGCTCACTAACTAGAGGACAGATCCAACAGATAAAAAAGTCAAATAAAAATAGTGGTGTATTCTGATTTTAAATACTGCAATAACTGCTCTGTTTTGTGATTTTGGGAAGGTGTTTAGGCCAGATCTCTCAGCAACTTAAACTTGATCATCAATTATATCAGTCCTCACAGATTTATTAGGTGATTTTGTGTTAGGGGTTAGTAAAAATGAACTAACTTAAAAACTCATCCTGACTCAACACACAAGGTGTTCCTCTACCAGTGGATTCCCCTCTGTGGGCTGTGGCGGCCAAGCTAGGAACAAGCTTCTGACCTTTGAACACAGGGAAAATCCTGAGCGTCTAATCCAGTCTCTCTCTCTCTCAGGTTCTTGCTCCACCTAGCAGAAAAAACAGACGGGATCATCGTAACCAACGACAACCTTAGGGACTTTGTCGACACTTCGGACACCTGGCGCAAGATCATTCAAGAGAGGTGATTGTTTGTTATGGATACATAGCTCAGTCAGTCATTCACTTATATGTTCCATTACCCAACATGATACTGGAAAGTCCACCGAGGCAGACTGCCAGCTGGATGACATGTTAAGGGTGTAGTTTTTATTTACTTCCTGTTTATTTACATGTACCAACAATCTTATCTTTAATCTGATAAAATCCTTTGCTTAATGGAATAACATCTTCATCTTGATTAATAATAACGAAGAGTTATGTGTGGATTGTCGTCTTTCAAAGCTTTCTTTATTAAAAATGTTTATCTAATCTAATACACAGTTATATACCGCACCAGCAGAGACAGGGAGTAAAGGGAGACTTTGGATGTGTCACCCTCTTTTGGTTGTTGTGCAGCTCAAAAATCTTAAATCACGTCCCACAAACTTAAGCCCCATTTGTACAGGAAACCAGCGTCTCACACATTGGTTCAGCCTGTGTCTGACCCATGTGATGCTATACGCTGGTTGCCTCCATTAACACAGACTGCAGCTGTACTCTCCCTCATGCATACTCTGTCTCTTTATCTTGCTGTTGTGTTAGACTAGTCTGACTAGTTCACACTGACTAGTTTGACTTGCATTTATATTTCACTTTATTTATTTATATATATATATATATATATATATATATATATATATATATATATATATATATATATATATATATATATATATATATATATATATATATTCAAATTATTATATTTCCTTCCTTTTCACCTATAGGTTGCTTCAGTTTACTTTTGTAGAGGACCACTTCATGATCCCTGATGACCCTCTGGGGAAAGACGGACCTCATCTCGACATTTTCCTGTGTAAAGACAACAGGTATGTTTTTCCTGCAGATGTGTGTAAGGTTTGGGCCCAGAGGAAACCTGTGATATCTGTGCTTTTTCTGACTCTAGTGACATGTAAATACTTGCATTTATACCTTTTTGATGACTTCATAAATGTTGAACTATTGTATTGTGTTGCAGTAAATGACTGGCCTGTTGCACCTTTCACACTTTCCTCCCTCCTTCTCCATTTCTTCTGTCAGGAGGGCTCCAGTCACTCCTCCCCCTCTGAGACCCCCTGACTTCCGGCCGTCCTCCCAGCAGCACCAGCCGGTTTACGTCCAGGCCCTCCACTCTGCTTCTCGGACCCCCGCCTCCACGCCCCGGCCCCCTGCCTCCCTGATGCCCCACCCCACAGCGCACTGGCCCCACTCTGGTCCCCCCGAATGGCACCCGCCCCGCCGTTCCCCTTCCCCCTCGCCCTCGCCCCCTCCCCAGCGGTCACCGGGGGAGACGTCAGAGCTGAAACGAAAGCTGTATGACATCTTCCCCGACCAGAAGCAACGGATCGACCGCATCCTCAGCGACAACCCGTACATGAGAGACCTGAACGCCCTGTCTGGGCTGCTGCTGGGATAAATAACACACATAGTACATACACACACATGCAAGAATATACGTGAACTGTACGTGTAAGCATAAAAATAATTTATTTTACCATTTCTTCCAGCCTAGAGGACATGGAAAGTTTTGTTTTTAAATATTATTTCACATAAAGACTGATCATCAAACTAGCTGCTATTGGCAAAAAGTATTTTTTTGAATGATGTTTTTTTTTTTCTCTCCCTCCTCCTTTGCTCTCAAATTGATTAAGGTGAACAACACTGGTGTCCACAGAGGCAAAATGTTAACAAATTGCCATATTTTCCAAGCCGCAAAGTCTATATTGTTCAGATGGTAATAAATCATTGCAGGTCCTTGACAACAGTCCAGAGGTTCCTTGAATGTGGGACCAGCACTGGGAGCAAATGTTTTGGACCAACAGCAGTGAACTGGTCACATGTGACAGTGGCTCCAGCTCAGCACATGATGGGCTTCTTCTGCAAAACCGTGTTTATCATCAGTCTCTAACACCTCTCTGAATATACAAGCTCTGAGCTTTTTCTGGGCAAAATCTGGGACATTGACAGTTTTTGCATGTTTTAATTTTTTCAACATATTAGTTATACACTCGGGCAGTACCAGGTTATTGAACTCAATATCAGTGAGCAGTTCGGAGTCATTCGACATCAACAGGGACGGCTGAGTTTTAAAGTACCACAGATTGTTTCCATTTCCTTGACAGTGTACTTTCAGGAAGCATGATAAGATCGCTAGCTTTAGCATCAAAAAGTGACTGTTAATGTTGGACAGAAATAGTAGTAGACATAACTTTAATTTCAGTTTTGCAGCTAACCACATTAAAGAAAAACACCTTTAGGCATGTGTAAGGACAATATTTTGAGGCTGTATAGATGGGCAGTCATAACCATGTGTAGTTTTCTCATTCTTTAGCTCACTATATGTATATAAACAGGCTGAATTAATCTCACTTAACAGTCCATTTCCCTAATTAAAGCAGCACTGCCCATCTCTATCCCTTTAAAATGTTACCTATATGGCCTTCACTTCAAATTATTGCCTGGCTGAGTCTAGAAGATGCTTTAAACACTACCAATTGTTACTAAAATGTTAAAGCAATAACAACTAACATATAAAAAGTGTTTTTCAAAAGGACCATGCTTTTTCAGCCAGGAATCTTGTTTTTTTAAATTGCCCACAGTGATTATGCATTACATTAGAATTTCATTGTGTCGGCAGAAATTGGCTGAGGAAGAACTCTGGTGTTGAAACTGAATTTGCTGCTCTGATATTCTGTGCTTGACGAGAATTTGAAATTTGGTTGAATCTGTTTCCCAGCATCCGTTGTTCCAGTTAGATACACTGTTAAACAGCGTTTTCAGGAGGATGCAGTCACTAGTTCTGAGATGCGTTGTGAGTTATCTGCCTTGGTCTTTAGGCAATACATATGTCAGTCCATGTGGCTTTGGATGGAAACACTACAAGAGTTTGGATTTATCCTTTTGTTGAGCCAACTTACATTTGAAATCACACACGATACATTTGCTCACCAGAAAAAATCTTGCAAAGATGAGAGATTTACTTAAGTTACATTTGTAATTAGTGTTTAATAGATATATTTAATGCACTGAAGGTAAGTAATGGTGTAGTGTGTGAAACAAGGTTTCATTGATGAATCTTCAGAAAGCTTAAGTGTTTTTTTACCCTCATACACCCAGAGAATGTGGGCCACAGCTTGCATATTTGATGTGCATCTGAGTTTTGTAAAATACAAACACTTTATTTCCTTGTAATAAAAGAATATGCACAAAAACTTTACAAGGGGTCAAATAATATATGCTTTATTCGTACTTGCAATGTTGTAAGGATTACTGAAGAATTTTGTTTCCTCTTGTATTAAAATTCTTTTGTGTATATTGATTTTTTTTGTAAATACAAGCATTTTTGGCTACAGTGCACATATGGTTTTATGTATGTGAAAAAACAAAATAAATGCGGCAGTCCCCATAAAACTTTTCGCATGGCTGTACAGTGCTTGTTGTTAACTCACCTGTTCTCTCATCTACAGTGTTCAGATTATGGTTTCTTTAATGCATTTTTCAGAGGCAACATTACTGTGATGGCCAGAAGTTCAGCATCACCCAATTAACAGAAAAGTTTTGAAACTGGGAAATGCACTCATTCGCTTTCTTTCCAGGAGTTAGATAAGAAGATGGATCACATTCATCCTCTTAGTTTAGCGTGTTAGCATGCTAACATTTGCTAATTAGCACTAAACAAAAAGTACAGCTGAGGCTGGTGTGATTGTCATGAGTTTTGCATGGGACAAATTCAAATTTTGACCTGATTATTGCGCTAGGTGAAAAGGCAAGGGATCACAAGTTATTACAACTCATCAAGAGGGGGACATGAATGTTTGTGTACCAAATTACATGGCAATCTATCCAACAGTTGTTGAAATATGTCACTCAAAACCACAAATGTCAACCTGCTGGTGGCGCCAGAGGAAAAGATGAGATCATCAAAGTCGTTGGGATTCATTGTCTGAGAACCATGAAATTGTGTACAAAATCTTGAGCCAATCTATCTTGAAGTTGAGATATTTCAGAGGATAAATGAAAATTTTGACCTGCAGCTGGCACTCAAGAAAACGCCAGGGGATCACCAAAGTCAGAGGGCTTCATCGTCTGGGGACCATGGCTGTCTGTACAAAACTTCATGACAAAACATCTGATAGTTGTTGAGATATTTCAGTCTGCATCAAAGTGGTGGAGCAGCTGAGTGACAGACCGAAAACAAGAGCCATGTCGCTAGCATGGCTGAAAAAAAAAAGTGATGCTGCCAGATGTCTACTGAAACTTTGAAATCCTAGATCCTTTCTAGCAGCTTCCAGGTCAGGCTGGCCTACAATGAGCACAGCTACAGTACACCCGCGTGTGGCCTGCAGCACTGCGCTTTACACAGTAGAACTCTCAGTAGTTGTTATTGATTGTGATGTAGATGTCTGTGTGATGGCTTCAGCTTTGACACTGAGAACGTGTTGTTTTGCATTTGGTTTGTTTCTCTGCGTTCTGTGAAAACACAGCTGATAGTCTGCAGTGTTGTCACGCACATCATGAATGTACTGGTAAAGATGAAGGGGTACTTTCTCACATGAATTCCCTTTCGCTGATTTTGGTAATAAAGGTGATACTTGTTTATACATGGTGTCACGTGTTCAGTAAAACATCCAAGAACTGTTCACATTTAGGGCTGTGTCTTTATCAAGAGGAAACATTACCTAAAAGAACAGCCATGAACATTGATTGGTTCCCACTCTTTCATCCAAAACCAGAAGTCAGTTCCCAGATGGATAGTTTTATTTCCATCAAGATGCTGCCCCATCATCTTTGCATGAAATGTGTGACTGAGTGGTTTCAGTTGTGTGTGTGTGATGCTAAGTATTTGCTCATAACCGTAGGCAAAGTACAGGGGTTTTGCTTCTTTTGTTTCTTTGCAAATCTATGACAGAAGTTTCCCATCGTTCAAATTCTTTTTAATGTTTTAAAGGTGCACACTTTGCCCCCCGTCTTCTTAGCATGTCTTTGTACTCTGGAATTGCCTGACAAGTTTGTGTGCCTTTAATTTCGATGGTTTGCATGAATGTTTTTGAAGTTAAGGGCATCAAACTTTGCTTTGATTGCTTTCTGTTAGTGTTCAAAAAGCAGTGGCATGAGTAACTGGAGACAGAATTGGTTCCACACCTGTCGGATCATGCACCATATCATGCACCTTCTCTGCTCAACTAATCATTGTTTGTTCTGATGAACACAACTATGGATTTTACAAGTGTGCAGAATGCAAGCTATAGCTGCCCAGACACAGTTTCTCTGTATCCCTGTACTTTCACAGATACACGCTTTGGTCTTTAACTACGTCCCAAGCCACAGTGCAGTCGTGGGTTTGCCTGTGCAAAGCTGTGTGTAAGCTGAGCGCCCCCTACTGACATTATACTATAATGCTACGCTGAGGCTAGTGTGGTAACCTGGCAGAAAAGGTACAGCTTTTCTGGGTAGGGGGCAGGGTGGGTGCTACCACTGTAGGATCACTAGGGTCTTGGTATCTAGCCATGCAGATAGTTTCCGTTTGATGTGGCAAGGTTTTATCTTCTCTGAGATTTTGGCTGCTACCTCAATACAGTAGAGGTTTTTCAGTGCTGCTTTGAAAAAATACATTTTGAAAAAATACATTTTGAAAAAACTCTTGACTTGTCTTGAATCCTGCAGTACGAAGCACAGTGTCAGTGGTTTATAGGGACAATTTCTGCCGCGATAAGTAATTCCAGTAAAAACTGTTCACAGGTTCCCAAAGTCTCATTCAAATCCCTTCACCAAATGAGTCCCTATTATGCGAAAACCAGGACCCTTGTTGACGCTCCCCAGTGAAAACTGGCAGTTGTGTTGACTGGACAGCCTGGCCATACTCTAGGCCCCGTTGCTGTGCTGCAGCGTTGAACACCAGAATACTACAAAGTTGGGTGTGTCCTTGCTTTAATGTGCACAGTTGAATCTTTATTAAAACTGATGAAACATATGAAACTAGAATTGCAGTATGTCATATGTACACTTATCATGTACATTTGTACAAACATCAAAGTAAAACGTTACATTCACTTCACCTGGTTCACTGTCTCCACCGCGGCCTCTCTGCTCTGCTGTGTGTGTGTGTCTACAGTCTGAGGTGGCTGTTATGTTTTCTTATATGTTTAGTTATGGCACACCAATCAATTTAATAATGACGGGTTCACGAATTCAGTTCATTTTGCCACAAAGTGAAAAATAATTTGTGTCTCTGCCCAGTGATTCTGATCTGCTCCAAAATGTAATGGATTCTTCCTTGGCCCATGCTACAGTCTACCACCAAGATTCATGAAAATCGGGCCAGTATTTCTCGGCACTTTAACTTTTTTACTTTATAGGCAGGTTGTTATTGAGTTTTTATTGCATTAAAAATGCAAATTGAGTTTACGGCCCCTTTCACCAATTCAACAGCCCACGCTTGATGTCACTGTGCATGTATTTGCACAGTGCACACCCATCCTCATGTGGTTATGGTTGGTGTTCAGCTGCAGTGTAGATGTGTAGAATTCCAGTAAAAGGAGTAAGTTAAGACTAAACATACATATTTGATATTCCCAAAGCATTCATAAAGCTTTAACATCATTTTACATTATACATGCCCTGTAACTGACTCTCATTTTCTCACACTGCTTCAGATTTGAATCATCCTGAAAAGCAACAGTCGTGTGCTTTGACACCACAGCAGTTCTAAGTCACTTCTGCAGAATATGCACTAGGGGTCAGTGTGCATTCAGTTGTGGCCACTGGAGTAATTGTTTTTTGTCACTTCACTTTACAACTTTTGGCTTCACCAGATTTCATATATATTACCACACATTTCACAAGGCAGAACAATGCATGAAAGTGGGCAGATTGTAGAGGCTCAACAGAGATAATGGATCAGCATGTCACCACACTGTCCTCATATAACAGCAGGCATTTAAAAATAACACAACTACATCTCTTTTCACTATTTTACACTGAAAAAAAACATGGGTGATTATTCCAAACTCTAAATTGATCTATTTGTTTGGAGAGCATACAATGTACAGTACATGTCATTAGGTATGGAGCCCCAAACATGACTAAATGTAGTAAAAGGTTATCATACAAGTCAAAAATGGAACTGAGTAGGCTCATGGGCAGCAGGTGTGCAAGACTGCAGGCTGCTTCCACACTCTGAGACTGTTGTTCTGTACACTTGTGGCTCTGGTAAGACAAACCTGTGGGTTTTTTTAATCATCAGTGATGTTTTATATTAATTTTAGCATTTTCTTGTTTGGGTGCAAGGTGTTGTACCTTTTAATTTTCATGATATAGTGAGTCTGCCTTAACTCTTACTGTGTGTTGAGAAGCTGAAAAGAGATGATTGACAGCTGGTGCAGAGGTATGTAAGGTATTAATTTAGTACTGCAAATTATCGATGTTGACTTGCACCAAATTTGTTGTGTTTGTTTTAGCTTTAATTCTGCTGGGAGTCCACTCACTGTTGACAGTGATTTGGTTTGTGGTGGCCCATTTTATTAGTGTGGTGTGTTTATTTAAAATGTGCATTTTGATTTGTGTTATATTTTTTTCACAGATAGAATACTCTAGCGGGTGGTTGGCATCCTGGCCATGGTGCGACTGTCTGTCTGTCCTCTCCTTTTCCTTTCTTTGAGAGTTTTAGTATACGTTCTTAATAAACAGCCAATTATGGCAGTTAACCCACACTGACTGTTGTGGCCTCTTTATTGAAATCCCTGTGTCTCAGTTCAACTATTAATTCCAGGTATTTACCAGTTAAGTAGAGTTAAACACAATTAAAACAGGGTAAAAAGAGATATAAAGCTTTATACTTTTCCTTTAACCACCAATCACTTGGTTAAATAGAGGCTAAAAAGCCACTACCCTCCCAAATAAGTCTATTTGTATTCTGTTATTGGAATTTTATAGCATCTATCTATCTATCTATCTATCTATCTATCTATCTATCTATCTATCTATCTATCTATCTATCTATGTTTTACAGTCATTTCTGTATTTTGTCACATTGTTATTATATGTTTTGTAGCAAAGGGAAGGGTTAGCACATAGCAGGGGTCTGTGGGACGTCAAACAATGAGGACGTAAAGCCAGTGTCAACACAACAAAACACAAGTCCTGCAGTAAAAAACACAAAAGTAAGTAGAGAGGTTTCTGTGTGTCCCCATGGCATCAGCTTTTATTTTTAACCTTGGTCCCAAATGTATCCATGTGGCTCATTTTTCACGTTTATCCCCAGAGACTGAAACGTTCAAATCTGACCGCAGAGGGAGATGGTTGAGAAACTGCTACTTTTCGTTCATTCCATCCAAATCATTCATTGCTGTTTTCATTCACCATTTTCATTGTCCTTCTTCCATATTTAAAAACATCCATGAAATACCCATACATATTTTTACTTATTCTTCCTGATTAAACCTTTTCTCAGGACTGTGTGGATTGTGCCGTGTACAGACTGTGCTCGACTGACATGTTCCTGTCAGGGCAGGACAACCTTCACCTTTTTCTCTTTCTTTTTTCTTTTTTGCACACATTTAGTTTGATGACCTCAGGGAACTCTCAGCTCCACCCAACTTCAACCTGAGCAGAGGTCCAAAGAGCCTGAATAACTGAAAACATCTGTTTGGTTGTGAAAGGCCTTTGACAGCTAGCCTTCCCCTTCATTCTGCCTTGTATCCAACATCCACATTTCAAAAACACCACTTACTTTTGCTTTATGTTGTAAAAAAAAGTGAAGTGAAACATTCAGCTGGTATGGTCATATAGTTGTAGACTGTTTAAGGCCAGTGAGGTTTCTCTTTTTGAACCATTTCCATTTTTAAACTTGATTATAAAAAGGATATATTCAACATTCTACCAAATAGGCCTGTGGCCTGATCAGGATCTCAGAGTTAAAGGTTGTGTCCATGTAGACAAACGGGTGCCAAAAGGAAATCAATCCAGGCAGACTGAAACTTAATATTGTACTTCCTGATATTGGATATGGAGTGGTGTTAAGAGGGAGGCCCTGTAGGTACAGGGGATCACACACACTTATGAGGTAAATGCTTACATAAGGAGCACCTTTCAGTCGCTTTGCCCTAATGCAAATGTGTGTGTGGTCTGTGTTTCATGCAGATCAGACTCAGCCTGATTCCTGCTAAGCAGACACGTTTTTGTCTTGTTTTTTTTTACACAGAATAATTTCCTGTTTTCATGAATCTCTTAGTTTGAGATCCACATTATCATACTATCCCTTTATTTATTTGATAATTTTCCAGGGAAGGCCCTGGCCCCAGAGACACAACAAACACTTATATCAGGTGCAACATTACATGAGAAACATGCTTCTTGCAACCTGGCTCTCATTATGCAAATACATGTGGCTTGTGTTTCAGGCAAAGTGACTTGCCAACACTGACAATGTGTGTGTCCAGATGATTCCTCGACTGCAGTGGGACATACTGATGCTGATCATAAGCAGGTCTGCTTCAGCCAAAATATAGCTTTGGGAGAATTCCCTGCAGGACAGGCAGTTTAATTTGGGACAGATTGGGGTGCCTCTTGTTGCAATGAAAGGCTTTTGCATGCAAAGCGTATGGCTACTGCACAACTAGTTTGGCAGTAACACACGAGGCCTTGACCCAACAGTTGAGAAACTCTGGATTACAGGAAAAGAGAACAAAAAACATGCTGGAGAGAACTAAATATTTTTGTCTCCCTGTGAATTTTTAGCAGTGGACGCTTAGAATACACTGCACTCTTAAAACAAGTTATTTTTATATTGAACCTTTGTAGGTTCTATATCTTGGTACATATATGGCACCCCTAAACAGTTCAATATCAAACAATGTTACAGGATTCATTATGAATAACCTTTGGCTTTCTTTAAAATTCTTTACAATGAACCCTTTTTTAGACCACAGAATAAGTTCCCATTTGATTAAACAATAATAATAATACTTTACACACACATTCACGCACACAGATACAGGCAAATAAATAAAAATTAATAAATTAATTAAATGCATATAAAGAAACATTAGATTAAACATGCTCAACAATTCTGATAATCAACTGATTTTTGAAGAAATTTTTCAAACAACAATGCCAAATATCGGTTTGTTCCAGCTTCTCCGCTGTGAGGAGTTGCTGCTCTTTTTCACAGCTTCTTTGTTGGCCTGCCATGAAAAATGGTTGTTGGGGTAGTGCGGATGGGCTCCCGTTGACAGCAGTGATTGAGCATATTTGTCATTTTTACTGTAGAATGTTTGAGAAATTGGTGGTCTTTGGAGTGAGATGATTAAATTGGCTAAATCTCATTCACACAGTACAGGAACTTCATCTTCTCTGGTAGCAGAAGGCCAGTGTTCCTCTGGTCAAGAAACAAGGAGACACAGAGACACTGATACAAAGGAAAGTCATATAGGCTAAAACCGCACTACATTTATTATTTATTACTGTTTTGTCAACCTTGGACTAACAGCTCTGTAGCCAGGTCTTTGTTTACACAGCATTAATTGTATAAATTGTATGTTTTTAAGGAGTGTCAGCTGAATACACCTCATTTTAATTACTTCTTGTATTGTTACACATGCAATGTTAGTAAAATGAGGACTAACTCACACAGCATCACGCTTTGATATGACTAGCTAATGTCAGCTAGAATAAGCCTTAGTCACACTGCTTACTTGAAATAAAATACATTTTACAAAAACTGAGAGAGACGGCATAGTCCTGGAGCTGTTTCTACATTACTACACTTACCATATATTGCTTGATGATGCACCTAGTTTATTTAAGTTCTGTTAATATTATCGGGAGCTTGACATTTCTAGTTGACAGTTAGCATTAGCTAGAAGGTTAACTACTGTAATGCTAATTTACAGTTAGCCCTAACGGGACCAAATTTTGGTCAACCCAGGTTGGTAGCTGTAGCTGTTATTTTATTTAGACATTTCTCTTGCACTTTAATCGTCTCTGTTTCATGCATAAGATAAGTACATGAATCGAGTTATACTCTAATGTGTCAGCTAGATTGAAGTTAAATGTCAGTTGCAAGTAAAAAATAAAAAAATAAAAGAAGTAGTTTTCTGTACAAGTCTCATATTGAGCCTTTTTGTGGATAAGGTTCTTTCCTTATTAAACCTTTTTATGAGAGGGTTGAGGCTACAATTTAATGACTAAAAAATATTTTTTACTTCTTTATATTATAGTACAATAACAATAAAACACATGGGTGAACATTTAGCTGGTTGTTTTGGTCTGGGTTCATGCTGGCTACTTGGCATATATTTACATTTGCATTAAAAATATGTTTTCTGATGTCATGATGTCATTTGTCATTTTTTCTGTTCTGGATTTTATTACCAACCTGGCAATCTGTCAGATGCCCTGTATAACAGAAGTAGGACTCTTTCAGGGCTGTGGGCACAGGGTTTGATTGTGCCTCCTACCACCACTTCTGAAAATGGGGAAATGCTGATGCCCATTATAGACTTGTGGTTTTTCCACACTTAATGAGGCCACTCATATCTAAAATCATCTCTGTGCCACTGTTCCTCTGTTTTTCTGAGTCAAACTCAATCCTTAATTGGCTTTCTTGTTGCTCTGTGGTCCTGTGTGTGTCATACACAACCCTGTAGTTATGGTTATAAAGACATAAACAATGCTGTTTGTGCTGCACTTGTGCTTTGATCACTGCCCATAGACCATAATTTAATAGCCGGATTTCATAATCACATAATTACATTAATCCACCGTAAAGTTATTTGGTGGCCAGAGGACTTTAGGCTGCACAGCGAGCTGGTGAGAGGAAATACATGACATTATGTAATGTGACACAGAGTTTCTTAAAGCTTTTTTGTTCTTGAGTGTCATAATGCTTTTGTCATCATGCGGGAACCCACATGCAACAGCCATGTCATGTGACCCAGTTTATTAGACCAGTTAGGCGAGAAGATTGATACACTCCGATATCTGTATGCTAAATATGAAGCTACCAGCAGCCAGTTAGCTTAGCTTTGCTTAGCATAATCTGCCCACCAGCACCTCTAAAACTCGCTAATTAACACGTTATATTTTGTTTGTTTAATCCGTACCACAATTTGTTGTGGTTTTATAATGGCTTAAGAAGGTAGTCACTGTGTCCGGCCATGAAATAGTTTTTGAACAAATTAAACAAATGAAATATAACGTATTAATTAGTGACATTTAGAGGTGCTTTGTTACCTTTGGACAGAGCCAGGCTAACTGGTTTCTACGGAGCCCCCTAAAGGTCATCGTAAGAACACTTTTCTTCTTCCATTCCTTCTGAGCCGTATGTCTATTTGTAATGGAAGGAGATTCTCAAGTTAATGCATTTAGCATTGTTTATGGACACCTCACCTTATATGATGCCCATTGCAAATAAATTATCAGAGAGAACATTATCAAACTTCTGGATTGGAGCTGTGTGTGCCTCAGTTATTGCTCCACACTTATAGCAACAGGCCTTCTACCAAAACCAGTTTCAGCATTGAAGGTTAGTGTAATTTGTTTTGCGCAAAGAACAGAGGACCCTCTGCAAAAACGCTGAAAGTTTTCCAACTTGCGTTGGTCTGCATTCCTGATGCATCTCTACAAGTGGTTCAATGTTGTCTGCTCTTTCTGCGACAGAACCACAGACTCCGTTTGCAGCATTTCATTCGCCTTCTTGTTTGTTGCTTTTTTTGACTCAACGCAAAATATTGTGACTGAATGCAATATGCAAGGAAATGCAAAATTAGTTCTGAAAAAAATTCTCGCCATGACCTTTAGGGGGCTCCATAGGTTTCCCCTTGATTCCAGTCTTTATGCCATAGTCTAACCAGCTGCTAGCAGTATCTTCATATTTAGCTTACAGACATGAGAGTGGTATCCCTTTAACAGTTTCACTATAAATCCAGCATCCACAATAGGCATATCGTAACTAACAAATGTGATAATGCTGGATAATACATTAAATTTCAGACAAACATATTGTGAGGGAAGTGCTCTTGCACAGTGGCACATCAGCAGCAGCTGCATCAAACCAGCAATGCTTTAAATACCATACCTAATCCAACCCGCTGCCTGCCTCTTACTCGGCTATTTGCCACGTTTGACCTTGATCTCAGCAGTAAACAAGTCCTCAGTGGGGAGCCTGAGAAATCCACAGCTAATAATCTGCACTGGTTTCAGGATAAGAATCTACTGCCAAGCGGCGTTATGTCTGGAATTTGCTGATGAACAGTTCTGCCGGTTCCCTGTCACCCTCTTCCTCTCCCTCTTCCTTCTTTTAATTTGTCTTTCCACTCCACTCCACCCTCTATCTCTACTCTTCTCCCCTCTTCCTTACATCCATCACCCCTGTCTCCTCACTTCCTTCCTCCCTTTCTCTCAAATTCTCTTCTCCCCCCACCCTCCCCTTCAAACTATCTCCCTTGACCTCTTTCTTCCACATTTTCTCTCTCCTCAAACCACTCTTTCAGTGTCTTTTCCTCACCCTTTTCTCCTTTTCACTTGGTTAAGACAAAATAAAACAATGTGTATGTTGTTACGTCCAACCAGAGATTCTAATTCCAACAACATTCCAGCACAGCTTAACATTCTCTTGGGTTTGGATCGCCCCACTTCCTCTCTCTTCTTTCCCCCAACCCCACTCCCACATACTCCTTGTTGCTCTCTCTGTAGTTTCATTCCTTCTTTGTACTGTAAAAAGTTTCAAGTTCAATGATGAAAACACTGACATCCTTGCAATTGGTTCATATTGCCAGAAATTCTGATGCTTATAATCACCTCAGTATTTGCACTGTAGAAACATTGCCTTGGTAAACATGTGCATTGTGCTTTTGTATATTATTTTAATTTATGAAAATCTCAGATTGAAACATTTGTTCATTCATCATTGTATCCCTGCACTAATTTACTGACATTCAAACTGCAGCTACCACATACCAAGAAATAGGATTGTATTACACCAACCATTGCTGTGCTTTGCTGGTTACCTGTTATGTCAGAAATTATTTTAAGATATTAGAGATTACTTTTAATGTCCAGCCTGGCACCCAGGTACATTTCAGACTTTCTAACAGCTCAGCTCACTCTTCCCTTAGATGCTGCCTTTCTGGTTGTCCCACTGAGGGGAGCAAACCTTTTCCATTACCCCTTGATTTTAGAAATAACTGGCCAGTGAAGATCAGGTTAGCAAAGACATTTAATTATCTCCTAAAAAAGCAGGGTTATAAGCATTAATGGAATCTTTTATTACCAATATTTTTTTATTTTTTGCCTTCTATTTATTCTATCCTCCAGAGTTCATAGTTTGTGTGAAATTCATTTGATTCTTTGATGCTTCTGTTTTATTGGTGTACTTTATAGTGGCCTACCGCATTGTTTTTTAATCTATAAAGCACTTTGTGAAGTTGGGAAAGAGTTTTATTTTAATTAGTTATAGCAGTAGTAGCAGTGGTGTAGTTTGTAGTATGTTGAAGAGGTGTGTATGCTGTATTTATGATATGTAGGTTATTTGAATTCTATATTTTGGGGGTAAAATATGGAACATGTATTGGATAGTAAGACTAAGAATCTACAGCCATGCTAGTGGCTCTGTAAGCTTTTACTTAAGTACAACAGTGCTTTGAGCTAAACGGTAACATCAGCAAGCTAACATGCTCACAATGACTATGCTAACATGCAGATTTTTAGCAGGCATAATGTTTACTATGTTCACATAGTAAGCGTGTTAGCATGCTAACATCTGCTAATTAGCACTAAACATAAAATACAGGTGATGCTGATGGGAATGTCAGTATCAAGTAGCATTTGCAAGTATTTAGATATAAACCAAAGTATTGGACAAATTAAAATTTTGGCCTGATGATGGCGCTAGATGAAAAGTTGAATCACCAAAGTGATTACAATTTATTTCCAAGGGGGACATGAATGTCAGTACCAAATTCCATGGCAATTCATCCAATAATCATCTCACTCAAAACCACAAATGTTAACCTCATGGTGGCGCCAGAGGAAAAATTGGGGGATCGCCAAAGTCACTAGGACTAATCCTCTGTGCACCATGAATAAATGTACCAAATTTCATAGTAATCCATCCGACAGTTGTCAAGACATTTCACTAAAATCCACAAATGTCAACCTGATGGCGGCGTTAGAGGTCAAGTCAGGGGATTACCAAAGGCATTAGGCTTCATCCTCTGGAGACCATGAATGTCTGTACAAAATGTTATGGCAATCCACCCAACAGTTGTTGAGATATTTCAGTCTGGACCAAAGTGGTGGACTGACCAACATTGCCATCCAGCTAGTGTGGCTAAAAAGGTGGCATTATACAGTAGATATACATATATATATCTTTATTTTAGAATATTATAATAATAATTATTATTATAATTAAAACAAAACATATTGTTTACAATTAGAAAAAGAGGTGGTGGTATACACTACATGTGATCGAGGTGGTCTACTTTGCACTGTATGTTCCCAGAAAGAAGTGGTGTACTCAATATATTTAGAGAGAAATGTTGTTACTCTCTGTATGATTACAGTAAGAAGTGTACTTACAGTAGTGCCTAAGCCATTGTTGAGGACAGAACAATAGGATTTCTCTCACTTTTCTTGCTGTCTGAGTCTCTCGGCCTCCCATGCCTCCCTCAGTCTGCTGCTAGCCTACTGGGACAATGCCCTTACATAACAAATCCTTCTCCGTAATCGCAGCCTGTGTAGCCCCTCCCACCCCAGCCCCACACTCCTCTCTGTCTCTTACAATCTCTCCTCCTCCTGATGCTGGTGGTGGGTGGGAGGGTGGGGACTCCTTTATATCCAGATTATTATGGAGAAGAGACATGACCTCATAATCTTAATCTCACCCGTTTACATGTATGCTCAGTATCAAGACTGAATAACATGGCTTCATTCTCAACGGCAAGGGGAAATTCACATATGAAGACAATGACTATGAATTGTAGACGTGAAAGCAAAATTGAGTGAAAGTAAATTGAAAGGTAAACAGCACTGCACTGCTGACTGCCAACACTGATTCCATAGTGCAGCGGATTGTGTAAATGTGTGTGGGTCTGTGTGTGTGTGTTGGGAGTGTGGGATTACTTATGAATAAATTGATCATTATATTGGGTGAACAATTCTTAAAACAATATGAAAGTAGGAAATGAACTGTAAGGCAGGAATTTATGTATTTTTTATTTTCATTTTCATTTTCGACCAATTCGTACAATCTGCGATTCGTGCAGAGCGCGCTCCCGCGACAAACTTCAACAACTGTGCGCGCTCCGAAACGGCTGGTACTTAACGCCTGGCGTATCGTCTCTGCTACAGGAGCAGTGCGAATGTGTACACCGAGCTAACGAATGAAAGACGATAAAGAGGGACCTTGTGTTTATCACCTCGCTATTCATTCACCCATTTATCTGCAGTGAACTGAAGGATATTTCGTCCGAGGTAAGCGGGTGTGCCGTGGCGATTGAAACATCGGATTTTCGAGTGTAGTGTGTATTGGGAAAAACAACAGCCCTGCTGTAGCATAGGTTAGCTTTCTTCAATAGCGCGGTGCTAATGTTGGCTGTTAGCTAGCTGTGCTTGGCAAAAAGCTGGCTAGCCGTGTCGGTAGCTTGTTTGTTGTCTTGACGTTTTAAAATGCACGCTTGTCTGCGGTGTGCAGTCGGTTGGCATGCCTGGCGAGCAAACATGGTTGTTAACGTCCACTGAACTGTGCATGAAAAACGTTAAGGTATGGGTTTCATAGCTTGTTCACACACTTGCTAAGCTAACAAGTCACAGATTCAGCTAGCTAGTATGCAACGGGGCACTGCTTTACGGCAAGACAGGGCCTTGTATGTCTGTAACAGTTAATGCTAGCTAGGCTACGCCGTTGTCTGCCTTGCCAGACAGGCCATTTTGCTTTCAAAGCAGGTTAGTTCAGATCAACAGAAACCCATCATGACATTGTTTTGTGTACAGCCTTACTGGCATAACCTGGTTTAGTGATGGCTGTGAAGGAAGTGATGACTAATGTTTACTCAAAGACAACTGTGGGTGCTGACAGAAATCCACCCTGACTGTGTGTGTGTGTGTGTGTGTGTGTGTGTGTGTGTGTGTGTGTATGACCTGTCTCAAAGGGGAGGACGAGTGAATGTCATCTTTAAGTTGTTATTGTTCCTTAGATGGCTCCGATCTGCTTTATTATTAGACTTTCACCTCTGTGTGCATTGCGAGCATTGTGCAGCAGTTGAACGCATTATCATTGTTAACGTGGACACCTGTCGATGTGCAGAACTATACTGTCAGAAACAAAACCTGTAATGGTTTCACAGTATGACCTTATGATTAAGTTACTGCAGTCAAGTAAGGGAGCCTCATTAATGACCACTTTTGTTTGTTGTTGTTCTATTAAGGTCTCTGCTCAGGTTGAGGTGGGATGGACCTGTGCTGGGATTTACGTGAGGTCACCAAATTTTCTGAACTCAAAAGAATGACAAGGTGTGGAGTATGTTGTCCAGGGCTAAAATGTGCAACATCAGTTTAGCAACCTTTTCATGTGGAAGTGACTCCGGTGTAGTCATCAGTGCAAAAGCTTCAGCTGTAAAAATACTGCAACATTATTGGGACAAACTGTGGCTATATGTTAGGTTTAAGAGTTTGAAAACTCTTAAACTGTCATTGGCCTGCACCTTGCGATGATGAGATATGATTTACTCACAGTTGGGAATATAGAATGAAAAGTTTATGGGTTTTTTTTTGTTTGTTTGTTTTCTCATAAAGCCAAAAGTATTATGTTAAGGGGAAGAGAGAGATGTGGTCTTCAATGACCAAGCTAGAGTACTTAGCAAGTACAGCCACAGTCAGTCAGGCATCACACCTGTGGCGATGGCATGCAGATGTGTGTCAGGTATTTGATGTGATTTCAGCTCTCTGATTTACTGTATCTCATCAATGGAAAATACACAAATGCTGGTAAACATAGCTTATAGCATATTACACAAACATAGAAGCTGTGCTGTGCTTACAACAAAGCAGTTTTTCAGAAGATAGGGCGTCCCACATAGCATTAAAGTGGAGGTTCACCGTTATAGAGGTGGTAAGCTGTGCTAACCATTTCCCTGTGGGAGACTCAGCAGTCAATCTGACTTGTTTTAATAATCATTAAATACTTGACTATATTGTCAAACTGTAGATGAAGTTTAGTTAGATGTCATCCCTATATTACTGGTTTCATTGCAACTATTAATAGCACACAAATTGCTTTAGACTTTGATTAACATTAATTTCATTATTTCTTATAGCTTATCTCAAGCTTGTTGAATTGGGGCAGACATATTAAGGCATTCTATTCTATTTTGGATGTTTTTAATGAACATAAAAAGTCCTTTGGCCATTAATTCAGTCTGTCACTGATAGAAAAAGTATTTATCTTGCACATCAGTAACTTTTTCATGACTAATCTAATAGACAAACATTTTTGTCAGTCAAAAGAAAACAAAGATAATTATTGTTGGAAAAATGCTATATGTGCTATTAGTTTTTGGGTTTTTTTTTTTAAAAAAGACGTGGCACAAAAGAAAGAACCCAAATACTATCCAAGTATTATGGCCAAAAGCTTAAGTATTATCTATATTATAGTATTATAGTATATATTATAGTATTGTCTTTTTTACTTAAAAACTATAGATTTCATGCATTTAAGCACAAGGCAGGCATGAGAGCTACATGCATTGATTAGAAGAGGGGCGGTCCCATAAAGATTGGAATTGCAACAAATCTGCCCACATTTGAACATGTATTTTAACTTGTCTGGTGTTACCACAAGGTTTATTTGATCACACATTTAAAACAAAGTACAAGATGTGATAGTGGGAATAAACCCAGGCAAAAGCCTGGTCTCCGGACCCAAATGGAAACCTGCCTTAAAGCTTGACCACAAAATTTAAAGCTCTTGGGACACCCATACGCATATCATCTGCTATTCTGATTGTTAGACCTTTGCTCAGTTTGAAGTTAGGTGATAGAGGTTGAAGTTGTCTAGGCCTAACAGGTGCAACAAAACTAAGCGTTGCTCACACCAGAAGCTTCATGAGCTACAAAAGTGGCCAGCAGTCATTCATTTGCAATGGGAGCTGGCGACGAGAGGCGCGATGCCAGCGACCAAAGCGACGAGTTGAATTTGAGCGCAGGTGAACTTGATGCAAATTAGCAGCGACACACTGAAGCAGCAACCAATTGCAGATCGGGATTTGATTTCCTTCCCCCTCTTAACATTTCCCTATGTACTGAAGTTCCTAGCAAATATGTGTGCACTGACGTGATAGTGAGCTGCTGTAACAAAAGAGTTTCCCCTTGGGTGATCAATAAAGTATATCTGATTCTGATATTTGTTCCATACTGACAATAGAGGAGAAACTGATTGTTGTGGGCGCCGGTTTCCTGAAGTTTCCCACCCAGCCGCGCTCATGAAGCCTCTGGTGTGAGCACACTATAACAGGCGAGTCAGGTATGTCAATCAGTCAGTCTGCACATGCCCTTGCAGTCTTGAGATGAGGTCTGATCAGCTAAAATAAGCACACATACAATCTGGAGCAAAAAAATGGCCTCTTGTTTTTTGCTGACTGTTGACTGTCAGTACAGTGTTGGTTGTAGCAGCAGAGATGAACTTGTTTTGACCCGAGGGTTTTCTGTAGCTTTTAGAGAGGCTTAGTCATTTGGTAATGTAGCCACCGGGCTGGTTTTGCCAAGATGACGGGGATTTATGTCATGGATAGGAAAGACTCATCCTCATGAAATCCTCATACTTGGTAAAATGCAAGAAAATAAAGGTTTGCTTTTTCATATTTTGTTTAGTTGCATGTTAGCTCAGCTGTAGTGGCACAGACTCGGCAACTGTTTGCAGTAGGGTTGTACCTATTTGCAAAGATCATGGTTTGATGCTTACGTCAGTGTGTATTTGGTACAGCAGGGAAAACAAAGATTTCATTTCTTTTCAGTTATATCGGAAACATGTAAATACTTTTAACAGTGGTTCATAGGCTACAGTGTGTGACCAAATAATTCACACTAGGACTGCAACAAACAATTGTCATTGTCAATTAATCTGATTTATTTTTTCGATTTTTATCATTTGATTTATAACTTATCAAAAAATAGTAAGAAATGACTGTACAATTTTCTAAAGCCCAAGTTGACACCATCAGATTGCTTGTTTTGACTGACCAGCAGTCCCAAACCCAAAGAGATTCAGATTTACTATCAATATATGACAAAGACAAGCTGTAAACCCTCACATTTGAGAAGCTAAAACGAGCTAAACAATCCAATATCACAACAGTTGCTAATTTAATTTTCTGTCAACTGACAAATCGTCTAATTGACTAAACGTTGCAGCTCTAATTAATACACTCAAACAAAACAAAAACAGACATTTGTCAGATGAATTACAAAACTGCACACATGTAGAAACATATGCCAATAAATATTTGTTCATTGGCTCTCTTCTGTTTGTATTTGTATGTAGATCTTATTAGCCTGGTGTTGGTGGGCTGCTTGAGGATTGAATCATACCACAACTGCTCATTTAATATTGTTTTTATCATATCAAGTGCAGTATTTGGTCACAGCGGCATAGCATTTGCACACACATCAGCAGTGTGCTGAATTTTGACCCATTCTCACATTCCTCAACAATTTGAATTTCGCTTAGAGAAAATAGGCTTCTTGCAGCTGATGTCGGTCCACCAGTGGGATGTTCTCCAGCTGATCCAGGTGTTGCTTTTGTGTTAGTATGTGACCTTTCTGTGACAGTCACCTCTTTTCCACAGCAGGAAAAACAACTGAGTAACAGTGCAGCTTTGCTGCTTGTTGCTGTTAGAGGTTAGAAACGCTGTGTTTTGGTTTTCTCCTCAGTGGTAAATTCTACCAGCTATCTGTGGGTACAGTGTTTCATGGCTGATTTCATTGTTATTGTGAGAATGACTTAACAGCATATGTGTGCTGACAGTTGAGGTTGCAGTGACGCATGCTTGCACTGATGGTTCAGACACCTGCTGTATCAACCCTACGGGTTATCAGTTCTTACCTTTTGTGCCTTATTACCTTTCTGCAACAGAGAAGAAACTGAGGCTGGTTATGTGATGAATAGCTATGCTAAGGACAATTAACCTGGTGTAGGATGTTTTACAGGTTTATGACTGGTCACTTACCAGAAAGACACATTTTTAAGCATATCCACAGTACAGCCTAATTAGTGTCTGACTTAAGCTTAGACAGGTTTTTAGCTTCAACACAACTGTTTTATTATGAGTCTGAACATAGAAACAGAAACTGTTTACCCAATTGTTTTCTTGCTAGTCACCATAATTAGCTTAAGTCTAGCAGCCTTTTCTTCTACTCATAGATGAACAAATTACATAATATTTATACTTTTTCTTACTCACTATTGGTTTAAGTCACTGCATCTGAATACCACAGCTGAATTTCATGCTGGCATCATTAAAAGGAATTAATAAAATGGGAGGCATACAATTCTGATTTCTATGATTTCAACACAAATTTGTTGTTCACAATGTAGTATCATCAGGGGAAAAATATTGTGCGTACCCTGGACGCGTCAACTTTACTTCGTCCTCTTGGATTTTAACACGTCAGAGATGCAGGATGCGTACATAGCAACATCACTGCGATCCAAGCTGTAGAAGTGAGTTATGTAGCATTGTCTATGGGAAAAATTAATGAGACTTCTGGAACCAGCGGCACCCAAAATAACTCCTCCCTCTTCACAACTCTATTGGTGCTTTCAGGCGATTATTTATTCTATCAAGGGATAGGTGACCTGCTGCTGCATGTGTGCATGCATCTATGACCTAGCTTGTCAGCAGACTTTAGCTTTTTTTACTGTCCTGGCACAACATTAGCAGCACATGTCCAGTGAATAGAGCTCAGCTCTTCCTCATAAGAATGACAGCTGTTCCTGCAGGCCTAATGCAGGAGGTGTGTGTGTGTGTGTGTGAGAGAGAGAGAGAGAGAGAGAGTGAGAGAGAGTCAGTGACTCATTGGCTCTCTAACAGTGAGGTAATTCTAGATCTCTTACTAATGCCAAAGGGAGTCCCTACTTGCTTTACCACTCTCTGTGTGTGTGTGTGTGTGTGTGTGTGTGTGTGTGTGTGTGTGTACACGCATGATACACATCTGTCTGTGTGTTAAAACACAAGGTGTGAGTATGTGTGGAGTTGGGTTTTACCTCTGCCCTGATATCCCTGCTCTGTGTGGCTTCTCCATGGTAACAAGCTGCTAAGCTGCACTGTTACTCAGTTGTTTTTCCTGCTGTGGAAAAGAGGTGACTGCCAAAATAAAAGAAGTTACCCCCCAAAGGAAATGTTTGTTGTTTTTATTTCATTTAGGGATTAAATTTTGAGCCAGGGCTGGCTGCTGTGCACATTCCCAGTGATATTCTACCACCCTTGGCTAACAAAATGTCCGTAGTTTGAATACAAGTGTTGCGATCTCTATAATGATTTTTTTTAACTTTAAATCTAAAAATGTCAAAACACAGCTCATTGAGCCTGGAGTATGTTCAAAAAGTGCAACGTGAGTTTGAGGGACAGCAGAGTACAGGGAGGATATTTGTCGTTCACCAAGTCTCCAGTCTGCATGTCTACAAAAATCATTCTGTATTTACAGTAGGCAAAAGTATGACTTGAGACTGGGAACAAATATTGATTTCATCACAGAATTAGCTTCAGGATGTACTCAGCAATAGTGAACTGATAGAAACCAGTGAAATCTCATCAAGTGTAATGGTTAGATCTTCCAATGCATTGTTAAATGGCACATCTTTGGCAGGTCAAGTGATATTTCTTTTAATTGCAAAAGGAGACTTAATGTAATCAAAGCATTTACTTTTTTTAATAGGTAACAGTAAAGAAAGTATTTCTTTGCTTTTATTTTGGCATTGCTTCAGCAACTCACACTGGATTAGTACAAGCTGGACTGTAAATGGAAATGACAGCAGGAGTCATTTCATATGGAAATGTGGGCTTGTGCTCGACTCTATTCTAGCGTGTTTTACATCCTCCCTGCTCACTAGTTTTGTTGTTTCTCTTGCTCCCTTAATTTCAGTTCAGTGATGCTTTATTGGCATGACAAATTTCAGACACTTGGATTGCCGAAGCGTGTTCAATATCTAAATAATCTGTCTCAGTCTCCCCTCCCTCCCACTCTCTTCCCCTTTGGAAACCCCTGGCTGTAGGTGATGAAGTGTTTGGCGTGTCTGGTGGTGAACTGCTGCCTGGTCCAGATGGCTCATTGTTGTATCTGCCGCCCTGCCCCTTTAATAACACACTTTTGGCATTGGCTAGTATCACTAGTGCTGTTTTATAGCTCACAGTTTGTATGTGTGTGTCACAGCGGGTTGTCTTTGTGCCCATATTTTTTATGCTGCTGAATTTCTGACTGCATTATGTTTATATAGTCTGGTGATAATGTGAACAGATGTAGTGTAACGATGGCAAAGAGAATACAGCAGTGTGCCTCCTGTCTTCTCTTTAAGCTGAACAAGTCTAAAGGTGCTGTCACACTGGATCCAGTCTCTCTCCCCCCAAAAATAGTATGTGTTCCAGACGAACTGTGGTATGGTTTGGATGTGTATGCCATGATGACATCTTCAGTGGCGTTTTTAGCAAGAGAGAGCATAAGCATTTTTTATTATTTTCTGCCGTTATATAGCCAGGGGTTTTCAAAGTCTGACAAAACTTGGAAAAAGGCACTCCCTCACCCTCTCTTAGTCTCTTAATTGAGCCAAGCCTAGCCTAATATTGCTGTTTGACTTAACTTCAGACTACACCAGATACATAAAGGTCTGTGTTAAGGCATTTATTAGTTTCTGACTCTGGAAAAGTGGGAAAAACTAACATTCCCCAAAACTAATGTATCTCTTTAACCAAATCACACACATTTAGGTTATTCTATGTGATCTCCTTTTGATTACTAATGTAATAACTAATGTAATGTTGTTTCTATGTTGTACCGTTCACTGAGCCTCTCCTGAAACTGTTTGGAACCCCCCCTAGGGAAGCCCACTTCCCACTTTGAAAACCTCTGACACAGACAAAAGGGATTGATTAATCTAAAGAAATAATTGACAGAGAAAGTCCAACTAGATGCCACACAGTTTTTATTTTCTGGCAGGCTTTCGAAGAAGGCCTTTTTTCCACTTCTATGAATGCAGAGCTTTCCATAAGCGCTGGCTGCCAGCCAAATAACTGACTACCCATTTACGTCCTGCCGGCTACTTTATATTAATTTTTTGATTCTAATAAAATAATTTTGATTAACAAGTTGCGATTCACTACACGTGTAAATTTTTCGACCATTAGCCTCCACTTCAAAACAATGCGAGCATAATGATAGGCACATTTCTCTATCTTTCTATGTTGGTCCTGCCCCCACATTATCTATATATATGTGTGTGTGTGTGTGTGTGTGTGTGCGCACGATCGCTCAGCTGAGAGGTTGTGTGCTGCCGAGTAGAGAGCGGAGAGTCGTCTTCAGCGTTTGACAAATATTAACAAAATAATTGATGAAACACATTAAGAATTGCATTGATCGCACAGACGGGACATTCTCAATAGATGGGCTACTTCGAGAAACACCTGTAGCAGCAACTTGACGATTGCGCAGTAAGCATTGAAAAGTCCACTGAAGGCGCTGCATTTTTCACACTGATGTTTATGGACTTAATGAATGAACAAATGAATGAATTATCTTTTATTTACATTGTGCTTTTTACAGCACAGCCATCTCTAAGATGCATTGCAAACACTAAAACAGGCAATGTTGTCAAAGTAACAGGCTTACATCGTATGAGGATAATGTAGGCTATGCTTCAGCCTCACACTGTAATTTTACAGTATAAAATGTCCTATAACATTGACCAATTATGCAAACTAATGTCAGATGCCCCAAATCATGTTTTAATAATAAAATGTGATGTAGGCCTAATGGAACTTCCTGCAGTAATATATATATGATCAAGTATATATTTTTCCACATCATGCATTTTATCCATGGTTTACATGTTGTTATCCTGTCATTGAGTAATTGTCTCCTGCTTTGTGTGTAACAAAGTGAATGTTCGTTCTTAAATGATATACTCCGCACCTATGCTTACTGCCCATAGGTGTGGAGTATATCGATAGAGAAGAAAAGGGAAAGATGAACCCAAAAGGAAGCTAGAGTGTAGTGGAAATCAACAGAAGCAAATTCATTAATATTTGCAATAATTAACATCAGTGTATATGATGGAATAGTGGCATTAGAATGTGCCAGAGGCCACCAAATTTTACGGCCTGGCTACTTTTTCCCCACTGGCCGGTTACTTCATATCCTTGTGGATAGCCCTATCTTTTCGGCTTCTAAGGATGGCAGTGCTACTGTTGGCAACTATGATGACAAAAGGATTGTCGACCACGGATTGGAACAATTGTAAAAACAAAAATACATTTAAAAAAAAAAAAACCAAATGCCTGAAAGCAGACTAGCAATGTCAGGCTATTTAAATCTTAGTATTCCGATGTTTTATGTTTCAGTTTGACTGAATCACCCAAGATGCATTTTAGTGCCATGTGTGAATGGGGCCAACGTCTCTCTTTCTGTGTGCACTAAGCTAGCTATCACTTTATCTCCTGCTGACAGACAGATTCTGGCTCACAGTCATATTTTGGTTTCACTTGGGCTTCTTTTCCTGGCTGGCTCAGTTTTCTGTGTGTTTTTGTGTTTGGAGAGAGAGCCAGATTGTGTGCAGGAGAGTGAGTCTGTAAAAGAAAGGAGTGGTGAACATTTTACATAGCTAGACTGATTCTAGAAAGAAACAAGTTAACAATCATCATTTTAATCATCATGAGGGATGCAGTTCCCTGATCTAAGAAATACGTCACATTGTTTTGATCTGCAAATTGGGGTTTTTGGGCAAATCTGTAATTTTGCAAATGCCTGAACTCAGTGGTAACATACACCACACTCCCCAAGATTTAACAAATTTTTCAAATTCAGTGGTGTGAGTGTGATGCATACACCTATTACATTGTGGCAAACGGTAAAAGGGGAAGTCATTGAAGGATAGAATGAAAAGAAAAGGCAGTGAGAAAGTGAGGTGTGGTGTCAATGAGGGCAGCTGGTGGTACAGCCTGCAGCCAGACAAGGCTGAAATCTGAGACTTTCACAACCACAGAGCCGGGCGGAGGGAGGGGGCAGAGAGAAAGAAACGAGAGAGAGAGAGAGAGAGAGAGAGAGAGAATGTCCATCCAGGAAAAAGAAGGCAAAATATGCAGGCTGGAGGCAGAGCAAGCATACAAGAAAGTGTAGATACTGACATGAAAGATGAAATGTTTTCGGCAAATAAAATGTGTAAGAATCAAGTCCAAGTCTGTGTGAAAAAAGAGAGGATGTGTTGTGGAGAAGAAGGGGTTATGTGTTCGGGTAAGGAGCCGCCAAGCGAGAGAGGGGAAGGGTGTGAGTGAGCATGCTCTGTTTGGACTGACATTGGATGCCGGCTTAGCTTTTCTCCGTCTTGCGCACAAATGCACCCAGCAGCAGCACCTACCACACTCCAGGGGACAGAAAGAACATGGCTTGAATAAAAGAACGCAGAGGAGAAAAAGTCAGAGGGAGAGAGATTGTTTGGGACTTTCCCTCCTTTTCCTCCCTTGTGAGCTACAGCCTTCTCCTCTTCCACCAGGAAACCAAGAGAGAGCAGGGCTTTGTTTTCCAGTCAGCAAAGGATTATTCTCCCAGCAACTCTTTTACACCATATAAGATTTGTTTTTCATAGAAACCAGCCCTTCTTTTGCCGTGGGAATTTTGCTTTTGTGCTGCAAACCTGCAATTTTGGAAAATGGTTTTGGAAGTGGATATACATGTTAAAAGCTGCAGCGGTGCAGTGCCTGAAGTTTTGGGCCCAGGAAAAACAAAGGTGGAACTTGTAAAAGAATAATTATCCAGTGTTGGAGACTATCTACAGTGACTTTGCTAAACTGCCCCATGTTGCCTTTACTTCCTAGTGGCTGATTGGGAGTGGCAGGTTGACCACACACTGACAGACAGCTTACAGACTGTTGACTAAATTTGTGTTTGTCTGTTCCTCTGTGCTGCAGCATAAGCACCTAGCAACCTGCCTGGTGTTTCTTTTTAGTTTGGCATTCACTTTGGCCTGATAGGCCGGTCTGATGGATGCCTTTTTTGCTTGCTTTTCCAATGACTGAGGAACTTTGACGTTTTAAAATGTGATAGTTTTTTTGGATTCAGACATAGACACTCTGGTATCCTCTTGTCCCATCCCCTCGTGGGCTGTTTTTTGCCAGCTATTAAGCATTTCCATTTGCCCTAGTCTGGACATAGCCCTCGCTCTTTCATTACAGCTTTCCCGGGACCTTCATGAGCTTATGCTCCTTAAATGGGTGACCAGGAGGAAGACGTGATCCTCTGTTTTGTGGTGTGTTTTGGGCAGCAGCAATAGTGTGTGGTTTCCATGGAAAAGGCCAGAGAAAAATGGAGTTGAAGGGCTGCATGAATGCTTTACCCCTATGTCTCTGGTCCAAGTGAAATCGAAGCCGGCTAGCGTAGCACTGCAAGCCCCGCCCTGGAACTCCTTGTTCAGACTCTTCTCGTGTGTATCTACAAGGAATGTGCACAGGACTAAAGGTGAAATGTACACCCCCCCCCCCCAACAGCTTAAAGGGGGCAATATGTAAGATTTGGCCAGAATTTTAGTTTACAACATTGAAAAAATTAACTAACCTTATCAACAGAATGTGAAGAAGTAACAGTTCTGTCATGTCAAGAAAGGAAATATTCTTACAAATATTCTTATCCTTACCGAAAAATACAACCGTACACCTTCTGAAATCATGTTTCTCTCTTTCACTGAACTAAGACCATCTTAATTGCCTTGTTAACTCATCGTAAAACACATTTAATTCAAACTCGACAGAAACAAAATAAAATGAAATTAAACTGTCTTTGTTAGTCTTTAAAAGAAATTGAAATAAATCCGTAATTCACTGAGTGAAATGTGAAAAATATTCTGGCTCTATACGCTCCCGCTTGACGCCTCTCCTGTCCCTGCCTAAACGCGCTGTGTCTTCGTTGTCCCCAGAGTCGTCGTAGCCGCTATAAATCACCTCGCTGCTGTATTGCCTGTCGTCAAACTGGCCTTCGTCGGTCTGGCCATGTTCACTGGGAGGCTGCTGATCCTGGTTCTGTTGCCTGCTTGCTCAGTTCCCAGTTCTGGTGATGCAGTTAGCTAATAGGACCGCTAAGTTAGCTGCATGGCTAACTGAGCTGACTAGCTAGTTAGCAGTAGTTAGCTGCCCCTTTTAATGTGTTATGGGCAGATGTCCTTGTAGCTGCAACCAAGGTGTTGTAAAATGTGCTCAGTCCAGCTTTATCTGTGTGTGTGTGTGTGTGTGTGTGTCAGGTTAATACTTTAGTTTGCAGGGAGCTTGGCCAACAAAAGTGTGCTTACAGTATGTTGTGACAAAATTAGGGCTGCACAGTTAATCGAAATATTATCAAAATTGAAATATGGCCAAGTGTAATATCCAAATCGCAGAAGCAGCAATTAAGAAAGGTAAAATGTGTGACAAAGCGGCATTATAATGTAGTGTAGCAGAGATGCCCTGGCCTACAAATCTTGATGTAAGAAAACACATTTGTTTGGTACAGATCCCAACAAATGTCACATCATGATTTTAAATAGTTTTTTCAGTGAAAATGAAAATTGTGATGCAAAAAATCAACATTCCCAACATAATTGTGAATCATATCGTAATATCTGTCAAAATAACCACAATATGAATTTTTATTTATTTATTTTACCATATCGTGCAGCCCTATACAGAATGTATGTTGAATAGCTTGTGTGTGGGTGAGTACAGAAGACGCTTTAAGCAAGCGTGCCTGTGCGCATTGTAAATTATGTGGTGGTGTGTGTACATGTGTATGTGACTGAGAAAAGAGTGGGCCATGAAGAAAGAATGGCATGTTTGTGTAGAAGCCTAGCTTGTTTTCTGCCTCCTCCTCTACTCGTGCTCTATTCATCTTTCTCCCGTCTCTGTCTCGTGTCTTCTTCCATATCCTCTTTCTGTATCTTTTATCTTTTCCCCCAGTTGTTTGCTACCCTTTCTCCCTGGCTACTTGTTTCTTTCCCTTTTGTGTCTCTTTTCTGTATTTTATTCTGACTTTTTTCTTGGCTTCAGTGTATAATCAGCAGTCTCTCAGGATCTCTGAATATTTGCCTCTTTTGTATCCATTTTCCATCCATTTGTAGTGCTGGAGGCATATGTCTGTACAGTCTTTTTGTAGCGTGTGAATGTATGTGTTTATGTTGCAAGTTGACTCTTGCTGCAGATTAACTTGGGTGACTTAAAGTAAATGTAGTTTTTCATGAGAAAATGCCTACATACCTTTTTTTTAACCCTTTTTTAAAGCATTTTGGATTAGTGTTTTGGTTAGACCCTGCCATAAACTCTGCTGTGAAAGACAAAAACATAAATACTTTGCACATTGAAATAAATAAGGTTTTCTGAAATAGTAGAGATTTGTTGAAAATGGGGTCCTTGTTAGTGTTTGATAAGCAGAAATGTAGATGCATCAAAATCGATTTCACTTTCCCTCCAGGACGAATACTTTAATGGATGCTGTTCCATTAGCTCAACAGTGGCTGCGTTTACATGCCCTCAGTAATCCAATTCTCCAATTACGATGTTTATTTGGGTTTACAAAACATGATTGCTTGCTGTATCATTCCTCCTGTATCATTCCTTCCACTTTCAATGTAAGTAATGGGGGATCCACAATCCTTGTTTTGAGCAAAAATCAATTGTGTATGTATATGTGTAATGTATTCAAAAGGTAAGCCTTGTTTTTAGCCTCGCAGTTGTTGGTCGCTTGCTGCCGGTTAGGAGGAGTGAGGAGTCAGCAATTGGTATAAAACAGAGAAGTCAAAAGCCAGTCTCTATAAAGATCAATTTCCAGCCATGCTGGATTAAATCTAAACTTCCTTGGCATGTTTAGTGTTTGGTAACAGACTCATCGAGGCGAGGAAAAAGGGACAGGGAGAGACAGTGCCGTGTCTGAATTTAAAAAAAGATTAAAAAAAAGGGGCTATTTTCAAGGTATTCCAGATTTTTTTTTTTTTATGCTGCTATAACAAAACAAAACACATTATCTTCCAGTGAGTATCTTCAGTATCAGTGGCAAAAAAAATGTGATCTGTGCATCCCAAATATATAATATACTAAGGTCAGACTAAGATCTTCTTGGCCTAATGGCAGCTGTGTGGTAAAATGTACATATGTGCACATCTGAACAAAATCTAGGAGAAAAAATCAACAATATCCTTAATGATGACTACATACAAACTGAGAGTTCTGAAAAAGCTTATCAAACTGTGTTGTTGAACAGAGTTCAGCCAGCTGGCAGTCACTTCTGGAAAGGTTTTGCATCAGCGTATTATGATCCTGACACAGTAGTTAGGAGTTACAGACTTTAAACTCAGGAATGGAGCTTTATCGGCTTTATGAAATATGAATGAATATGAAAACAGTGCTGGGAAAACAGTGTGGAACCAACACAGCACAGCAGCAATCAATGATTTTAGATGTCTAGTCTAATCTACATTGCATTAGTGGTGCAGTAAGTGGCTTAAATGCCTCGAATGAGCATTGCTTAGTCTATGGAAGTGCATAAGATGGGCAGTGCCCTTCCTGGTCTCACTTGGCACTGCAGAGATGGCTACCATAAACATTAGACTGTGTCATCATGTAAATCAGATCTGCTTCATATGTTAACTGACTTGGAGCATGTGTGAAACCCAGAGCATGTCAGAAATGACAGAACCAGGCCATCACTCTGGCCAGTGAATGAAGATGTTAGTGTACCACAGAGTACTGTGTATTTAATTCACTTTCTGGTACTTCATGGTTATTGTAGGTTTACTGTTGTGGTGTGATTAGTTGTTTTGATTCCCAGACAGTATTTTCTAGCCTTGTTCCTCCAAAGTCATGTTTGTTAACCTTCTGGGGGGGGGGGGTTCTTCTCTTTTCAGAGGTCCCCACATTTCAAGAGAAGACGAAAGCCTTATTTGGAAATCTTATGGACGAAGGTGGGTATTTATATTGCTGTTCGGGTTTTTTCCACCCTCTTCATCTGTCTCTCTGTCCATCTACAGTTGTGTTTGATGACAATGGTTCCAACAGCCTTTTCAGTTGTCAATTTCCCTGTGTGTGTGTGTGTGTGTCCTGATTTCCTTGTAGTCCTAGCTGTTGGTTGACTTGTTTCCTGTTTGAGGATTTCGAGCTCCCAATTTGCTCCACTTGAGCAGCATGTAGCACCATTTTCTCTTTTTTCCAACACAGAGAGAGCTGCGCAACATGATGTCTCTGTCTGCTACTAGCCTTTTCATTTTGCCTTGTTAGAATGTGCATACAGGGCTCGGTGTTCAACAGAAAATAGTTTATGCTCAATCCTTTCCCCTTTACCATTGTTGCCATTATGTTGCTCCTTCTGATCACAGTGGACTGTGTGCACAGTCCCTGTTTTTGTCTGCTCTTCTTTCTGTCATCATCCTTCCCTTCACCTCCTTGACACAGAGCAGTATGTGCTCATTGCCATCTCTCTATCTGGTTAGCTGACTCACTCTTTCTGTCTCCCCAGCCCCTCTGAGCTCATGTTTTCGTCTCCTTCTCTCACACCTTTGTTGTACCTTTTTTGTTGAAGGTATAATTTTGGTATAAAGGCTCCCTGCGAAACTATCATCCCTAATGAGCTGCTGGTTCTTGTCAGTGTCCACATTGTGAAAACCCAGAAGCATAGTAAACTCTAAATGCAGACTGTAAAAGCCTTCCCTAACCCACCTGCTAACAACAAAAGGGCGCTGGGCCTTGCTTGTTCGTACTTTGCCTATATCTGGGCAGTGTCATCTCTTAGCCCCGGATGTGGCAGCCAAACAAGTGATACTATGTTTATCCCCCCACTGATTCGCTTAAGCTGTGCTTGTTGCTACTTGTTGTAGCCTTACATGCTGCCAACTAGCTATTGTAGCTGCTGTTAGCCAGGCAAGAATTGTGTCAGAAGTAATGTTTAAACCACTAAGAAAGCATTTCAGCATGTCCTTCTTAAAGTGTATGAAACCTATTTTTAAAGTCCTTTATAGCCTTTTATACCACCGCTGCTGGTTGAGTTTTGGGTGCCCAAAACCCAGGAGTGTATGTATAGCTCAGCCAATCAAAAGCAATCTGTTAATCACATCAGTCACACCTGAGGTGGCTTTTTCAAAGTTTGCTGTGTACCAATGAAAAGCAGTGACTGATGATCTCAAATTAATAAGTTATTACATTATAACATTATCTCCAAACAGATGAAACCCTCATAGTTGAATTGGAACAATATATTAAATTCACTCACAACGGGATTGGGTGTGGCAACTCAAAAGTTTCTCAACTCTGAAACTACTGAAACTCGCCCCTTTCCTGGCCTCCTGGTCGAGGTCCAGTGTTCTATTTCAGTAAAGTGTGTTTAGCCATACAGTAATTCTGCTGACTGAGCTGCAGTCAGTATTCTTCGTGTTTATATTAACTGTAACCCATTCGTCTTTTACCTGATTAAGGAGGAATATATTTCATGATTTCAGCCACTCTAGATTGGCAGATTGACACATGGACATTTCTCTCTGACTTCCACTGACATCTCGAGCGGCCATGCATATCATAAGATGGTTACTGCAGTGTTTCTCATGTGTGACAGCAGTACCAATCAGCCACACCCTAACCACACAAACTTCTCACACAGACACACACACAGCTGGCAGATATCAACTAGTCATTTTCGTAAGAGTGGAGGCTGAGTCCTTATCAAGGCTTATTTAAGCAAAGTGGTTTAACATTTTTTCAAGTTTTCAAGTATCCATTAAAATTATTTTCTTAACACATCACCACATAAGGACATACACTGTACATTTAAGAGCATGGTATAGGTCAGTTGCATTCATTAGAGTTGTGCTGGCAGTGTCGGTGTGAACTAAACAAAGGCAATGTTTAAACTAGAAGATATGTTAACCATAACACATGATTAGCTATTTTTTGTATTTCTTAAAATTAATAATCAATTGATCAGATATGTACAATTGTTTGTGAATGTTGAGGGTATAGTGAGAGAAGTTTGTTCTTAAACAAATTAAATTAAGTTATTGAGCTTGCTAAAAAAAGGTTAAAATTTCAATCTTGGGTGTATGTATGAATGTATATATGTGTGTATGTATGTAAGTTAAAAAAAAACTATTTTAAACTTATTTTTATACGAATAGCATGAATTTAGAAATACTCATGAAGCCACCCTCTTTGCCACCAATTCTGATCATAGCATTATCTTCAAGCTGTATTTGCCAAGTTAGTGACTGGCTGTATGAAGCTACCCTGTGTTAGCTATTTCAGTCTTGCATGCTAGCTGACTGTGATCCTGGCCTTGGCCTAGCTGATTGTCCTGAGCTAATTTGGTCCCACCGCTCTTAGTGCTGCTGCTAGCATGCTAGCCAGCTAAGGAGTTCTATTAATAGCTGCTAAAGCATTATCTCCACCACAGCAGATGTGTTTACAAGCAGACGGGCACAGTTACAGCTAGCTAATACTGTCTCTCATTAGGTCCAGTTTTTACCTCTGCAGTTGGCATGTGTGTGCTTTTGTGCATGCAGAGAAGCTTTACCCTAACAGATGCACTGGCAGTGTTGCCAGCTACCTAGCTAGACGTAAAAGGGAGGCTCATGTAGGTAGTGGTGATGTAGATAAAAGCATCACATTTGGTATTCATGGTTATTGGGCCAAACCAAAACCTTCTGGGAGTGGCCAGAAATGTCAACAGGAAATCACAAATCATTTCTTCCTCGGTAAAAGCACTGCAACTAATCCCTTGCTTTTATAGTGCTGTGCTTAGAAAACTAAAACTGATCAAACTGCTTTTTAAATTTAAAAACAAAAAGATAATTGCTAAAAATAGAAGTAGTCATCGAATCCTCATCAAAAAGAGGTAAAAAGACAAAAAGCACTTCCCTTTTTAAGAAAATGAATGGGACTTGCTGCATTAACCACAATGATCCTGATACACATGCAAACATAAGACCACCTATGATGTTCCCTGACTCCAGCAGTGTATTAAATTAGCTGCTAGGTTAGGCAAATTGAGCAGCCATGACAAAAGTTTTGGCAGTATTTTCCTGGTGGGTGTTTTCCCAGCTGTTGTACTGTCTGTCTACATATTGCTGCGCTGTCCCACCGCCTGAATCTCTTCTCTTGTCTTCACCTCCCACACATACTATCTTCTCTTCTTCTCCACATTTTCTCCTCTCTGTTCTGGGTCTGCCTGTGCTGCATCTGTCTGGGTAGGGCTATAAAAAGGACAAACTATGCCAGGTAGCAGGGTAGGTGGGGACACAGGCATGCACAGTCATCCCCCAAACCCTGGACTGCCCAGAAAAGACCTGACATGAGAAACATCCTCTTTATCCTCCTGTCCTTCCTTTTTTTTTTTTTTTTTTTTTTTAATCTGCACACCCACCCACACTGCTGTGTCCACTCTTTGCTTATTTGCACATTTTTCATTCCTCTTCTCTCCTCTTAACTCATCCTCATTTTTTGCCCTGTCCCTATTAAGTTTTGAGCTCTTTCTAACAACCCCTGATGTACTTGCCCTGCTTGATTCTAAACTTTGCTGTCTCATTCCTCCTCCTCCCGCCTGCGTCCCCTTCCTTTTTTATCTGCTCCTCCCTTCCACTCCAATAGCTCTGCATCTGGCCCCCCCCCCCCTTCCTCAACACATACTATTCTCCTGCCCATCATTTTTACTCTCCTCTTTCTACCCTCTCCTTTTCTTTGCTCCACAGGCCATCCCATACTTAACCACAAACCTGTTACCAAGGCAACTTGCACAGCACGATAGGAAACAGCAGCTACACACGCATGCGCACACACACCACATCTGAGTTCACTTTACTGTCTGGTGATTCTTTTTTTATATATGTGACTAAGAGAGTCTGTGCAGCTCTGACTTGTTGCTGGGACAATAATAGACATGTTGTACATGGTAGGCTCAGACTGTGGAGAGACACTGATTGCTTCTTTAAGGCAACAGTGCTTCAAACTAGGCTTGGGCGGTATCAATTTTTTCATACCTTCATACCTTCCTGACATTTCAGCGGGGTATATGGTATTTGTGTAAAGAAAAGAAAAATGTAAAAATTGAGCAGCCGGTGATAGAAGTCATCGTAGCATGTATGACATGGTCTAGCCTACAATGCTGTGTCTAATATGCAGTTAGCCTTCTTAGACAAGTCTTGCAGGGTTGAAATACATATGACCCATAGAATAATCAATAGATAGGAAATAAGCGCCCTTCTTCCATAGATTCTTGCTGGAGGACCTGTTGACACAATCTGGGAGAATCATCGCCCTCCAGAGCCGGAGCGTTTCTATTTTAACCGGCGCAGCTTTACGGCACTGGTTTAGCAGCCCAGAAAACTCAGACCATTTGCATGCAATGTTGTAAATTATCTCGTGATGCTACTGAGCCAATCAAATCTGTGCATTCCGATAAGCATTGCGACTCGACTTAGTGATTGAGAAACACACACACACGCGCGCGTGAGACGGGATGAGAGACAGTCAGAGAAATAAGTGAGTCAGAAAGTAGTAGTAGAAGTAATTTCACACAGGGTGAAGAAAAAAAGTAGACGACGAAAAGAGAGAAAAGAGAGCTTTTAATCCAGAATGGACAGACTCTTGCATGATCATTCTTCACACGGACAGACCGTGGCGATTATTAAAAGTGGCAATGTGAAGCGCCACTAACATTACGAGACAAAGCACAGAGCATCTTTTGAGCAAACACACACTCAAATCCTAACTGAGCACACAGAAAATAAACAATCTAAGAGCCAATATGATTGATTCACCCGAAAGAGCGTCTATATTTGACCATCAAATCATACCTTCAGGATTTCTGAATACCCTGGTATACCATGATACCGCCCAAGCCTAGTTTGAAGCACTGTGGTAACGGATACCTCTAGCCTACAGCAGTCACACAAATTGGGAAGATAGGATGACTAGTCTACAGAATTAGAGACAAGTGGGTAACCACACTGATTGCTTCTTTTAAGGCAAATAATGCTGTTTGGTATTGTATGATTATTATTATTTTTTTTAAGTTATTTTTTTATTTGGGCATTTTAGTAGTAGATAGTGAGACGGGTTGGATTCGAACCCAGGTCACTGCGGTAAGGACTCAACCTTGTACATGGGACGTGCTCTACCAGGTGAGCCTACTGGGGTCCTCGGTATTATATGATTTTGATTTTACATTTACACACATACCGATCTATGAATAATGCAATCATACTGTCACATTCCACATTTGATCACAGAGGTTGGATTCTGAAATGTGTGTGTTCTTGGTGATAAACAATGTAGTATATGGCCAACACGCACAGTAGAGTGTGGCTCTGCTTGACATTCTATTGCTGCAAAAGCTACAGAGCATGGTGAGCGTCACTGAAGGGATGAGAATAGATTAATTTAGCATGTACCTGAATGTCATTATGTAAACTAAATAGTGCAGCTGGTGAAAGCGTATGAGGAGGAGGGAATATTATTTTATTATTATTATTATTATTATTATTATTATTATTATTATTATTATAGGTTATATTAACTGCAGGACAAGACTTGCTCATTGGGGGCTAAATTGAAACCGTGATCTCTCACCTGATGATGAAACCAGCTAGGTGAATTCAGCAGAGTTGCCTATCATCCTTCTCTTTTCCCGCATCTCTTTTTAGTGGGTTGCCAGTCAGCTTTGATGTAGAGGTGTCAGAGGTATGTATACAGGGACTTAGAGGTCATAACTCAGATGTGCAGTAAGTAAGAAAGAAATTTTAAAGAGAGGTCTACAAATTTGGCCATACTTCTCTCTGCTATGAAGACTTTGTATCTCTGATGTAGTGTCATATAATGTGCTGAAAACTTTATCATGGCCCTCTTCCTCTCTCCCTTTACCAGAAATGAGTCGCCAGACTGCCACCGCGCTGCCCACAGGAACCTCCAAGTGCCCCCCCTCCCAGCGCGTGCCCACCCTGTCAGGCACCACTGCCTCCAACAGTGACCTGGCCAGCCTGTTTGAGTGTCCTGTCTGCTTCGACTATGTCCTTCCCCCCATCCTGCAGTGCCAGTCCGGACACCTGGTAGGTACTGTCCAGCCTGGAAAGTAAGCGGAGCCGGTTGTTGTAAGCAGTACATTTTAGATGACATATCGAGTGTCTCACTTGCATTACATTTTAAGTTTGCTAAATGTGTGTGAGGGGGTGTACACATACTGCATAAAGTAAAATGCATAGAGTAATCAACATTGTGCCCGAGTTTCCTTGTGGGGAAGAATTGTTTTATTACTGGGCTAGTTTCACTGTTGAACAAGTCAGGCTTTATTACAGTGTTGATTTAAAGGTTCTGTATAAGAGATTTTGAACATTAATATAGCAGCAAACTATTTGCTAAGTTATAGTGGAGTAATGGCGTCCTGAGCGGAGAATGACGTCACACTCCTTCTGTGTGTGTGTGTTGTCGTCCGAACTTCACTTTTCTTTGTTTTGGTAGCCGGTCTGGCCGCGCGTGCATGTTAGTGCATGTGAGTCCCTCCCTGTGAAACTGTTGGCTTTGAGGAGAGCGATGTAACAGCTGTTTCTTTTCTCATCTAACGCGGTGAATAAAGGATTTATTTCGACCAAACCAGAGTTGGTGATTGTTGGAACAGTGGAAAGACTAACAAAGATGGTTTTGGTGAGTTTTATTTTGTTTCTGTCCAGTTTGAATGAAGTGTGTTTTAAGATGATCAGTGAGGTAAAATTATTGTTTTTATCAATGGAGTCTGGTTGCGAGCGAGAGCAATTATAATGGCTGTTTTTGGTTAAACAAAAAGGATCACACTCTTTAACAAAAGGGTCTGTCTCTGTAGGGATCCTTTCCATAATGTTGTCAGACACTTAGAATAACAATCTGATCCTGTCAGTGGCAAAAACAAGCACTTTTAGTGGACGTACTTTGACGGGCGCATTTGTCCCAAGGATTACTTTGCAGCCATTGCAGCCCGTTTTGCTGCTGCCTTTTCACATCTAACTCGGTGAATTAAGGGTTTATTTTGACCAAACCAGAGTTAGTGGCTGTTGGAACAGTGGAAAGACTAAGAAAGATTTGGTGAGTTTTTATTTATTTTGTGTGTTTTTTACAATGATCTGCGAGGTTAAATTCAAATGTTTTTGTTTTTCACAATGAAGTATGATGGTCCATAGTGCCCATTTGTTTTGGTCTGAGATGCTGATGCTCTAGTGTGACATTTAGTGGCAATAATAAGTTATGAATAGCACAGTTTCCCATTTTGTAAAACAAGTGATAGTTGCCCATTGGACTGCATTTAAGCTCAGTGAAAACCTGCATGCCAGTGATACTGTTTAATTTTCAATTTCACTGTTATTAATCTAATCATGTTCAATATTCATTCAGTAGGACTTTCAGAAATCAGTGTTGTAATTGGTAAAATTAAGCCGATTGCTTGACGCTACTTTACAACTGAGGAAATATTAATTTGTATTTACTCCTTAATTATAACCCAGTGATTAGGAATAAACATCTATTTCTATCTCAATATAACTTTGTCATGTGTCCTCTACTAATAAATAGTAACTGTTTTACTTGAAACAATTTTTAACCACTTTATCCAACTGTCTTACCAAAAGTATTGTTTAAGGTGGTTTAAAACTGATGTTTTTTTCAACATGTGAAAGGGTTTAAAGGGTAAAGGCCACAAATTTAGCCTGATAGTGTCGCAGGAGAAACTCATGGAACTTAAATACAGGTATATTAATGTCCTTTGTCTGCTGAACAGTTTTGATCATGAGTAGGCGAAGCAGTACAGACAAACCGGGTTCTCAAAATAATAGTCATCCCTGATGATCCCTATTCCTTTGGCATAAGCTCCAGATTTTAACAGCACTAGGAAAGTATAAATCTGTTTGTGAAACAACTCATGTTGACTGCCAAATGAATGGACTGATTGACCAGACAGTATTTGTAAAGACTCATCTTGACCCAGAGTGTAACTCAAAGGAAAACACTGATAACAAATCTTGGGTGCTTGGCCACCTGATGACATTTCAGAATCCTCTCTCACTCCTCCTAAGAGAAGAACATCTCGGAGGATGAAAGACACTAACTTGTTTTATGTGTCCCCTCCCAGGTATGCTCCAACTGCCGGCCCAAGCTCACGTGCTGCCCTACCTGCCGAGGCCCCCTGGGCTCCATCAGGAACCTGGCTATGGAGAAGGTGGCTAACTCTGTCCTCTTCCCCTGCAAGTACGCCTCATCGGGCTGCGAAGTCACCCTGCCTCACACCGACAAGACGGAGCATGAAGAGCTGTGCGAGTTTCGGCCATACTCCTGCCCCTGCCCCGGCGCCTCCTGCAAATGGCAGGGCTCCCTGGACGCTGTCATGCCTCATCTGATGCACCAGCACAAGTCCATCACTACACTGCAGGTCAGACATTGACTTGTCTCCTCAGCTTCTCTTATGAACTATGCTTAATAATGGTGTACAGTGACATTTGTGGAAGCAAAGATGAGTCTGTTGGGACACGGGTAGAATCTCAGTTTGTTCACGGTTGTGTTTCGAGTGAATTAAGCTTCACAGCACGGTGAAGGAATGAATCCTTCAAGGAAAAGCCTTAGTGAATGTTAAATTACCTCCTGGGCATGGTTAGAAACAGGACCAGACTCCATTTTAAATATAAATGATCTTTCATTTTCAGTAATTACAAAAATGTAAATATCAACTGTTTGCATTCTGTACATGTTGTCATCCACCCTGCCATAATGGAACATGCATTCTGTTGTTTGTGGTACCCAGTTGGTCCAGAGACTAAACACTTTCTTTTAAAATACATGTGATTTGTTTTTGATTTGCCTTTTCAGTAGGTCCAAACCCAGACACTACAGAATGCTTCATTTTGGAGATTTGTCCATACAGAGAAAATATAGTATAAGTAGTTATCTCAGCCTGGGCGTGGAGACTAAAAAGGTATTATTACAAACTGTGTGTGGAGTTTATAAGATGTAGCAGGCATGGGAAGTCTAAAAAAAATATGCTATTGAGTTGCATTATGGGAAATGTAGGATCCAGTGTTTTTGGATCTCAACACATATTAGGGACTTAATGTCTCTGTATCTCGGGCCCCTGCTGCTTTGATTTTGCTTGTTTTTGAATGTGTCTCTTGTGAGAGCTTTATGGAAGTCCGCTACAAGATCACTGGAGTACCCATTTAAATTACCACCAATCAGACATATACTATTCTGTTTATAAGAGGCAGCTGTTGCCTGCCGCATGTTCAGTATCCTAAATATGTGACTCCCAGCCATCGCAACAGTTTTTCCATCAGTTTCACACTCACCCCTACGATCACCACATTTGCCAGTGCTTAATAAACTGTATGTGTGGATGCTACATGATAAATAATGTTATGCGAGAGTGTTTTAATTTGTACTTATTTTCTTTTATTGTGATAGCTCATGGGGCATAACTAGCTTGAAATGTTTGCCAAAGAAGAAAGAAATAAACATTGAGGAAAAATTTACTTTCACAGGGAAACAAACACTTCTCAAGTTTAGAGACTTCTCATTATATTGTAGCCTTAAGAAATGATGACTAAACCTGTAACTTGTGTGTGTCTGTCCAGGGGGAGGACATTGTGTTCTTGGCCACAGACATCAACCTGCCAGGTGCAGTGGACTGGGTAATGATGCAGTCCTGCTTCGGCTTTCACTTCATGCTGGTGCTGGAGAAGCAGGAGAAGTACGATGGCCACCAGCAGTTCTTCGCCATTGTGCAGCTCATCGGGACTCGCAAGCAGGCGGAGAACTTCGCCTACAGGCTGGAGCTCAACGGGCACCGGCGCCGCCTGACCTGGGAGGCCACGCCGCGCTCCATCCACGAGGGCATAGCCACGGCCATCATGAACAGCGACTGCCTGGTGTTCGACACGTCCATCGCACAGCTTTTTGCCGAGAACGGCAACCTGGGCATCAACGTCACCATCTCCATGTGCTAAGAACTTTCAAGAGAAGAGGGTCAAAAAGTTACAGATTGTCAGGGGGCATTTTTTAGGGGGTCAAATCAGTTGTGACCTCACAGCGCCCCCCTCCCCCCCTCTCTGCCTCACCCCTTGAGACGTGGAACTGGACTGTCTGATCAGGCAGCCGTGGAGGCCCGGGGGGGTGGGATGGATGGATGGATGGATGGATGGATGAGTGGAGGAATGAATAAACACAAGGACATAACTGTGTAGTGATGGCTATAGACTTCTAAACACACACACACACACACACATAAACACATATATGAGACTCATGCACGCAGATGCAGTCTTGTCCTCTCTTGGTCATAAACACAGAGCTGTTCAGTCAAACTCTCGTCTTTTCAAGTGATTTCCCACCACTCTTGTTTTAGTGTCTCTCTTTCTTCTCTTCCCCTCCGTCATCCTCACACATTTCAGACACTCCAGCTCTCCCGCCGTGTGCCCTGACAGCTATACCTTGAGAAAGGCTCAAGCTATATTTCAACACGGACTCCTGGTCAGTGCTGGGTTAGCTAGCCAGCTATCTAGCCCCCCCCAACTGTTTGTAATCCACCTCAGTACCTGTCAGACTCCCTGGATTGTCGCTACCGACACTTGTAGGGCTACAACTGTGGCTGTGGCTGGGTTTCACCACAGTGAGCGTCTTCATGTATTAACTAGCTCCAACTGGAACCCAGAGCCCATGAAGTTCCTTATTGCAGATTTGGGTATATATGTTCAACTGTAACTGACATGGCTGGGACTGGAACTGTCACCTATAGACATAAACGGCTGTAGCACCCATACCCATAGACACCTAGTTATGTCTAGGACTGCAGTAAAGGAACTCAGTCTATAGAAGATCCGTACAGGCTCATCTGGTTTCCTACCGGCCCACATCTGGTCCACACCGGTCCACCCAAGGCTAAAGATTGTGCATCGGATGCTCTTTAAATAGTTGACTGTCATTGTTGATAGTTATTAGAACAGACTCTGCTCTCATACTGTATGGATTAAAGATGGCCCTCAGCTACATCAGCCCTGGGATTTATGTTTTTGTTTCGTGGAGTTCTCACACACACACACAAGCACACGCACAACACACACCTGTTCTTTGCATTACAGGCTGTGTGTGCAGGTGTAATAGTGGATGAATTGAGTGTGTGTCGGAGTATGTTTGACCGAGGATTAGAGGGGTCTTTTTTGTTTTTTCAGAACGAGGGGAAAAAACACTGCATTTCAGTTGAGTCACAGTTTTCTTTTGGGATTTATTTCTTAAGTCTGTTTTTTGTTTTTAATTATTTTAGTTGTCTTTTTGTCTGAAAGGAGAGAAAAACTCCTGATATGTGTGTGTGTGTGTGTGTGTGTGTGTATGTGTGCGAGCAAGCGAGCGAGATGGACATGTGGCAAAAAGCCTGCTCACTTTCTCCCTTCTCCTCTCCACGCTCTTCTTTCATTTCTTCTCTGCCTCCATCTCGCGTGTCAGCCTCAACCACTGATTGACTGACCCAACCAGGAATGAGGGACAGTTTCTACCGTTACAATGTTGCTATTGTTATTATTAAATGGAGATTATCATAATTATCATTTTTTGTAATGACTTTTAAAAACAAAGATTAAAAGGCAGTTGTAAAACTTGTGGCTAAACTTCAGTGTTTGTAGTTAAAAAGCAAGTTGTGTCGTTCTTCTGAAGGTTTGTTTTTTCCGAGTTGGATTGTTTTCCCTCATCTATTTGTCTCTCCGTCCTCTTGTTTGTGTTGTAAGTCTCTTCTTTTTGTCTATGAGGAGGGAGGGAGGTCAAGCCAATCATCTCTCCTTTTCTCTTCACGTGGAGTCTCAGTAATGTTGCTGCTCTCCCCTCAACTCCTTGACTTTTCTGTTTTAATTTGTCATTAAATAAATCTATCTTTTTCATACCTGGTGCTTTTTCTTCTTTTCTTTTATTGTAGGTCTCAGATCCTGATTGTGTTTTATTTTTTTATCCAGTACAGATGAGTGCCAATTTATTTGTCTGTATACCACTAGCAGAGCACACAAACACGTGACACACTGAATGTAAACATTTCCACAGGGCACCTTTCAATATTTTTATTAGATAATTTCCAAAAGCCCCAGAACAGATACTACATGGACCTTGAGGTAAGATTTTGTCAAGTGCTGTTTTAAGGTCAAGTGGATAATGTGCACATCCAACCCCAGGTTGGCGCAGGGACAGCACAAAAAGCGGTAAACAAAGAACCAAACCCGTTTTGCCTGACGAAAACATTGAAGGTCGAAATGTTGCATCAATAAAAACTTTTGGGAGCTTACAAATTTCAGTGTGTGGACAACTTTCTCTTTTTATTCATCAAAGGCCAGAGTTCAGGGTTGTCGACAGAACAGCACAAGAGTTGCTAAGGAAAAAAGCAGGGAGCAGGAACTCTGGTTGAGCTCCCAGCCAGAAGGAACCTAGTCCAGGAGCAGGTGGTTAATTCAGCCCCCAGGTGTGAATCAGTGCTATTACAGCACCAAGGGAAAACATACAGTCTCAGCAAATCTTTGGCTAAATGTGTTGACACTGCTAATTCATATTTCAAGGCCATTCATCATAAACCACATGTACTATTTCAGCTTCTTACGAAGGTCAAACAAACACCTCAATACAAGAAGTTTGTTGTTGAAATGATACTTGATTTCGTCTGCTGCATAAACAAGCAACGTGTAGATTTAAGTGATATACAGGGAGCTTATTACAATCACAGTTACTGAAAAATGTGAGTGCTGGCCAAAACTCTGACGCTTGAGCTGTAAAATGCATCTGTCGGCCTCCCAAGTTTATCATTGTTAAGTAGGTCTTTGGATGTAGGGCAGCCTGTGAGGTCAGATAGGTAGATCAGACAGGCAGCCTGGATCACAGGAATAGTGTTGTGTGGCTGCAGGAGCACAAGCTTTTTGTTCAAAATCTCTGAGGAAAATGTGTATGCAGAGATGTCAATGCTATTGCCTCTGACAAGCTTTCTGTCTGTCAAAGGTTATGCAGTGATCTCCGTCCCACAGTCTGGAGGTAAGGGACTGTGTGAAAATGAGTGATGGGGGGATGGGTCAGAAAAGGAGCAGGGTATTCTAATTTTTCTTTTTGCTGTTCTGTTTCTATTTTAAAGGAATACCGGCTGCCATGAGTTAGATGAGAAAATTATACCGCTCTCATGTCTTTAGGCGAAATATGTAGCTGTAACCAGCAGCTGGTTAGCTTAACTTAGCATAAAAACTGGAAACGGGGAAACCGCTTGCCTGGTTGAAGGTGACAAAATCTACCAGCCTACCACCTACCAGCACATCTAAAGCTCACTAATTAACATGTAATGTCTTGTTTGTCTAATCCCAACTTGCTTTTTTACTGGGGGTTGTGTGCTGGACAATTTCTTGACTGGGACCAGTTGCCAGGCAACCAGCAGAGACTCCAGGAAGTTACAGGTCCTGAATGTTATCTAGCTTAATGTTTTTCCCAAGCCTATACAGTGGCTCCTTTGTTTTGCATCTTAGAAAGTAAGTATTTACACATGAAGTACACGTTAAGAAAAATGTTTCATGTAAAGTTAAACTATAATGTAATTCAAGTTCAGCATCAACTTGTGCCACCAATCAGAGTAGCAGAATCAAACATGTTGACTGTTTACAGTTTGGAACATTGTCAATATCATCACTTCTTCCCATGCATTTTCTCCAGTCCATGGGCTATCTTAACACATACTTTATTATCATCTGTTGTTCCACAGTTACAGCCACAGTGTAACCAATACACAGATATGTTTACATATATCACTTGCGCACAACACAAAATCAGCTGTGTGTAGAACAAAAGCTTAATATCTGTTTATTTAGTAGCTCATGGTTTAAAGCTAGAGAGTGGTTGGAATTTTAGTAAATGGGAAGCTATTTGTTTGACATCAAATTGATAATTGATAATTTGACTTTTAATGTGTGTATTGGTGGTGCACAATATGAACATTTATCTCCTGTAAAAAACAAATGTTTAATTTGGGGTATCTCATCTTAAATTTTTAATTATTACTGGTTAAATGAGTTGTACCATTTTAATAGTTATATGTCATTTTGACATGTTAGGGGAAGGGGTGGATCCAAAGTAAATATTGATAACACTTGAGAGGACCTTTTTTTCTTTTACAAAGTGAAACATAAAGTTCTGCTCCCTCCCCACACAAATAATTTTCCTACAGTCCCTAATGATCCTTACTCTCCCTTAAAGGAGCACATGTTGCCAGTTTATCCTACAGTAACACATATTAGTTTATGTATTTCATCACTGTAAAAGAATGTGGTGGGATGAAAAATCTTTGAATATTAAGAACTGGACAGTGTCTTCTGGAACCTGAACTGGGTTTAAAGACAAATCCAGACATGGTGGTTCAACCCTTTCTACAGTTCCCCTTTCCTGCCATCATGTGGTCACAGGGGTCCAGCCTGTCTGGGGGACCACACCTAAAAATCAGCTGATGTAAGAGCATACAGTATGAGCTCTGTGTGTGGGGGTGCTTTGCCATGTGAAGTGGGCATGCTGCCAGTAGCTAAGTACACCCCAAGGGCCTTTGGGTAATTATATTATAGGTTAAGGTCCTCCATTCACCATAGGGGAAATGTGTGCTTCTGGTGAGGGGGAATGTTGAATCCAGAGGGCTTAGAGAGGGAGTCCTAATAGTGGGGTTTAACTGAGACTGGGTGTGTCTGCAGTGAACTCACTGTGACACACATACAGTGTACAAACAAATACATAAAGGAGCCACATATTTATACACTGTAATACTCCATTTTAAATGTTTTTTTATGTTGTGACCAAGCAGGAGGGATGTGATGAATTAAAGCCCAGAAATGCAGGTAGTATATGCTGTGGTAAAGTATAGAGAGAGCATCCAGAACTTAAGACTTTTTCAGAGTTTGCGGATTCACCATCTGCAGAGAATCTTCTTTCCTTCTTCTTTCCTTTAAGACTAAATAGCAGCCCCTTGAGGCTGAAATCATCATTACACCCCAAAAAACAACAAAATCTAATGATGCTGAACATATGACAAGGCCTGATAGATTATGAGATAGCTTGTGTGCAAAGTTGACATTTAGGGTTGATGGTGGTACAAGAGAAAGGCTCCTGTAGTGTTTAAATAGTTTCATCCTGAGGGGAGAAGGAATGGAAAATAAAAACGGAAAAGTTTGAAGAAGGGTCAGGCATTCAATAAAACCGTTAGATTTTATTATCTGGGGACAAAAAATATCAACATGAAATGCATACAGTACTAATTGTATGCAGTATGGTTTACATACTAATAACTAATACATACATTTCTTTTATGTATTGCATTGTGGGACATAGTGTGTGTGTCCGTCAACAGCACACTCCAATTAATCAAGCCCATCTTTTCTGGCACTCTCCTGCATGAACCTTGAAAAAAAATCTTTGATGTGGGCAGTGATGTATTATTTCATGGCAATCTGGCCAGCAGTTGTAGAGATAATTGTACTTACCACGGAAAGATGGATGAGTGGACTCACAGTCAGAGATTAATATATCCGTATCTGACTCAGAAAAACAGAAAGGTAATATTTATTGCAGTGGGGTTTTTTTTGCTGGACTGCATTGTATTGTTTGGTGCTCTTGTTATTCTGTCCACCCCTGCACATGGTTCATTAAGGTCCTCTTCAATGAGTAACGTGCAGGCGGCTGTGACTAATGAAGCTCCCAGAGTCTCAATTTATAGCACACACCAAAATAAAAGAATTGGATAAATGCACTAGAATGGAGTTGAATAATGCTTGTCAGCACAGACAGTATGTGAGTCAATATATAAGGACATGTCAATATATACATCACAGGGAAGAAAAAAAAAAAGAGAGAAAAGAAAACATCTCTAAAAGTGTCCTTGTTTACTGGTGGCCTATTCCTTATTTATCAGTTCAACTGGTGTTACCATAGCTCAGATGAATGTACAACTATACAGTGAACAGTGCCATTAATGAGACTTAAAGCGGCTATAATCAATATATGATAACAGTAAATCAAATGATTAGGTGTAATGTGAAAGGGGTTGGTTGTAATGATGAATGCACAGAGAATCATCACCCAACTCTGCAGTTCCCAGTTCCCCTCAGCTCTATGGAGCTTTATAACAACGTTCAGTTCATTGTTTTGGTTTTCTGGCCCGCAACTTTACTGTTCTGGTTCACTCTTACTGCTCTATAAGCAGCAGGCAGCTGTTTTTAGCGAAAAAGTTTTAAAAACCCACTGTACACTACCTGCCCTGCACCAAATGGCAGACAAAACGACTAGCTGCGACTAGCTGATGGACATAGGGGAGCATTTAGCAGCTAAAGAGCCAAATATTTCCCTCAGGAGTTGGTGGAGACCAAAACGGAGCTAAAATCTTGGACTTAACATTCACCAGGTAGCCAGAAACACGACTCCAGATGAAAGCTAATGTTGCTCCATATCTACTGGATGTGTAAATCAGCCACTGCTAACAAGTTCGCTTCTTACCGCTGACCCCAAGTGGCCAACATCAGTTGCTGCAGGTTTACTGTATTATTTTTTTTTGTTGTTGCTACTTATCAATGCTGTTATGACACAAATACACATAGGGACCTATGAAGAACATGCTATTAACTTCTTTCTTTGTTCTTTATCATTTATCAAAAATTGTATTAATCCTTCACAATGAACGTCACATTGATAAAAGTACACTGCTGATGCTTGCATATTTTGTTGCAAGAAAGTATATTTTTATAATGCATACAGTGCTGTTTTTTACCCGTATAATTCTTTTGATGTTTGGCCTTTATGAATGTATCTGTGCAAAATGTTCTTTGTTCTATTAATCTTTTCATGGCTGTCTAAATATGGAAAAAACACTGCACGCTGGTGTTTCACATTACATTGCTAAAGAAGAGGGGGAAAAAAAACATCTGTGGCACAGAGTAGAAAATTCGCTGAGATACATGTACAAAAACACACATACTGATACAATTGTATCCCTGTGTGCGTTTAATACAATCACTCACTGAAGGACAAGAACATCTGAAGGAATTTTTAAAAAGCACTTTCAAACAAGATTTCAAGCATCTTTAATTCAACTCTCAATTTTTAGTTATTTAACAGGACACGTGCATCTTGGTTTAGTATGAACTTAGAGTTGCGTTGTACTATTTAAAAGTCACTAGTGCTACAGTTTTCTACACCCCCCATCTTTCATATAAATAATAGTCAACACCTCAGTAGAGGTACAGCATTGTGGTTACAGATCACTAGCAAGACACAGATTTGATCCACTTCTGCCTGTCACTGACCTCTGTCAGTCGGTATGCTTCTTATCTGCAGGGTATACTACTGTATGAACACAGTGCTGGAAGATAGATATCATAAAGCCCTGATGTAAAATAAAGTCAACAAAAACGCAATGTTATGGAGCCCTGAAATCGGAATCAAAACTATAACTAAATACATCAATAAATAATATTGTTAGTTAAATATTTTAAATGGACAGTCAAAAGAGATATAAAGCTTTATCTTTTTCCTCTATCTTCATTCAGCTGAGTGAAATTTGTTTTTTTTAATTATTTGCCTCTTCCATCTGTCTTTCATGAGAGGACTGTTTGGCTAGCAAGCTTAACTGAGAACACTAGTGGCTAAACTCACTGAGCACCAGCATTTTCAGCTAGCTACTTAGCTGAGGCTAACCTTTGTCATAATGTTAATGTAAAATGTAATGCTAAATCATCCATATACTGTACTGCATACTGCTGTAGCATCACTGTAACAGCTGCTAAAGAATTTTAGCCGACAAGCTAATGCTAACAAAGCTTGAGACAACAAAGCTTTAGCTTGCTAATGCTACTCAGAAGTTCACAGACACCATGCTTCTATTTTCATATTATCTTCATCTTCAAGTGCATCTCTCTTGGAAATAAGTCTGGGGAAAGGCTACGGGGGGAAATAGGGAATAAATAAATGATTAAATATGTGCAAAGAGCAAAAATAAATAAATAAAGAAAATAAAGAAGAAAGGGGAACGTTAAAGGAAATGAAGTTTCAAGAAACTGGAGGTTAAAGGGAAGGTATAAAGCTTCATATCAGTTTTTACACATTTTAACTAGCAATATTATTTATTGATGTATACAGTTATATTTATGACTAGTCTGACAACCTTTTACTGCATTTTGCCACTTTCTTCATACAAGCTTGGCCCACAGATGCACATGATTCCAGACAGTAAATGGGTATGATTCATTCTGCCAGAAAAATGGCATTTTGGATTAAGAATATCTGGACAGAGAAATTGTTTCCACACCTCATGCAGGCAGTGCCTCAGTATGGGATCTGATACATACCGTATGATCAAACTAACTGTAGTCTTAAGTTAGTTAGTTGTAATAAAGTTTGCAAAGCTAATACATTTCAAAATCTGCATTTACAAGAACTGGTAAAACATCCACCAGCTGAATAGCTGAAATCAGGCTACACTGGATTACAATGTGTGATTAAACACAGTCATTCAAACAGGCTGCAGGTATCCAGACCATCTGAACACATCTCATCAGCTTCCATCATCACATACACAAACCATCTGACAGACTGATTTGAACTTACTTTTCAGCACTAACTGTAGCAATCAAGCTAAATCAATGAGTGCAATAGGTGCTCACCAATGTGTCGTGGCATTAATAAGTTCACATCCACTTGGCTTGGCTATAGCAGTGTTATTAATACAATGGAAATACAGCAGTCAGGCAGTCTAGAAAAACTAAGGCTAAACCCCAAAAGGCACCAACATGACAGTAATGAGGTGACCTGGATCTAGTCTATGTTGGCTGTGAATGGCTGTACTGTGCCAGTATGTGCTAACAAGGATGCCATACCAGTATAACTTCACATTATGGAGTTGTACTATCCATGTAATTCTCCTACAGGGCTTGACACTGAATTGTAGCTTCAATTACCTCAAATTACCTCTTCAATAGGAAAATAATACTTTACTGTTGATTTTCATTTTCAAAGAACCTTAAAAACAGCATCAAAGATCAATAACATGACTGGTCAGGATTACAGATGTGCACACTAACTGGTGTTTCCTGCAACAATCAGGGAAAAACTCATTAGACTGTAAGATGTCCAAGCTGAAACATGACACTCTCTCCTCTGTTAGGACTATTAAGGAACGCTTTCTTCACTTCACAGTGTGTTACAGTTTGCTGGTCAGCTGAGTGTGTGTGCGGGCGCTGGCTGTCCCTGGGAACCCTCCATCAAAGGCGGCGTTCAGCACCTCATCCAGGTTTCCGGCGGTGACAAAGTCGAGGTCGGCTCGGACGTTGGCTGGAAGCTCCTCAAGGTCCTTCTCGTTGCGTTTAGGGAGGATGACTCGCTTCACTCCTGCCCTGTGGGCCGCCAGGACCTTGTCCTTGATTCCGCCCACCTGAGGAGGACAGAACAATCCGGTCTGTTAAAACGGAGGACAGGTTTCCATTTTATTGTATGTTAAATCTGATAACTCACCGGCAGCACCAGCCCTCTTAGCGTGATCTCTCCTGTCATGGCAACGTCGGATCTGACCAATCGGTCGCTGAACAGCGAGGCTAGGCAGGTTACTATGGTAACACCTGCAGAGGGACCATCCTTGGTTACAGCTCCAGCGGGGAAGTGGAGGTGGATGTCTGTCCCTTCTAGCGGATCAGGACCCCCCACCACTGTTCAAACGTCGAGTTTAAATGCACGTTAATTAGCCTCTTTCACAACTGAGTTATTTCTGTGAATGCATGTACAGTGTGTATATATATATATCTATGTGAACTCACTGTTGGTGAGCTGGTAGGTTTTAGCGTTTGTTCTGAGCCAGCTGATGGCCAGATGAGCGGATTCTTTCATAACGTCCCCCAGCTGACCAGTCAGAGTGAGCTGACCTTCTCCCTCCATTCGACTGGCCTCCACAAACATGATCTCCCCACCGAGGGGGGTCCAAGCCAGGCCCAGAGCCACACCGGGCAGGGTGAGCCGCTCAGAAACCTTCCAACACACACACACACACACACACACACACACACACACACACACACACACACACACACACACACAAAACATCTGTAAAACTGTATTTGGAGGAATAATCAGAAGATAAGACAGAAAGAGGGTGTGTAATCTTCAAAAATTAATATGAAATTGAAAAGGAATGGGGGGGAGAACAAAGAGAAAACACCTGCTAGAAGACAAACTGCATTGTGTTTGACATTATACTGTATGATGATGCCTCAAGTGGCTGCTGCATTGTGTTTTCAACTATTGTGACTTTATATTCATGAGCTGTGAGAGCAGTCCAAAAAGATCAGACAGCCACAGGAAAAAATGTATATTTGGAGGCCAATTCTGGCACAGATTTCTGTAATTGTCGATGATGAACACTGCTAATTCTCTGCAAATGCTGGTCTGCCTCACCCAGCTCCTCCTCTCTCTGTTGGTGTCCTGCTTACCTCCATTTCAAACAGCGGAGGTCCCAGGATGTCTTTCAGGGCGATGTGGTCGATCACTATGGGCATCTCTGGAGGCGCTGTCTTGTCTGAACACACATTAAATGAAAGTAATTGAATCCTATGGAGAAGCAGATATTGGTCGTACAGCTAATTCATTATGTAGCGTACCATCTGCTAAATACACATTTCTTTCACATTTTGGATGAGAGAGGCAGACAAGTAAATACCAGATTAAACAAAAAATGTTTCTCATGTACGTCTATGTTTGTGGAATCAGCTGACTGCACAGTGTGAAGAATAATCACATTATTGAAGTGCATGTAAATGCACTGCACGCTGGAACCATCCACACATCTTGTCTAGAGAAACAGAACTATGGAAGCGAGGCCTCAGAGAGTGAGAGGGGGAGAAAGAAGGGGAGGTGATGACAGCTGCAACTGAGACTGGAAATTCACCTGTTACACACACACACACACACACATAATGCAAAGATGCACAGAAAACAAAACACACAGATATACAACAAACAGTGAAACTATAACCAGTGAACAGAGACATCAAACACACACCATCCCCTTGGAAAATTGCAAAATACATGCATGAGAACACACATCGTTTGCACACACACCCCAATGTTTGTGCTGCGTGTCGGTGACATCAGTTACCTGGCAACAAAGAGGACATTCTACAAAGCAGCACAAAACAACTGCTGATATGCTCTGTTTATCCCCATCTCATTATTTCTCTTCTTTCTTTCCTTAAGTCACTAACTAAATTCATCCTAATTTCTGTCTCCTTTACAGTGCTTTGTAGTATTACTTTAGCCTGGTCCAATTTTGGCGTAGAGCCAGTGGTCTCCTAAAAATGTTTTTCAGTAATCTGCTGTTTCACCAGAATCACCCGGAGACACATTTGAATCTACTGGGAATCCTGCAGACAAATTAAAACTGAGTCCGACTTTCTAATGTCATAACCAAATGAGTAAGAGGTAATACAAGATAGATTTATTGATCATTTTACAACACAGGGTGGTATAATGAGATTTTGTTTTGTAGTTCCCTTTATGCTACTCAAAATATACATACATACAGTAGATCCATGAATAAATAATAAGTCATAGAAATAATAAGTCATTGAAATGAAAACTATTTTAACACGGTGGAGTGCTGAGGATGAACAGTCTCACAGCCTGAGGGAAGAAGCTGCTCAGTCGTCTGGTATGACAGCGGATACTTCTGTATCTCCTGCCAGACGGCAGCAGAGTGAACAGGCTGTGGCTGGGCCCACCCCAGTACAATGAGCTAGTCTCCACCATACACGCTGACAGAAGACCTGACAGAGTTTATTTCCTAATAAAGACCAGCTGGCTGCACATTATCCAGCTCATTACACAGCTACTGAAAGACATCATGTTGTACTTACAAGAACACTTTAGACATCCAGCAGTTGAGAAATTGTGTTTAAATGATATTACTGTTTATCACACAAAGAAACAGTCTATATAAACAAGCTATATGTATTGTAAATGTTGTATATGTACATTGTAGGTTTGGTTACTTCTATGTAACAGGCTTTATACAGCACCTTTTTACTCTACAGTATAAATTCTGGTCAGTTTTGCGGATTCCATTTGACATGGACTAGCGCCACCTTGTGTTAAACAGTAGTTACTCTGTGGCCATGGAACACCCACACATGTTTTCACTTAGTGTTGAGAAGAGCTCTAATCAGAAGCACTGTGTGGTGTGTACAGACTGTGCTTGACTGACATCACAGTTAAGGCGGGACTTCTCATAGCAGGAAAAGCACAGGTGTAACTATTAACATTAACAATGGCTCCGTTCTATTCAAGTGCCCCAGTAAGGCATGACAGTGAGCCAGCATGAACAATACCAGGACCCTGGAACTGGAGCATCTAAATGGAACAGACCGATCATTTATATTAATAATTACACCTGTGACTGTCCCGCTATGACATCAACCATGAAAAAGGTATCTTGGTACATGGAGTTTATATAGAGAGCCAGCACAACAGACCAGCCTTGTGAGCGGTGAGTAATGGGAAACGTTAATTCTGAAGGACTATGACTTAACAGTTTGAGTCAAGCATAAAGGCTGTATTATGTGTTGTCTCTGTGTTTTTCTTGCAGTTGGTTTGTAAAACAAACAGCCAGCGGCGTGCTGATACAATGGACTGTGAGCTGTAGTTGCCTCGGTAAACACACCGATCTCTTTAGCTGTCGCAGTCCTTCCTGCCCGGACCGCTGCTCCTCTCGCGGTCTCCTCACTGCCAGGCACTGGCCGGTCTGCCAGGCTGTTCAGCAGACCCTGCGGTTGCCATCTTCCCTGGTGAGTCTTCTCTCTCTGGTCCACTCTCAAAACAAACCTCGCCCCGCCGCAGCCAAAACCAAGTAGTCCTGGCTTCTACTGAATCCTCTTCACTTTCTTAACCCCAAACCACCCTAACCTCCTCTGTTTTTTTATGTTTTTTTTCTATCCAGTAAAATCAGGAGTATCCCTCGAAGGACGAGCTCCAAGCTATGCTGTTGGCTGTTTCTATAGTAACCAGACTGGAGTGCAGTGAGTGTTGTACAGAGGCTCTGCAGGTCTGCAGGCAGCATACTGCTCACAATCCGCTGTATCAGAACCACTGCTGGCTGTTTTACAAACCAACCACATGAAAAACACAGACACAACAAGAGCTACACATAATGACAGTAAAGCACAATGACAGTAAAGATCTACATAATACAGTCTCTGTATGCTTGACTCAAACTGTTAGTCCTTCAGAATTAACGTTTCCCATTACTCAACACTCTGATAAACAAGGCTGGTCTGTTGTGCTGAGCTTGTGCGCACAAATGAATCAAAACGTGGGAATAATTTTCTCTCTCTCTCTATGGTCACTCTCACCCTCCAACCTGAGCACATGAATGGGCGCCTGGTTATTTTTTAAAATGGGGGACCAAACCTGCAAAGATACATAATTGTGGGGCAAAATTTGATTCCTATTAACATTTTTTTTATTAACTTTAATTTATATAAGTATGTACATGTAACCCAGGTTTAAAATGCACTAACTTAAAAATTCCAACTATTATGCGTCAGTGAAGGCACCACGTAGTCACGGTCCTCTCGCAAGAACACTCGAGCCAATTGTGTACCTTGCAGCGCGCCATACAAGCCTGTTCGTCCCGCTCCTGTCAGAAGTTGGGAGCGAGGCGTAACAGGACGGCTGCACAGGAGCCTTACAATCAGTACTGACGCTGCTCTGATTGTTTAGAACCAGGGATTTGGTGAGTCTGTCTGTTTTTATGTTAATGTCGCCTATTTGTTACTTTTTTTTATAGGCACATGTAGCCAATTGTTGCTTGGCTAAAGCAACTTGTTCAGCGTGTTAGCTTCGTTACATACTCTATTCTCTTTTCATTCAATGCACCTTAAGTAAAGAGCGTTGTGCCAAGTATTGTATTTATGCAATTGTATTTAATTATGTGTACACTGCTAACTGAAAACAAATTAAAGTTAGCTAGTAGCTAACTTTACATCAAATTGTGATGTTTTGCTAAAGATAGCCTTGTCTGTTTAACAGGCCAGGTGTGCCCGGTTGGGTACGAGTCCGATGGCGAGCTAAGTCTACAAAGAACCTGTACAACATTCAACTCTACTTTTCAAACTCCTGCGGTCTGGTAGGAGGATGTTGCAGCATGTCCGCCCTAAACTGCTTGTGCTTATGGCTGGTTAAACCACTGGACAATTAAGCCCACGTCGCTGTGGCGAATAATTATAAATTGCTGATCTGTGGTCGTCACCACCATTGTGACCCCTCCTCTTTTGGGAGGTTATGGACTGTGCTGTTTAAAATTATTGTTGTTGTCTGAGAAAGAACTATTGTGAATATTTATTCCGAAGTGCACTTAAGGGTTAGACACTTGACCTAAAGCAATGTTTTCTTATTCTGCAGACTGTAAATATTTTTCACTATCACTGTTAATACATGCCATTTAAATTTAAACACTTTGTTTCCGTGTATTATTATTATTATTATTATTACCACTGTTCTCCCACCTCTTACAGAGCTGTTTCCTAATCTTCTGGTCTAGCCTAAAGAACTCCAAAAAACCAACTCAGTTCCCTTTTTTTAGTGGCATATCCCACGTGTATATGTTACATACACATGGAAGTAGATGTGTATATGTGTTATTGTGAGTGAGAGTGCAGGTCTGTGCTGACATTTTGGATTTGACCCTCTGCCTCCAATAGGTCCAATCTGTCCACAGAGACAGAAAAGAGCTGAGAGAGCTCAGGCTGTTACCTCTCTGCTGTGTTGGGCCCTCGGGGTTCGAAGCCTCTGTCTTGGTGACTCTGTGACCTTCAGCGACCTTCACAGCCACAGCTCGGCAGATCGCCCCGATCTTCCTCTCTAGGGAGCGCACGCCTGCCTCACGGGTGTACCTAAAAGAACAAACACAAACAAACAACAGATGAATAAAAGGATGTGGAGATGAGGTTTCACTGGTACTGTAGCTTCTGTTGCTAGGTGTGTATCAGTGGTCAGTGTGTGTCAGAGATGTGATCAGGAACACAAAACGCAGGCAAACCAGTCAAGTTTAAACAAGCTGTTTGGTGGTCAGGAACAATACTTGCGACTGTAGTGCCCCTCTTGGGCCTGAAAATCTTGAGAACCTGTATTAGTGCTGCATCATGACTGGACAAATCAACAACTTTGGGAAAAAGTAAACCATAAATCACCCAGTCAAAATGAACCGGATTTATATGTTGAAATACCTGAAATCCTGACAAAAATGACATCTCAAACTGTATGTGAGGACCAGTCTGACACTTTTGTTAACCACCCTAACCTCTTCTGTTTTTTTATGTTTTGTTTTTTAAAGAGATCTAGCCAGTAAACTCAGGAGTATCCCTCGAAGGATGAACTCCAAGCTGTGTGCTGTTGGCTGTTTCTATAGTAACCAGACTGGAGTGCAGCGAGTGTTGTACAGAGGCTTTGCAGGTCTGCAGGCAGCATACTGCTCACAATCTGAAAAAACCAGAAGCCTCTACATCATCAGAAGCTCCATGCTTGCTGATTTCTTACTAGACAGTTTGATCAGGCTGTTGTGTAGGTTCTGCTTACAAATATTACAAAATCACACTGTGCTGAAAATGTAGTTGATTAATAGATTAGTCGATTGACAGATAATTGGAATGCTTCCAGCTTCCCCAATGTCAGGATTTGCTGCTTTTTAAAATGTTATATCACTGTAACCTCAGTGCATTTGTATTTGGAATATTATTGGGACAAAACAAGCAACTTAAAGATGTCACAGTGGGTTCCAAAAAACAATGATCTGCATTTTTCACTATATTCCGACATTTTATGATTGATTAATCAAAAACTAAATCGACAGACTAACCAATAATGAAAACAATCATCAGTTGTAGCTGTAAATCACACTAAGTTGTTTTATAACATTAAACCACAAAGAACTGTAGGAGATCCAAAGCAAGACTTTGACTCAAACCTGCAGCTGAGCAGATTCCATGATGTAGGAAACAATAACCACTATGGAGGACAACACTGATATGAAATCCACTCTGAAGAAATGAAATAGGCCAACACACTCTGATTCAGGCAGATGCTTGCAGATACAGGAGGCTGCAAAGATGTTCTCTCTAATCAAAACGTCACTCTGCCAGAAAAGTACTGGTCAATGTACGAAACAAATAGTCACTAAACCACGTGATAACTTAATGATACACTCTGAGGACCAGAAGTGGAATTCCAAGTGTCATCTAGTGGCTGAATGTTATCAATAGCACCTTTATGGGGCCATAGTCAGATGTGTAGGCAACATGGGAGTAGCAGGTCACAGGTCACTACGAGGAATCTCGTAGGAGTCACTTGCAACCCTGAAAAGGGAGCGGACCTCGAAGCCCCTGCACAGTCGCTCACCCCATTGTCTCTTCATGTCTGGGAAGGCTGACAGCTGGGCAGAAAGATGTATTTGTAAGCACAACCTACACAACAGTTAACTAGGTAACCCCAAGGTCACACATAGTGCTCTCATTTAATCTTTCCAAACACTATTTCAACTCAACAGCTGGATAGGATGTGGCGCTGTCTGAGAGCCATATTTCATATTATCAACATGCTTAACAATATTTCAAGTTAACGACTTTTCTTCATTAATTCATTCCGAAAATAAAATTAGTAAGGACAAGAGGTGCACATAAAATATGCCTGCGCACCTCTAAAATTAAGTTTAGTTAGTTTCGTTTTCTCATTATGTATGTTTTTTTAAATGTACTATGTGTGTATACTGTATACGTTTGTGTGTACCTGCTAATTATATCCTGTGTGGTGTCCTGTGGTATATGCAGCTGCTGAGGTGTTAATCCATGCTGCTCTAGTTGATTTGGGATCAGGTGACGGTGAGCTATCTCTACCCTCTCCTCCTGAGTGTAGCCTGAAACACACACACACACACACACACACACACACACACACACACACACACACACACACACACACACACACACACTTTGATAAATCATTCCCTCAAAGTAGTAAATCATAAATCGAATTAAAAGTGTACTCCACTGATTTAGCATTGCACTCCTATAACATTATTGGACTCACGATTGGCAGTTTAATCTAAATCAATGTAGCAAAACCAGAGTGTCTTTTTTTCCCCTACATTCTTCTTCCTTGTCAAAACCTGGCGCCTAAATTACCCACAATTTGGGTGTGTAATGTTAGCACTGACTAATGTAGCCTCGAGCCGCTAACCTGATATGAGGAGTGGGCTACAGAGGGCTACAGAGGTCTGGTAAGGTCACACAAGTGACATCGCTTGAGGCAATTTATCAGACTTCAAACTGCTTCTTTTGGAGCCACAAAAGGATTAATACCACTTTTTTCCCCCCACATATGCAGTAGTACTCCTTCAGACCTGTAAACCGGCTTTGATGTGTTAAATTCCCCTTTAATAATTAATGTGCTGAAATTACTTGGTCTTTCAAAATCATTACTTTGTTCTCTCAAATTACAAAATTGTGCCCTATTAATTCCCACAAACTAATAGTGTAGTGATAGGAACTTGCAGGATACTGTAGCTGGTCGGGTCAGTTTGGGAGGAGCACACATTTAGCACCTAACAGATACCACATGTTACAGTGTGTAAATATCTGTCCTTGATTTATTTTTTAAATTTTTTTTTAAATATCTTGCCTTGATTGTAAGTAATAACACAGGTTATCATCTACAGATCATTTGTGGATGTCCCCTCAACGCTCTCATGTGGATTTAATGCAGTTCTATTTAGATCTTGGACTGAAATACATGGATATACTTCTGGTTATGACTGTTAAACACAACACTGTGTTATCTTGGATGTCCCTTAAACATGTTTTAGAGGATAAAAGATTGTTTAGCCATCAAGTTGTGGTATACAGGTGTTGTGTGGTTCATAAAAAGTCAGCTTCAAAGTTTGGAGCAGTTCACATCTACAGATAAATCCACAGTAAGTGCAAAGAACATGGACTATAGTGTATCATGTGAATAAGTAACAAATTACTAGACATTTGAAGGCATTAATTAATAATATTTATATATATTATCTTTACATTCAATATAGCAATACATCTAATCATTGGTAACCTGGCAGCAGTGACTGTGGTGGTCGTGTGTGTGCACGTTTGTATGCATCCAGTTGTGGCTGGATATGCAGCTGGACATGGAGTTGTTTCATCTGTTCCCTGACTACACTGCGGAGATGGTTCCTGAGAGAAACTACACCTAAACCCACCTGGTACCTGCAGCACCTCCATCCTGTCCAGCAGGGCAGGGGGAATGGTTGCTGTGGTGTTCGCAGTGGCAATAAAGAGCACTTGGGAGAGGTCAAAGGCCACGTTGAGGTAATGGTCTGTGTAGCTGTGGTTCTGCTCTGGGTCCAGGACCTAAAGGCACATGTAGAGACTGTTTCAGGGTGTGTCTTTTTAGTGTTTATTCAAAATTAAATTTAGCTGGAAAGCTGACAAGGAGTTTGTCATGAATTGATTTGCAGAAAAAACAGAAACACAATCCTAAAAAATTCATTTAAAAAAAGCAATTAAAAGAAGACTTTGTGAGGAACAAATGCTTATTAGCAGTTTTAGCAAAGCTTAAAAAAGGACAGTTCACCCCAAAATCAAAAATATATATATTTTTTAAATAGTAAGATAAATATGTATTATTGATTTTGGGATGAACTGTCCCTTTAAGGTTAACTGGCAGGTTAGGTTGAGCACGTGAGATTAAGGTTTTGTTTAGTGAAGAAATTCAATACTACTTCACAAGTAATCTGAGTGAGAGAAACAGAGCTGACCTCTAGCAGTGCAGCTGCAGGGTCTCCTTGGAGGCTCTTCCCAAGTTTGTCCACCTCGTCCAGGAGGAACACAGGATTATTGACGCCTACTGTCTTCAAACCGTTGATGATGCGGCCGGGCATGCTCCCCACATATGTACGTCTGGAGAAATGGGCAGGATTTGAACTACTGACCTACTGTGTAAACGTTTCCACTTATTTTCAAACAATCTGAAGGCTCACAAAGAACTTTATTCTACTGATGACAACAGAAAAGTGCATAAATATATATGTCAAGATGAACATCATGTCTTGTCTACATTGTCATATGTTGTTATTGTGAATAAGTTGATAATTATTGACTTATTCTAGAAGTATGCATTGTATTACCACGCAACAATAATAAAACATTTATTGTTGACACAGTGTGCTCTGTGACAAATTACCTAATCCAAGCAAGTTTCAAGTGTTTACAAGCTGAAAGCATGAAATGTGTTTTTGAGTGAGTTTCTGGGGTTAAAAGAAAGGACATAGAAGAAACAAAAGAAAATACAAAACCACTAAACTGCTAATATGAAACTACTGGAGCGGTCTACTTTTCTGAGAAATGTTTTTTTCAAGTTGAACAAATTGTATAATCGACTGTTAAAGAACAACTTCTTCATCTTAATTCTTGCAATCCTGCTGTTGGTATGCCAGACACACGTTTCTCATCTGGCTGAGAGACGGTGTCTCAGCTCTGTTTACTCTTCATTTAAAACAACAGGATCAGCCCTGCTCACCTCTCTGTGCGCACACATGGGTTAGTGTGCATTCAAGTCCCCACTGGGATAAAAGAACATGAAACACACACACACACACACACACACACACACACACACACAAGTGCTCTTTTATTTCTACAACTGATGTTCTATTTTGTAGTCCATATTTAAAGGTTGTCAGATTACAGTTCATTCAATTCCACACAGATCAAAACTATTGTGATTTTTACCAGAAAATTACATTACTGATGTCCTCCATCTGTTTTGCAGCTAAACAAAGCTGATGTTATGACATAATTGATTCAACCGATGTCAGATCTTATAAATGTCTTCACCTCAGGGTAGAAGCTCTGCTGCCTTTCATCTACAGGACCTTCTTATGCACTTTAATCTTTTTTTTTTTTTAATCAGTATTTTAAATCAGACACAGGTGGCACTCTGGAAAGACATTGGCAGGATTTTCCAAGTTTAAGCCAGCGTGTCGAACTGCGACAAATGGACTGAATAAAAAATAATTTCATTACTCCTCTCCAACAGGAGTCTTTTAAGAAAAACTTAAGAGAAGACAGGTTATTTTTCAAACTGTGCCTTTTCTTGTTTTTCGTCAGTGTTCAGTAAATATCGAATTTTCAAAAGATGAATCACCTCTAATAAAAGTTAAGAATTTATGGACTTGCGAGATTACTCTACTAACATATGTACTGTGCATGTAATTGTGCTTGCCTCACCTCTACTGTGTGGTCCACAACCATATAGGGAAAATCTACACTGTGGTCATAAAAAACCTGCTGTTATAGACATTCAGTAGAGTTGCTATCACACCTGTGTCCTCGGATGTCAGACTGGTCACAGACGCCTCCCAAAGCGATGCGGTGAAACTCTCTCCCAAGAGTCCTGGCTATGGAGCGTCCCACACTGGTCTTACCGACTCCTGGGGGCCCCACAAAGCAGAGGATGGGGCCCTAAAGACACAGCAACAGCATGAAATGAGTTAAATATGTGACACATTACAGAAACCTCATTTTTTTAAATAATGGATTCTTGCTTTATATAACTTCTTGTCTTTATATGTATAATGGACTGAGAGATCTATAAGAAGCACCTTCAGTGAAGTCTTCAGCTGTCTCACAGCCAGGTACTCCAGCACGCGTCTCTTCAGCTTGTCCATGGCATAGTGATCATTGTCCAATATAGTACGGGCGGCTTGGATGTCCAGGCAGTCTGAAGAGTGTGTGTTGGGTGGGGCGAATGTGGATGGGATGGATGGATAGATCCAAGAAAGAAAGAGAAAACATTTAAGTTAGTGAAGGTGAAGACAGTGAGGTGGGAGCTGCAGTTTGCTTGAAAGTTTCCCCGGGTGGTTTGGCAATTTGGTCGGCCTATCAAAGACAGACAATCCTCCTAAATTGTTTGACGAAAAAGCTATGACCTCTGACCCTGCAACTGAATGAACCCTGTCCTCAAATTTCAAAGTCTCCGCTGATCTGAGGTTATTTGTTATAGAGGCAGTATGCGGTCAGCAGCAGAGACAAAGCAAAGCAAAGACTGAGTCTAACACAAGTGTTATTATGTCAGTTTGTGAAATCTATTAGCAGTGGGCCTGATATTCTGATACTGTGGCTGGCCACCACAAATACATCATTTGTTTGTATGGTACACTGTATTTTCTGTTCTGGGTAAGGTTATTGCCTTGGAATTTGGATGGAAATGAGTCTGGGTTCACATTTGGAGATGAGTGATACAGTGGCATGAAGTCCTTTATTTAAAGCTAGGGGGTAGGGGCAGCATAACAAGCACACAACACTGACATATTATCACCTTTTAGAGTTGTTATGGCTGATATGTTAGCAAACAGTTGCCTATTTACACACCCAGCAGATACGGAGCAACACTGGCTTCATCTGGAGTCATGTTTCTGACAACCTAATGAATGTAAGTCTAATATTCACTTTCCTTTTAGCTCTGTGTTTCTCTTCACCAACTGCTGAGTAAAATATCTGGCTCTTCAGCTGCTAAATGCTCCACTATGTTCACCAGCTAGTTGCTACCCTTGTGTGTCTGCTGTTGGTGTTGGTAGTGTATAGTGGGTTAATCAGAGCTTTTTTGCTGAAAACAGCTGCCTGCTGCTGCTGCTGGTAACTGAGTTGACGAGAGCAGTGAGAGTGAACCAAAAAAATAAAGTAATAAATAAAGTAATAAAGTAAGTAATAAAAATAAAGTCATGGGCCGTAAAACCAAAACAATGAGCCGAAAGATGCTAAAACTCTCCATAGAACTGAGCTGAACTAGAGTCTAGTGATTATTCTTTGTAGGTTCATCACAACAAGCAACACCTTTCATATTATACGTAATTATTTGATCCATTGTTAATATAAAAATATTGATTAGTGCAGCTTTAACTATTTATCCTTCTAAGACTTTGAGTATAAATGACTACACTGGACATATTAATATATAGTCTGTTAAAATGTAATAATTTAATTTGGCCAATAGAAGATTGATGTTTATCGTTTCAAAGACAGAGACAAAGCAAAAGCAGTGCACCCGAAAAATATGAGACTGATTATGTTGAAATATTCAACACAGTTATCACCACAATCTTACAGTCACCATATGTTCAGCATTGCTTAGTATTAAAACATGAGGCAGGGAGAGCGTTTGAGCTTAGCTCCATTAAAAGTGAAAAAATACGGCTTCCAAATATGACAAAGCTTTCACATTTTGGCTTGTGGACCTGGCCTCCTGCTAACGGTCGCCTTCAGCTTTATTTACCTTTGGTGCTTTTGCTCCATGGTAACTCTACCATCAGATCTAAGTAGTTTCTGGTCAGGGCATACTCAGGCATGGACTGAGGCATCTTCTTCAATCTGAACACAGATGAATGAGATTAAATGTAACACCGGTCTGACTGTGGACCAGGACTCATCAGTGAAGTCACGCATTAAACAGAGAAGAAGTAGGGCCATGCATTCAAGACAAAACCACATCTGAGTAATGATTTAAAGGGATCAAAGAATACTCAAAGGGTTCAAACAGCTTTAAAATGTTGGATTCTTACAAACAAATAATCCAAGCTTTGTTCTTACTAAAAGCCTTTTTTTAAATGAAATGAATTAGGATCTGGCTGGGTACAGAAGAAGTAAGAGCATGTGCGTTACTTTGACCAGGGAAGCTACTGCAAATAAAGACCTATTTTAAACTGTAACTGTTAAATACATTTCAGAGATAATTAGAACAGAGAGAACACAAATGACTGAGTGCTGTTTATACAACATATTCTGTTATAAAGGAGAAGCTGAGGGTTTAATCAGGGTGAAAATTCACCTCTTGAGCTCTTTGAGGCAAACTCTGAGTGCAGCTTCAGGCATGTTGGCCCTGTGGACCTTCCTCTCCAAGGCTGCAGTGTCATCACCATCCTCATCTTCATCTTCTTCATCCAGATTGAACTGCCGGCCTGGAAACACTCCACCTTTACGCACCGATAACACCTGGACAGATGAGACGCAGAGAGGTGAACAGGCATATAAATACAGACATTGTTCAAAGGAAAAGGAGAGATGCAAACATTTATTACCCTCTTCTCATTGTCAGAACTTATTTTCCTGGTTTTCTGCAGCAGTTTTAGTCCCTCTATCTGTTTGGTCAACATGGGCAGAGCCTTCTTAAAGCGCTCCTCCAAGCTCACCGCATCCAGGACCTTCACAGCACATGGAGATACAAAACACTTGATTTCAAAATACATTCATTTAAACACTAAACCCACTCTACTATATGTAGTATTTGAATGTTTTTCTCTTTGGTAGCTTCAAAAAAACAAAAAAAAAACAAAACTGTGGCAGAGTAACACACACACACACAAACACCAATTTTCACCCGGGTTGATATATACTATGATTAATTTGAAAGATGCTGTAATCACGTTAAAAACTCTACAAATAGTGGCTTTAAACTTTTCTTCTAACCATCTGTCACATCCTGTTTTGGTTTTTTAAGCAATTAGTTTGACTTCTGGGTAACGCAGACCCAACAGTCACTTCACCTGTAGTTTCTCCTTGTTTGAGGTGCGGATCATAGAGGCTACCACATCAGGTAGAGTTTCCTTGGGCAGACTGTCCACCAGACGCCTGAACTTAGCCACCACTGGAACAGACATGTCCAGCATACCTAACAACTACACACACACACACACACAGTGGGATTAGATTGATACATCAGAGCGTGTTGGAACAGTATTCCAGGAATTCACCTGGTGGGAGTAAAACCAGCTCTTGTGAATGCAGACATGAAGCCTTCCGATGCCATTTGATTAATTGATAAATGATGAATGAGCTTGTAGGACTTTGAGTTATAGGTTTGCTAACTTCCATAAGTGCTATACAACTGCAACCTGCAGGTATTCCCACAGCAAGATTCCTTCATCCTGAAAGACATTTTTCTGCCCAAGATCATCAATATACGTATATACACAGCATAAATACATTGTATATGTATAGGGATGCACCGGGCTGCTACAAATTACAAGCATAGATAAATATTAAGTATGAATGTAAAATGAGGAATGAAAACACTGTATGATGAACTGTATAAAAGGGGTGCATTGCACTGAAAGTAGGAGAGGAGAAGATATAGAATATAGGTGAGGCATGTAACTGCATTAAAAGACCATTTTTGCATCTGTTGAAAAAAAAAAAAAAAACTAGAAGTACACCATAATTGTTTTGCTGAGACCAAACATAGCATTTAAAAGCAGCATCTGTGGCCAAACATCAACAAGGAGCACATTCAGGAGCAAAAAAGTGGTTTTGTTCCGTTTTTGCACCAGGAGGATTTTTCATGTTTAGTAAATTTATTTTGGTTTTATGTTTTACCTCCAAATTGTGAATGCATTCAACACAGTTCTTAAGAATACACACAATGCGTTTTGGTGAGTAACACTGTATGTAAACATACTCCACAGGGCACAAAGCAGCATGTCATAATGGCGGGGACTGAACAAACAACTTTGAAGTTTTGTTTGCGGTCAAGATGCTCAATCTCAATTATCTGTGGCTGTGTAAGAGGAACAACTTCACGCACAGAAGGGTGCAAGCAGCGCTGCCAGTCAAGCACAGACACATATTCACCAGCTGGATGTACCTTTAAAAGGCAATAGCTCCGCTGACATCATCAATCCAATTTTTATTATGTGCTAAGTAATGTCAAGGTTGAAAGTGATGAAAAAACTAAAAGGACTATGGGAAGATGAACTGGATATTACAATACAAGTGGACAGGAAAGATACAGTATCTCACAGAAGTGAGTACACCCCTCACATTTTTGTAAATATATTATATCTTTTCATGTGACAACATTGAAGAAATGACACTTTACTACAATGTAAAGTAGTAAGTGTACAGCTTGTATAACAGTGTAAATTTGCAGTCCCCTCAAAATAACAACACATTAATGTTTAGACATTATTTTGACAGTGGTTTAGACATTAATGTCTAAACTTTTTTTTAAATTAAGTTTTAATGAGAAAGAAGACATTTCTGAACCAAATAAGTTTATCTTGGTCTTGGTCTCATCAGACCACAGGAGATGGTTCCAGTAATCCATGTCCTTAGTCTGCTAGTCTGCCTGTCTTCAACAAACTGTTTGCGGGCTTTCTTGTGCATCATCTTTAGAAGAGGCTTCTTTCTGACAGCCATGCAGACCAGTTTGATGCAGTGTGCGGCGTATGGTCTGAGCACTGACTGGCTTACCCCAACCTCTTTAACCTCTGCAGCAATGCTGGCAGCACTTATACATCTATTTCCCAAACACAACCTCTGGATATGACGCAGAGCACGTGCACTCAACTTCTTTGGTCGACCATGGTGAGGCCTGTTCTGAGCGGAACCTGTCCTGTTAAAATCGCTGTATGGTCTTGGCCACCGTACTGCAGCTCAGTTGCAGGGTCTTGGCAATATTCTTATAGCCTACGCCATCTTTATGTAAAGCAACAATTCTTTTTTTTCCAGATCCTCAGAGATATTGTTGCCATGAGGTGCCATGTTGAACTTCCAGTGACCAGTTTGAGAGAGTGAGAGCAATAACACCAAATTTAACACACCTGCTCCCCATTCACACCTGAGACCTTGTAACACTAACTAGTCACATGACACCAGGGAGAGAAAATGGCTAACTGGGCCCAATTTGGACATTTTCACTTAGGGGTGTACTCACTTTTGTGGCCAGCGGTTTAGACATTAATGGCTGTGTGTCGAGTTATTTTGAGGGGACTGCAAATTTACACTGTTATACAAGCTGTACACTCACTACTTTACATTGTAGCAAAGTGTCATTTCTTCAGTGTTGTCACATGAAAAGATATAATAAAATATTTACAACAATGTGAGGGGTGTACTCACTTCTGTGAGATACTGTATACTGTACATGCAAATAGCCGTCTCGTGTTCTAGCATGCAAGTGCAGAGGCTGGATATAGAACAAACCCTAATTTATCGCATTTTTGGAATCAATGTCATGTTGCTGTAAGTTCTTTGAAGGACACGCCTTTCAGTTTTCTGATTTCTGGGTTGAGGGATCTAATATGGAAAAAGGACTCCAATCTGTAGAAACAACTGTAACTGGTTTATTTTAATGCAGAATTGTATATACTGAATTCAATGTATGAATGACAAGAAACTCCTCCTTTTCATTAATTTATTATTTTATTATTTGTATCTGATTATTATATCTATTAATCTAATTTATAAATGTGTTTATTTTCTTCTTCCCTGCCTCTGATATGCTAAAAAAGGTAAATAAAAAGTCTGTGGAGGTCAACAGGCAGTAAATCAAGAATTTTTTTACCCTTGATTAAGGCAAATCCTTTCACTTAATCAAGTACTCTGGGGATATTTTTCTCCCCCCCCCTCTCAGTCACACATACACAAGGTATACATACACACCTGCACAGCAGCCTGGTAGAACTTTTGGGACAGCTCCCCCAGCTCTCCATCTTCTGCTGTGACACCCTCTGTCGCTGGGGTCGTGTACTGATCCAGTTTATCCAGCTGCTCCACCTGCAATTGTTTTTGCAATTAGAGAGACACATACTGCAGTCACACACACATTTCTGTGGTTTCACACTATTCTGCTGACTCACAGTTGGCAGTGGTAATGCACAAAGAAACCTCGCAATGCATCAACAAAGGAAAGGAAGAAGACAGACTAGCAAACATGAATATAAACAATAGACTTAAAATGCATTCAACACATTCATCAGAGCTCAAGCATACCCTCAATGTGTTTTAGTGAGTAACACTTAATGTAAACATAAATTTTGATTGTTTACAAGAAATCTCCATAGGGAACCTTAAAGTTAATCTTTGACTATGAGACACTCTCAGAATAATGGGATTGTTGATCTTAAATAAACTAATGTCTGACATTAAATAAGTTTTACCTCTGCCAGGACAAAAGGTCGCTCCTTAAGCAGACTTGACACTCTAAAGCGGCACAATCCGGTGATGAGGAGGGTGTAGTGGGGCTTAGGCCAGTTACTACCCACCACCTGCACCGCTATTCCCGCTGTACCAATTCTACAGAGAGACAGACAGAGAGAGAGAGATAGTAAGACAGAGGAGGTGGGTGATGACAGACAACTCACTGGAAGAGGATCATGGCCAATTTGGCCTGTCATCAGCTTCATAGGGGCATTATCTTATACTTAACGATAATCTACCCAGACTGTTTCAAGTTTGTTAAGATTCAGTCTTAAAACACCTTTGATCTGGTCAGGACTTCTCAAAGACCTGCTGATTTGGATCAAACAACTCTGTTATAATCGGCGGGTGTGCCATAGTACGTGTCAAGCTTTGCTGCTACATGGATGGATGGATGGATTTTACACGATTTTTCATAAACAGCACTTTTCTTTTTTCTTTGTTTCTCCTCAGTGAAGCAAATAAAGACTTAACAAGCTCGACTGACAGTCCTGTGGTCGTTTGGGACTCAAAATATAATGTGTGGTGCTGACACTTTGGTAAAACATGCAGTGTGGGGGCCTCAATGATTTAAATAAGACAAGATTGGTCAAAACACTTATTATATTTGAGGTTTCCATAATTTACTGACACAAAATCAGAAAATCTTTTGGTATGACTGTTCAAATAGTTTCAGCTGAGTGGCTTAAATCGCAACTGTCAGGAGCATTCGCTTTTTTACTGTGAGCTAAAGTTTAATTTTTTAAATTTCAATTAAGTAAGAAGCTGTCAAAATGTACACTAACAGAACAAATACTAGCAATCCGAAAGCAACAATGTCAATCAGCAACCAATCAGCAGCTTCTGCCCCCCCACATGATTATGTGCTTGCAGTGGAGACCACAGAGTAGATGACTACAATTATGTGTGTGGACAGCGGTTGATTTGAGATGCCTTCCGAAAGTGCTGTGGCTCTAAATCAAAGACACATGTAATGTATTAAGAGAAAACCTGATTGGATAAACAGCATTTAATCCCTCTTTTCCCTTAACAGCCATGCCACATTACTGTGGCCTACCACAACAACACAAGGGACAGCAGCACCAGGTTATTTTCTTTTTTTTATTATTATTTACAAATTAATCCTCTGCATCCTGGATCCTTTAATCCATTTGATCTAGCTATTTGGGAGCAGAGGGAAGCCACTGTGTAGTGTTAAGATGCCAAGTGCAAGGGTAATGTCTTTCCTATTTAGTAAAATTAAAGCAACATACTGTATACACATATATGACCATATTTGTCACTGATTAATACAAACTCAGAATTTTTTTCAGCAGCTGTGGCTGATAGAGAGACAAGCAGCTGCTACTCAGTAACCAGACTGGCCTTGTAGAATGGTGGTGAAAGGTTAAAGTCCGCCTCTCTGTGCTTGGCGGATTGTTTTTGACTGCAGGGCCACTGCTAAACTGTAGACTTTTCTAGAAAAAAAAAATAAATCACACAGTGCAACTTTTGTCAATAATGATGAACTGTGCATCCCACAAAAATACCAATTATACTAAATATGACATGTATAGCTGGTAGTCCTTTTAGATGCACGATAAATAAATTTTAAAAAGCCATTTGATTTGATTGACTACATTACTACACCACTGTATCAAACTCAGGAAATGACTCAGCTGTGTCAGCAGCAGTGTCCAGATGACTACGACTGAAACCTTTTCTACGATAGAACACTCCTGGACGAATGAGGGACTACACCATCTTAAATGCGTATTACTTATGCAGCGTGGGTAGGTCGTCGCTGTCGTGCTCTGGGTCTCTGGTGTTGGGAATCACTCCTATGATTGTGCTTTTCAGCGAAGTCCCCTTCAACAGCCGTTGGCTGACCAGGTGCATGTTCCGCGGAGAGTCCACGCTAAACCTGACGGTGGAGCCTGGGAGGAGCACCCCTTCATGGGTCAGCAGCAGAGGGAGTCGGCTCGGTATCTGAATTCCGCCGCCGGAGGTCATTGTCCGATGTTTTCAGAAGCCAGGTCACTTTTTATAACACAACAACAACAACAACAACGACGTCGTCGTCGTCGTCTTCTCCTCCTCCTCCTTCTTCTTCTTCTTCTTCTTCTTCGATTTACTGGCGGGCTACAAACCAACGTTAAAGGTGCATTTCGCCACCTACTGTATGGGAGTGTTGTAGCATCGTGACTTTAACCAAAACTAACAAGCGGGGGAAAAACTATACTAAACTAAACACAAAATTAACACTTTATAGATTTTATATTCTAGATATTATACCTGTTTCTTTTAAATATTTGAATAAAGCCCTTTGAACCTGTAACTGTTTCTCCCCGGTGTCTAACAGACCTTTGACGCTCCACTCTCTCTCTTTCTACACTGAACCTCCCACATCCAACCAGCACGTGTTCAACAGATTCCTTACAGTTACAAGTCTCACGTTTATCTGACACTGCTTTTTTTATGGTATATAAGGTAGCACTGAGCCCTGTATGTCCTAATCTTAGCCTAGAAAAGATAACATCTTCTTTCCTATATTTATCTTGATTATTTCTGACTCTGACAGATTTTTGGATTTTATAGTATTCTCTATCCTTACTGTCGTTATTCCATGTTTCCTGCCAAGATGTCATTATTATTATGAGTTAGTGATTTTGCTTCTGATCTCCCGAAGCAAATTTCTAAAATGTCGTTATCATTTAATTAACAGACCTTCTCTCTATTGGTTGGTAGTTTTCAGCATTTGATGTATCTTTTCCTGGTTTAGCAAATGGTAAAATGAATGCCATCTTCCATTTAAATTGAGTGAATCACTTGCGGAACCGAATGCCAGCTGATAGCTGCCTTTAACCCATTAGTAATCCGTGACCACACAGACACCCCTCTGGTCGGTACAAGTAGGTGAAGAAATCTCCTTTGGAATGAAGCAACAGCTGCTGCGTATCTGCCCAATATCATATGGTAGTGGGTACAACCATCAAACGAGTATTTCAGAGATACATTGTCAAAGAAATGAGGCCACCTCAGGGCAATATACCCTCTTCACATGCTGCACAATCCTTTGTGCTTTGTAGGCTGTGACTGAAGGAGAAGATTATTTATATCCTCAGCAACAGTATATTTAAGACATCACAAAAATGTAATAATATGGGATCTTAAATGGAAAACTAAATTTTCCATTCTGTCTGTATCATTTTCTTGACATGCTTTCTGTTGAAATGCTTGACTGTCCAAATTGAGATATTTTGCGATATTTTGTTGCGCCCCCCCCCCCCGTTTATTTGCTCTGTCATGTCTGACTGAATTGTATCCTACCAATACAAAATCTAGATGTGGTGTCAACCATGTTTCTTGAATGCATATTATATCTGGTTTGTCCTTTAAGTCCTTTATGACCTTTATGAAATTCCTGTCCATTTGCTGTTAAGATTCTGCTATTCCACTGAAAGATGGTAAGTACCATTACTTTAGTTTAATCTCTAGACACATCATATATGAACGGGTTCATCAATTCTTGTATCGTTTCACATTCTGTACTTGACGTACCGAGGTACTCTTGCTGCTTCCACAATTGTTTCGATTCTCTCATTCCTGTCATTCTGTTCTAATCCGATGTACACCACTTTACATATGAATACAACAAAGTTGACTTTATCCACTAACATGGTTCCCTCCTTTACCCTGCACTCGTAGGAGGTCTCATGTAGTCCTCTCTGATGTGTTTGTCTGTTTTCTGAACCCCATATGCTGCACTGTGGTCTCCTCCACAACTGCAACATTTAATTGGCACATCTTTCCCACACTTTCCAAATGCATGATTACCTCCACATCTTGTACATCTTTCTTTTCCTTTGCACTGGCTGGCAGTATGACCCATTCTTTGACATTTAAAGCATCTTAATGCCGGAGGAATGAACTCTCTAACTGTATAGCTGAAGAAGCCTAGCATAACTTTTCTTGGGAGGTTGTTTTCAAAGTCGATGGTTACTGACATCGTGTCTGCTCTTTCTCCATTTCTTTTAGTATTAATATGTTTAGCATCAAGCACTTTCCCTCCTTTCAGTTCTGTTTCGATATCCTCCATTGAGACAGATAGTGGTATTCCAGATATAACTCCCCTGTATCTAGCAGATGAGCCAGGTTCATGGCTTTTTACTTTTTTACCATCCAGTGTAGTCATTTTCAGAAGAGCGTTTTGTTGTTCTTGACTCACTGCATGTACAAGTATACACGTATTATTCAAGTACTTTGCAAACTTCACTTTGCCTACATCCTTTTCCAGAGCTTTAGCCACTGATATGAGCTGAAAATGCCCAACAAACTCAATTATGACTTTCCTGTCCTTGTTTTGGTTTTCAGGCCTCGGGCTTAGATATTCCCTAGCTCTTTTTGCTATTTCATCAGACTCTGCCCCTGAACTGCTTAAATTACCACTATTTCCATTTTTATTTTTCTTCCTTTTGAACGCCACTTTCTGCCACTCCATACCTCCATGGTCCCATCCTTCGTCCTCACTCCCAAAGTTCATGATTTTGGTTGGTTTTGTTTTCACACTCAGTTTTTGCAACATTCTTTGACATGAAATGGTGTATTTAGTTTTTTTCCCCTGCTACTTCCTCAACTTCCTGGGTTCGCTGGTTTGGCTAAGGTAAGTACAGACGGACAAACTATATGTATTTGTATTGGAGCCTGTTTGATGCTCCTTTTTCCTATCTTTTGCGTTGCCTGCATTTTAAAAGTTGATCTATTTCCAGTGATGGAAAGTAACCAAGTACACTTACTCAAGTACTCTACTATAAGAACAATCTTGAGATACTTGTATTTTACTTGAGTATTTCAATTTTCTGCTAGTACTTCTACTCCGTGACATTTCAGTGGGAATTCACTACATTTATTTGACAGCTATAGTTACCAGCTACTTTGCAGATTAAGATTTTACATACAAAACATAGGGTCAGTTTATAAAATATGATGCATTACTGTAGATGAAATGACTTTATATACTGCCCAACAGTATATACAATAGTTAAATTAAGTCCACCTCAGCCAGGTACAACATTAAAATGCTTTTTACATGTTAATACATCAGTAATAATAATCCAATAATATAATCTGACAGGAGCCAATCCGTAATCCGGAGCCAACTCGTACCTTTGATAATATAAGTACATTTCACAGATGATAATGGGGCAACATAAGTATTATGTTACACAATTACATGAGTATTTTCTCTCTTGGTTACAGGTACTAACTTTTAGAGTTAATTCAGCATTTAAGAAAATATCTTTGTTCATTTGCATTATCCTACTTTTAACTTGTATTATTTTTTTCTAACCTTTATATTAACCAGGTTCATTAAAAAAAATTCATATACCAATACAAGACCAACAGGCATTTTCACATCTCTGTCTGACAGACAGATATGTAGGTGATCTTTAAACAACCCGCTGTGTTTTTAGAGAAATAATATGACCAACACAAGCATTAAAGACCTGCATTTTATGATGCAAGACAACTGCACACACATTGAAATAACAATGATAGCGTATTTAAAGACTCTCTTTAATAATGACTTGAATCTGGACACATGGTTAGTTGATAAAAATAGTGATTTTTATTTCTTTCACAAAAGTTTTGTCACGTAGCATTATACATTTCCAATAAATAAATAAATTCAATATCCTGTGTATAAAAAACTGTTTCTAAAGACCACAGACAACCACCATCTATGTGTTTGCAGTTTTCATCTCTCTGTTGTTACCAGACAGCTGTGGGAAATATCACTTTATGTTCACAATAAGGGATCTCTGAATACACCTTAAAATGCTCTTATGGTTACAAAACAACAACCATACAGTTACATATGATTGATAAAGTATAATAAAAATACACTTATTGCATTTCTAGCAATACACCAATAGTTATCATTCTAGAGCTTCTTTTGCATATGAGAACCAAGCTTAGCCCATTAAAAACATGAGAAACCTGTCAATGAGCTCCTTTCAGACTCAGGCCCAAACCCATTGCTGTGTATATAACATAATCATTGCACATCATCATTCTCCCTCCTGAAGAGTGACACAATTAGGCTTGCCAGGCTTGAACATACATCATATGTTAAGTTAGGAGTGAACGCATGAACTGAAACTAACTTTCATACATACAGTAAGCTTTCACAAATAGACACTTTGTGCAGTCTTGCGAGTAACTCAACTTTCTATGGGACAAATACCTGAGGCGTAAAGTGAAACACCACATTATTTATTCAAACTCTGTGGTGTAAATATCATTTTATGTAATGCAAACTTTAAAAATGATATTCCATAGTGTTACTTTGTTTTGGGGGGTTTTTAGTTGAATTTATACGTTCTTTCATTTTTGGTTAAGTCACAAATCATAAAGGATACCACTTACAATGTCACTTGATTTAATTTTAAACACAAAAATAATGTGTGCAATTCTTCTATTTGCACAGAATTATGAGTGTGTTTTTGAAACCAACTCTGGTAACAACTGCATGTGAAATATGCTATCATAATAAACACAGTTACTACTACTAACTACTAACTAAACCAGCAAGTCAGGATTTGCAGGCAATGAACCAGGTGCATAGAGATAAAAGTCACCACTACTGCAACTCACATTCAAAAACATGGCTCAAAAACATCGAGTGTGTGAAGTAGTGAGCAAATAATCTCGAGCCCCTGACTATGCCCACCACTGTAAATGACTGATCCCACCCACCTCACTGTGACTGACTGGCTGCAACAAATAGAGACCTGAGAATAAATGCATTTCACCTTACTTTCACTTTCATTTTTTCAGCGAGAGGCTTGGTTACCAATAGGTCATGCACATCCCTGGTTAGCATTTAATCCTTGTAGCACAGCTCACAGAGATTTGGCCTGTTTGCATCCCTGATGATTTACAACAGCACAGCAGAAGGTCTTCATCTTTTAGCACCTGGTCCATTAGATAAGATGAGCTTTAAAATATCAAAGACGGTACATTTAGTTGCCCAACTGAAACATCTGTAGCACACTTGTTGGGTGTATCTAAAGTTTGCATAACTAACAAATGCCTTCTCTTATATCTACTGTAAAATATTCTTAAAAGAGAATGAATGGCTACTTTACTTGGGTTCCTTTCCTACTTTCCTAATAGAAACTATGTCAAGTCTATTTTCAATGCGCTTTAACTAAAAATGGCCAAACTGAAAGAATAAAGGAATTAATTGATACACAAAATACATTATAATTTCCAATTTTGAATCATAATAGCCTAACCTAAAGCCTTTTTCACTCTTAGGAGTAGGCTTTTTATCCTAACTTTACAATTCAGCAATCTCAACAGTACACAGTAAACATGCGCACTCTTGCCTTAATTTATTAGATATTTTGGAAAAGAATGTTTTTGTTAAGTGGCTAGTAGCTGGAATTAGCTGGTAGCTGTATGTCATGTGTTACATCCAGGGTCATGGGTTAGCTAGTTTGTATTTACGATTCTCGGTTAAATCTTTTTTATTGTGAGTGAGGTCAAATATGTACATGCACACTGAAGAAGGCTTGAAGCTACAACATCTGTGCTGTTTTCATTCCACATTTGCAAGTACAAAGTGTCCAATGCATTTGGAGCCTACGAGTTCTGTCAGTGCGGACTATTTCTTACACTACTGTGGAAGTATGTTGGCCATGTTTGTAAAAAGGGTCAATTTTTCAATTGATCTTTAACAAGTTGTGGCTCCAAGCAGATTTGACTGCTGTTGTAACCAGGGAGCTAGTTGCCGGCCCAATCTTGTTTTTATATGTACAGTATGTCTACTGATTAAAAGAAAGTACTTACTTCAGTATGTATTTGTTTGTAAATGGAGCATAAAATCTATATGCCCACAGCAGTGTCGAATCACCACTGTATACAAAATCCCGTTAAAGGACAGTCTACACAGGATTATTTCTACAAGAGCTGAAACAAACAGTAACACCTCACAGCTCAAAAAAGCAAGCATGTGATCACTTCATGTTTTTAACAGTTTTCAATATCCAATATTTTCCTATTTTTTTATTATTCATTTTTCATTTAATGTTTATCTGAGCTGCCTCTCCCCAGGTTTCTCCCATGCACACAGGTTTTGGGTTCAGTTTTTCTGGTTAAGAATCGCTGCTGATTTGGGCCTGTAAGGTCCATTGACATTGCATGTGATATTATGTTGAACAAATAACGTTGACTTGCCTTAATTTTTCTGCCTTTCACAGATCGGCATTATCTTTTATACGTTGAGCCTCACAGCCATGGTGCCTATTACACTAAAGTATGATCTTTATAACATAGCTGTTTGACTCCTCAAAACCTGACAAGTTAATACATTTCATTTAACAGCGACAACATAGCCTTGAATTAAACTGCACGAGTGGAAAAAATAAAACAATCTCAGACAGAAAAGAAAATGACAGGACGTATTGATTTTCTTTGAAGTAAAATCAGAATTTGTTGGCGTAAAACTAAAATGTAAAGTGTAAAAGATCTGAATGTTGAGAATAACTACTCCTATAATGTCTGCAATGGTATGTAGTTGAGTTTCAGGTCTCATTTTTACAGCTTTCATGCAGGGATTTCTCGCATGTTCATAGCTGAAATTCTGAAAGGACCGACTGAAAATACCCCAAAGCAGCCTCTTGCACATTTTAAGCAAATAGTTTTCCACGTAATTATTTTTAGATTATTTATCTATTTAAGACTATTAAATTCAGCATTGTATCTAGATTTGGGGCCTGATTATAAAGTATAAACTAATTCTGACTGATGTGATGCATATTTGAAATGCTGATGGTCACTCTTTAAGCTTTGCATAGGTAATTGAGTCATAAAAATATTCAGTCATTAAAAATGAACAAACTTGTTTTACAGATTTTGAATATGTAATGTGGGCCTATAACACAGTTCTAAAAATAACGCTTTCTCGCTTATTGATGTCTGAAAGAAGTGTTCATGGAAGAGAGGTCTGGCTATGGTCAGTCAGCTGAAGTTTCTCAATGTAATAACAATCCGATGAATAGTCTCTTACTGCAACTTGTTGGTCTCTGAGGGGAACCATGCAGGTCCATTGAAGCACATCACAAGCTTTTTGGGTAGAGATTTGGCAAAGCCACAGTGATATCTAATATACTGAGCATACATCGATTTAGTCAATATATGTGAACATGAACACATCTCTTTCAAAGGTTGAAACCCAAGTATCAAAGCATCAATCTGCGATGTCATCAAGAGACAGATACTTCAGGCTTCCTGACTGACAGAGAATTAGAAAATCTGAGGAGTTGGAGCTTTTACTCCCAAATGATTTTTTTTTCATTTTTAGCAAAAAGTCCATTATGCTCCTAAAATCACCATGAATACTGTTACTGTACCTACAAATTGTCCTTTTACCCCTCTCCCCATAGCTCAAGGGAGATTATGATACCAATCCTTTATCAGTATCAACAGGGACAACTCCACCCTGCTGTCTTCTTCTCAGCTTCCGGTTTGTAACACTTTGTTCCTGCCTTTCCTCCAATAAGAAACATCACAGTCTGAAAAACAGAAGAGAAGAGAAATTTCATTAAACATTTACATCTTTCATCATCATCATTTGTCACCAACTGAGTGCCTGGTTGTTTGAGGAGTCACATACAAAGTAGTTGCAGCTGTACTGTCAAACTGCACTATGCTGGTGGAATATGTATTGATATAGGATTGTGACTAAACCACAGAGACTTGGACCACTGTAGCAGCATATTAAACTAATAGTATCTGGCTAATGTCCAATCCACATAGATTTCCTGAAATAGTGAGGCATCTATTTTATCACATTAAAACACATAACAACTTTTTATCTGCAAGCAAAGTATATTTTTTGGCCACTCAAAATACATGCAGGATGGATTTTGAAAGATCCTCTGTGGTATACATGAAATGTATATTTTTCTGCATGATGCAGCAAAGTGCTTAAAGGAATAGCTCAACATTTTGGGAAATACACTTATTCGCTTTCTTGCCGAGAGTTACATGAGAAGATGAATGCCACTCTCATTTCTGTGCGCTAAATATGAAGCTACCGCCAACAGCCGACTAGCTTAGCTTAGCATAAAGACTGGAAACAGGGGGAAACAGCTATACTGTGTCTCAATTTGCATTCTTCCATACTTAACACTTAACGCTATTTTGAGTGCATAAGTGCATTCACATTATGGCAAAATGCACTAAGTGCCCTGATGGTGTACTCATAACAGTCAAAAATTTGAGTGAAGAACGCTGGACACTTCTCACCCTCAATTGTCGCCATCTTGGCTAGGTAGCGGAAGGGGAGGGACCACCAAACTTGTGAAAATGGCAAGTGAGGAAGCTGCAACAGTTGCTCTGGTGAACACCACACTATACAAATGTAAGTTATACATGTGTTTTTTCCCCACTAAGTACCACTATACTGTTGTTGGATAGAAGCCATCAGTATGTTTATTGGGTTCATTTAGCAGTCTGGGATGATTAGGTACCGCAAAAGATAGCGATCGTCATTTCCAGTAAGTTCACAACAGCCATGGAAGTGTACTAACGGAAGTATCCAAATTAATAATAATAATAAAACTTTATTTATAGAGTACTTATCAAAACAAAGTACAAAGTGCTTCACAACAAGAGAAATAAAATACCACAATAAAATAAAATTAGCCTGGCTCTGTCCAAATCCACCTACCAGCACCTCTAAATCTCACTAATTCACATGATATATCTAGTTTATTTAATTGGTACAAAACTTAAGTGTAAAAACGACTATTTGCTGTTTTAAAGGGGCTTATGTGCCAGAATATTACTTGGTCAGGAACAGTTGCCAAGCAACCAGCAAAGACTTCAGGAACTACTCCCAGCCATGAAAAGTCATGCAAATTGTCATTTTTACACTTAAGTTTTTGAACAGATTAAACAAACAAGATATAGCATGTTAATTAGTGACAATTAGAGGTGCTGGTATGCAGGTTTTGTTACCTATGGACAGAGCCAGGCCAGCTGTTTATCCTGTTTCCTGTCTTTATGCTAAGCTAATCGGCTGCTAGCTGTAATGCTCAGCAACAAAGTGAATAAGAGTATTTCCTAAAATGTCGAACAATTCCTTTAATAGGTCAACGTGAGTTATCCTTCTACCTGACCAGTGAGGGATACTGGTCGGCCTTACTGAACAGACTGTATATAATGTAATTCTGAGGTTTAGCAGTTATGTGTGTGTAGCTACAGTGACAGAATAAAGCCTCTGTGAAAGTTACAGTGCCTCATACGAATGGGTCAAAAGCACAATGAACACGTTACTAAAAGTAGAGCACGTCATATGAGGATTTCCTGCATTAAAAGGTTTTTTAACTTGATTACGATTAAGAAATTTGATTCAATGCAGGCTAACATGTAGATTTAAGCATTTTATAACATTGACACGTTTCACCGTTTGCATTCACTGCTTTTCAGTTGTGAATTGACACAGATCACATCTTTAAAATGCAGAACTGCTGAGAGTGCAGTGTAGGGCCACCCTTAAATTAATCCATCCAAGCAACAAATAACTGATCAGCTATTATCTACTGACTCAGCTGAGAAGGAGGACAGTGATGTCTTGCTGCTCATCACATCGCCATCTGCTACTGAAATGTGTCACGTGTTGGCTGCTGTAGTTATGACAATTTGTATGCTACTGCAGCATGCTGCTAACAGATTCTGTGATTGTGATGCACACTGCCATTTGATATTTGGAGATGAACTGTGAAACAGATAGTATAAATGATAGAAATTAAAACTTTAAATGTTGACCGCCTTAATAAATTCTTCTTGCAGGGGTTGAGGGAATATCCTCTTGTGTATGACCAAGGTAGCATTATTGTAGTAAATGCCTACATTACCTAAACATTCTAACAAACATATTGCATTCCGTGTCCATTATGCTTAGGTAAAGTTTAGTCATGTCTTGTCAATTTAAGATTTTTTAAATTGACAATTTAATGATATGCCCTTTAAGTGAACATAACCAACACATGCATCCATTGGTGATCTGCCGCGCTCTTGTTGAACGTAGACAGGGAGCCATAAAGGCTTCGTCAGACCAGATGCACATCGCTCATGGAGCAGAGCAACTTCAATTACATACCTGTTTTCAAGTCTACTACACAAACACAAAATGAACCACAGAGTATTTTATCCCACTTAATAAGTAGTGCTGCACACTAATAGGTTACAAATGTAAACTATTCCACTAGACTCAAAAGGAGGCCTGTTAAATTTCTTTTCCAGTTGTACTCCAGTGCACTATTCTACAACTAAATCTCCTTTCAAGTTACTGCATGAATGAAAAAGTGTGGAACATTTTAAGACGGTGTAGTCCCTCATTCGTCCAGGAGTGTTCTGTGTACCGCTACGTGGATGACACCTATGTGAAAATCAAGAAACAAGACTTGGAAGCGTTCTCAGAGCATATCAATACTGTGGACCCCAACATCAAGTTCACGCGTGAGTATGCCAAAGAGAACCGCTTGGCCTTTCTTGATTGTTCTACACTCAGAGGAGAGGACAGAAAGCTCCAGATAGAAGTGTACAGGAAACCAACACATGCGGATCAATATTTGCTCTTTGACTCACACCATCCACTACAGCACAAGCTGGGTGTAATCCGGACATTACAACACAGAGCCCAAGAAGTGCCCACCGGCTCAGAGGGTAAGAAGAAAGAGGAAAGGCATGTCCAGAATGCACTCTCAGCCTGTGGTTATTCTACTTGGGCTATCAACAAAGTTAAAAGAGCCAAAAAACAGGACAAAAGTGTAACAGAACCAAGAAGGAACGGTGTCTCCATTCCTTATGTATCTGGACTGTCTGAAAAACTACAAAGGATCTTTAGGCAGCACGATGTTCCTGTTTTCTTTAAACCAGGCAACACTTTAAGACAGAAACTCGTTCACCCTAAGGACAAGATGCCCACACAAAAACAGAGCAATGTTGTCTACTCCATTCAGTGCAGTGAGGAACATTGCAAAGAACGGTACATAGGTGAAACCAAACAGCCACTTCACAAAAGACTTTATCAGCACAGACGACACGCTAACTCAGGATTACAGAGCGCTGTGCATTTGCATCTAAAAGCTACAAACCACACATTTGAAGACAGCGAGGTGAAGATTCTTAGTAGAGAGAAGAGTTGGTTTGAACGGGGCATCAAGGAAGCCATTTTTGTGAAAAAAGAGAACCCCTCTTTGAACAGAAATGGTGGTCTGAGATTCAATCTGCCCAAAGTCTATCAGAGTGTATTATCACCTTGGTCACGCCAATCACATGCTAATCAGGTACTTAACAGTGATGAAGTAGATGTAGCCAGAAAACAATAGGCCTGATTACTGATTACTGGGCCATCTTGGAAACTATTAGGTCAGTTTCAGGTGAAACTAGCTATTAACAGATACTCAGGCAGATTCCTGAGGGCAGGGTTTATGTAACATAGAGTAGCTTAAATTTCTAGTTCCCGTCCCATTTTTTCACAATTGAGAATGACTTTCGGATGGGAGCCGAAACGTCTTGATTCTGAAAACAGTGTCTAGATGACTACGACTGAAACCTTTTCTACGATTGTGCAACATTTTGTCAACTGCATTTTAGTAATTTTATGATTTGCCCCATTCCCATGATTTTGGGATGTATTGGAACAGTTTTACAATGCTTTGCTGGAACTATAAATAATTATTAGCATTTTGGTATTTTCTATTGCTAAGAAATGCGTGTGTGTGTGTGTGTGTGTGTGTGTGTGTGTGTTTTGCAATGTTTTTGACAGGTAGGAATAGAAATATTAGTGATATGGATTTTTTCTGTGCGCATATTATCACTTCTGGTGCCAATTTGTCCAAATGGCGTGACGAAGGCTCCAGCACGACCCAGAGCATCAAAGGCTTAGCTATACTTTGACTGAGAGTGAAAGAGGAAAACATCCTCCATAGTAAGGCTGAGCAACAGCAAATTATGGTTATGTACTGTCCTGACTGTCTAATAAATTCTGTTTATGTCAAATCTAATCTCACACTTGAGTTGGTTCCTGATTGACAAATGTGCATGTGACGTGAAAACATGCACATCCACATATATGCAAAACTTTTAACCCCAAAGGAGGCAGATCATGGCTTCAGTGTCTTGGCCATATCCAAAATGTAGATGAAAAACAAATGTTGACGAATCCTTTGACATCAGGACTCCTACATGCTGTAATGTCCTGCCTGGGCAGTTTAGACTAATCGTTTTCCTTTATGCAACTATTTTACCTTAAAATAACGGCTTCAAAATCATTTTGATGGTACCTTGACTTGGAATAGGTAGAATGTTTTTTTAGATTAGATTAGATTCAACTTTATTGTCATTACACATGCACAAGTACAAGGCAACAAAATGCAGTTTAGGTCTAACCAGAAGTGCAATAAGCAAGTGCAGGATATAAAGTGTGTGCATAAATGCAGGATAGAGCAGTATTATGAAAATATTTTACAAGTGGTACTATGGACATTATATACATATGGCATTACTATAAACAGTATACTGATGGATATGTACAATAATGAATTGGACTGGGCAGAACAGTAGTGCAATGAATATAAAGTAGTGCAAATTATGGAAATAGTTAACAGTGCAATAGATGAGTTATTGCAGTATTCAGTACATAGTACTGGAGTGCAAATTATGCAATATATGTATAAATAAATAGTCCGGTAGTGCAAATGAACCTGTGGTACATGTAGCAAAAACAATAAAGCACCGGAGGCACCTGAGGCGCCTGCTGGAAGGCAGGAAAGAAAACAGTCTCAGGGCAGGGTGAGAGGGGTCCTTAAGAATGCTGCAGGCTCGACGCAGACAGCGTCCTCTGGATGTCCTCAGTGGCTGGAAGTGGAGTCCCTGTGATGCGCTGGGCAGTTTTCTGGCCATTGATGGGCCAGTAATGATGGCTTCACACGATTGATGAGAGGTGAATACTTGAGGGTGAATGGTGCCTCTTTCATTCCCATTCCGCACCCCGAACGCCTGTTCTTGCACTATGTAATGTGGGTTGAGTGTGTATGATCCCCCCCGAGAAGTGCGTAACGCTTTATGGCACACACCACCAACTATGGGTCTTCAGCTAACTATAAGAAGAAGCTAGCTCGGCATTCTCAGTACGGCCATCATAATAGAGGCAAAGAGACCGAAGAGGCAATGACAGAGGAGGCTAAGAAGAGAAAAAGAGAGAGTGACCGAGCAAAAGGCCGGACACAAGTAAATCTCTGACTGGCTTTTAGTCATTGGCAAAAGCTTTGCGAAATAAAAGGCTGCAAGACAGACGCCGAGCTGGCCTTCTTGCTGACTAGTAAGTAATATTAGCTGGCTTGTGTTGTTTAACTTTGTTGATGTTTGGCTGTGTTAGCAAAGTTGTCGACTCACTAGTTTTTGATCATAAGCCAAGCAGCCCATTTCATTGGCAACAGTGGTGTAAAAATTATTTGTACTCCCACACTGTAGGGGAGCCAAGTCGCAAAAAGTACCAATTCTTGCATAATAGGGTTTTGAATTTACATTCCCTTTGTTGTACTCACAGTCCTGCTGCGCTTCTGTGTTGGCAAAGCACTCGCTGAAGAGGCAGTGCATGGTGTGGCAGAAGTTGTCCAGGAGGGATTTCGGGGAAGCAAATCGCCAGCTGGACTCTGGCACTCTGTCAGGCTCTTCTGTTAAATTATCCCAAGTGTCCTGGATAGTCTCCGGAAGCTCCTGCTGGAACACCTGGACACACACGAAAACACACACAGACACACACGCATGAGTGAGAGACAGCAAGGTAGGCTCAATATGAGTGAGTAAATGGATGTGGATCCATGAGGTGCTTTGCATCTAAAAATGTCAATATTGCCTAAGACATAAATCAAATCAGTAGTGTGACGCAGCATCAAAAAATCCATTCCGCATGAGCATTTCAAAATATGATATTTATGGTGGTTATGCAAGGTCAATATGCACAAGATCGTGACCTGATGAGCAATAAATCCTGCCCTCCCCTCTACTCTGGGAAGTTTTTGTGCTTTTTCTTCCATCAAACACTTTTTCCTAAATATTTCAACCATTTACATTTGGAGAAAGCCAACACATGCGTTAATCCATAATATTTCAAAGTGTTCACGCTGAACTTGTGATTCCTTTAGCCTTAGTCTCCTCCTCCTTATCTGTAAAGCTCTAAATAATCTTGCTCCAGAGTAAATTAGTGAACTACTAATGCCTTATACCTCTGCTATGCCCCTCAGGTCCTGTTGCAAAGCACTTTGTAACCTAGGTTTTGAAAGGTGCTATAAAAATAAAATGTTACTTACTTAGTCTGCCCCAGCAGGCTGTGAGTCCTCACACCTTACATCTACCCACACACAGGACCTCAATTAAATGACATGTGAGGTCACAAAATGTTGAATATTTGGTTGTTGTTACTTAGGTTCACTTATTTGTTTTTGGTCGCATAATCACCTTAACTGTCAGTATGGTGACAATGTACTGTATGTGTGTCCACCTGTTACATTTAAACAGGCCAGTCTCTGTCCAACAATTACAGTGAGCACAGAGAGTATCATTCAAAGAAGCTAACTCCACTATTTCTCTTATCTTAAAATAATCCCAGTTCCTTAATTGGTAAATTCAATAATAATTGGACTTAATCTTTGTGTTGTCTTCCCGACGACCATGCACCTTTTGCCCTCCCGGGTCAAAATTGACCCGGTCAGGTTTGCCTATTTTTAAAGCACCCAGTATAAGTTATCACCCAATTCTGTGTTACACCTTCTTAGCCAACTTAATTCCAACTCGTTACCCCTAGTTTTACACTTCTGTTTGGAATCCATGGTCAATAAATTTCATTTATATGAAATTATGCCTCATCTTTGAGTTTAAAAAAAAAGCAGAAATTATTAATTATTTTGACTAATAGTTAAGATCAGAGGAATATATGTTGATGGATTATCACAGACTGGTATATGTCAAAGTTTAGTCAAGATACTGTTTTGAAACCATTTCATTATTTTTAATGGCAGCACATAATCACAAAATGATGCAAAAGCTCAGACTTTATAAGCTTTTGTTGATGTTTTGAAAAGCAGATCAAAAGGTGTGATAAGAACACGTTTACAGAGATGTACTGTAGCTGTGAATTTTTGTGTGTGCGTGCGTGCATGTGCGTGTGTGGTCATCTGCTGGAAAGCACAATAGTGTGACCTATTGACCCTTTGCACCACATTTAGAAACTGGACTGGAATGTTTGATCTGTGATAAAATACCAGCATAGATGAGTCACCATTAGAGAGAAACTAAATTTAGCAGACCGCCAAAGTACTCATTACCTTGAAAAATATCCCTCATACGCACTTCACTGAATGATCAATGAGCGTACCGAATTGACCTTTCTGAACTGTTGATGGATCATAAATAGAAGCCACATTTAATTTTCTAATGCTAAGGGCATTCATTCCCAATATTAATAAATAGGATCAATGTGACATCTGTCTCCTGCCAAATATCCTCTGACCCTTACAGTCTGAGGAAAATTCACATACTAACTGAATTGCTTTATACAGCTGTTGCACAGATACATGAACCCTAGCTTACCTCAGCGGGATGCGCCTGTACAAAGACTCCCTCTGCATCCCTGAAGCGGCTTTCCAACTCAGTGGTGTATGGACGTGAAGGATGTCTCTCTGGCATAACCCGGATGATCTGAAATTTCAATTTGCAAAATTGAAATAAGATGCTCTTAAACTTAAAGACAGCAAACAACAAGCTCAACTATATTCTCCATTCAGACCTTTGGCTCGTGTACATACTTGTATATAGACAAAATTAAATGTTGTAAAATAAAAAACTTGAATCAATCAAATGTTGTCTGTAATTGTAAACAGTGTCTAAGTGCTTGTTGATTGTAAGAAATGAAAAGGAATTTCAGAACAGTCTTTTATTTTGGTAGATTAAAGCGTGAAGAAATTTGAGGCTCACAACTAATGTCACATGTGGGTGGGGGGTGTGTGAGGTGGTGTGAGACTTGTAATTAACCACAGATGCGAAACCTAAAACCTGAACCTGTGTTTGATTTGCTGTTTTAGACTAAGCTGTGCCATTCACCTTTTACCCAGTAGGCGCTGCCACCAGGAGCTGTTCCCCCCCAGGCCCTCAGGAGGGACACGGAGGAACATCTTAAATTCAAATCTGCAGCATGCAGGCCCACGCTCTCAGGTTACAGGCCCAGTAGGTGAAAGGTAGGCATTGTTTTCAAATCTTCTACAGTAGGCTAACATAGTAATGTAACTGAGGTTTTGTCGCTCATGCTAATAGATGACTCCTCACTCAAGCTTAGTTTCTTTTCTAAATTTTCAGATACAGAACACATAAGTGGGATCAATAAATTAACTAAATTTAATGTTTTTGCATTCAAGTTGAATACAACATGTAATGAAATCAACTTTTTCATTGATTATTGGTGGTTGGTAAACCAGCTTCATTGCTACCAGGAGCTGTACTGGTGTGACGCAGCAGACTGTGAGGAATTGAGCAACTCACTTGGCTCTGATTAATTCAGTTCAATTTTATTGATATAGCGCCAATTCATAACAGAAGTTATCTCATTGCACTTTTCCTATAGAGCAGGACTAGACTGTACTCTATAGGACCGTATATTATTTACAGACCCAATAAATCCCACCATAAGCAAGCACTTGGCAACAGTGACAATGAGGGAAGCACAATGCAAATTCCACCTAGAATTACCACTCAGAATTAGTAAAAGTGTGCATCAAGTGTGGTTTAAGGGTGTTGCCAGTTTTCCTAAGTAGCGCATGCTTGTTTACATGTGAACGCACACTTACTGTAAGTGTTCAAGACTGCAGGTGTGGGTGTTGGGACAGAGCAGCAAAGAGACAGGAAACCCAACAGAAAGAGAGTATGAGAGAGAGACCATCACCAAACCCATTTTGAGGATTACATGGGCTCAAGCCCCAGGCTCTGAGGTCTTGGACACATCAACAGAGAGGAGAGAGAGCTGCGGGGACCCACGCCACTAATTCAGGTGAGCAACAGACGCTACTTTAGCTTTTAACTGAAGGCAAAATGTGGGTGCAGGCATAGGTGGTGTGGCACTACTTTAAGCTCCTGTGTATTGGCCAAAAAAGTTCCTGGTCAGCATACAGTATGTGCCTGTTCCCTTAATCAGTCAATGACTGACATGTGATTTTAAAATCATTATCTTTATTGATTGATTGACTGAGGTTTAGTCTTATGATTCACCTCAGAGCTGCATTCTATCTCTGTGTGGAAAAAATATAAGGAAACATGTCAAAAGTGAGTTGCTGAACCAAAAATATTTTGAACATAAGCTACTTAAGGTGAAACTAGCTAATCAACAGATACTCAGGTAGACTCCTTCCTTGAGGGCAGGGCTTATGTAACACAGAGTAGCTTAAATTTCTAGTTCCTCGTCCCATTTTTTCACAATTGAGAATGACTTCCGGATGTGAGCCGAAACGTCTTGATTCTAAAAACAGTGTCCAGATGACTACGACTGAAACCTTTTCTACGAGATAATATAAGCTACTGTTACTTGTGACCTTTTAAAGTATGACACTGATGAGTAACACATAGGAAGCAGGATTTGTTTAGGTTAAATATTGTAGCTTGTTTATGTTTCTTTCTCCTGCTAGTTGCTCTTTTTAACATTAAACTTGTATGACTCCATTTAACATGAGCTCCTCCCTAACTTTTCCTTTTGCATGATACAAGTGAATAGAAATGAGTAGGGCACATTTTTACTTGCTCAAACCATAAAACAAAAGCAGATGAAAGAGTGACATATTTCCACTGGCTGAGCAACAATGAAAAAATGCGAGACACTGAATATATTTAATGAAAGCAACAGGGTTAATAATACTTTTGATTTAGCTTTGATGCACTAACAGAGTCACTGCAGAGTCATTTTCCCACAGCCAACTGTAGACTTTGTGGCATCTCTTGGATTGGTGTGTCATGCATTTCTCTGCATCTATTCAACTAACTAAATGTCTTTCACTGCTAAAAGTGCAGTGACTGGTACTCTGTGTTTCTAGGTATGATGTTTGGGGTGGGGGACTCAACTTACACCGAAGCCCAGGGCTCTCAGCAGTCTCAAGTCAGCAATGCTTTCAACTCTGTCAGTGGTCAGCACCAGGCATACCACCACACAAGCAGACTGTCACTACTTTATGAACATGGCTCATTTGAGAAGATTTCTCCGGGCACCAATTTTAGTTCAAACTGGTTTTTGATGTCGAACCTGAATATAAAATGTCCATCCCTATATGCAACAATAAATTAACATTAATGAATATAATGCACAACCTGTACATGAGTGAACACTGAACACTTATTACAAAATAAGGTGTACCATCAAGCCCAACTCTCCTATGTTACATATATCATTCAACTCTGACTGAACAACTGCAGACTCCTATCTGTTTGATGCTTCAACTTCAGTGGAACCACTACAAACCTTGTCCTGTGTGAACAGTGTTTGATTAGTGCCACACAGTGAACGGCTGTACTGCACTCTTCAGCTGTTAGCATTATATGACCCTCAATCAATTTAAATAACCTTCTTATAGCTTTCTAGTTGTCAAAAACAGAGAGATCTGCCATTGACAACACATGCTTTGTGTTACACACAATAATGACACACACAATATAAATTGAATAACTTTAGTGAGAGCCAATAACCCATTAGGACAAAATGTCAGTATGTCACCTTTGGTGAAGAAGCTCCATTTGTTTTCATCCATTTATGCTTTTAAAACTGAATAATTGATGACTGCTCTGATTGGCTGACAGTATGCACAGATATTGTCAAATTATAAGTATGGTTTAAAATATGGACAAAGTGATAATACCTTGGTAGTTGGTATTCTAAAGTGTTACTTACAATGCCATTTCCTATCATGAAAATGTAAATTGAAGACTAATAAAATGAGCGGACAAGATATTATAAAAATTCAAACAGATGGTGTAATCATTTTGACAGTTCAGACCTGTTCAGGCAGTTGGGAGAGAAGGAAAAGGGGCACTTAACTAGTTTTAACAAATTATACGAACACAAACATACAACACACAGGAAATAAAATAATTGTTTTTGGACAAAATCTGACAAATTGCATCTTTACGCAGACTATTTTCCTACCTTTTTTAACACGCCTTGGTTGACCTGGAACCACAACCTCTGGAGAACCAGCTCATCCAACCCCTCCACCTGTAACCTCTGATGGGGAGAGGAGAGAAATGTAATTAATAGGTTTATCACATCTCTGTGACATGAAGAAGAATGATAAAGAACTATGTTTGACAAATTTATTTTGATATTTTATCAGCATGTACACTACAATACATAACCATATAGTATATAGGTGTAAAGTCACAGACTTGAAGTCAGGCCTTGTGAGACTTTTAAGGCACACGGCAAGCATCATCTGAGGAATCTCTTCCACCATGTCCTCTGACAGGAAAAGGAAAAGAGTCAATAAATCAAGAGACAGCATCATGATTTTTACCATTCTGCTGATGTTTGACAGTTTAAAGACTTCGTTATGGTGAACCCTGATGGTGTAGTTGATGGGGAAGTTGTGCTTCTGTAACGCAAAAAAAAAGAGAGAGAGAGAAAATGTGCATGTGCATTTCATAAATCAGAAAGCTGTAACACTTGTTTACAGTGTGGAAAAGTGTTTACCCCCCTTCCTGATTTCTTATTTTTTTGCATGTTTGTCACACTTAAATGTTTCAGATCATCAAACAAATTTAAATATTAGTCAAAGATAACACAAGTAAACACAAAATGCAGTTTTTAAATGAAGGTTGTTATTATTAAGGGTAAACAAAATGCAAACCTACATGGCCCTGTGTGAAAAAGTGATAGCCCCACCTGTTAAAACATAACTGTGGTTTATCACACCTGAGTTTAATTTCTCTAGCCACACCCAGGCCTGATTACTGCCACACCTGTTCTCAATCAAGAAATAATTTCGAGATCCAAAGAAATTCAGGAACAAATGAGAAAGAAAGTAATTGAGATCTATCAGTCTGGAAAAAGTTATAAAGCCATTTCTAAAGCTTTGGGATTCCATCGAACCACAGTGAGATCCATTATCCACAAATGGCGAAAACATGGAACAGTGGTGAACCTTCCCAGGAGTGGCCGGCCGACCAAAATTACCCCAAGAGCGCAGTGATGACTCATCCTAGCAAAAAGAACATTAAGGCTTGTCTCATTTTTGCCAGAAAACATCTTGATGATCCCCAAGACTTTTGGGAAAATACTCTACGGACTGAAAACACAAAAACACACCAGCAAGTCCACCTCTGAATGGCTGAAGAACAAAATGAAGACTGTGGCCTGGTCAAAGTCCTGACCTGAATCCTATTGAGATGCTGTGGCATGACCTTAAAAAGGCAGATCGTGCTCAAAAACCCTCCAATGTGGCTGGATTACAACAATTCTGCAAAGATGAGTGGGCCAAAATTCCTCCACAGCGCTGTCAAAGACTCATTGCAAGTTATCGCAAACGCTTGATTGCAGTTGTTGCTACTAAGGGTGGCCCAACCAGTTATTAGGTTTAGGGGGCAATCACTATTTCACACAGGGCCATGTAGGTTTGGATTTTGTTTTGTTGACCGGAACTGCCAAAAATAAATAAATTACTCAATAAATAAATTAATATGCCATTAAATGCACCAAAAATATTAAAATTAATTTAGGCATTAAATAATTTATAAAATGTGACACAAATTGATATTTCTGTTTACATTTGTATTAATTCCCCTATTTATTTATTTTCCCATTTATTTTCTATTTTATCACGTCATTTATTTATTCATTCATTCATTCATTCATTATTAATTTTTTATAGTATTTATTTATGTATTTATGCATGTATTATTTTCCCTTTGCACCCACCCCGCACCCCCAATTTATTTCCCCAAACTTATTTCTTTTCCTTTTATATTTCTTTATGCATTTCTGCTTCATTATGCAAATGAGGGGGGCTGTGTGTCATGGGGTTAACTTTTCACCTATTGGTTGATCGACTGTTGCTGCCACAACAGTGGCTTCTGGCCACTGAGGGACAGTCGGCTCACAACTGTTATACCGAGGAGATTTACAGCTGGTTCAGACCAGGACCCCGAAACTGGATCATATTTTATGCAGAAAATATTTTCTTGTTTTCCCTCTGATGTCCTCCGGCTGCTCTCCCTCAACTCTCTGTGCTTTAGGGAGTTTACTGATGAACAGATAGCTTCACTTGCTGCTAACTGTAGCTATAACTGCTCTCAGCTAGTTAGCCGTATAGCTGCGGTCGATTACCAGACTCTCCCTGGAGTGGGAACAAAAACAATGACACTACCACAGTGCTCGTGGAACTGAGCTCCCAGCTCGGGCAGTCAGGTAATGGGACAGCTAGCAGCACAGCTAAAGTAGCTAACCACTAACAACAAGTAGTTAAAGCCATCTGTCCATCAGCAAACTCCGTAAATCACTGTAATTCTTGTCTCATTGTGGTCTGATAAACAGTAAATATATCATATTCAGTGCCCCATATCACTATTTTCCAAGGTACTGCAGTTGTCATATTTTGTGGGACCCAAATGGGCGCAGAGTAAGTTGGAATCATGATAGAAACGTACTGAGAATAGCTAGCTTTATTCGCTGAAGACCCATAGTTAGCCTGGTACTCAATGGGCGAGCCTACCCAGTATGCCTGCTTACACAGCAACTCACATTTTTGTTCCTGCAGTAGCAAAGAGAAGCTCCACAAACTGGCCAGTCACAATAACAATACACCAAAACACCCCACAGGAGATAAAGGCAGGATCCCTTTTTTTATATAATGAACATTTGTGTTGTGATACTTAAACAAACCATCAGAGAAATAAGCCTCTTGTGTACGAGACCGGTCTGTTGAGAGAGCTCCAGCCAGCTCACAGTGGGTTCTGTGAGTGTGCCTGGCAGCTCTGCTTCCATAAATCACCGAAAGTTGAAGCAGAGCTGCCAGACACGCTCACAGACCCCGCTGTGAGCTGGCTGGAGCTCTCTCCAGAGAAATTGCCAGAGTGTGTGGATTATGAAACACAATCCACAAACTACAAACAATTTCAACCCATCTGTTACCGCAAACCTGGAATCCCACATCACGATCCAACGGGCATGTGCGCAGCTTCTCTCTGTGCAGGCAGACGGGCCATAGTCAGGGCAGGAGGGCATTCAACCTAAGTGTTGGCAGGTATGTCTATGGCTCTGGTGAAGCTTTAAAGTCTGAGAAAATAACCCAAGTGATATCATAGTGATGTCATCAGGGTCATCTCAACTTGGGCTTGGAAATTTATAAGAGAAACCAGGGGGCATAGAGTTTTAACGACGTGGCAGTTTACTAGGCTCTAATGAAAGATACTATCAAGTCGCATTATGGGAAGTGTAGGAACAAGTGTTTATGGAGCCTGTCCCAAATTAGGAACTTAAAGTCAGGCTATCTCGGGAAACATTATTTTCCAAATTTGTCTCTCGCAAGTAAAAAATAAATAAATAAATATATATACACATTATTATTATTATTATTATTACGTTATTTTTGTTTCCTATTATTGTCTAGCTGGCTGGAGTCACGTGAAAGTCATTCTGGGAATGGCAGGAAATCACTAACTTCATCAGAAGTGGACAAAGTGTCTAAAAATGGCCCCGAGAATACACCGAACATCACACACAGATGATATCTAGAATGTGTTCATGTGAGGGTGAAATTTTCCTTTAAAATAACCATAATGTTTTTTGTTGAGGGTCAAGATTTTACTACTAATTTTTTCCACTGCTCTGACCTCCCCACCTGGTCCAGACGTTAGGACCACTGACCTTCCACCTGCAGGGCAACTGTACACGTGCTTCCACATTCACTGAGACATGCTTGCAAACATGCCATCATTCTCTCACCATGTACCGTCGCCTGTGGCTGAGGCTGTCATTGAGCGTCTTCAAAGGTGTGCACATGCTGGCTGGTGTCGGGGCCATCTGAACAGGTGCTAGCAGAAACAGGCCTACAGAAACAAGCGACAGAGCATGAGATTAACTGCAGTCATACTGCAGTTTTTTTTGTTTTTTTTACAGAGCATCAAATATTGTACATGTCACAAAACTGCTAAAAATTGTGTGTACAGTATGCACGTACAGTCTACATATTGGTCTGTCTGGCAGTTTGGCTACTATACATAGCCAAACTCTGGACTTGCTTGACTTGTTATATCCTATATTATATATATATATATATATATATATATATATATATATATATATATATATATATATAGAGAGAGAGAGAGAGAGAGAGAGAGAGAGAGAGAGAGAGATCTATCAACATATATCTGTTTGACATTGTGTTGATCGTCAAACAGCAGAAGAAGGCAGTGGTGTTAGATGTAGCAATTCCAAGCAATTGCAACATCAAGAAGAAGGAACACGAGAAGCTCAAAAAATACCAAGGGCTGAAAGAGGAGCTAGAAAAGATGTGGAGAGTAAAAGCAACAGTGGTGCCAGTGGTAATCTGAGCATTGGGGGCTGTGACCCCCAAACTGGGAGAGTGGCTCCAGCAGATTCCAGGTACAACATCTGAAGGCTCTGTCCAGAAGAGTGCAGTCCTAGGAACAGCTAAAATACTTGGCAGAACCCTCGAACTCCAAGTCCTCTGGTAGAGGACCGGAGCTTGAGGATGACACACACCACCCCACGAGGTGAGAGGGGGGATTTTATAATATATACATACATACATACACACAATCAAAAAGATGTCAGGATAGACATTCCACAACAGATAAGTATGTTATGCATTTTCATCACCTTTTAAGGGTTGCAAACTAAAAAAGCATACAGTTAGGCGAAACAAGATTTTCATGCACCTCAAACTCACCATTCTCTGCACAGTTCTCAATTGGTGAATTTATTTGATGAACCACCACATCAAGTTATGAAAAATAAGACTTAAGTTGTAAAAGAAAAAAAAAAAAGAAAAAAAGAGTATGATGCTCTGTAGGCCAGTCTAGGGCCAAGATAGTTGCATCATAGTAACATTAGCACTAAATACAAAATAGAGCTGAGGCTGATGGGAATTACATTAGTTTTGCAGATTTGTCATAAACCAGGACAAATAGGACAAATCAAAATTGACCTGATGATGGCATTAGAAGTTATTACAATTCACCCTAAGGCGAACAAATTTCCTATCCAATATCCATCCAATAGCTGTCAAGACATTTCACTCAAAACCACAAATGTTCACCTCATGGTGGTGCTAGAGGAAAGTCAGGGTATCACCAAAGTCATTAAGATACATCTTCTGGGAACCATGAATATCGGAACCAAAATTTTGTGCCAATCCATCTAGTAGATGTCAAAATATTTCACAGGCAAGTGGAAAGCTTTGATCTGCTGGTGGCACTAAAAGTAAAAGTCAGGGGATCACCAAATTCTGTAGTATTCATCCTCTGGGGACCATGAATGAGTGTATGAATTAATTTAATTGGTGTCATGCATTGTTTTGCTTTAAAAATATGTGTTTATGCATCAGGCCAATGATCACTGCCTACAGAAAACGCACTCCTGTTTAACTAGGTCTTATTGCTCGAGTCTTTAGTTTGGTATTTATTCTTACTTTTCACACTGTCCACAAGGGATGTCCTGATTAGGCCTGTCACGATAACTACTTTTGTTGGAAAATATATTGTCACAGCAATAATTGCGATCATGGGTGTCACCAGGCTTGGGGCTTCAGCCCCGAAGACTTTTTTCTTTAGCCCCAAATAATTCTCCACTTTGAGCAGCTTGTCGCTAAATAAGACAGCAGTGTTGTAATTTTGTATATTCATTCAACATAACGGAGCAGAGGCAAGACCAATCAGAGAGGGTTTACAGGAAATTGATTAGTTACTTTGATGAGCAGTTAGCATGCCATCAATTTATGAATGTGATATGTAGTGTGTGAAGCGCTTTGAGTGGTCGGAAGACTAGAAAGGCATACAAGTACAGTCCATTTCAATTTAGGACTAAAAATATTACAGTCTGTCAGAGTTTTAGGAGATGCCTCAAACCTCCCTCTAATAGAGATTCTGCGGATTCCATAGATAGGCCTACTACTAATACCTCCATGGTAAATACCAGTATTGTGGTGTACTTGGTGTTTGTCATCATTTATGCATGTTTGTCAACAGGTAAGCATAGACAGTTCTGACTGGTAACTGAGCCATCTTTGGTAACACTTCCCATGTACTGTAATGACCTTATCTGTAGTGTGTAGTATACAGTATAGCCTAGATGTTGTGTTAGGTTTAGAAAGTAGTCTTTAAATAAGTGTAGTAATACAAGTTTAATGTTTGTTCATTCTGTCATCAACCACCATAAAATATATTGCACACACCCAGTTCTCAGCCCCAGATTGTCAACTCCAAGAAACACCCCTGACTGGTACGATATTATTGTCATTTTAAGGGCATTAATTTGCATCACATTCCATCGCATTCATTTGCCTTGTTGTGGGCAGTTTCATGTAGGAACTATTGGTCGAGAGAAAATAGTTACCACATGAAACTGTCACAACAAATCTTTGGATTATCTTGAGCAACTGGATCATGAGACATTGCTGTTGAGTGATTAGAATGTATTTTTGGTGCTTTGAGCACCACAAGCTGAGTGCCAAATAGTCCCATTATATTCAAAAAAGGCAGACATCTCTACGGCCGATATCACCAAAACAATCTAGATGGATAAATTGCACTACAGGGAAGAGGAAAAATATGTGTTTTTGATTTTGGGGTGAACTGCCCCTTTAAAGAAAAGTTCACTTAGTGCTGTGGGAATACTTTAGATTTTGTCAAATGGATAAAGTTTTCGCTGAACAGAAACATGCTGAAGGATATGCAACTAACCTCGCAGCCATTACACAGCATACTCAACACTGACTTTTCAAAAAGACCTGTTGTACCCAAAGCTTGTCATCCTCAGAAAATCTCACAGTAGAAATCACATTTTACATGCTAGCTACATTTCTTCTAGGAACTTACACTGTTTTGCACTGTTGCTCCACCACAAGATGAATTACTTAGAAACTTTAAGTAGAGGGATTTACCCTGAGCTATAGCTGTACTTTACCACTTTATCCAATCTATTGCACCATGAATACACAAAATCTGTGTATTCCATGACTCAGTGTCATTCCATTCAACCGAAAGTTACAACATAGTCATGCTCAACAACGCAACAAAAGCTCATTCAAGCTAAAACAAAGCAGAAGCTTCTGCCAGCTACAGATGTGACAGATTTTCACATAGAAAATTGGTGGTTAATTATGCAAAAGAAAAATGGTAACCTCCTTTACAAAATGGATATGAAATCCATCAAAAAACTACCACTGACTACAGTATTCCAGTTTCTATAAAAAGAACCATATGTCGTCTTGAATGTGTTATGTGGGTGTGTGTGTGTGTGTGTGCTCCTGAAAACAGATTGATCCCTCACACAGGCCAATATGCTGCTGCCACAATGAAGACAAAGTCTCTTTTCTTACAAGAAAGAGAGTAAAAGTGCCACTACACCATCTGGAAGTCTTTGTGTGTAAAGAACGCAGAAAAAAATTAATCAATTCATCACTGTAAGATGAAGCATGCAAAAGCCGTGCATGGAAGTATGGCCACTGGTTGTGTTAGAATATACACAGCTTTTCCTTTTAGCTGTTTTAATTCTGGCGAATTCAGACTACTAATGCAGATAACCCAGTCGTTTAAAACATTAGTCACATTACATTACTGGTATATTGAAAGGAAACAACTGCCCTTTGATTCATGGCAAGAACAAAATTAATTGGCACATTATCTCAGTAGTTATTGTAGTTAGCGTTAAACTGAACCGTTTTCATAAATGAGCTTGTACAGTCCATCATGCTGGCTGCCAAAGAACCTGTGCACTAGTGTATTGCAAGCACAGCGTCCCGCTTAAGTTGCAACATGGTAGCAATACTAGTTTGCTTGCTTTCAGCTACCCAGTCTTTTTTTGACTCCAGCGCTCATGAGGGAGAGGACACAATTATTAGCAAATGGAATGCACCAAGTGCTGATTTTTCCCTAGGCCTTAAAGTGATCAGTTTGGATCTCCTGGTTGACAGTAACCAATCAGGACTATACAAGAATACAAGTTTTTTGTGCAAAAACTTTATGACTCATTTTAATTTGTTTTGTTGTTGAAATGTGGCCAGCATTCCAAGCCTGTAAGAATCAGTAGCCAATCAGGACTTTTTTCAAGTTTTTTGTACATAAACTTTTATATTATTTATTTTTATTTAAATATAAAAACATTTTGGAACTTAATTTTATTTCAACTTTTTGGCACAGTACAGACCACAGAAATAAGTAATAGTAAAACCTCCATCTTTGGTTCTTTGTGACATTAAGATCCTATATGTACATTTGTACTATCTTTCCCTATTAACAAGGTGCTCATTACAGTCTATATTAATTTCATATAATTTCTTTTGTTGTTGTTGAAAACACAGCATTCCAAGACTGTACATTGTCAGATTCTTTGTAAGACTCTGCTATAGTTGTTGACTTTTTGTGTGCTGAATAAATGACTTATTTATAACAACACATTACATAGTCATATTTTCATATCTCTAGTCAGCTTTTAGCACTGACTTAATGTAGGGCCCTATGGAATCTGTGTTATAGCTTTTTTAAATTTTAAATTCCATGATTCTGTTATCACAGAAACTATAGGGCCCTACTTTAATGCTGCCATCAGTTTGTTGCTGGCCCGTGCTGGGCCCCCGTCAAAAAAAGACACTTGGCCGCTGTTAAAAGATACATGCCACCAAGCCTAACAACGTTTCGAGGGAAACCCTGACTATTCAGGTAAAAGATCCAGGGAGAGTTTGAATGCTTCTTAAAATGTGTTTCTGTATCTCAACCTGCATGTCAGCACATGTTTGTACACATGCAAATGCCTGAGACTGTGTGTGTGTCTGTGTGTGAGACTGAATGGATTCATTTGTGGGTCTGTATGACCCATGATTATTTTCATTTTTTGTTAGTGCAGTTGTAAATTGAGTGAAAGCTTTTCATAAAGTGTTATAGTCTGTTGAATCAGATTGCACCACAAACACACAGCCAGGGGAGCTTCATTGGCCAAACAGGTTTTTCTTATTGTAGTAGATAGAAACCCAACAATGATTATACAACATTACGTAACTAGTGAGTAGTAGCCTGCAGTACATGACCTCCATTAACTGTAATCAGTAAGCTGACTAATGTACCTTATGCTGTTTTGACACCACAATAACTTCACATGGGGAGGACTGTCAGCTACCGAAAACAGTCAGCATGCTGACATGCTCACAATGAAAATGCTTATGTTTGCTAATTAGCACTGTTGAAAAGTTAAGGGAATGTTTGTACCAAATTTCATAGCAATCCATCCAGTGGATGCTGAGATATTTCAGTTTGGACCAAAGCGGTGGACGCTAGTGTTGCTAAAATCTTATAGACATTCTGCATAGTCCCACTGCATCAGTTTGAAAGCTACTGCAAAATGTCCACAGTGATTGGTCTAGAGAAGCACCATTCAACATTTTCTCTACTGGCTGGCAGTACTGCAAGAACAATTTTGTGACAGAAACAATTAAAGCTGATCATTTTGTCATCCAGACTGTACAAGAGGGTTCATGTTGAGCAGAGATTTGATGCCAAAGACATCCTCTCAAAGAAAAGCCCTCCTTATTAGCTCAATTCATTTACTGACAGCAAAGGCTTAGTGGCCAGGAATTAATCTAATCCTCTCATCATTCCAAGTTGCCACCATGTAGCAATATTACTTGTGCACTACCTTTATCAGAGTGTGAGACATAAAACAGACAAGATGGGAATCTTCGGAAGTCTCATGATTCGAGTCTGATTTTTGGTGTCACGATTTGATTCAAAATTGTTTGAATCTTGTTTCAAAACCAATTCTTGATTTAATAAAAAGAAAAGGGGGCAGTAAACTGAAATTATGCTTTGACAAAGATAGGCATAAATGTCTCTGCGAACCTACTCAGAGAAGGACCTGTCCCCCTGAACACCTCTCAAAACCAACATTTTTTGTCACACTTAAATGTTTCAGATCATCAAACAAATTTAAATATTAGTCAAAGATAACACAAGTAAACACAAAATGCAGTTTTTAAATGAAGGTTGTTATTATTAAGGGAAAACAAAATCCAAACCTACATGGCCCTGTGTGAAATAGTGATTGCCCCCAAACCTAATAACTGGTTGGGCCACCCTTAGCAGCAACAACTGCAATCAAGCGTTTACGAGCAATGAGTCTTTTACAGCGCTGTGGAGGAGTTTTGGCCCACTCATCTTTGCAGAATTGTTGTAATTCAGCCACATTGGAGGGTTTTCGAGCATGAATTGCCTTTTTAAGGTCATGCCACAACATCTCAAAAGGATTCAGGTCAGGACTTTGACTAGGCCACTCCAAAGTCTTCATTTTGTTCTTCTTCAGCCATTCAGAGGTGGACTTGCTGGTGTGTTTTGGATCTTTGTCCCGCTGCAGAATCCAAGTTTGCTTCAGCTTGAGGTCACGAACAGATGGCCAGACATTCTCCTTCAGGAGTTTTTGGTAGACTGCAGAATTCATGGTTCCATTTATCATAGCAAGTCTTCCAGGTCCTGAAGCAGCAAAACAGCCCCAGACCATCACACTACCACCACCATATTTTACTGTTGGTATGATGTTCTTTTTCTGAAATGTGGTGTTACTTTTACGCCAGATGTAATGGGACAAACACCTTCCAAAAAGTTCAACTTTTGTCTCGTCAGTCCATAGAGTATTTTCCCAAAAGTCATGGGGATCATCAAGATGTTTTCTGGCAAAAATGAGACAAGCCTTAATGTTCTTTTTTCTCAGCAGTGGTTTTCGTCTTGGAACACTGCCATTCAGGCCATTTTTGTCCAGTCTCTTTCTTATGGTGGAGTCATGAACACTAATCTTAACTGAGGCAAGTGAGGCCTGCAGTTCTTTGGATGTTGTTGTGGGGTCTTTTGTGACCTCTTGGAAGACTTTGGAGTGGCCTAGTCAAAGTCCTGACCTGAATCCTATTGAGATGCTGTGGCATGACCTTAAAAAGGCAATTCATGCTTGAAAACCCTCCAATGTGGCTGGATTACAACAATTCTGCAAAGATGAGTGGGCCAAAACTCCTCCACAGTGCTGTAAAAGACTCATTGCAAGTTATCGCAAACGCTTGATTGCAGTTGTTGCTGCTAAGGGTGGCCCAACCAGTTATTAGGTTTAGGGGGCAATCACTATTTCACACAGGGCCATGTAGGTTTGGATTTTGTTTTCCCTTAATAATAACAACCTTCATTTAAAAACTGCATTTTGTGTTTACTTGTGTTATCTTTGACTAATATTTAAATTTTATTGATGATCTGAAACATTTAAGTGTGACAAACATGCAAAAAAAAAAAACGAAATCAGGAAGGGGGCAAACACTTTTTCACACCACTGTATGTCAGACAGTGAGTACGCTTACCAAATTGCATGTGACTATATTTGCAGAAGAGAGGAAAGGCTAATGGCAGGAGGACTGTTCAATATTCAAATGTAGAAAAACCCACAGAAACCAATCACAATGGGTGTACACACACAGTGTACACATCTTATTTGTGATGCAGAATATACATACTGTGCCATAGTGTTGAAGTCATTTGTCTATTAACACTTAGCACACCAATACATTCCATGGGCTCAGCTGCAGTGAAAGTATGCTGACAGGAGAGCGTAATGACCTCTTTGGAACCTCGGCAGTGTGTAAAGACTAATGAGGTTGTTGTAGGTGAGGGGAGACAGCCTGTGAGGACTGTTTTTGTTTGGGAGACTCCAAAGTCAGATAGCTGAGGCTTTGAGCTGTTACCCAGTATAACTATAAATACACCCTCTTGCAACTCTTTGCTCTTGGTTATCTCAACAGTAACCCCATGCTACCATTACATGAAAGTACTAAATTGCATGTAAATATATTCAGTGATGTGATATTTACATAGTGCAGCATTTCTGCATCAATCCTAAAGATTAAAATGCTAAAATGACCATGTTTTTATGCTTTTGCTGGTATTGTTATACCAACAACTATTCAATATGCATTATATGAGCACATTTCTACATACTATTTTGCATGATGCAACATTGGAAACTCTGAACCTCATCATTCCTCATTATTCTGCACTAAAATACACAACTTTGACCTCACTACCACTTTATTTTTGATTAACACTGGTGCTCCAGTTTTACCACGTGGTTTGTTTGGGATTATATCTGCATTTTTGATTACTTAAGATGCTCAATGCTTTACACATGAAAACACCCTAAAAAAGAGTGAACTATACAGTAGTTAGTTTTTAAAAAACTGACTGGTTACCAAAATAAGAACTACCATTTTAATAGCTTCTAGTGTTTGATGTATGATGCTTGAACATATCTACACACCAACAATCTGCCAGTGCCTGCAGTTACGTAAAATCTCCTCACGCTTCCACAAGTGCTTCTGCAAAACACTGAGATGAAGCCAAAGACTTGAACTTGAAAGAATCCAAGAGACAATGATAATGGGTGACACGATGTATTCTCAAACAAGCACAAAGAGAACATGCAAACCCAAAAGGCCCCAGTCAGATCTGGTCTGGTTAGAAACCAGGACCATCTTGCTGTGAGGCAACTGTAAGTTGGCAGAATAAGACAAAGAAAGTAGGAAGGTGGCTGGCTAGAAGGAGCACATATTGCCACAATGGCACTGGCATCCTGGCTGTGGCTAAATCTACTATCCACTGCAGATGCACTATCCACAGGATGAGTAACTTTTAGTGTATTAGTAGAATATTACAACATTAAATAAATAGTATATAGTTAATATAATAGTATAATGTCAGTATTATACTAATTATATAATGTTAATATATTGATTAGAATTTCATATAATAGTATACTATTGTATACTACTACTATTAATTTCAATTGGACAATACAGCAGTTTAATAAACACACAACCAACATGTCAATAACCATAACCATCCATGCATATGAGTTCAAATTTCTAAAGTTTACTGTAGCACGTCGACCTCTTTATAATGTCCCGCCCCACCCAGGCTGTGATTGGTCGGTTCACGAAAAGTGACATTGACGAGTGCATCGACTTTATTAAAAGTTGAACACGTTTCATCAAAAGGAACACGAGATAGCTAAATAGCCAGCTAGCCAAAGCCAAACTTTGCTTATCTTACCTCTATTGTCTTCTGTCTTCAGCTGCAAAACTTTGACTAACAGTTGAACTGGTATTGAGGATCTTGAGGAGGAGGTGGGCTGGGTCTCTCTTGCTCTTTTTGTATAATGGGCTGCTCAAGCGGCCTACAGAGCGACTTCTCCCAGTGCTCAGGATGGCCAGTCCGAACTCATGAATCGATAGTTCGTTCCATTGTCACCAAAAGGGCCAAGTGAGAGCAATTACGTACCAGACATAGGTATATATATATATATATATACACACACACACACAGACACACACACGAAAGCAGAGTCCCTACAGTGTGACTGTAAACAGATTTATGTCCCCACAACATGAGTAATACACGCTCACACAAGCACACACCAATTCTCACTCCCTCCTGGTATTTCACGATATACGACGATGATGATGATATGATATACAACTGTCTCCAAAAATGGTCGCAGTCTGGACACCTGAAAGTACTGTGTTCTGATATTAGCACAGGGACATCTGAAGCAAATACATACCAGATGTCCGACAGCATTTGTGGTAGTCTTGAAATTTGAAAATCAATCATTGGTGAAGAGTTTGAATTAGACTTTTTTCTACTTGCTGTAATGCTTTGGTCCTAAGATTCTGGGGAATTTGGAAATATATATTACAGATAAATGTTTAGTACGTTTGAAAAAAGAAAATTTATTATGGCTTTTATCTGTCCAAAGTATATGCTAAAGCAAGTGTAGTAACATTTTGACAAGAAATAAATGTATTCCTCAATTGAAAATTGCGTATTTAAAAAATTTATAATAAATGCTTTATTACAGTTTTAAGTATAGCACTAAAAGTTAAGTTATTGTAGCCAGACATGTGGTTTAGTGGGAGTATCCTGTAATGCATACCATATTTTAATGGCATGAAGATTCATTTTTGAACAGTATTGAGGTTGTTTTTTTTTATTTATGTGTAAAGCTGGCAAGAAAAGGTAAAACAACAGTACCACTGGGTGTTTGTAAAATGTTAGTGAATGCAAGTGTAACGAGGCTTAGCAGACATGCTTAAAGTCAAGTTTACACATGCTGGTGGGTTCTATTACCAGATGCAAGATAGACACAACAAAAAATACATTGACCAGGGCCAGATGTATAAAACTCTCTGTATATTTAGGTGTATAAATCTGTGTACACACAAAACAGGAAACATGCATACGGAGTCTTTTCGTCAGATTTATAAACCCCACGTACTCCTGTTCCCATGTGTTTTTTCCTCATACATCTCAATCATCCTGAAATTGGATGAATTTCCTGCACGAGCCTTCTCACCATTCCTACAATTTACTATAAATGGCTTCAAACACACCCCCAATTGCCTGGTTTGCATATAAAAAGGGCCGGCATTTAGTTCAATTTTGAGGAGAAATAGCATGACAAAAGCATCTAAGAAGCACTTGTGAACTGGAAGTAATGGTTGATCAAATTGACAGAACATGTATTATTTGGAAGCTTAAGCTCTGGCATTATTAACTAAAGCAACTGAAGCAGTGAACGCCGTTAGTTCTGAGCCACTGTATCATTTGACCTGTTAATTGGTCACACCTGAAGGTTTAGGTTATTTTTTTAATCTTCTTCTTCTTTTCCGTTCGGCTGTTCCCTTTCAGGGGTCGCCAAAGCGAATCATGTGCCTCCATCTAGCCCTTTCCTCTGCATCCTCTTCACTCACACCAATTAACTTCATGTCCTCTCTCACTACATCCATAAATCTCCTCTTTGGTCTTCCTCTAGACCTCCTGCCTGGCAGCTCCAACCTCAGCATCCTTCTACCAGTATATTCACAGTCTCTCCTCTGAACATGTCCAAACCACCTCAATCTGGCCTCTCTGACTTTATCTCCAAAACATCTAACATGAGCTGTCCCTCTGATGTACTCATTCCTGATCCTGTCCATCTTCGTCACTCCCAAAGAGAACCTCAACATCTTAAGCTCTGCTACCTCCAGCTCTGCCTCTTTTCTTCAGTGCCACTGTCTCTAAGCTGTACAACATCGCTGGTCTCACCTGAACACCTTTCCTTTCATTCTTGCTTATATTCTTTTATCACACAACACACCTGACACTTTTCTCCACCCGTTCCAACCTGCTTGCACTCGCCTCTTCACCTCTTTTCCACAGTCTCCATTGCTCTGAACCGTTGACCCTAAGTACTTAAAGTCCTGCACCTTCATCACCTCTGCTCCCTGTAACCTCACCGTTCCACCTGGGTCCCTCTCATTGACGCACATGTATTCTGTCTTTCTGCAGCTAAGCTTCATTCCTCTGTTTTCCAGAGCAGACCTCCATCTCTCTAGATTTTCCTCCACCTGCTCCCTGCTCTCACTACAAATCACAATGTCATCCGCAAACATCATAGTCCATGGAGATTCCTGTCTTAGCTGTCCTCTTCTCTCTCTGCCTACGAACACACCTTCCTCCTCTCCTTCTTCGTCTTTGACCAACAGTAGTCCAATTTCCACCGGTACCCTGTAGGTCAACAGCACCAGTGGCGGTCGTTGTTAACCCGGGCCCTGACCGATCCGGTATGGAAGTCATTTTCACGATTCGCATTTTTAATTTGGCATGTGTTTTACGTCGGATGCCCTTCCTGACACAACCCTCTGCATTTATCCAGACTTGGGACTGGCACAAGAAGACACTGGCTTGTGCCCCCCTTGTGGTTGCATTAGGTTATTTTTTTAATAATCAGGATAATAATCTTTATTTATATAAAGATCATTATCATTATAATTAAAGAACGAAATTAGGGCTTGTCTATTAAAAAAAAAGGCGTGAAAGATGTGTACCAGTACGCAGTCCCACTGCCCGTGGATTTTCATACATTTGGAAACCTGCATGGAAAATGCCGTAAATACCTTTTTGTGTGTATGCATGGTTTATACATTTGGCCCCAGGGCTGCCAACTTTGGAGTGAGATTTGATATCTGTGAAGTTGGTGCATTTTATGAGTAGGCCTTCTGTGACATTACCCACCGCAGGGGTTAGGGTCATCACTCTTCAACCCCCAGCAATTTTGTTGAAAAAGTTCAGCAGCCAAATTCCCAATTTTAAAGAATGTATAGATGAAAAGCTAAGTCAGTAATCATGGTCAATGATGGTTGATCAGCATACCTGCCAACCTCCGGACATCATCACCTAAATGTGTGAAAAGTGTCAATTGCATGAGTCTCATGGTCAGTGCGTGAGAGTTGGCAGCCCTGTTCTAGACTCTGGGATAGACATCAATACTGACTATCCAATTACCTAGGTACAGTGCCATACAAAAAGTTGCCACTCACAGTCAAGATAATCATCCCCCACTGCCACGGCAAGCTGTGTCGACTTGACATTTGTTTTTTGACATTTGCTAATATTAGCTAGCTACATTGCTTATCTGTCAACTTCACAAACTCAAACCCACATCAGTTTGGAATTTTTCTACCTCTGAATCAGTCCACCTTTCAAATGCTGCTGTTCTCTCAAGTTTCTGAGAAATTAGACAATGTTGGTAGTTGAGGAGCACTGGAAGTGTGGAACAAACTCAGACAATACACAGATTCGAACTGGCTCTGCCTGCGTAGAAAGCTAAGCAGACTGGCAGTTAACACCCCCATAAATTATGGTTATGGCACTTGGGACAGTTGACACAAATCACCCAAAAATAAATTTAAAAATATTTCTCATCCTGGTGGTTTTACATGTTGATTTCTTTAGATATTCGCCTCTGAAGGTTTTTCCACCACCACAGAAGGTGAATGGTGTTCCATTTATGCTATTCAAAGCATAAAGTACTGTCAACAGCTGTCATATATGGACCGTTTCTTCAGTAGAAAGTAGTTCCAATAGAAACTGTTGACAGTAAAGTCTGGATTATCCAGAGTAACCAGGACATTGCTCCTGAAAAATTTAAGTTGCTGTGAATTTGTTCATCGACATTCAAATTTTAGGATGGTTCCCAAAATGGTTCTGATTTAATGACTGGCAGTGTCTTGTCTGTGGCTTTGTTTCTGAAGGTTTATTTGATTTCCCTGATCATTCAGACTAAAGCACCTATGGTAAACAAGTGAGGTTTCTTGAAGATTAATAACGGCTGCATATTTTTCCAGTTTTTATGGGAGTTACAGAAAAGTAATGTAATGAGTATAGCAACAAATAACTGCTCCTACAAAAAAGTACAAGATATTACCACACGTGCTTCTGTGTGCAGCAGCAAACCAACAGCAGACTGATGATCCACCTGAAGAACAGCTCAGCTTTAGCGGTGTTTGTACGTGATCATCCACATGGCAAACTTATTTTAAATGAAAAGACGTGATTCATTTCTTCACGTTGTGAATCACAGTCACATTCATGTTCACTCTTCAAACCTCATTTTTCTCACAAAGAGGAAGGAGGAATGCAGTGGGTGTGTTTAGGGCTAGCATTAATCATGGTCAGAAAAACCTCCACCACATTGATAAATGGGTTAAGACCCTTTTGAATTGACCTTGTTTTAGAATTTAAAAAAAAAAAAAAAAAGCCCATGATAGGGTTTCACAATGATTGAAAACACATGGCCTTCATCAGGTAATGGTGATAATGTGAACACACCTATATTGATGTCATGTCATGGGCATGTGAGTAATGTATTAAAGGTCACAAATTATGCACATTTTCAGGTTTGGTTTTTTATTTTGGGGTTTACATGCTTATTATTGCCATATTTATGCTTTATATTTGTCAAAGCTTCAGATTATCTGTTTGATATCCTTCAAAATACTGTTGAGAATATTGTATAATAAAAATAGATTGTGATCTGCCAATATCGTAATAAAGTTTGACAGAGAAATGTCTTGTGTTGCTTACAGAGTCACCATTTACTACCTGTAGTAGGATTGTGATCCTGCCAGTAAATCTGTAAAGGATTACTGGCAAAACATTTTCAGTCAGGATGTTAAATAGATCAGTTTTTTTTACCCATCTACATGCATGAAATGAAATAAGTTTTTCATATCACCTGTTTAAAACAGTGTAATTGCATAAAACCTTTGTGAAAGAACATGATATATTTCTCTAATACCACACCTTACTACTGAATTTAAAAATGACCACAACCTCCTTACAAATAAAGCACTTTATTCATAGCCAATCAAATGGAAATATAATTCACAAGTAGCAAAGCCATTACTTTTATGTAAACTGTCCAGATCATGTCTTCCATCGCGGTAAAGGGTTTCTTGTATACTGAAGTTGTCTCAGCTTGTAATGTTGCTCTCAGGTCACAGTGGTCATCCTGACTGTCCCTTAGTATTACATACTCCAACATTGCTCAAGCATGTGGGCGCACACATTAGTCACGCAACATGCTAATGCTAAGTTCATCAAGCTAACCTGCAAAATAAACAGTAAAACAACAGAAACAAATGGCAAAACTTACAGCTTCCAAGTTTGAAGTCGGGTCACGGACAGCCGGTAACGTTATCTATCCATCTTTGAGCTTCAGTTCTGAAGCAAATCCTGCTTTGTACTGGCCCTTGTTGAGAGAGTTTTCCAATTGTTGTGGGAACATTTCCATCAAAAATGAATTGAATTCTCTGAGTCTTCACATCCTCAGATGGTGGGAGTAAAAGTAGGGTTAAGATTTTGTGTTGGTTCTTGCTGCCAACAACATAATTTGCGTGCTTTGCTCGTATCTTCGACATTTTTGTGTTAGTGGAGTCGGCCATAGTGAGATAGATTCATCAGGTATTCTGTGGGCGGGGATGGTCACCTAGCTGGAGGTGGTGCTACGTTAAACAAAGCCCCATACAATGTCACATGGAGAGGCAAATCTGACTGGTTGTTGGTTGGAAATCACATTTCCTGATAAATGGCGCAAGAAAAATAGGGAGAGGATGGTCTTCTCTCATATTTTGTGGGTCTCTAGACACACCGGAGACACATATTTATGTTGACAAGCCATGACAAAGTGCATTTTGCACAATATGTGACCTTTTGAAAAAAATGTGAACCTATCCTGTAATTGTATTTTGCTTATTTTGGAACAAAATAAGAGAAAATATAGGAATAGTCATCTCCTCGTCACTCTTTCAGTCTCATTGTCTCTCACACAATCATCAAATCTCTTTCACACCTTTCAACACTGCCCTTGTAGCTGTCTACAAATTATGTACACACAAATACACACACAATTCAATTTTTTACACTGGGACACAAAAAACCCCAGCTCAGCACCAATTACAGTGGCAAGGGCCACTGCACACACATACAAACACACACATTTGCATATATCTCTTACCCAAAAGGCCTCCCAGCAGGCAGACTGAGGTGGACAGTTGAATCATACTCTTGGCTTAAGTCCTCAGCTTTAAACTCAGCACAGTGTGTTAGGACACAGGGCCGGCCACACACACACACACACTCCTACAACACTGGTGTCTGCAACTCTTCAGTGTGTGTGTTCAGCAGGACACACATGGGTTGTCGGGCTTCAGGTCTTCATTGCATTGTTGAGCATCTCTGAAACATGCTGGCAACAACAGATCCTGGTTTTTATGGCTTGTACTTCTGTTGCTCCCTGCTTTTGACAAGTCTGAAAACAAGAGACAAAAACCAGTCATGGAGCCTGAAAAGAAAATAATAAAACAGATGGAATAGATGCATACATATACATTGTTTTGTTGTCAAATATGTCACCCTGCACCAAATGTTTAATTTAGTTGTGGTGAAGACTGGTGTAAGCTGGCCAGGAGACAGTAAGAGTTTATTTTCATATGCTGGAGGGATATATGGTCTTCCCCTAAATCAACTGATTTAGTGTTTCTCCTCTCCTATCTGTCTTTTGTTTCAGACGGTGCTGATAGTTCGTGTAACTCCAGATGGAAATGTGTTATTTATTGTTAATTGTTGCTGTGGGTAACTGTGATGCCACTATTTTGGTGTGAGCTCAATCTCTGGGCCAACGTGCACTACTTCTGTTCTTCCTTCAGTCCATGAGGAGGAGCCACATGAAGAGATGGAAAAATTACGCATGCTTTTATTGATGGGAAAAAACACTATAGTTTGGTAAATTTTTCACTGTGTGTGAGTTCCTTACTTGCTTCCTAGTGACGTGCTCTCCCACTTTAGTGAGTCTGTCAACAACCGGTCTATAATTGTGTGTCTTTTTCTGATATCTACTGTACATCTTCACAGCACAATCCCAGCATTTCTGGAGAACCTTAAACACTAATGTTAGAAAGGCCCAACTTCAACTGTTTAGTAACCCTGAAGTTTACATCTGTAGATCAAGAACCTGTTGGTGGCTACCAGATGTCTGGGATAACGATGACTGCTAAGTTAAGCATTAATCCATAAATTGTCCATAACTTCCTTTATAAAAAGGTTCCTGTTGAAAACTGATACAACAGCCAAAACTTACATTTAATCCACAGAGAAATACAGCAGATTTTAGTATATAAAGATGAAAACTAGATGTACAAATATACGTTCTGCCATGACATGATACAAAACAAAAATGGCAATTCTGATTTTTGGAATGAAATACAGTTTAATCACTAATTTTGATCAAGATTTACTTTTAAACTGAAATGATATCTTTTAGCCTAACTGAATGTATGTGCTCAGTAAACTTAGAAGTTTAGCTTAACATTCCAGCAACGTTCTCTGACAGTAGTTCCAGTACTTTCCGGCACCGCCAGAAATCAAACGTCAAATTTGGGTACACACATTTATGGTGAAGATTTTCACATGTCTCCCATTTCCACATCTTTGGCAACATTAGTGTAAAATGCTTGCACATCTACTTCATACATCATACTACCAGATGCATCACTGAACCTGTGGCATCACAAGCCTAACCAAACTGGACCATCCAGAAAGCTCACATCAGCATCCATGCAGATATTTACAAGAAAACCCACAGAAAGAACTTAGCAGCTGAGCGCAGACAGTTTCCACCCATCCAGTCACTTCTTCTCAATAGCTTATTCTATTTGCAGTCCAGAGGAGCCCTGCTGCACTGGCACATGTTCAACGCGGACCTATCTTTGAGCACCATCTTGGTGGCAGACATGCCCCTAATATAGACAATATGTTTAGTAGTTGTGGTTTGTCATTCGGTGCACCTTCTGACAAACTACGCAATTTCACATCAAGCAGCAGAAAGACGATCGTGATAAAAGACAAGTTTCACAATTTCACACTGTCAGAGAGGTGTTGAGTCAACTCTGTAATCCTTTTGGAGGCTGTGGTGTACAGGAGTGCATTACATGAAAAGGTGTTTCTCATATTTGTCTAACCCTGTTGGGCAGAATATTAGAAACATCTCAGGGAAAGCAGAGGCAATCCCCATTTGAATCAGAGACTTTCAGAGCAGCACAACCACCTCCTGCTTTCTGTGTCTCGTCAATAAAATGTTCCAATCTCAAGTCAACTCCAGCAACGCTCAGGAATGCTTCTGATGTTTTGGTGGAAAACACACAAAAACTAAGTTGTATAATCAGTGGTGAATGTCACTGATTTGTCATACTCACTCAGACGAAAAGTGTCTATTTTGGGACAGAACATTTACGTCATACTTCAACACAACAAACCGATGATGTTTTAATATTCTTCATAGCAGATTGAAAAGACATTTAAACATGTCTCAGTATTTACTTAATATTTATATTCTCTATTTATCTAGACAATAAACAGTCTCAATTATGAGTCATTCCCTTCTTCTCTGCTTCCCTCCCTCATTCTTTTATTCCTGTTTTTCTCCTCAAATCCTTATCTTCACCCTCACCCTCTTCATCTGGCTTTTGCCAAATTTATTCCAGCACTCCACAGCTGCACAGCACACCTCAGTAGACTTCCTGGCTGGTTGAATGTGCCACCAGTGGTGCAGTCATTGTGGCAGGCAGCCAACCTGTTGCTGCAGAGATCAACAAATGACTGATCCAAACTGTTGGTTTCACAGTTTGTAAAAAGAGACGAAACGGTGTGTAGGTTACAATTACAGCATGCTGCATGTAGACAGGCACCAAAGATAAAAAAATTGGAAAAACGGGCACAAGTGTGATCACCTCATGACGCAGTGGAGGAAGTTTTCAATCAAAGATTTTCAGTCAAAGATTCCCATAACCCAGGGGCTGGTCACAATCTGGACTTTGCCTTAACATGCTCAGTAACTAAGCCTAAAAATTATTAATTTTGAAAGACTTGACCTTGAGACATTAGCATGGAGACATGTCCTCCATACCTCTATTACTGCTATGCAATATCCTCCATCTCATTATAAATAAGCTACACTTAACTTGGCAATTCATGCACTATTACTTTATACCATATTATTATCATCATCAACCGGTAAACCCACTTTGTACTTCACACTTATTTTATTTTATACTTATACCCACTTGGTACTTAATTCATTTCTGACCTGTATTATAGTGTTTTGTTTTGTTTTTTTTGCTTAGTACTTCTATTCCTGTGTGCACTGACGTGATAGTGAGCTGCTGTAGCAAAAGAGTTTCCCCTCGGGGATCAATAAAGTATTTCTGATTCTGATCGTGAATTAATGAAAAATCGGATATGATTGGATTTCTTTGCAGATTCTGATGGGTCGAATCTGAGCATTTGGCAAATTGTATTAATAGTTCTTTGCTGTTATGTTGCAGAAACAAACAATACATATTGCCCACTTTATTTACAATATCATCCCCCACTCTAGGTGTCACCAGAGCTGAGTACATTTCTGTACACTGCTTATGTCACACATCTGCAGCCTGTGTCTTAATACTGTAGTGGGTAGCACATTGGTTAGTCATATCAGCCAGCGCCTGCTAGTCTTGAAACTGATGAGCCCATCTCAGGATTAATCATGTGACAGAACAACAAGAATTCAGTGAGAGCTGTTTACAAGCTGCTGCCCACTACTACAAAACTGTGTTAATAGGATACAGGAATGTTACATGTTAGCTCTGATGCTGAACCTTTTGCACCCACACAGACAATGATGCATAAAAGCTGCATCTCTAAGCTGCCTTCAGTGTTCACACAGAAAATTACAAGGTCTGTTTCATGGCCTACAGAATATATCTATATGTATATATCGGAGTATATATATCAGAATAAGAAATACTTTATTGATCCCAGAGGGGAAAATATTTATATAGACCAGATTATATGCCTATATACTGTATACATAGGTGGAAGTAGTGACTAGAGTTTCCTTCATCTTTTTTATTTACTTGTTTGTTTGTTTATTTATTTAGTATTCCTGTGCTTGTAAGAGCCCCCAACAGTCTACATACCTTCCATATCCATTCCCTCTAACCTCAAACTTATCCATCAGCATTTCATGTCTAAACCTCATCCAAATTCTAACCCTAAAAGCAAGCAGTCCTAACCCTCAAACAGCCTGTGATGACATAAGAGTGGGTCAAAACGTCCTCACACAAAAAGAGAGTCATCACTAGAGGTCCAAACCTCAGACCGGTCCTCACAAGGATAGAAGTAAAGGAGCACACACTCACACTCACACACACACAAACATTGCTTGGGGCTGACTCACAGCAGCTTTCCTCTTCTTTTCTCTTAGCCTCCTCTGTTCCCTTTGTGTTCTTTGTGTTCTGTGTTCATTAGCTGTATGTGGCCGAAGGCCTGTTTACCAACAGCTGGTCAAATGGTAGTATAGGCAGGGTGTGTGATTTTGCAGTAACCGAGGATATTGCCCTGCAGAACCTGCAGCAGAGGTCATGCAGGCTGAATGAGCAATGCTAACAGTCCACTGAATGCTGTGCAATGATCAAATAAAGCAGAAATACCTGCTGCATTTGCACATCCTGGCCAAAAAAAATGCTCATTCAACTGCATTAAAAAAAAAAAAACTAAAGCTCGGGTCAAATGAGCAACTTGGATCCGCCTGTGGCTGCATGAACTTCTCTCAGTGTGTCTGTCAGAAATAATTATTTACTTTTTATTTATTTATTTAACCTCAGTTGTAAGCACGTTGCACACTGTGTTGCTCTCTCGTGTTCTTATGTTGCTTTCAGTAGTTTACACTTCGCAATATTGATTAACACTTGTTTCATGCTGCGCTTAGGAGTCTTGTCTCAATAAGTTCAACCAGTAGCCTGACTACTTCTTACTTGTGTAACCTGAACTCTATCACTCCTGCGTTTGTTCTATAGTGTTGAAATTGTCCGATGCGGATGTTTATATAGTCTAGCTGAACTGCTGCTGTGTGAAGATGCAAGTTCCCCTCTGAGATCAATACGGTCCTTAGCGGTCATCATCTACGACAGCTGCTATAAATCTTATGATGCTGCGACTGGTTGCATTACTCCATACAGGCTGAGCCACGGAGTGTATTTGCCTTGCAAACCACATCAGCGGGCCCATATTGTCACTTTCCCCAGCCAGAAGTAAAGCGCCGCGTAAGCAATAAATAACTTACGCACCTGACGAAAGTGAAAGTATTGCTGGACAACTGAAGGCTACCAGCTGCTCGCAAAGGCACATGCAGGGCACATGCACACACACACCGGAGCACACCTGTGTGTCCAAGGGGAGAGTGTGGGAAATTAAAATCTACATCCAAGAGCGCACTCACACGAACACACAACACATAGGTATACACGCACCTGGACAGTCCCTTTTCCCCTGCTCCCGGGGTGCGTAAAGGCTGTATCCGCACAGCGGTGGCACGTTGTGATTAGCCTTTGTTAAATTATAAGAAAAGCCGACTCGATGGGAATCCAAAATCGCCTATAAAAGTCAGTAAGGGAAGTTCTATACTGGCACCGTCTCTGTGTGCCGCCAAGTGCGCAACAGGCTGACCTGCAGCTCCTTCCAGTCAACTTCAAGACGCAGACACTCACACAAATACAGCAAGCTTTCAAAATAAAAGCGTACGCAGCTCAGAGCCTTTTTGCATGCCTTGCAGTCCTCCCTCCCCCTCTCTCCCTTTCTCTCACACACGCACACACACATCTTTCCTCTTTTAGCGAAATTGCATCATTCAGCCATTGGATTTACTTAAGCAAAAAAGTCCCTCTCACATCTGCTCTTTTATATCTTGGCATGTTGTGTCACTTTTAAGATAGTAGAGGTGTCCGACAATTAGGTTTTTACTTTGAACGTTGAGTTTTATCCGGAGCTGTCGGTATGTGTCCCGTCTGGCTTGACGGTGGAATTCAAACGCGGTGCAGTAGCGCTGGCTCTCCTCCTTAACGGGTAGCAGATGTTACTGGGCTCCTGTTGATTGTTCTCACCAGTACTCACGTCTATGGCCTGACCTCCCTCACAATTCGTGATCGATTCTGACAGCGGATATGTGCAAGATCGTAACTGCAGGCTAGCCAAGAGGTTTAATCGATATTACTGGCTTCTCTGACGGTAAAATGATCAAATAGATAGGGAACATAAGAAGAAAACGATTATTTCACTTGTTTTGTTAAATAAACTTGCCTGCTGAATTCCCTTTTAAAATCAATAGGCTGTTTTGTCACAAGGGCTTGCTTCCAAAGAAATGTCACCTGCAAAAAAAAAAAATAAGACAAATCAGCAGGAGTAGGCGATCTAAAAAAATTCCACACCTTTATGGTTTAGACAAAGTCTAGAACCACCTGCGTTGTAGGCTAAATAGGGTATGACCCATAAAAGCCTCAGAGAGAGAGCAAAGGAGGACTGAGGAGCTATGGGGCAATTTTAGGACAAATTAAATTATACATCATCTCACTGGCAAAATAAGACTTCACATCAAATCCATTGTAAATCACATCAAATGCACTGAAATAAATTATTCTGTGGTCGTGTAGATTTTAATTAACGTATTAGGTAAAATATATTCAATAGGCTATAATTGTGTCCTGGATTTTGTGGCAATTATTTAATAAAATCCACTTGTTCTAGTTAAATAAAACAAGTATTTTGTTAATGTGATTCCAAACAGAGGATATTGAGTGAATTTAACCTAATAAGGTTTTTAATTGAAAGACACTTCCTGTCTAAGTAGCATTTTTGGATGCAGACATTTGAAGAAAGTGCAAATGGCGAGTGCCCTTCTTCTTCGACATTGCTCATCTCACAAATAGCTGTTTGAAACTTTTGTTTTCACCTGGAAACTGTTCCTTAAATTATACCATGTTGGGGTTTGCTGAAAATGTAACATTATTGTTTTAGCTTAGACGACTAAGTGGTTTTTCACTTTCTTTGACTCACTGCTCATGCTGCTTAACTTAATATATTTATCTCTCTCCTGATTTATTATTTTAACCAATTTCCAGATATTTGCAGAGAAGTCTGTGTTGTCCAGATTTATTATAGAGCTAAGTTCAACATGTAGTAACTTAGTTCCATTGTCATGGTTTTGGGTCTTGTTATTTCCGGATTTATTTTGAGATATTCTTTTCCCCTCATGTGTCTGGTAGTTTTGCTTCCAGTTTTAATTGTTTGCTACACCCTGTTTAGTCTCACCTGTGTTTAGTTGTCTCCCTATACCTGAGTGTATTTAGTCTGTGTGCTTCCCTCATCTTTGTGTCAAGTGTTCCAGCCCTTACCCTGTGGATTTACTGCCTCGGTTCTTTGGATTTATGTTTGTCGGTTGGACTGCTCCCCCTGGTTTTGACAACTCCCTACCTGTTACCCACGTAAGCCTTTTGTGTGTATCATTAAATCTTTGAACTGCACCTACTCTGCCTTCTAGTCTGTTTTTGGGTCCTATTCCCTCGTGTTTCCTGTTTGACATATTGTGACTGTACGATCTGACCATGATGGACCCACCAGACACTATTTCTGATGAACTATTAGACCTGAATCTCACCCTCATGTACATTAAAGAGTGGTGGAGGAGGGCCCCTTGTTGCTGCTCTGAATATGGAACCGCCCTCAGGCCGTCCACCAGAGGTCCTCTGCTCAGACTTTTCCCTGTCTCCAGGCCGTTTGAGGTCCCCGCTGTCCGTCTGAGGTCTTCAGCTTGGCTCTTGAATCCCTCCTCAACCAACCCTAAAGGTTCTATATGGCTCTGTTGATATGTTGTCAGTATGCTTGTAGGAAATTATGTAAACAAATATATTGGCTTTCATGTTAATGCTAGGGCTTTTTTTTAATACAGTACCCAGAGACTAACCGTTTCAGATTTGTGAAACTTTATTCTGTTGTAGTGAGTCAAGCAGGTTACACAGGGATTTGGACCCAAATGCAGACATAGGCAGGGCCGGTACAGTTTAATGATAAGAAAAAGGGCTTACACAGGTTGCAGGCAGGTGTGGAAATAAAGGAAGCTGTCCAACACAGGCAAACAGGTTCGACAGATAGCAGGCAAAATCCAAACAAATCCAAATATCCAGGCATGGTCGAACTGAAACAAAGCATAAATCCACAGAACACATGGGAAACAAATGCAAATACACTTGATGTAGTGACAAAGAACAAAGCACACAGCCTTGACACATGTGAAACTAATTAGGGCGGGGCAAACAATCACAACTGAAGGGGGCAAACAACGACGGGAAATAAAACTACACAAGACACATGAGGCTGAAAACCTACCAAAATAAAACAGGAAATAACAGAACATAAAACCATGACATATATTCTATTTGTGAAAATGCAAAAAAGGGGCAATTTCACTCATTAGTATTTCCATAACATAGCCTTTATTGTTTGATTCACTTTAGTCCGTGTCTCTCCATTTCAGTTGTAATTGCCATGTAGAGTTCTTCTCTCTCACTTGTAAACAAGTTTTGTTTTGGGTTTTTTTTTGAAAAACAATCTAAACTCATCAATCATAGATTGGTTAATTTACTCTAAAAATTCTTCTTTCCAAAAAAAATGACTGTTGTTCTCTCACCTTTCCTCTAACTGGCCCTTGTCAGGCCCTACTGCTTCTGCCAATGTTTTTCTCCAGACTTTTCTCAAAGCCTGTACTGTGGCCTGTGTTAGAAGTACCATAATTCAGCCATTAGTGTGCTTGTTCTTCTTTATTCTATCTATAGTATGACATTTTTATGAAAAGCTTTCTGTCAGTACTTCGTCACAATTATCAAATCTGATTGAAATATATAATTTAATTCATCTCATTTATCTGTACACATCTGCCACTGTTTCAGACCCTGCTCTTCTAATGCCCACCAGTGTTCCTACCTTTCCAGTCACCCGACCTTGCACCTGCCTGCAGACATGATCCTCATTACCCCATTATACAAAGAGTTTATATTGTAGACCTGCACAGTAGCCTAGTCATTTGCCACACTGTGTATCATGTCTCCCTGTCATAGCGTTGCAGCCCTTTTGTTTTGCCTCAATCTGCCTGCAATTGTGATTTTGAACTATGCTTCTTAGCTTTTTGCCTATCTGCATTAACTGTTTAACCTGTTGGTGTCCTGTGTTATGCCTGCTGACAAAGTAAACTGACAGTTTTTAATGCTCCTGCTTTTTGAGTCTGTCAAAATCCACAGCCTTCACAATCCACTCAAACATGCACATATTAAACACACACACATACCACACACTTATACTTACATATACATTTTATACAGTGGTGGAAGAAGTAGTCAGATCTTTTAAGTTACAGTAGCAACACTACAGTGTAGAAATACTTTCACATGTAAAAATCTGTATTAAAAAATTGACTTATGTAAAAGTACTAAAGTATTACCATCAAACTATACTTAAAGTACCAAAAGTAAAAGTACTCATTATGCAGATACATTATGTTCCATTACAGAATAATTATATCATTGGATTATAGCGATGCATTAATGTGAAAACATCAATAATATTGCAGGTGCTAAAGGTGGAGCATATTTTGATTACTTTATATACTGCTGGATAGCTTAATCCATAAAAATACATCAGAATTTATTCCTTGATTTATATTTTGTATTAATAATCTAAATCTGCAAAGTAAGTAGTAACTAATGTTGTCAAATAAATGTAGTGGAGTTAAAAGCACAATATTGGCTTCCAAAATGTAGTGGAGTAGAAGTATAAAGTAGCATAAAATGGAAATACTCAAGTAAAGTTGTTAATACTTCATATCTTATTTTTGCCCTTCATGTATTTTATCATTCACTGTGGTATTCCATTTCTCTCTCTATGAAGCACTTTGGACCTGATCCAATGTGGTCTAGATGTGAAAAAAGCAGTGAAACTGCCCTTTTTTGCATTTTCACAAATAGAATAAAGGTTTCGCAAATCTGAAACTGTGTTTTTAATCATCTTTAGCCTCTCTGGGATAATCTAGTCCAGTTTTGACAAGTCGAGGTATAGTGGGTTTTGATCTGAACCTGGTCCAATGTGGTCTAGGGATGAAAAAAGCATTGAAATCACCCTTTTTTTTTTCTTTTTCACAAATAGAATAAAGGTTTCATAAATTTAAAAGTGGGTTTCAGACAGCGTTAAGGCTTTACCAAAGATGCTCCCACAATGTCTAATAGGCTTTTACAACAGTAAGAGGTGCAAAAAAGCAGAGGATCGTTTACTCAGGACTGTAATGAAGTTTCCCTTAACTTTCCCGTTAACTCCAGAATTGGAAGCTAACTTCAGAGTCGTCACACAGACATCACGTTTTCACTTTAGCCCACATGGTAGCCTTGAATTATATTCATGGAACTGTATATTTGTTTATGGTAGCATTTTAATTTGTTTACTTTTTCTTTTTTGCTGGAGATGAGGAAGCATTGCTTTGGCAAAAAAACAAACTATATAGGTATGTATGATTATTATGTACACACATACATGTAGTGCAAACATTTCACTTTTGGATGACTCTAGTGTGCCTACTGAGTGCTCTGAAATAGATCTACAAAGCTTGGCTCTCCTGAAGAAATTTAATTCACCACAATTCAAACATTGTTTCAAGTATGTCCCTGACAAACGTCAAGCCTGGGCTATGCAAGATGATGCATCTTTCCTGAATAATTAAATTAGCCTCTTAAACCTCTTTCGTACTGATGTGATACCCTTTGTCTCTTTTGTTACCTTTATGTTTCAGATCAGTGCAGAATTTAACCGCTGTGCATCTGGAGCCTAAATTTCTGTCTGGGTTGAACCTTCACACTCCCAAGCACTATTTGGAGAACTTGGCAAAAGACTGAAAATTATAATGGAACTCCTGGAGGTACAGTAGTTCTCAAAATTAAAAGTAGCTTTGTTTCATAAGATTTCCAAATAACATGAATAAATACATTGTATTTAAAATATAATTTTTACATGGGTGGAAGCAATAAGACACGTGCCCTGCAGTGTTGGTGTGCTGCTTGAATTTCATGTAGCCTATTCATCTAAAGAGAAAATCTTTTTGTTTTATTTTTTACAACCATGGTCTTATTTTTATGGTTTGGCCATTATGCCTATCGATTATGATCGGTGTTACTTACCTAAAAATCTGGTCTGGCCCATGGACTCTTGGATGAAAACATATTAAATGAAAGATAGGCAATGTCCTCAATAAGCTAGCTGCTGGCCTAATATAATGAATAACTATTTAATGGGGCAATATTGATTAAATGAAAAGACAAATTAGTAAGAGCTCATGCAGTTAAAGGTCCAGTGTGTAGGATTTAGTGGCATCTAGTGGTTAACTTGCAGATTATAACCAATACCGCTCACCTCACCCTCCCCTTCTAAGCATGTAGGAGAAACTATGATGGCTGCGAAAACATGAAAGGCCACAATAGTTTCTCCAGACTAGAGTGAGTGTTTGGTTTGTCTGTTCTGGGCTACTGCAGAAGCATGGCAGCCTCTGCGGAAGGGGACCTACTCCCTCTGTAGATATAAAGGGCTTATTCTAAGGTAATGAAAACACAACAATTCTTATTTTTAGGTGATTATATACTAATGAAAACATACTTATGAATATTATATTCCATTTCTGTCAATAAATCCCCCTCAATCTTACACACTGGACCTTTAAAATACTGTAAAAACCAGTCTGGCCAGCCTGGAGACCTGCTGTATTCATGCTTGCATGCATGAAGGGCCAATATCAGTTGTGTTTACAGTTGTAAGTGGCCAGTTCACAGTTGAAAAGTCAAAGATCATCACAAAATCATGTACATTGTCCACAGTGAAGCTATTGTGAAGCTGTCCCTTTTGGTCTGATATATTATCAGAATCGATAGGCATGATGACCAAACCACAAGAATAAGGTCTAGGTTGTACAAAAACAGAATTTACCTATAAGTGTTATGTGTTTACATTTCTAAATTAGAGAAACACGCACACGTGGTGGCCCAACACCTTTCTGACAACACCTTCTGGTTTTTATGAATGCATTTTTAAGTGCTTTGGGATGCTCGAAAACCTGGCGAATATCGTAAAGGTCTGCAGTGATTGTGCTTGGGCATGGCCAGGGGGCTCTATAGCTCCCCCAAATACACAACTGCTTTGGGATAAAGTTGCTTTGATCTTAATGAGATTTGGGGTGATGCTTCAAATGGGTTAAAAACAGCCTTGATATACTCTTGGGACACAGACTCCTGCTAGAGAACTCCTCCTTGTTTCAAAATTAGTAATTGTGCTACCTCATAGTTTCAGTTTTCACATGTTTGATAAGAGTCCCGGCCTGAAGATATCTACATGCCAATATTCAGACATAGTCATAGCGCCACCTACTGGCAACAGGAAGTTACAGGCCCTATACTCTTAAAAATTAGTCATAGCAGGTTAACCAGATCCATCTCAAATGTGGTCAGCAAAGCCTTAAGAACTTGATGATGCTAAATAGCTCAAAAGCCGTTGCATGGCTCATTATTCATCATTAAAAACAGGAAGTTGTTATAACTTGAGTATACATTGTCCAATCTGCCCAAAATTTCACATGTTTGGCCCTGAGGACTTCTACAGTCAGTATTGAGTTATAGTCATAGTGCCACCTACTGGTAACAGAAAGAACTACTGGCAACAGGAAGCAAGTCATGTGTGGCAAACATCATCTGATCTACATGAAATTTACAATGTGTGGTCTACACTTGATATACAGCAACATCTGTTGATGTGTCAAACGTGGTCGCCATGGCAGACGCGTGACGCCATGCCAAACAGGAAGTGGGAATAACTCAGCAATGTTTCAACTGAGCCTAAAACTTCATTTTGTTATTGATTTGCCACTCCCAGATACACCAATGTGACTTTCATGAGTCATAGTCATAGTGCCACTTATTGGCAACAGGAAGCAAGCCATATGTAACAACATCATCCGATCTACATTAAATTTACATTGTGTGGTCTACACTAGATATACAGCAGTCCATCCACCGCCACATAGTGAACGCTGGATGATATTTAACTCTATCGCGATCGTCATGAAGATTGAGAGCCGCGTCAGCCAGCATCAGGTGATGAGACCATGGCTGTCGCTCCCCCCGAGGCACGCGTAGAGGCAAGGGCCCGTTCAGCACTGCGTGCAGCTTTAATTCTTGTTGTTGTTTGTTTGTTTGTTTGTTTTAATGCATCTAGCCAGGTGCCGCCATAGCCCCCCACTCATTTGTAATAAATAAATATGCAGTACTTTTACTGTAGAACTGTTAAGAAGTTTTGATTGTAATGTAAGAAAGCAGAAAATATAAATCAATACATTTTATTTGGCAGGGAGGGGCGCCAGGGGAAGCTAGCTTAGGCCACCGACACACCAATAGCACAGTCTGTGTGATGGACTGTGGAGGGTATCTGGCTGACTCAGAGCGTGCATGATGGAGGAATATTATTGCATTATTATAGACCAGAGCCAGATCACACCAAAACACTCAGAGCCAAACCTCCACCACAACTGCATGTGTTGCTCCAGACTGGCTGCTGAGCTCAGAGGGGAAAGCCCGCAGGAGAGCAGCGCCATGGACTTTTTTTATGAATATTTCCATTTAGTCATATGAGGTCGCCTTTGATATTGTTTTTGGCAGGATTTAAAAAGTGACATTATTATTATTATTATCATTATTATTATTTTATTATTAAAGTAAGATGTAGTGGGTGCTCTACGGGAAATGCATTGTCAGAGCAGTAGACTCATAGGTCAAATGGTTCCACTTTCTAATAAGTCATCCTATATAAAGGGTTTGTATTAAGGGGTTATGCATTGTAACCAATGGCTTTATTAATGGTTAAATACACTATTTACTAATGCTTTATAGATAAGATATATCCATAAATAAGCAAAAAGGTTGTCAGGTTGTGAAAACTCCCTTCAGCTGTGCAGTTCATCGGGTGGACTGTTTGACCAGCCAAACAGATTTTTCACAACCTAGCAACTTTAATTGTTATCTTATTAACACTCTTCTCCCTGGGTTGAGGAGTCTGACCCTGAAGACTGGATAAATAACTGATGCTCTTTTTCCTCTGTACTCATTCAGAGCAGATTATACTGATGTATGTTTTTGCTGCTGTGAGTCCGTCTGCAGACGCTTGAAGTAAACCTACAGAAAGACAAGTGATTGCCTTGAGTGTTTCTTTATTCCGAAGGAATTGCCACTACATGTTTAAGAACTGAGCTATAAAGCATTAATTAAACAATTTATTAACCATTATAGACCCTTTATAAGAAGGGTCTAAGGGTGTCGCTGTACAGATCAAGATGTCAGATTTATTATTTGGGATATATAAATAAAATTGACTTGACTATAAAGGCTGTCTTATTAAAAAAGACGCTTTTACAAATGTAGCTCTGAATTCAGGTGTAGAAAATATATTTTTACCAACTTTTGTACAAGCGAGTATCTACATTCAGGAAACAGAGCCAGAATGGCCGTACAGGGAAGGCTTTTCCACTGATTACAGTGTTAGCCTGGAATTAGTTTCTACTTAAACAGTCATTGAGTTTGATTTCATTACTTAACCAATCTTAGTGTATTGTACTATTATGAAGGGATCATTGTTTTCACTAGCATCTTTGAGTTGAACAGACTTCAGTACATACATTTTTAGCCTGGACCACACACCCTCATCAGCCCTGCAGCACTTTGCCAGCTTCTAATTGGCTACTCAACTTGTCTGAGAATGATCAGGGCTTGTTTAATGACAAAGAAAATAGCCGCCATATTTGTTTCACCATTTTTCACATCGTTTGTCTGTATCTCACTAAAGGTGCCTTCTTCTCAGCAGTGGAAAAGCTATGGAGCTAGAACAGTGACATTAAATTTGTGAAAAAAACATCAAAATACAAAAAATATCAAAATAAAATGAAATCATTGTTAATGTCTGTGCTTTATTTGTCAGTGGAACTTGTTTCAATGTAATACAAATACAAATGTTTCAATCCCAATGTTTCCTTTTTCAGTTCAGGTTTTCAATGGCAAATTTAATTTTCGATGCAAAAATGTCATTGTTCTAGCCCCATAATAAACTATCTGGACTAGCTGACTAATCTGCAGTCAAAAACACTCCCATTTTCTCTGTTTAATATTTTTTCATCATCATTGAATAATTAACAAGCAGCAACCTCCAGGGCTGAAAAATGAAGCAAACGCAAAAGTGCCAAAAACTGCAGTACATCGAATGGCCACTTGAGGCTGACTCCAAAAGCAAGTCAGTCCCCATCGAGCCCCCATGTTAAAATGCCCAACTTTACAGCACAAATAAACATGTTTACAGCCTGGTACAAAAAACAGTTTTGGTCTCTATAGCTAATTTCCCCCTTCATGACAACAGCGAGGGGGGTGAATATTTTTATAACTCACCAGAGTGACAGGTGGGTGCTCTCTCAGGTGGCTAGCCGCTAGGTGGTTCAACCAGGCTATATTCAGCCCACCTCAGCTGCACCTCTTTGCCCATTTTTGGATTAGCTGGAGTCGGGGACTGCCAAGATGGCGACGGCCACCCACGTTCAGCTTCACAGCGACTCTTCAGAAACCTGTGGGTGATGTCACGGACAGTACATCCTATTATAAAGTCTATGATATGGACTAGTTTGACCACTGTCTGCAGTGAAGTTAAGGAAGCTACACCATTTTCTCCCATCATCTTTTTTTTCACATCATGAAATTCAGTAACTACAGGCTTAGTTGACCAATTGTTTCAAAATGACATAAGATTAAGTTTGAATGACTAAATGACATTATACAATTAATATCAGTGCTTTTTGAAACTTAGCATTGTTTTGAATTTTTTAGGAAGAATGAAGAATGTTTTGATGTGCTTTCTTTCCAAGCCTGATTAAGATCTTTAAGAAGAACGGTTTCACTGGTCAACTGTTAGTCTACACTGCCAGGGGTGGGTACATTTTTCTAGTTGTAGTTGTTGGGGGGACCGAAGTTATCATAATTTAATGTGGACCATTTTTTGCTAAGGGTGTGGTGGAATTTTCTGCCTTGTAGATTAATGCAGCAGCTGCCCTGTCTCAGTGAGGCTTCCAGTCGGTTTTGGGGAAGGTGCTGCTGACTTAATCAAGAGTAGCTCTGCGAGTAACTTTATTCTACTTTTGTTACGTTTTACTAAACAGTTGGGCTCAAGAGCAGGACTCAGACAAGGGGTAGGAATATAAAGATATTTATTGAAGAACAGGAAAGGGGAAGTGGAAGGAGCCCAGGGGTTGGGATCCAGAGCTGGCGGCGAGGACGTGAATGTATGGTGGTGGAGCTTGGCGAGACTGGGATGAAGATCCAGAACAGGTAAGCAGGTAGGTGAGCTAATGATGGCGACGATGGCATGGCTGAGAGACATGTGGCGGACAGACGGGCAGGAGCAAACGAGGAGCAGGCAGGTGAGTTGTGAGCCTGGAACACAGAAACACACGTTAGCAAATATAACACAAAACAAGAACAGACTAAATGTTGTGGCAAACGCGACAGTTGGCCAACTAGGAACTACCACAGCGGTTGAAACAACAATCTGGCAACGAGTGAATGGAGAGCTGGTGTAGATATACTGGCGTTGATGAGCTTGATGGGAGGCAGGAGTGTTGGCTGAGCTGAGTGATTGGGTGAAGGATCTCAGGTGAGTGAGAGTGGTGGAGTCAAGAGCCAGTGGAGAGAGAATAACATTTGGAAACACTAAGGGAATGCAGACAAAGCTGTCACAGCTGTAACAATTTTACATTTTAAGCTATTAACACTCAGTGATTCCAGTCAGATTGTGCAAACAAATCATGGTTCACTAGTAAAGTCGGAGTACTACTTCCAAATGTTAACTGCCAATATTACATCTTTTTTTTCTTCTCTCTCAGACTCTGTTAGGATACTGATGATGAGAAGATGTTCCTGTTGGAGTCCTCTGCCTTCAGGAAGATGTCGGGTTCAAATGAAGCCAGTTTTACTTTCCGTACTTGAGAACAGAATACTTGCAGTGACCAGCACAGTTTTTATTGTTATAATTTTTACATTCTTATGATAGACATATCTATTTGTGTATAAAAGACAAAATGTTGGTAAAGCCATAGCAATGCTCTTCCCTCCGCCAACAGTAGTGATTCAGCTCTGGTAGAAATGCTTAGTGGCCAACAGCAGGCAAACTCTGTGGTTGTACTTGGATTTGTTATTGTGTCCAGCTCCCCCTTTCCATTGCTGATAATTACATCAGGGCCAACTAATGCTTGGTTAACAATACAAATCCTAATGAAGCCTTAACACACAATGTGCTGTTAGGACACTGCAGACACTTGACATACATATATATGCTGCCTTTTTAAGGTCATGCCACAGCATCTCAATACAATTCAGGTCAGGTCAAGTTCAACTTTTGTCTCGTCAGTCCACAAAAGTCTTGGGGATCATCAAGAGGGAAAATACTCTGTGAAAAAGAACATCATACCAACAGTAAAATACGGTGGTGGTAGTGTGATGGTCTGGGGCTGTTTTGCTGCTTCAGGACCTGGAAGACTTGCTGTGATAAATGGAACCATGAATTCTGCTGTCTACCAAAAACTCCTGAAGGAGAATGTCCGGCCATCTGTTCGTGACCTCAAGCTGAAGCGAACTTGGATTCTGCAGCAGGACAAAGATCCAAAACACACCAGTTGCTGCTAAGGGTGGCCCAACCAGTTATTAGGTTTTATTTAGGGGGCAATAATTTTTTCACACAGGGCCATGTAGGTTTGGATTTTGTTTTCCCTTAATAACAACCATCATTTAAAAACTGCATTTTGTGTTTACTTGTGTTATCTTTGACTAATATTTAAATTAGTTTGATGATCTGAAACATTTAAGTGTGACAAACATGCCAAAAAATACAAAATCAGGAAGGGGGCAAACACTTTTTCACACCACTGTATATGGTATATGTAATAACTGTCCTTTTATTCCAAAAGTTGTAAAGTAAGCAAGGGAAGTATATATAATAAAGATGTGGGTGGAAGGGTGGAAGTGGATGAACCCAGTTAAATAGTAAATCCCATGAGATTTACTAAATTTGCTGCAAAAAAACAAAGTAGTAGAATACTCCTTTGTTCTGTTTTTGTTGTGTTTTTAAATGTTGTTCTAAGGCATTTCTTCACCTTATGTAATGCACTTTGTATTGTGTTTCTTAATGGTTTATTGGCAAAAGACATTTCTGATCTTCTGCTATGTTATGAACCGTCCAGCCCTCTCTGGTCAGCTTACTATCCCCAGAGTCAAAACTAAACATGAAGCAGCATTCAGTTTTTATTTACTGTGCCACCAGCCAAAATTAATGGTTCATTTTTGTATTCTGAATTTGAATTATGTGTTTTGACTTTATCTGGAGTTATGGATATGGCTGAGGCTGTTTATATTAAATTTTTATTTATTTATGTTTATATTAATTTAAATTTAGGAAAGTTTTAATATTTAATTTTTTTGTCAATATCTTTATTGAACTTTCTGATATACAAACAAGTACAAAACAGGCCAACATATCAGACTGAATCAAAGGGGAAGGCAATGTCACACACTAAAGAAACATTGGGGGAGATCACACAGTCATAGTTTTGCACTTCCCTATATGCAGTACAGCATCAGAAACACTTAGACATACAATAATAAAGATGAGCACCCAAGCCTTGCATTCCTGCACATCACTAACACTTGAGCAGAGGTGGGACTGACACTGAGCTGACAGGGAGCTGTGTCTGTTGTGAAAGTAAGAATATAGAAGTGTATAGAAGTCTTTTGGATTGTATACTACTAAGTTGTGTGTCTGGCAGCCCAAACAACAGGAGAGTAAAAGTTACAGTGCAGTGTAAGATATTAATCAAAAGCCTCAAATTTGATTTAATAAAAGGCAGAACAAAAAACCAGAAAAGTCTTCAGCCTTGATTTAAAAGAACTGAGAGACCTGCGGTTTTCTGGGAGTTTGTTCCAGATATATGGTACAGAAAAACTGAATGCTACTTCTCCATGTTTAGTTTTGACTCTGGGGACAGAAAGCAGACCTGTCCCAGATGACCTGAGAGGTCTGGATGGTTCATAACGTAGCAGAAGATCAGAAATGTACTTTGGCCCTAAACCATTCAGTGCTTTATAAACCAACAGTGGTATTTTGATATCAATTCTTTGACAGACAGGGAGTCAGTGTAAAGACTACAGAACTGGAGTGATGTGATCCACTTTCTTGGTCTAAGTGAGGAGGCAAGCAGCAGCGTTCTGAATCGGCTGCAGCTGTCTGATCGATTTTTTAGAGAGACCTGTAAAGACACCGTTACAGTAGGAGTCGACTGAAGATAAAAGCATGGACACGTTTTTACAAATCTTGCTGAGACATAAGTCCTTTAATCCTGGATATATTCTTAAGGTGGTAATAGGCTGACTTTGGAATTGTTTTAATGTGGCTGTTGAAATTCAGGTCTGAGTCCATGACTACACCAAGATTTCTGGCTTGGTTTGTGGTTTTTAACATTACTGATTGAAGCTGAGTGCTGACATTTTATCGTTCCTCCTTGGCTTCAAAAACAATGACTTCAGTTTTATCTTTGTTTAAATGAAGAAAATTCTAGCACATCCAGTCATTGATTTGGTAGTTTGATAGTTTAAGTCCAATAAAAAAGTCCGAACAAAAATTCAACTGCTCCTCTGGCAACATTTTCAACTTCAGTTAGGAATGACAGTCAATGGCAGATTTAATCAAACTGACTTTATTGTGAACTATGAAATTCAAATGTGAAAGTAGAAGATACAAAGAATAAGGATTAGGAAAGTCAACATGTGCTCTTATTTTGTCATTTGTACAGATTTTTTGTTGTAATGTCCTGACAAATTATTTATTCACACCTTTCATTTCTACAACATAAAATTAAATGGACCTACTTTTCAGTCAGTGGAGTGTGCATTGATAAATGAATAAACAAATATTAAACAAGAATCCTTATGCTATGGGGGCTGGAGGGGAGGTTCCACCCAGTGTCAATCCTCAGATTGTCAAGCACATTCTCAATAGGTATAGGTGCATCTTATATAGCCCAGTGGGTAAAGCACAGGCTGATTTACACCTGGAACACCAGCTGAAAGCAAGGAACTGCAGTTGACTGTTGGGAGAAAATCAGCAGGACTGAAAAGGCTATTCATAGATAAATAAACGTTAATAATACTTTTAACAGTTTGGGTAACAGAACAAGACATTTGTTTAATTGACTGTACTGTACAGTGAATGTAAATGATATTTATAACCATTGTGTGTAAACTTTGTAGTTTTGGTTATAAAATGAGAGAAAGAGAATTTCACTCCAGAATTTGACAGATCATTTCTGAGTCTGCTTCTAGCTGTTAGCATTATTGACTGTGAAAGGCTACAGTCTCTTAAAAGGCTGACGCACTTCACAGCAGTCACAGTAACACACTGGCACGCTGCAAGTCCTAAAGACGTTATACATAAGGAAAAAAAACATCTTGGATTGTTTGTTAGTTGTAAATGTTATTCTTTTGAATGGCTTAATTGACATTTTTTGCAGCTATACTGGATAGATGAACAAAATCCATAGTGGTCCACCTTGATGCCTCTAAAACCCTCAACAATTTATGTGTTTATTATTTCCTCAGATGGGTTTACATGAGCCAGAGCTGTCCTGTTTGTTAAAGTCTACCCCTGCTTTCCCGAACAGTATTCTACTGTATGTAGAAATATGCAATTCAGTATTTTTAGGCAGGAGGTATTAGTCAGAACTGCTAATTTATCTTGGGTTTTTTATGTGTGGATTGCATAATCTATTTAAAAATATGGCAATTTCGCGTGGCTTGAAGACGAGCACAGGTACATTCTCCTTAAAGAGCTGCTGTGACTTTGCTGAAGTTTTATTCACCTCACGTAATACTGATCAAGAAGATTGGCACCAAAATGGCAAAATGCTTACAACTGTGCAAATCCAGAAAAATAAATACCAACCACAGTTGGATGATTATCATGTTAAGCCCTTTCTTTGCGCCAAATTTACTGTTTTAATCAAATAATTGATGTCTTTATCAATGCAAAGTTAAATGTAAGAGCAAATTTATAATTTTGCATGTACATATAATATTAGAAAGAGTGCAGTCTAGACCTGCTCTGTAGGAAAAGTGAAATGAGATCTAACTTCTGTTATGAATTGGTGCTATATAAATAAAATTGAATTGAATTAAATTGAACTTCCACCAACTCTTTCCACCACACATGGATGGAAACCATAATTAAGTCAGGCAGTGTGCATTGAACATGAAAGAGACTTAATTAAATCACTGCATCATAGACCCTTAAAAGCTAAGAGGAAAATCCAATGAGGAGACTAAATATAGCAGGAATTTCCTCTGACAGAGCACCAGTGATGGCTGAGAGGTAAATGTTCCTCATGTCTTAAACTGTCTTCTCCTTGCACTGTTAGGAAATGCTATGAGAATAAGAGTTGGGATACTGAGCAGCAAAGATAAATCTGGCTGCAATTTATCAAGTAAATGTTCCATAAACATTAGGCTGTTTTTAAGGGTATCCATTTTTCAAAGCGCTCCCCTATGACTCATATACTGTCATGTTGTATAAGTTACTAACTAGGATACTCCACTGTGCTGTGCAGCTCACTGTCAGCTACCACTGCAGACAGCTGGAAATGACTGTTAGTGAACTTTATATAAAATAATAAAATAACTTAATGTGAAACACAGATGACAAGTGGAGCATGTCAGATGTTTTATTTCATCAGCCTGTTTGGATTTTATTTCATAAAACAGAGTGGGACCTCCCAAATTTTTATCTTCCTCTCTTGTGGGCGTCCATTAAGTTTTGTAGGGGATCACTTAACTTTAATGAGAAGACACTGATTCTTGCAGTCCTCTGTAAGTGTGAGCATTGTGTAGCTAATTTAAATAGTGTGTAATTACTACTATCCTGCTCCGTGGATCAATGTGGGTGGAGTTTCTGGACTAAATGTTATTGTGCAGTCAGTCAGCTCATGCAAGCAGTAAAAAGCAACTTTAATGAATTTTTATTAGGTGTGAAATACATTTTATTGCAACTGAAAAGTTAAGGTCATTTTAAAGCTGAGATCAGAGGGCCCCTGTGTTCATGCTCGACGACTGCTACCACAATTGTTATTATTAATCTTATTACCTCTCTAGACCTGCTCTATAGGAAAAGTGCAATAAGATAACGTCTGTTGAATGAATGAATGAATTGGTGCTATATAAATAAAATTGAATTTAATTAAATTGAATTTGAATCCATTGGTCATTTGTTTAAACCACGCTCTCTGTTTTAAACCATTTGGACTTATTTTTTGCAAACCGTGTGAAAGAGCTAAAGGTGATGCCTCAGGATACATCTACTATACATTTGAATCTCCCTCAAGATTTTGTGTAAAAGGTGTCTTTCCTGACATGATTTCTATTGTCTGACTCCAGCATTCGGTCTTTTTTTCCCTGATTAAATATGGTTGATCATCACAATTCTCTGTGACCATTAAAAAATACCTGTAGTTTAGTTCATTCTCTCTTGATTCTTCCCCAAACAAACAAGTTATTGTCAAAGCCAAATTTGTTTTCTGAAATGTAATGTAAGTTGATTACACTACATTAAACACTGTTTAAAAATGGATTCAGATAAGGGATGATAAATCTTAATTCAGTTGCATTGACCTATGATAAGTCTGCTGCTATGGATGGGATAGAAATGTGATGAGAAGATATTCCTCCTTGTGACTGTATGTATCTCTCACACCACATGTATGTGCATGCACTATAATAATATATACTAATACACTATACTAATATATACTACTGAATTTGCAGTTTTGTGTTTTTGCTGAGGTTCTGAAAGAGTGAAGTTTTTTCAACCCTGTCTAGAAATTATGTTCATATAGCCGACTAGTAATTTGTATTGCCAGTTAGGTTTTGTATACATTTATGTACTGCAGTTTGCTGTTTTGGCGAAATGTAAATAAAGTTAATACAGCGTGTCTTCAGGTCACTTGTAATTTTTTCAATATTTAACTGCAACCATGGTCTCTCCCTAACCTTAACCAAGTGCTGTAAGTGCCTAAACGTAACCATAAAACAGTTTAATCATGCTTTAATTGCTACAAACGAATATTGTATTGGAAGAGCAGATATTTTAGGAAAACAAATTAAATTCATTTGCAGCAACATTTTGCTGATAAGTTCAGTTTCAGCATTTTGCAACTTTGCAAATACAGTAATTAACATTTTCTCATTAGGTTAATAGAAAATGTCAGAGCAGTATGATATTTCTTTCAAAATATACTTGCCTTTGCAAATTAGTTTGAGAACCACAGGTTTAAGATAAGGTCGGACTACATCCCAAGGATGTAGTTCAGCAACCGTGTCCTGGTTGTGCATGTATTTTCAGGTAAGTAAAAACTGTTTCATCATTTTTTCCTATTTTGTTGATGATAGTTGTGGATTATGTCATAGTTTGGGGTTTTTGTCCTGTTATTTCTTGTTATATTTTGTAACCTCCCTCCCTCTTGTGTCTAGTAGTTTAGCTTCCTGTCTTTGATTGCTTTCATTGTTTTCACCCTAACCCTCCCCACCCTGGTGTTCTGTGTTTCTTAGATTTATGCTCTGTTTCTGGTGTACCTTTGTATATGGACTTTTGGATTTTGGTTTTTGCCGGCTCCCTGTTGGACTTGCTTGACTGCTTACCTGGTTGTGACCGCTGCCTGCCTGTAACCTGAATAAGCCTTGTTCTTTTCATTAAGACTGTTGAACTGAACCTGCTCTGCCTGCTGTCTGCATTTGAGTCCTCTCCCTGTTTCCCGGCTTGACACTTAAACATGACAGTTTATGGATATAAGAAATGTGTATTATATGAGCAAGGCAATAAATTTGTAGGTCTGCCCATGTCAATCATCAGAAAAATTATTAGATTAAGATTGATTAATGTTGATGCTGTTTGACACCTTCCCCTCCCAGTGTCCCCCTGGACCTTTCTGACCCTGTCTTCCTGTTGTTGTTTTTTTTGGAGGGGCCCTCAATAAATCACATGTTGTCTTAGGAATGGTTTTCCCAGTGGTTTTGAACATGATACAATAATCAAACATTTTCTGTTATTCCTCCTGTCTTCCACTTTCATTTTGAAATTCACAGTTCAGGGGGCAAATTCAGGCCCGTCAGTCAGGACGGAGACTCTTAATTCTTTTATTCTGGTGTCATACTAAACTTTAATGTCATTTGGACAGCTTTTAAAGCTGCACTAACCAATATATTAACAATGGATCACCTGTAGTGATAAACTAACTAATTATCACCTAACTCTGCAGCTCCCCTCAGCTATGGAGCATCTTTCAACTCATTGTTTTGGTTTTACAGCCTGCAACTTTAATGTTTGGGTTCACTCTCACTGCTCTCATCAGTATCGTTTCCAGACTCTGTAGGCAGCTATTTTTAGCGAAAAAGCTAAACCCACTGTGCACTACCTGCCAAGCAGCAAATGGCACACACAGTTAACTACTAGCTTGTGAACATGGTGGAGCATTTATCAGCTAAAGAGACTGGTATTTCTCTCCAGAGTTGGTGGAAACCAACAGACAGCTAAAAGGAGTGAATATTGGACTTAAATATGTCACATGAAACATGATCAGTGCTAATATTGCTACCTATCTGCAGGATGTGTCAGTCACTGTTAGCTAACATGTTAGCTATGACAACTTTATAAGGGGATAATGTGTCAGTGTTGTGTCTACAGCTTGTTTTGCTGCCTCCGTGTCAACTTTCATTTTTAATTTGAGAACATTTTTAATGTGGAAAATATGATGCTGTTTATGAATTTTAATTTCTTTATGATCAACTCCACAAGAAATCAGTAATAAGGAATTCAAATATAGCAGCACTCCTTCACAGAAGGTGAATCACTCCTGTTTTTCCTGGAATATTCCTTCATGTGTCCTTAAGTGCATTACAGTTAATGTTCACCACAACCACATGGTGACATGAGTGTGATTCATTCATTTCATTTTGTGCGTTCAGACATGGCAGCGCCTCCGGAGATGCCCATAGTGATCAACCACATCGCCTTGAAAAACATCCTTGAACCTCGTTGTTTGAAAGCATGAAACAACCAGAGAGGTAGAGTTTGTTAAGCAGACAACCAGCATCTGCAGAGAATTAGCATAGCTCATAATCCACATGACAAGTATTCAGTTACAGAAACTGTACAGAATTGACCTCCAAATACCTTATGACTGTCTGAACTTTCTGTAACTGATTTTTTCAATCTGTTGCGCATCCAGTGCTCCTCCGGCGTGGCTGAGAGGCAGCCAGAAATGTTGGCTTGGGCTGTGAGGGAGGGTAAGCAGAGGAGATGGATGAAAACCAGTAGTAGAGCACACAGCTCATGAATATAAAGGCAGCCTGTGACGATGTCTCACTGCTCCAACATCTGCTGTTCATTAAACCCAATGTAGCTGTCGCTCTTGGCGTCATCATACACTATAATGTGAAAAACAGTACAGTTTGTCTACTAGCAGGTGTTTTCTCTCCAATCCCCATCTCCTATACCTCCCTCTTTGTATTCGCATATTTTGTCTTTTCTATCCCTCTTTTCTTTCCTCTTTTCCCCTTACACATGTGCTAACATCCCACCCCTTTTCTCTCTCAGGTCATCTTCGCACTCACATGGTTTGGTGGGCTCAACATGCCTGCCCTACAGGGATCTACCATGATGAGCTCAACTTCCCTGTTATTTTGAAATAAAGAGTACTTTACCACATTCTGTGGTTTCCCTGTATTGTTGCAAAATTATTTCTTGCTCCCTTGTCCTATAGCACTGCTTCCAACTGTCAGAGGTGCATTTAGGAAGGAAACAGGGTCACCTTTGTAGTAGCCTGTTCCTGATGGTTCAGGTCAACCGTCTGATGAACCATCCCTTCGCTCGGTTTATCAGACCAGTTTTCTCCTGTATGATCTGTTCCTGTTGCCCTTCTGTTAGCCCTGTTAACATCAATCTGGCCACGCAGATTACAAAATTATTCCTTTGTTTATCCTTTACATCAACTAAAATCCCATAAGGTAAAACTAACCATGGCAGCTATCACTGAGGAAAATGGAGATATTATTGCTAGCTTGTTGGTAAAACTGAAAAATTTGAATGGGCACTGTATAATTTGGTAAAGAAAAGAGGTGAAAAGCATTTACATCAAAATAATTAAAAGTGCAGCTGAGGTTGATGGGATTGTCATTAGTTTTGCTGATATTTTATTGGACAAAAACATTTTGAGGGCCTTAGTCCAACGGTCCAACTTCACCTCTGATTCACGCCATGAATTGTCCATGAAGGAGCAGCCAGTAATTACTGCCACATCTGGCAAAACTGTTTTTCAGTATGCATGCTCACACATCACCTCCCTTGGGACATTTGGGAAACATGTTTTTTTAAATACTTCAATAGTCAAATTATACAAAAAGATATACCTCTACACGATCTTTGGAATGAGGAAAATTTATCACACGGAAAGGAAGGAAAAGTGTCTACCAAAGTTTGGCAACTTGTCAAGTCAAGTATAGTTGGGGTTTCTGCAGAAATGTTGCATATTCAGAAGATCTGCTTTTCGATACATCAAAGAAACAGTGGTTTTCCAATTCACAGCAAACAGATGTTGAAAACTCATCTGTTTTCATCAATTTTCCTCAGTGATAAGATCAAGGAGTCGAAGGTCCTCTCAATAAAAGAAATGTCGCAAAAATTGTCTTTTAAAAAAAAACTGCAGGATTCCCCGACACCTTAAGTAGCAGACTGATCAGTGCCTGAGTCAAACAGCGGTTGTGAGGAAGCATTAAGTGTAATCTAGTAAAATGGTCACTTCCTCTGGAGAGTCACGGTTCCAAAGCCCTTAAACAGCTGGGGAAAATCTGGCCTGCTCAGTGTCGTAATGATGACTGAAACAAAACAAAACAAATGTCAACCACATAAAAACGGAGCCCAGAATCTCCTGACTCAAGCTGTGCCAGCAGAGAAGCTTGAGCCCAGGCTTCATTATCACTATGTTTTCTGCCGGTATAGATGACAGATTTTCTCCATTCCTATCGCTTTAACTATATTATGGTGTGTGTATTTATCTTGTGATTTAACTCGTTTTTCCCCTGTTCTCGACACCAGACAAATGGTCCAATCTCAGGGAGTACACACATTTTTATCATAACATTTGATCTTGGATGTTTCTACTTCAACTTGACGTTGCAAATAACACATGTAGCAACACACACATGCACACAACTGCAGGGCCTGCTGTCTTCACTTGCATTTCTCAAGAAGGGACAAACTTATTCATCTCTGGAAAAAAAGGCTGTGTGCAGAAAAACATTACATGCATCAACAAGTTTGATTTTTAGACTTTGGTTTTGAAAAACGTTGCGACCACAAGTTCCTGCAGATCAGCAAATACTGGTGGTCAACCTTTCATTCCTTCAACCAAAAGAAGTGAACAAAATGTTACGGCATTCTGTTCTCAAAGGGTGATCTGTTTCAGACCACTAATTACCTGCTAAGTGGTTACTGCTGAAGTGCATTGGATTATTTAAAAAATCTGATTCTTTTGCAGCTGTTTTGGTGCTCCCTCCAGAATGAAGTTAAAAATAAATTTTATTAGCTGATCCCCATGCAGTCAGAGTATATTTCGAGGCATCCAAGCACCCACATACCTAATTTCATCCACATTTCACATTACTTTTGTCTGGCCGCAGATACAGGCGTACTTTGGCAGGAGTTGTGACCCTTCTGCCATACTAACCCTTCTTGTGAGACATGAACATGTGCAGATTGTGAAAACAAATTTCCCTCCTGGGACAGTAAAGATCTAGCTATCTTGTTTCAGTAACACTATGCTACTTAAGCAATTTTGGGTTCAGCTTGTTCACTTTCTTAACATAACAGTTTGGTCGCTCTGCATTCAGTGAACAGACTGGACTGGGCTGAGGCTATGGTTAGAGGTGTTGGGAGTAGGGGTGAGCAATACTGCAAAATTTGGTTTTGATCCGATGCCAAGTAATACAGGGTCAGAATCTCCAATATCAATACCGATACAGATAGGCCTACTTTTTATTATTAAAAGTGGCTTATTGTCTTTCATGTAGGGGTGAGCAGTGTGTCATGATTTATGAGCTGAATGCTTCATCAATAGGCTAAATCTGAATACATTTTCATGACCACTAAATGATTTGCCAAAGGTTAGCAATCATTGTCAGGTTAGCTGCATGGTAGATTTTCTACCTGCCACCTGTGAGACCCGAGTTTGATACACACAACGCAGTTTGCTAGGTTTTCATTCACAGCTGTGAAATAGCTCCAAACGATGCTCTTCTTTCATTCAGCCATCACTGCAATTATGTGTCAGGTGCACAGCAGCGCACTGCTCGACAAGTATGTAATTTACAATGATCTGTCTTTGAATATCTGATCAGCACTGTGAATTTATGTCATGTCACACCATAATTCAGGGCTATTAAACAGTGAGTTTATGATTCAGTCCTTAAGTATAAATTATGGCCTGGCATTACACATGGGGCACAGACTTCATGTATGGATCATGAAAGTTTGGCAGTGAATCAAAAGTGTTGCTCCTGCTAATGTACCAAAACAGGATGCAGAAATACCAAATAAATACATTGAAGTCTGAGGTCAGTTAGTTAACACCAGAATATCCTAAGAAAAACAAATGACCACAATAAAAAATAAATGGTTCCGTTGACAGTGTGCTAACTATCAGATTGAAAGGTTAGGCAAAATGTGTTAAATTTCTATCCAGGGACGCAGGAGGAGGAACTTAGTAGGAATGACACTCTTGTCCCAAGTGTATCTCACGCAGTCTCATTCACAGTAATGGCCTCTCAGGAGCTTTTTTTATTCCATGAAAACTTCATCAGGAAGGAAAGAATAAAGAAAAGCACTGACTCATGTGCACTAATTAGCCATGTGCCTGTTTGTACCATTTAAACTACAGGCAGCCAGACCAGGGCCAGCTGTTCATTCAGAGTTAAATTAACATTGAAGAGCCCTCATTTCAAAGCAATTGTGTGGGTAAAGTGGGACACTTTATCCCACTAGTGTCATGTTACATTTTCTGAAGTATTGCTGCATGGTGCTGGAATAGAACAATCAATTGTAGTAAACCACAGGATGACATGAAGACAATGATTTAGAGATTTATATTCATTGAAACAGAGCACGTATGGTAGATACATGACTGACAGACAAACAGATCTTTATTTTCTTAATATAAGGAAATACAGTATGTAGCATTGTAAATATATCAAAAATAGAATATACTGTAACAATCCCTGCAACAATTACTCACTGATGGCATTTAAATGTTTATGTTCACATCAAAAAGTATCCATTATTTAACATAGAGACCGCTTTTATGTCTGAGGTTATTATAGCCCAGAGCTCCATTTTCTGGGAAAAGTAGTAATGCATGATATCAAATACATGACTTACACACCCCTCTACATGTTTTGGCAGGCAAAAGCAGCCTTCACAGTCCTGAAGTAATCATTATTTAGTAAGAAGAAATAACTCATCATGCAACACAGAATAAAAGCAAAACGAGGATGAAATTATCAAGAAGCAACTACCATACTTAATACAGGCAACAATTGAAAATCACATACAGTGGGCTGGGTGACTTCACTTCTAAGAAATGCAAAATTGGGGAAATTCCAATTGTATTCAAAGCCCCAGAGGGCTCTGTCCATGGTGCTGACTGTGTCAGGGTGTGGACAGCATGCAATGACACAGCAACTACAGAATCAGGGCAAACAATGAACAGTAAGTAGATTCAGGCAATAGACCCTTTTCATGACAGACATGTAGACCTGTTAAAGCAGGAGATGAATTAATAATGACTGTGTTTCATGTAATTGTTCCAGTTCCAGGGGCTTGTGAATGCTGATTTACTGGAAAGGCCTAATGGGACATTTAAATGGAAACAAGCTGTCATTAATGTTATTAGTCACACCTATGCTTTTCTAGCTAAGATAAGTCAAAATGTCTGTTGTGAAAAAGGCCTATATAACCTTTATAGCATCACCAACTGCATGGAAAGTTGACACATATTGCCAGTGTGGGCCATTCGGCCATCAGAGAGAGCAAAGACAGGGCACGAGACCACAGACAGAAGGGAGTGGAGGCTGAATCATGTTTGAAGATTGAGGCTATTCTCCTCTCTATTCACTATTTGTATATGTTATTACTGCTGACTGTTTTTTAGTCCTTTTTCCAGCCATTTGTTCCCACTGATTTCAGTCCAGTATGAAAATAAACTTGAGACTTGAAACACCCTGTCTCAAAATGATGCCAAAAAACTAGTGCATGCATTTGTTACTTCTAGACTGGACTATTGCAATTCCTTATTATCAGGCTGCCCGAATAAGTCCCTTAAGACTCTCCAGTTGATCCAGAATGCTGCGGCACGTGTACTGACAAGAACTAGGAAAAGAAATTAGCTTCTCTGCACTGGCTCCCTGAAAAATCCAGAACGGAATTTAAAATCGTTCTCCTCACCTACAAAGCTCTTAATGGTCAGGCACCATCGTATCTTAAAGCTCATAATACCTTATTACCCGACTAGAACACAGCACTCCCAGGATGCAGGGTTACTTGTGGTTCCAAGAGTTTCCAAAAGTAGAATGTGAGCCAGAGCCTTCAGTTATCCAGCTCCTCTCCTGTGGAATCAGGTCCCAGTTTGGGTTCGGGAGGCAGACACCATCTCCACATTTAAGAGTAGGCTTAAGGCTTTCCTCTTTGATAAAGCTTATAGTTAGGGCTGGCTCAGGTGAGTCCTGAACCATCCCTTAGTTATGCTGCTATAGGCCTAGACTGCACCTCTTTCCTCTCTCCTTCTCTCCCTCTCCATCTGTATGCATTTTTATCCCATTAATGCATGTTACTAACTCGACATCTCTCTCCTGTAGTTTTGGGCTTTCTCGTTTCTCTCCTCGCTCCTTCTGTCACTTTCAGCAGGTATTTCTGCCTCTGGAGCTGCAGAGACTGGATCTGTGGTTGTGGGCCAATGCTGCCCCAGTGTTCCTGCTCGACAACTGCTAACACTGTCGTTATTTTTCCTATAGCTGTCATTCCTATTATTATTACTTTATTAATATTAATATTACCACTACCATTACATTATTATTATTTTAAAATTCTGTCCGAGGTTTCTGGCTCTTAAAGGAAGTTTTCTAATATTATAAAGAGTACAGACTAGACCTGCTCTATAGGAAAAGTGCAATGAGATAACTTCTGTCATGAATTGGCGCTATATAAATAAAATTGAATTGAATTGAAATTCAATGACCTGTATTATAGTGTATTATATTTTGATTTGCTTAGTACTTCTATTCCTTCTATTCTCAAGTGTACATTGACGTGATAGTGAGCAGCTGTAACAAAAGAGTTTCCCTTCGGGGATCAATAAAGTATTTCTGGTTCTGATTCTGAAATAAATTGAATATCACACTGAACATCTTGTGATGAATTACACCTTTCAAACAAGTTTCATGCTCTAGAAGTTGATTTTCATGACTGCCTATAATACATTAGACATCCAAAACGGCATGCTTTGGAGAAGTAGTAAATGAGCTGAAGAATGCAAAAACAATGTCCTCAACTTTAAAATGCCCAGCTATGCAATGTCAAATGTGTTGTTGCGCCTTTGAAAGATTTACACTTGGAGAGATAAATGGCAGCAATTATATTTGACTGGGTGAACCTTGGGCCCTGTAATTTCATGGTCTGTCAATGCCATCTGGCATCTGCTAATGTCACTAAGAACCTACAGGACCTACAGAGGTGCTTTTAGAACTCATTTCATTTATAAAATGCCTGCACAAGTAACCTGGTTTTCTGTGGAAAATCCAAACAAGTAAGAGTGAAGACACAGATCACCACTGGGATAAAGAATAAAGAATATTGTGTGTTTTTACAGTGTAGTCCATAAGTATTTTGACAGTTTTGTTTTGGCTCTGTACTCAAGCACATTGGATTTGAAATGAAACATTTACTATGACGTTAAAGTGCTGACTTTCAGCTTTAATGTGATGGTGTTTACATGCCAATCCCATGAACTGTGTAGAAGTTATAGTGCTTTATATACATTGTCCTCTAAAGGTAAAAGGAGCCATAAACGTTGTCACTGTTCATCTAATTTTTGTGTGAACACACTCAAACACCCCTAAAGCTGAAAATCAGCACTCAACCACACTGTTACTGTTCCAGTGCACTGGAGTGGAGCCAAAACAATCAAAAAACATATCACAAACACATTCTTTTTGCCTCATGTTATTTGGATATTAGCCAAGAATCATTGATCACAATGGAGACAGAGATCAATGATTAAAGATCAAGAAAAGCTAAAATTATCTTCATTGAACAGCTGTCAACTAAGATAGCTGAAGCTGTCCCTTAGCAGCTCTGCAAAGTCTCTGGAAACAGATCCGACCACAGTGTAGTCTGCGTGTGCTTCCTTTCAAATTTGCTTCTACTGAGCATATGCAGCTGTTCATGAACACCACCAGTTTTTTTCATATATTGTAAGTGTTGACCTTCCTCCACACATGTGGAATTAATGTGGGGTTGCTGGAGGTCTCAACCATGCAGCGAGCTGTGAAATCTCTTCTGAGAAGAGGAACATAAGCTTGGGTAGCTTGTCGCATCAGACAGACGAAGACAGACAGATACAGAGACACACAGACTGAGACTAAGAGAGTTCAGGCCACAATAACATTCACCATCATACTGAGAAAGGTCAGTTTCGTTCTAGATTTAAACCCTTGAGCTTAAATTCAATTTCACCAACTGCATGACACAAAATCTAATCTTTTCATTGCCGTGTAAGCAGGGAAAGATCTCACACTGAGCTGCTTTCAGTGTTTTACAACACTCAGGGGCTGTACGTGTGACTATATCTGCTTATATAACCTGTAGCAGATCCCGTAGATCTGTTTATAGTTTAATTCCATTGATGGCATTGATGTGAAAAAAGAAAACATTTTAGTGTGCCTGTCATGTATTGAAGCAAAATAATTCATCATACTGATGAATATTAAATCAATAAAAAAGACTATGAAATAAAATAGTAAAATTAATTGTGTAAAACATATAAATAATAATGGCATTTTTCCTACACTTTTAGTTCATGTCACTTTTATTTTATAATGTCACTTTTCTATTCAGAATTACTTTGTTGAATGACTTTAAGGCCCTTCAGACACACCTCAATTTGGGTTCAGCGCACATCTGACTTGGTTTTCTGGGAAGTCGCAGAGGACAGAGCAAAATAGGCAGAGTTTTCAAAAGCTCTAGCGGGACAACGTTGTTTTGTTGTTGCCAGCAATGAAGATGCATCTGTCCTGTGCTATGGTTATCATAGAGGCTACACATATTGCCCACCTACAAGCTACCTGTTAAAACACACCTGATATGCCTACTTGGTTGGAAACATGTTTCCAAGGTAGGGCTTGAAAACATGAGGTCTCGATACAAGCGTAAACTTGTGTTGTACAATTCAGGGAATTCAGACACACATAAGCTTTTCCTCCATTTTGCCTTCCATGCATGGCTGGCTGCCTACTGGCCACGTGGGAATTTGTTACAGCGCACAGTCCCTAAACTTTAAGCAGTGAAAAACTGTTGTGGCACAGCACAAGCCATTGGAAATAATGGGTTTCAGAGCACATTAGTATCGTTGTCTGAAAGGGCCTTATTTTTGTTGTTTCAGAACACAACAACAACATTGAGGTCTGAATTAACCTGCTAGCTGCTGCTGCTAACACTGGCTCATCAGTTGTTGCTGTGTGATAATTCAAGCTCACAACCCAGCCCAGCTAGTTAGCTAGCTTGTTAGGTAGCATGTGCAGTTAAGTTAAATAAAAGAAGAGGTTCATTTCAGAGTAGTTTTTTTTTCATTCAGAATTACTTTGCCATTATTGTTGCCCTAGCTAACAAAAGCTAAGTGGCTACATTTGGTGGCAGTTGTTGAGCTTCCTAACAGAGGCTGGAGGCATGTGATTGGCTGAAAGGTGAATGACAACACCACTGTCGTAAAAAATGACATTATGGATTAAAAGTGATGTTCTGACATAAAAAGTTACATAAAACTAAAATATAAAAAGTGGCATCATGAAAAGTACTATGAAACTGAATGTGACATGAAATAAAAGTATTATTGGGAAACATGTAAAACTTTTGAAAAGGAGCATTTTGATGTTTTTAATGGAATTTTAAAAAACTCCAATAAAACAATTTTCTTTTCAAAATAAAAATTATGAAATAGCATTTCATAATCAGTTTGCTGAGTTTAAATAATCATGGAATGTCAACAGCTCCTCTGAAAATGAAGAGCACTACTCAACCCTGTGGGGTTTCCTGGGGTTCGGTCCTTGCTCCAGTCCTCTTTTCTCTTTACATGCTTCCTTTGGGTTCTATCTTTAAAAAATATGACATCTCATTCCACTGTTATGCAGACGACTCTCAGATTTATCTATCACTGAAATGTAACACCACTACCCCCCTCAAGTGGATTGCCTGAATGATGTTATAACCTGGATGACACAACATTTTCTAAATGTAAATGAACAGAAAACAGAAATTGTGATGTTTGGAAGCCCTGACCTCCTCACCACCCAGTTGCAGTTGTCAGAGCCAGTGTTTTTTAGCTCTGGCTGCTTGCTAAGATCAAGCCCTTTCTCTCCATCACTGACCTTGTGAAGGCGATTCACACCTTTATCTTGTCTCAGCTTAATTATTCTCAACCCCTCAGATGTCCAAGGCTCACATGAATAACTGCTTTTCTCACCTGTTACATGCATCGTGTCTTGGTTTATGAAAATGTATAGAATCTAGAAGTTTTATGCTTTGATTTTTTTTATCTTAAAAGAATCCTTTCTTTTGTTGTGCTTTGACCACCATTAGTCACCTCATCCAACCACTGTGACCATTATTACTTTGCACCAAGAAATACTTACAGAAAAATCCTCAAAATTCCTACATACGGTTTTAATTCCTACATATGTTCATGTTAAAGTTTTGTCTGTAAGGCTAAAGCACTATGCCATGACTTGAGGCAGGTATCTAGTGTATAACAACAGGACATGTGAATAATTTTTACTTTAGTATTCATGAATTAAGTGATGATAAACAGTCAGTCTTATAGTAGATTACTTGGTATTCTATTTAACTCTTTTTTCTTTGCTTGTATTTTAATTAAATTCTATCTCTTATTACTCATGTCTATTCCATATTGTCAGTGAGTGCAAAGTACCCAGTTAGCTGCATACATAGTAACTAGTAATAAACTTAAACCACTGACTGCTTGAGCAACAAGCAGACACAGTGTGTGTTTTCTGTTTGTTTTATTCTGCCGTGAAAATTTTTCTCTATTGGAATCCATTTTAACTGACATGTATTCAGAGTCCTGGCAACTCGAAAATCAATTCATTTGAAAACAATTGCACTTTTAACGAGATGTAAACTTGTTTAAAACATTGACCCAGAAAGTTAAGGGGCCCCTAACTCAGTTTGCAGATGTCTGTTGGCAGAGATAAGGGCCAAATAAATAAATACAGTAAGCTGTAACTGAATTTCTCCTGACTGCACCTTTAATACAGCCACATTTAACTGCATATTACTTAAAGATTCAACTGGGTATGTCTTAAACTGTTAACTGTGACAACATTTAAAGACAAGCACTGAACACAAATGTAGTTAAATTGTCCAACCTCAACCAGACAATCTGAGGTGAAAAGTAAGTGTGGTTTGGTTTTACAACAAGTGTCGATCACATTTCAGAATACAGAACATATTGGCAGAAGATGTTGATGTAAAACAAAACAACCATTACCATTGCTGAATAGGTTGAAATATGTATCTACACTTGCCTTTCTGCCAGTTAACACATGGTTAACATTGTGAAACGGGCACAGTTTGGTTAAGTTTAGGAAAAGATCATGGTTTGTTTTAAAATAATAAGTCAACGTTGACTTTTGGTTTCACACAGGACACGAACAGTGGTCTCCAGGGTGAAAGTCCTGTGACGGCGTGGGAGTTGCCCTTAATTGGCTGTCTTTCTGGCCTTACACCAAACGACAAGAGGCTAAAACATGTGATCGTACCGCTTGGTCCTGGTTAATAGCTGAGCAGCTGAGTTCTGTACAGTCTGCAGTCGTTTCAAAGTTTTTTGATTAAGACAGGCTGTTACAACTATCAAGGCATGAGGAGATAAAAGCTTGTACAACAGTTTCTGCATCATTAAAATGTAAAATAGATCGGATTTTTGCAATATCGCTGAGGTGATAAAAACATGATTGGACAAACTTAATATGTTGCTCAAAACATAAATTGCTATCAAAAGATTTCTTGCGGCAGGCTTGATATGACAGTCAGGCAGTCCTGCAGAAAACTCAGCGTACTAAAGTCAGTGGGCTTGACAGGGAGGTACAACTGTGTGTCATCTGCATAGCAATGAAAAACAATACCATGTCAGGGGATGACATCACCCGAGGGAAGCATATATAAGGAGAACAGTAATGCTCTCAGAATTAAACCTTGAGGCACACCATAGTTGATTTGGGAAAACAACGACATTAAGTTATTAATGACGACACAGAACTTCCTATTGGACAAATAAGATGAGAACCAGTCTAGTGCAGTGCCAGATATGCCCACCCAGTGCCTCAGTCTATCTAGAAGAATACCATGATCAATCATGACAACATTTTCCCGTTTTGATAAATGAACTATTATTTTCTCATTAGTCATGACCCCTAAACTTCACCCAGATGCAATCCAAAGGGGTGTGCTGAAGTGCTTTCACACACAGCATCCTTCAACGTTAATTTTGCCAGTAGTTTGCTGGCAAAGCAAGCAAGGCAGCAACTTGTCTAATAAAGACATTGTGTAAATGTAAATTGGACCTCACACACATCAGTGCAGAGCAAAGTCAGTCTAGCACCATTCTCACACTGGATATACTGTAAAAAATCTGACAGAGCATGTCTTTGTTAAAGCAACAGCTGCATTTATACACTAAAATCCTCCTCTAAAGTCAAGCTAAATGTGTTTTGTTTAGCATAGTTGCTACATTGTTAGTTGGATTTATAACTCGTAAAGAAGCATAACTAGCTCTGCCATTCACTGTCTGAAGTGTCATCGACTATCAGTTTGCATTTCTACATGTCTTTTTTCATGAGGTTGGAAGTAGTTTTTTGGTTTGAAACTCTTTAAAGCAAGACTATGCTATGCACATAACTTTTACAGAACAGCAGCCATTGTATGTATGTGAAATATTTGCAATTTAGAAGTACCTAATAAATGCTGAGGTGATGAGGCTTCAGCTAGGCACAACCATATTTTGATATACTGTAATTCTAATAGTTTTCGAAATATATCCAGACATATATAGTGGTTGCGCTTGCAGATTTGCATTTGATCATAGAAGACTGGACTATTGGCCTTGGTGGAGATTTGCGCTCTCTGAGTGCCCTTCTACTTAGTTAAGTGTCAGTTAAATCTGGTTAGTCAGACCAGAGGCAGCACACAGTTACTAGCCAATATTGGGTGATAACATTATTGGTGTACATATGGCCAGATATGGTTGGATAAGAGGAAAGCTTGAGGCCCAGTCAGTCTCCTTGTTAACAGGCATTCCTCTTATTTTAATGAAAAACTGATAAAAGCATGATTTATTATCCACTTACATCATGTCACAAGGTTGTACACTGCTGCCATTTCAAGGACCATCATACCCTCCAAAATAAAGTCATTTTGAAATTAACTGGTAAAGTAGCATGTGAAACCAGTGATTTCCCTGGATGGGCACAGATATTTTTTTCCTGTGCCCTGTAGATTTTTCTCCTCAAATTAGGAGCACATGCCCTCTGGATAAAATTCACCACAGGGTACCCTTTTGTTGTCCTTTACATATTTTAAAAAAACTGCCCATGTGGTTATAGTTCTATAAAACCATACCATGTCATTGTTCTAAGTGGGAAGGTTTAGTGTTGCCAAGTTCTTTGCTTTTCTCCCACAGCTGCAAAACCATTTCGTGTCCAGAAGCACTTAACCAGATGTGAGGACTTTCTTGTGCTGAGTGTTTATTATTGTACTGTGTGACAAATCATTATCCTCTTGTCCTTACACAAGTTAAACATACTGCTGTCAACAGAGAACCAACTTCAGTGAGTCTTTCACATATAAGACACTACAGATGGAAGTAAAGAGCTGTCAGGCTGTTACTCCATGTGAGACTATACTGAGCCTGGGTGTAAAAACATATCACACTGACATGCAAACAGAATTATTGTTTCTTTTATTTTGATAGCGGTCATTTAAAAAAAAAAAAAAAAACCCATCTACAATCATGGAACATATCAGAAAGGCACAGCAGTGTGTTGATCATGCAAAAGTTTACCTATTCTTACCAGAAAATGGACAAGTGATTTCAGGTGAAGATTTTCATCACTTCACTCAGTGTAGATACATGGGAGGATTTCAGAACCCGGATATTACCATCATTGAATGAGAAGATAAAAATGTCATTGAATATGTGAGATAATAAATACCTGAGTTCGGCTAGCTAAGCTGCAGTTCCTTCTGACCAACATGAATCAGATGCACTCCAAAGTAAATGTATCCAATGTTGTATTGTTACTTATGTTACCAATACTTCTTCCACCATTGATAATTATAACATGCAATGTATTTATATTATTGAATTATTAATTTTATTTCATGCATAATTTTATGATATATTGATTTTATTAATGGATTTATACCCATTTGCCTAAATTATTGTATTATGAAATAAATTGTGTTCTACTTTTACTTGTCAGACCTATTGAGCCTATTAAGTAATTTAACAGCTAAAAGCCAGCTAAACAACAGCTAAATAAGACATCTTTTTTAGCTCTCATATATGTACGTTAAATATGAAGGAGCCAGGAGATGGTTAGCTTATCTTAGCATAAAGTAATGTTTGTCCAAAGGTAAAAGAACCCGCCTACCAGCACCTCTAAAGCACACTAATTAACACAGTATCAAATCAAATTCCGCAAATTTAAGCAATTTAACTTTTAATTGAAAAACAGCATAAATATTGTTCCTATCTTGAAACACTTGTGAAACCAAAATCACAAAACTTAATATTGGAACTATAATTTGTTAATGATTGAGATAAATGCAGTCATGAATCCTTTGGCTGAGTGATTGTTTTCCACATACACAGTGGCAGGAAATGACACACAAACAAGGTTTTATAAAGCACAAAAAACCCAACAACTTTATTTACAAAAAACAGACCACTGCCCCCATCCCACAAACCCCTAAATTCAGTGACTACTGAGGAATGTTATGTCTGTGCTTGTGGCTGAGGTTGGGAATTTACAGGACTGAGAAGAACACCACCCAGTGTAAACCTTCAGTATTCTTCCACCCACGTATTTAGTCTGAGTTCAGCAGTCGTCTAATGCCACAGTATGGCAACACTTCTTGAGCCGTGGCCTGAGGCTTAGACTGGGTTAGAGGTTCGGCTTCTGTTTGGTTCCCAGTTGCGAGTAAGCAATATGCTTTAATGAGCCTGGGGCCAACGTGTTATCAAACAGACAGGTAGGGCAAGGGGCTAAGAAAGATTTAATAATACCATCTTGGACTATGCTATATGCATCATACCAGATAATTCTAATCAATACACATTAAAATAATCACACCATACAAAAACACGTTTGTTTCATTTTGCTGAGATCAAAGATAGAGGACACACAAACTTAAAAACACCTTCTTGCTAAATAACAGACACTAAATATATTCTCCGCTTTAAGGGGTCTTCTGTCCAGGCAACATCACATCTCTACACGTGTCCATAGCTAGACTTTTCTGCTCGGCATGAGATAAAAAGCCTTTCAATTAAATGTATTCATATACTCACAGATGACTGATGACAGATGATTTGGGTTCAGTATGTATGTACTCTGAGGGTGCAGATGACGGTGTGGTTGCTATTCGTGTAATCAGGTGCATGTGAATTCTGTTCACACATCTGTTTGTGTGTGAATAATGCTCATCACAGCTCATATGTGAGAATGCTGTTCACACAGCTGTACATGTGAAATGAGGCAATTGTGGCAACAAAGTCTAGCAATGTAAGAGAGCTACTGGCTGAGGCTTCCCGTCATGTTTCCGTGTAATGGTGTGTTTGTGTCGCATGTGTGTGGTTTCTGCTGACAACAGCACAGGGGAGTTGTGAAAAACTTACAAGACAATTCACAGTAATTGAGTCAGTAAGTATGTACATAGGGGGGTGTTTGCGAAGGCAATACTGTTCACACAGCTATGCGGGTGAATGTTCACGCAGATTGAGTTTTAACGCAGGTATTTGTGTTGGCAAGGAAGAGGTGCATGTGAGTTGCATCATAACTAAGCAATGTACGGGAATTACAAGCCTGTGACATCTTGTGGTATGTTTCCATGTAATGTGGTGTGTCTGCCCACAGTCCACCATATAACAATCCACAAGTGTCCGTCAATCTGTGTCCTGAACGCGGCACAGCAGGATTTGTGTGTGTGTGTAATGGTCGTAATGAGTGCGTCTCTGTCCACCCCTGCTGCATGAAGGTGTGCGATTAGAAGGCGTAGCGAGTGCGAATGTCCTCCAGTTTCTTAGAGACCTCGGGTGGTGTCCTGTCCAGCTCTTCTGCCACACTTTTCTGCTTGTGAGGGTCCATACTGTTAAACTGCTCACACAGATCTCCATCAATCACATTCTGAAGAGAAAAGCAGAGAAGACAAAAAATGACTAGGGACATATTAAGTTTCTAATAGGCCATGGTGCTGAAATGCATATCTGAAGGACATCAACAGATCAGATGACATGAGATCTTTACAAAAAACACACAGACATGTAAAAACAATAGCAACAGATACCAACCTTGACTGGGAAGTAGTAGGATCTAAAGCTGAGATGGTCTCTGCCGCACAGTGGAGGGAACTCAGAGCGCATATGCATCTCTAAATGCTGGAAGAAGTCATGGTCCTGGACAAAAAGACAAAGAATAGAAGGAGACATGATGAAAAAGAAAAGCAGGAGAAATGGGGAGGCCAGAAAAAAGGGCAATAAAAAGTACAAAGGGACAAAAAAGGTTCAGAAATTTTTTTTGTGTAATCAAATTTATGGTCGAATGGGACCGAGACAGTGATGGCGTGTATTTTAAGGGCCACAATGATGCATTAGCCTCTTACGACATGGTGTGTGTGGATGTTTGTGTTATACCTCATGCGAGGTGAATGGGACCAGTATGCCAATGCCTCCAGACAGAGTGGTGTAGACCAGAGACTCTGAACCTCCAGGGATCAGGGTGGTTTTCTGGAGAGATAACACTGTCTCTCCTACGTGGTAGTTCACTACCACCTCAGCCTGGAGAGACAATGGAGGGAGAGAAAGACAGTGAGTATGTGTTATATATGTGTTAGCAAACAATACACAGTATGAGTGAGGCAAAATCAGGGGGCGGGGTGTAGGGCAGGACCAGAAATGAAACCTTACTGGATGAGCGCTGGGCTGCTCACGTATGATGGATACATGTTACTTATGTGCTCCTGACATGACGCCCAGTCCAGACGCATGAACAGTCTGCATATGTGCCTGTATTCAGGGCCAATTAAAAGTATTGGCCCCCACTATTGTCATGTTTCATTTTCTACCACATTGAATCACAGGGGATGTAATGGGGATATTCTGACACTGAACGACAGAAGAAAATATTTAAATGCTTCTAAAATTAGGCCACATTTGCTATAAGTGAAATAATCTTGCCAGTTTTGACAATCTATTTATGTGACTGGAGGATCTGAACACAATTTAAGTGGTGAAATGTGATTACTGTCTTGACAATATTTGGAAATATCTGGTTTATAATCAAACATACAAAAACTTAATAACTCAGCAGTGAAGAAAGTCTACAATGATATTTCAATGACCTCTTGACTTCCTGTCAGTGGCAATGCCTGACTACAGCTGGTAACTTCTCTCTGTCCATCGTCACTCTAATGGAACATTTCAAGCAGCTCAGTTAAGACATGAGAAATCAGATCATATAATAACATGTCAGATATATCACTGAAGCCATTTCAGATCCCAAGATCATCCGTCCTGACAGCTGCACATATGTATAAATGCATGAACAGTGGACTGGACAGTGTGTGTGTGTCTTCTTTCTGACCCTGACACAGGGTCAGAAAGAAGACACACACACACTGTCATATTCGGCTTAGAGGAAATTGGTCCGGATGGTCAGATCTAATCCAATAACCATCAAAACTGCTTTGCCAGTAATTAGAGGTAATAATCAGGATACAAAGGCAGCATTGGGGAGCAATAAAACCTCATTATTAATCTGAGCAAACTGCATATGGGACATACATGACAGTGATGCCATGAGACCAAGAAAGCACAGGCTAAGTTAAAATAACCTCTGTACCCCAGACACAACTGAGCCAGATGTGTACAGAACACAGCTTCTCTCTGATGGGAAACAACAGGTCTGGAAGAGACCAACAACACTGTCTCTTGAGAGAGGATAAATGAGCCCTTTTCAAGATTCAATATAAACCCCAGAGCACTGAAATAAGACAACACAATCTGTGTTTTTGATTGCTCTGGCTATAAGACCGACTGGATGAGAAAAAAAAAAACAACAACAACAACATCTATACAAGCCATCATTGATGTCTTCTTTCCCTAAGGGCAACATTGACACTGTTAACATCCAAGGTGTCAGGGTCAAACCTGTAGGCTTTGCTTTTCAGTGCAAAACACACAAACTATCTTGATGAACCAGGATGTGACCATGAATGTCTGTACAAATGTTGTGCCAATCCATCACTTGTTGAGATATTTCAGTCTGGACCAGAGTGATGGACCGACCAACCTTGCCACCCCTAGAGAGCCCTTTCTTCATTTTTGACTCAACTGGATTGTACTGCTGTGCGGTACTGGATGGAGATTTATCCATTTCAGAAAAGACAAAAATTAGACACACCCATACCCCCTTTATTGGACACAATGAAACATCGGCAGTGTTGTGGTGCCTGACCGAAGCTGCTCTACTGGCATTTCCCCCCCATCAGAGATTATATCTCATCTCGTTCTGGTCACAAACTGCAGCCTTAAGCCGCTCTCCTTTTTTTTGAGAATTATGAGGCACATCCTTGCCGCTGTGGGGGATTCCACATCCTGCCAACAAAGGCTAAGCAGTTCAACACAAGATGTTTTTTCTTAAGGGTCGAGGAGTTCAGGAAAGGAAGTGAGCACAGGCTAATGTAACCTTAGGGAAGGACTTCCCAAATGCTGGTCAAACACTTGCATCAAAAATGAACTATTTAGCCACATTGACCACAAGTTGTGTCTGCAGGGGAGAATGTGAGGAATTTAACAATAAGAAGATTGTACCTGCTGTCTCACATGACGGAGGCAGTGTCATACTTTGTTTTAGCCTTTGTGCTAGCAGAAGTGGTATATTTCAGAATATTGGCCAGTTGATACAATAGTTAGAGTAATTAATGTAAATATAAACTAAAAGATTTACTCTAGATGTACGTAATAAACTTATGATAGAAGCCCACCCGGTGACTATTTTTGTGACAGAAATTCTCCTCATTCAGTAAGAAAAAAACAAAAAAAAAAAAAAAAACCCAGCAGAAATCATTTAAACACAAATACTGCCACAGTATCAATTATCCCCTTGTATGTGTATCATCATGTGATTTATGTAAACTTTTGACCTCAACTGTATAACTTTTTATTTTTAGATTGCTACATTCCTATGCAATAGAGTAATGCATATTATCAGCCTATTGCAGATAAATCTGTAAATCGCGTATGTTATCCTAACATATTTGTCTCACTGCAAAGTTTATCTAGCAAAGTGCACGGTAACTATAATGACAAGCAGTATAAAATGAGAGAAGGAGCAGTTCTCAAGAACTTCTGTCATACCAGTAAAATACAGCTGGTGTCATGAAATGTCACCGCCACCTCACTTAAGGTTAAAACTATAAACCAGCACAAAAATGACTACCAACATAAACCACCATGTTCTGAACAGACATTACAAACACTAACAAAAAGTAACATTTGCATTTTCAAACATAAGGCAGCTAACTTAAACTGCTTTCAGCACTGGGCAGTGCATGCTGGGAAATGTGGGCATCACTATGGCTACAGTACTCAGCACATGTACATGTGTGCACAGCTGTGGAGTCAAAGCATTGTGTTCAAGGTAAGTTGCTAACTAGTTTGTGAAATACATTGCTGCAAAGTTAAACAATGAACCCATCATTTCCCCATTCAATATAAACTAATATAACCCTGTCGCTACGTTTTACCTAGTTGGTGAGATGCAATGCTGGAAAGTAAATAAATAACGTCAGGAGCCTGTTTTTTTTTCACCTGATAAGTTGAACATTTCCTGTGGGGGATTCCACATCCTGCCAACAAAGGCTAAGCAGTTCAACACAAGATGTTTTTTCTTAAGGGTCGAGGAGTTCAGGAAAGGAAGTGAGCACAGGCTAATGTAACCTTAGGGAAGGACTTCCCAAATGCTGGTCAAACACTTGCATCAAAAATGAACTATTTAGCCACATTGACCACAAGTTGTGTCTGCAGGGGAGAATGTGAGGAATTTAACAATAAGAAGATTGTACCTGCTGTCTCACATGACGGAGGCAGTGTCATACTTCGTTTTAGCCTTTGTGCTAGCAGAAGTGGTATATTTCAGAATATTGGCCAGTTGATACAATAGTTAGAGTAATTAATGTAAATATAAACTAAAAGATTTACTCTAGATGTACGTAATAAACTTATGATAGAAGCCCACCCGGTGACTATTTTTGTGACAGAAATTCTCCTCATTCAGTAAGAAAAAAACAAAAAAAAAAAAAAAAACCCAGCAGAAATCATTTAAACACAAATACTGCCACAGTATCAATTATCCCCTTGTATGTGTATCATCATGTGGTTTATGTAAACTTTTGACCTCAACTGTATAACTTTTTATTTTTAGATTGCTACATTCCTATGCAATAGAGTAATGCATATTATCAGCCTATTGCAGATAAATCTGTAACCGCGTATGTTATCCTAACATATTTGTCTCACTGCAAAGTTTATCTAGCAAAGTGCACGGTAACTATAATGACAAGCAGTATAAAATGAGAGAAGGAGCAGTTCTCAAGAACTTCTGTCATACCAGTAAAATACAGCTGGTGTCATGAAATGTCACCGCCACCTCACTTAAGGTTAAAACTATAAACCAGCACAAAAATGACTACCAACATAAACCACCATGTTCTGAACAGACATTACAAACACTAACAAAAAGTAACATTTGCATTTTCAAACATAAGGCAGCTAACTTAAACTGCTTTCAGCACTGGGCAGTGCATGCTGGGAAATGTGGGCATCACTATGGCTACAGTACTCAGCACATGTACATGTGTGCACAGCTGTGGAGTCAAAGCATTGTGTTCAAGGTAAGTTGCTAACTAGTTTGTGAAATACATTGCTGCAAAGTTAAACAATGAACCCATCATTTTCCCCATTCAATATAAACTAATATAACCCTGTCGCTACGTTTTACCTAGTTGGTGAGATGCAATGCTGGAAAGTAAATAAATAACGTCAGGAGCCTGTTTTTTTTTCACCTGATAAGTTGAACATTTCCCCTGAGTGTTTATAGCAGAGGTGCGAGTTCAATCCATTGATCCATCCATCAATCCAAATAATGGTTCAGAGTCGGAACAACGCATGAATCTCATAGGTCGATGGAGTAAGTTAGAGAATATGTGGTTTAGTAGAAAGCTGTGGTGGAATGTAAGTAATGTACAATTAGTACTGTACTTTAGTACAATTTAGAGGTACTTGTACTTTACTTGAGAATTTCCATGGCATTTTCTGCTACTTCTGCAGTTGACTGATACTGAACATACAATACTGATAATTATTTAGCTATTTATTTGATTTTTATTTATTCTTTAATTTCTGTGTTCATTTCTAAAATTGGTTGACAATGTGGATGTTACTTAATACTTTAACATGTTAAATAATATTTAAGTTAAATATTATTTAATAAAGTTATTTGTTTAAGAAAGCAGCCTTCCGAGTACCTCTGCATAGGCATATTGGTGCAAAATCGGTGCACAATCCACATAGAAAAGGTGTATTTTCATTCCAGCTCAATTCACTATATCAGCCGCCATATTGGTAATCAGTGAATATTTCCCCTCTAAAATCAGTATCGGTCTCAAAAATCCTGAATCAGCTGGGCTCTAGTATGCAATATGGAAACAACATGACAGAAATCACCCTCACACACAGGGCAATTTGGGTTAACACAGTCAATCCTTTCATTTTGCTCAGAAGTCAGCTGTGTCTCCCTGACCTTGATCTTTTGAGATACATTAATCAAACCAAAGTGGAATGCATTTAATTTAATGTACGTCAGCATTTAGCAAAGCCATGCATGGTTAATTAAGTTCATCCAGCCAGATGTGAACACACAGACATTCTTGTACTTCTATACTACCCAAACCTAACCCTCATTGACATAATTCATTCCCTAGCCCCTTACCCTAACCATCACAACTAAATGCCTAACTAACGCTTAAAACCAAGTCTTAACCTTCAAACAGCCCTTTGAAATTGTGAGGACCTGCCAAAATGTCCTCACTCTGTTGGTTAAAAACTTGTTCTGGTCCTCACTATGAAGCAAGTACAAGTACACACAACATTTTGGATAAGGATAAATGCAGACATCCACACCCACATCTAAAAATAGACAGTACATTTCCAAAATTCTCAATCAACGTGCACAGAGGCAGAAATAGCTGACAAACACTGTGTCACAAAGACAACTGGGACCAATTCATACTGTCTAAATTGGAGGGACTTTCCCAGTCTATCTGCTACCTAAACAGTTTTTGACCAGAATTTAAATATGGGCTGTGATAGTGTGTGTGTTCCTCCAAACTGTGCAAGTGTGTGTGTGTACACACTTGTATTTGTGAGTAGGTTAAACTTGTGGTTGACAGTGTTATGCAGTTTGTGTATGTGCATGTGTGTTTTGTGTTGTGTCTGCGTGTTGGCGGTTGGAAGAGGCAGATTAGTACATCAGGCCTGACACTTTTGGCTGTAGCCGGCCTGAATCATTCAAACTTCCTGGGCATTGGCTCAACAGAAAACACAATGTGTATTCCTGAAACACATCTCAAAGCCTGAAGCGATTCTTAACATCAAAACTCATCTTTTTTGTCTCTGCATTCCTGTTGCTCGGTCTTACACATAAATGCTGAGGAATATACTGGTCAGCCTCTAAAAATGCTCACATAAAAGTTCAGCTGTGCAAAAAAAGACAATGGCGGCTTAGTCTCAAGCTTTATTGGCTTTTCATCCTGATTAGGTGCAGAGTTGTGAGTGTTTGTAATCTGTATGCTTTGTAATCAATGTACCCTTACATTTTTCAATATCTAAACTAAATGAAGACCTCTACATTGCAACAACTCCTGCTGGTATGATCAGTGAAATAGAGAACCAACTTGCATTTCATTCAGCATATGCACTGGTACCTACAGTATATAGTCTAGAGATGACTTTTTTTTTCAAATGATGGCAAACAAAAAGGAACAAAATGTAGATAAGTGCAAAAGTGACATGTTGGTAAACTTTCAGAAGCCTTTTAGGGTGGATGGTTTGGCTAACGATGGTTTTACCTTCTGTGATGCTCCATTAAGGAGTCCTCTGTCCCATAAAGCTTTGTTCCCTGTGGGGTCTTCATCCACATCATCGCTGGTGTTGGGGGGAAGACGCACCTGAGAAAATTAAATAGAAAATCAAGACATGTATTTCTTTAGCTTGTCAGTCCTACTGGGCTGTGTTAAGATTGCCGTTGTTTTTGAGTCAAGTGCCAAAAAGAGACAATTGTGCCTAATCTGATGCATCATATACTGTATGTTTCAAAGGGTATTCAAGTGTGTTCTTTCTCTGCCATTCAATAAAAGTCAGATATACACACGACCAACAATACTTACGATGCTGATGTTCCCAAACTTGTCAGCAGAGGCCATGGTGTCGTAGTCGAGCAGACAGGCCGTGGTCACCCAGCGGGGGTGTGTGTCATCAGCGAAGATGATGAGCTGGTTCTCGTTGCGTCGGTAACGAACCCAGAACAGGCTCTCCTGAACATCAGTCACGATCACACGCTGGCCGATGGTATGGATGCTAGTCACCAGGTTAGGTACGTGCTAGAGGAGAGTAAATAAAGTACACTCAAAACACAAAGACATATGTATGTATTATTGCACAAACGAAATGTGTTCTGTTCTTTGAGCTGCTTGATGTGCAGCATGAGAAGTGTGACTTTATTCAATGTTTATTGTTCCTGTTAGTTGTTCATTAAAATGGTTTGGTTTCTCTCTTATTGGTTATGTCTGTCCAAAAATACAAAGTCTGTAACAAACAGGTTCAAGTACAAGTACAATCCTCAGTTGGTGTACAGATCCACATGATCTGTGTACCAACTGCAGCACATACACTTGTGCAAATGCAAATCATGTATCTTGTCTACAATACAACAGTTGGGCAGACAGAGTGCTGTACACCAAATAACTTCTGTGCAGTTTTCATTGTAAACAAAAACTTGTGTGTATCCTTAAGACACCACAAACATAGCATATGCATTTCCTACCTCATTAAACATTTGAAAAGACAATTTTTTCCCAATAGGCTATTAGACAGGCTATAAAACCAGCAATGTAGTCTTTTCTAAAACAGCACACTTTCACCACTGGCTGTTAATTTGCATTACTACACTCTGCAAATGGCAACATTGTGTATACACGAGACAAGATGCAAATGACACAGAAACTCATTTAAAAACAAAAAACAAAACAAAAAACCTCATCACAACTTGAGCGCCACAAGTGCTCGGAAGCTCTAAAGCAGATATTTTTGCAACTGTCAATGACTTAACTATTAATTCCTAAACACAAAGCCTCTGCAAACTAAAAGGGTGACATCCTTATACTCATATCACACTGACACACTGAAAAATACTCTTTTCACTTTGACAGACAGATCATAATTTCTGTCCTTACAAAGACTGTGCACCTTTGCTGTGATTCATTTTAAGATGACATGCTTCAGAATTATATCTAATCTACAAAGGAAGAAGTGGAAGAGCAGGAGACTTATTACTGAATTAAACAATTCAACTCATTTAAACCACTGATGTCGTGCACAGACATAAAAATAACATCTTTGTCTTCACAGGAAGGAAAAGCCACAGTGTTCCAGTGTTCATCTCTATTGAAATGTACCGGCAAATGAACTGAGGTTACCCACAGACAGTGGATCAATGGTTTATTTTGTTTCTAAAAAGGTAAAGATAGGCTTTAATCCTATATATGGATTTACCTGTAACTTGACTTTATTTTATCACATTAAGTCCATAAAGGTCCAGTGTGTAACATTTAGGAGGAGCTATTGGCAGAAATGGAATATAATATTTATAAGTATGTTTTCATTAGTGTATAAATGACCTGAAAATAAGAATCGTTGTGTTTTCATTACCTTAGAATAAGCCCTTTATATCTAGTGAGGGAGTGGGTTCCTTTCCACGAAGGTTGCCATGTTTCTACAGTAGCCCAGAACGGACAAACCAAACACTGACTCTAGATAGGGCCGTTCTCTTTTTTAACGGGTTTTGCAGCGACTGTAGTTTCTCCTACATGCTTGGAAGGGTGAGGCGAGCGGTATTCAAATGGTGCAAATGCAAACTGCAATTTCACCGCTAGATCCTACACACAGCTCCTTTAAGAGAATTTGGATAATACAGGTAGATTTGCAATTGAGAAACATTATTATTTGACCATAATGATGCTTAACTGGGACCCAGCAAAAGTATCACTGTGGCAGTAGTGTGCTCTTGCACTCTATGCATTTTGTGCAATTTGGAGTTTAAGAATAGTCAGACTATTGCAGACCATGTAATTGTTATCAAATTACCCAAAAATACCCAATTGGACTTGGTGTTCCATTATTATTAGGCTACTCTCATCTTACATTGATGCTACCTGAAGTTTGTCTCTAAATATTGACAGCCATACATCTGCATTTAAAAAAAATAATTTTTTTTTAAAAAGTCTGATCACATACAGTATATCCTCTTTAAAAGAGATGTTGTGAAAAGCTGCCTTTTGGGAGGTGGAAAGCAGACAGTGTGCATGGAAGACCAAAACAGAGAGAAAAAGATGCATTTCTGAACTTATCAGTGTTAGTGTGGGCAGAGCTAAATGTAGTTAAATGCCAATTACAGTACTAAATGAAGTAGATTAAAGTTAACCTACCGTTAAACCCACCCAACAGCAGATCTACAGTTTCTTGTTTTTCAAAAAACAACATGATTTTAGAGTATCAACATTTGTTGCCAGAATTATTAGCGATTAGTGATTATCAAATGGCAAGAAGCTGTCAAAGAGGACTACTTGTCAATCAAAGTTAAAGACCCTGAGAAGAGGCCTCTTCAAACTGCAGGTACCAGCATTGCACACACAGCCAAATAACACTTAATGCTTTTTAGCAGCTTTGTTTAATGCAAAATGACTGTCTTACATATTCACATCAACAGCTCACAGAACATGAAGTGCTACATTAGGTATGTGCGTGTATTTGGGTCCTTGCCTTACCTTGTTTTCACACTTGCGAAGCAGCTTCTTTTTGCCCAGGTCATAGATTCTCAGCAGTTTCCCCACTCCCACCAGGACTCGTCCCTGGAACGGAGCAATGGCCAAAGGCACGTCCTCTACCGGGGTCTGCCAATCAAAAAACAAAGAATTAATACACTAATCAGCTAATCAGATTGTTTTAGGATACTATTAGAATTTATTTAGGTTGAGATGCAGCAGGTTTGTCTAAACATTTTTGAAGAAGGGTCAAATGTCTCACTAAACACAGCTTTAGTCATGAGTTCCAGATCGCCCTTAGATCATAACTGTGATTTATGAAGATGTGAAAGCAAAGAGGGGCCAAGGCTCTTTGTAGTAGTTTAAAAAAAAAAAAAAACATACTAATGTTTGTTCTTCCGTCCACTCTTTTGCAATGTACGTGGGTCCTGTCCATTATGTAATGTTGGAGTTTTTGTAATGTGAACAACTGTGGCATTCTCAGAAAATATCATGTCCTTGAGTGCATAGTAACTGTCCTACACATGGCACCCGCAAAAAGATAATCACTTGAGCAAATCTTTTGACAGGAAACCATTCTGATGAACTTAAATCTTACAATCAGATTATTTCCAGGTTTCCCTTTCTGTTTAAGAAATGAAAATCAAGCATATGTGAAAATTGAACTTAAAACCACTACCATTTAGTTTTTTTGTTCTGAGACATAAAAAAAAAAAAATTGGATGCCATGAATTACTATAGACTTCAGCAAATTCAGCAGTTTATACAAACATTAGAAACATTGCAATGATTTGCAATAAATACAGTGAATATTTTAAATAAAATATTGTTTCTTGAGCAGCAATAGCAAAGTCACTATATAAACTCAATTATATCTCACTGGAAACAAATCTAAAATGTTAATAAAATAAATCATATACAGCATGTATACTAAAACATATACATCAAAATACTGAGTGAAGTTTAGAAAGAATGAAGAACACAGATGTCAATCAGTATCAGTCCTTCCTCTGCTGCTGATGTGATTCACTGCAGGTACTGCTGGTAGAAGGAGGAGGGGCTGGTTTGTCTCAGCTAGCAGTAAGTTTACAAGAATCTGTCAAATTTTAACATACCTGGCAAACTAAGCTAAACAGTTAGACTAGATACATAATTTTAGCTTGTTAGTAACAATCCGCTATTAGCCGAGACTGCGGACAGAAAAATATCACTTTCTACATGTTTACATATTTATGCTTGTTGAACAGGTGTATTGGCTTTTTACTCGCTAAGGTTTTATTGCACTTACAGTAATGAGCATAGTTGTCCTCAACTCGAGTTATCTTCACTTCAGTGTCTCCACCACGGCTCTGCTGGCCGCTGTGTGTGTGTTTGTTTGTGTGTGTGTGTGTGTGTGTGTGTGTGTGGAGGAGGAGCTCAGTCCGACACAGAGCAGGCAGAGGCTGCAGTCTTGTGATGTTACAGTATGTTTTGCCTTTTCCTAAAAGTTTCCAATGTTCAATAGGGATGAGGTCTGGTAAGGGTTTTTTCTCAACTCAAGTCACGCCTATTTAACACAACTTAAACAGAATAACAATAATAAATAGAAAATTCACAACGTTATTAGAAACAATTGTGTTGATGTTTCAATGAAATATATGGTACGACAGCAGTGTAAATAAAACTTACTAGTCAGATCAGGGCTTTTATATTTAACCAAATGGGACAATCACACTGCATTATCATACTCTAAATCAGTGCTATCGTTCCACTTCCAAAACTGGTTGTTAAATGTATATTCTAATTCAATTCAAGTTATTCAAACCTGGTTGCTTTAAGAATAAACTTGACAATTTAAACACAGCTGGACCGTCATTATAACATTATGAAAACAGCCACCGAACACCAAGCACAGACCAAAAGCAAACAGAAAAAGAAACGAGAGATGACTTTGGTGTCAGCAGTGTACAAGGCCAAGTCTCATGAGTATTGTTAAAAAAAATATCCAGAACCGGACTCTCTACAAGTCACTACAGTATCTACTGGCAATGTTGCTTGTAGCCTACACACAAAAAGATATGAACCTCTGTGTGCCCATGACAGTGTTTGTGGTCAGATATTGGTCTATACTCATAAATGTGTTATCATATTGTGTGTACCAGAGTATGTCAACTTGGGTATGCATAATCTGTCTTCTATCTGGGTATCCACATACATGTGTATGTGCTTCAAAAAAAAAAAAAAAAAAAAAAAAAAGTGTGCTTAGACCAGATAGACTCATCTAAAATATCTGATTTGGTTAAGTGGTTGGGAAATTCCTCTAATGTGAAAAGAAATGGCTAACACCACTGTGCAATGCAACACTCATGACTCACTTCCCTTGTTAATCCACATCAGGTAACAAATGCATGTGGGCTGATTCACCAATGATGGCCTCCACCCTGCTTGAGTTTCTGGGGAATTGCCCAAGCAGCAGGTCATGGCGTCAGAGGGAGTAGCAACTGTGTTAGGTGTCATTAAAACTACTAGAGGCTGTCCTGCCTGGTGCACTTTGAAGACCTTTCTCTCACTTGAGTCAAATCCTCTTAGCATCCATCTCAAACAGTGACCTGCTAACAGGCATTTCAATAATACAGCAGTTTTCCCAGACAAGTAATACCCTCTGCCCCAAACTAAATGGTCATGTGATATGACCCCACTTCCCCCATAGAAAAATGTATACACCAGTGTCTGACATCAGTATGAAGATCAAATTTTCACTACATTGCACTATGCATTTTTTGCTTAGTCAGGCTTTAATCACGAACAATAACTTTAACTTTGAAACCAGGCTCAGCTGCAGATGTACAGGTTCTGGACCTGCAGTTCCAGTACAACCTGAGCCACCTATTGACAAGTAATAGCAGCAGTGGTTTAGACCTGCACAATGAGTAAACAAGTTGATGCCACCACCTACGGGCAAAGACAGAACCGCAGATGCAATTGTTTTGGCACTTGTGCCATCTGCAGTCAGTAAATGTTACAGTTCTCTTTTCTGTTGTCTGCATGAATTCTAAGTTAATTCTAAGTTGCAATCCAATTCCACAAAGTGCTTTGCATGTAAAAAATAAATATCAAATGAAGAAAAAAGAGCAAAATAAATTTCATTTCATCATTTCATTTTATATTCAGTTAAGTGTCAAACCCACCTTGTGCACAAACTCCAGCTTCTCCCCTCCACCGGTGAGCCGATAGGTGTAGATAAAGCCGCCGCTCACTGATCTGGGGTTGAGAATCATGTCTCTGGCAACACCCACCAGAACATACCAATCATCTCCTGTGTTGGGGAAACGACACACTGCAACACTGAAAAATATCAAACACAGGAAAAGGGAAAGAAAGCAGGTGTGAATTATGGGCTGTTGCGCCATTTATTGGCAAAGAATTATCAACCAATGATAAAAGATATTCACAGTTAACCATAGATGCATAAATCTATGCCACATAAAATTTTAACCTGTGCCTCCAGAACATATAACAGTCATGGTCAAAATTATCTTCTGTTATAAGACAGTGAAGCTTACTAATGCTTCCTATGGATTCCACTTGCATTTTGCTAATAGGTTGAACGTGCAAATATTGCTGGAGGTTGACTACTTACTATTAACAATTGTAGTGACTTTAAAATACTCTACGGTAATACCATGTGGAATAAAACTTGACTGAACTTTTCAAAAATGTTTCTTTAAAAAGTGCTTTAAATATATAGAAGACAGACAATTAGGTCAAAGTAATTCAATCAAATAAAACTGGGAAAATGTGAAAAAAAAAAAAGCCAAAAAGAAAAAGATAACATGATTAAAGAGTTTGCTATCAAACTATGAATACAAATGAAACCAAAAAGCTGCAATTAAATAACTCAATATTTCTGTTCTATGTTTACTGTTCTTGCAGTTAATGTATGAAGGGAAGATGATAAACGAACTCTATTAAGTAACTTCTTTAAAACAACTTTTCTTAAAAATAAGGACAAAACTAGTTCTTTCTTCTGAATTATGCAATCAATCGCCGGATAACAGAAAATAGGACGTTTTGGCAGCCCATAAAATGTATCTATGGCAGCTGTCGGTTAAATTCAGTTGGTTAGCAAACACCCTGGCTAGAGGCTAGAATTTATGCTGGGAGTTTTGGAGGCTGACTGTCAATAAATGTAAAGGCGTAATAAACAGGAAACCAAGTCCAGGGACAGACTCTGGGCATCATTACCTCATTTACCCCCACCACACCACTTAAATTTCAAAGCAATGACACAATGTCATGAAACCTTTTTTTCACCATTAAGTGCATGTTTCACACTTTGAACAGTCCAGTTTCACTTTTAATTTTACAACAATGTTTACCCTTTCCAATCCCAACTCATCGGTCCACTCTCTTCAATTCCCTACCATCCTGGTTAAAAATCATTTCATAACACTTAAAGCTTCACTACAACCATCTGTAAACAAACACCCCCACTCAAATAAAAGGCTGACATCTGGTTCAGTGTCACCGTTTTATCACGTCAGTCCGACAACTCGTTTTTTCCTTCCTTCATAATCACGATCTATTCTAGGAATTGGTATCATTAGGATTATTTTGATACTCCTACTCTTATCAATACTCCTCATCTATTTCTGTGTAAAACTGGCAGTGGATGGAAGACTGCGGGCAAAGCAGTTGAAATATTGCTTTCCTACAAATACATGCTTGTTGAAAAAGTGTCTTGATAAATTACTCTTATTAGCTTTACTCGAAGATTTTATTGCACTTACAGTACCGAGCATAGTTGTCATTAACTCAAGTGTATCTAGCTAAACTTCCTCCAGTGTCATTCTCTCCTCCTGCTGTGTGGAACTCAGCACCGCACTCAGTCAAATTCACCAACACAAAGAGAAAGACAGAAAGGAGAGGCTGTATGCAGCCATAAATTGCACCAAAACCATGTTTTCGCTCGGATTATTATTATTAAGTACTGATAAGAGAACCAACTTTAAAAATACTCCAGGTTCAGTTTCGGCTGGAGACCTCTGTTGCATGTCATACTCTTCTCTCTCCCCATGTTTCCTGTCTCTCTACACTATCGGCTATAAAACGAAGGCAAAATGCCTTTAGAAAAAAACAACAACCCTGGGTTCTTACCACTTATAGAACAGGTTCCAATTCAGAACCAGTTTCGTGGGACATCCCTACCCTATACTCTGCACACTATGGCACTGAGCCTTGTTTCTGGTTTGATTCCTATCCTTTCCTTTTTGCTATCCATCTGTATGTTCATCCATTCCTCATCTGAATGCAGTTGAACCTGCTCACCTGAATGCAGCTTCGTTCTGTTCCAGCTGCACCTGGTCCAGTGTTGAACCCTGTATGGGGTTGACGAGACGCACCAGTGAGGCCCACTGTCCTGCTCCAGCTTTAGGTGCCCCAAAAATGGCTTCCGAGAGATTCTCGTTGAGGAAGGCAGCAGCCATCTCAGCAGCCAGTTCTCTTTCATCCTCACCAGCAGCCTCCACCATCTCCTGCAGAGGCAACAGCAACAAAGAGAGAACAAAGGTCAGCTGAAGGGATACCACAGCATTTTGACAAACTTGAGCCATCTTTTCCCCATTACCAGGTGACTGACACATTCAGTGGGACATACTGAACCAAAGCCCACAGCAACCAATACAGTGAGTGGTTTCATGTCTTCATGGAGGCTCTGAGTGAGTTCCACTCTCATTGGGTTATTAACTTTGTCAATTTATGTTTAATGTTTTTATCAACATAATAACCAAATCTAGATCAGATCTAACCAACAGACTCTCTCGCTGCTCTAATAAATATTTTACTGTCAGGGACCAGGAGCAGATTTTAGCTTTGCCAGTAGGTTCATTACACAATCATCTCATTGACACTGCACTTCATACCTCAGCCATCTGTTGCTTTCTCTGAGCTTTGGTTGCCTCAGTGTAGGCATTGTGGTCAGTCTCGATCACAATGAGGTTGTTGGTCTCCGGGTGGATTACAAATTTCCTGGGAGTGTACTGCAGAGGAAAGGCCACCTGGTTGAAGACTGCTCCTAATTTCTCCAAAGCCAAGATTCTGCCAGAAAGATAAGAGAAAAAAGAGGAGAGACGGTTACAAATCATTTTTAACTTGAGGGGTACAGCAGAGCTCTAAAAGATGGATTTATGCTTCTCCACTGAGCTCTTCTGTCTGTTCCGCCATTAACACTTTATTTACAGGTCAGCCTAGGATTTCTGTTGATTGTCAGACCACCATTACAACACTAGATGGATGTGTCGTTCATTATCAGGCAATATGTTGCATTCATTATATGGTTTCCTTTTATTTACTCTGATACTCAAAAAAACAAAACAAATTGTGTTTACATTTTTCACTATAAAATTCACAAAGATTGTTGTTTTTTTTATGTCTTCACTATTAGCAATCTCTACCATCTTCAGAAATGTATAGGAGAAATCAAAAGCAGCCCAAGCTGGCCACTTACAGTTCTTGTGGTGTCCACATGGTATGTCCATAGGCCTGATGCATATTTATATTTTTGAGGAGATGCAGCACAAGAAGAATCGCTGAAAAATCACTTTCAAACTCACTACACTTATTTCTCGGCATTCTCATGCGACATAATTAGGCTACTATAACAAACATTCCATTTAACTACATCGTAAGTAACGGCCCATTTTAGCTAGGTTAAATGTCTACATTCTTGTCTCATGAATTAGTCTCATGTTCCAAAACACATCCAAAAGCAAATTGTTTAATTAAGTTGTGGATATGACAGTATTAGCCTTGCTAATATTATCTTAGCATAAAGAAAATAGAACCATCAGGGGCTAACGTTAAGTTGGCGTTAAATTAACGTTGTGTTGCAATCGTTGGCAAAATGGTAACATTAGTAACTTTAAACAAGTAGTCCCAGAGCTCTAACGCCAGTGACGTTATACAAGTGGAATTTGAAATAACAAGTACGCTAGCTAACATTATACTGCATGGAAATAGCATTAACACCTAACGTTACATCCAAATCGTGATGGCTAGTGTTCGCTAAAATCAAAACAACTCAAACATATCAGGCTAATTAACAGTCCCAGGCCTGACATATCGTCATATAAGCCAAGAGATTCTTATGGCATGTGGGCAGTCAAAAACTGACTCCCCAGAGACAGCCTTCTTCAGTCGTCACTCTTCTCAGGTGCGTTGCACGTGCCAAGCACAGAAGCTAGGGGCTTTATTTATTTTTTTGACAAATCAGAATGCGTGGTTCTCATTCATTCCTTGTGACTGTCTTTGCAGACCCAGACCCTCCAATTTCAAAATCTGCCAGGATCTACACGAATCACACAAATTACCTTTTTTTTTTTATTCAAAACTGCGATTTTTGCCAAAAGGTGACAAGTTTGCATCGCTGTTAAATACTGAGTTAGTTTCAGAAACTTATCTATGGCTAAGGAGCATAATTACAATGTAACCCTAACCATCACACAACGGACATACAACTAAATGTGTCTCATGGCTGAACAGAGATGCATTTCCATTCTATATGTCAGACTTTTTGTGCTCTTCCCAAACTTAACATGACAAATAAGGCTGGCTGAGTTATATGCAGCTCATATAGCAGCTCTAACAGTTGCAATGTGTATCCATACCTCAGAGTGTTGGTGGAAATGGCTACTATGCCTTCAGGGCATTGCTCAGAGGCAAAGCCAGAGGCATACTCCAGAGTCTCATATGACAGAGGGGTCAAATGGAAGCGAGACTGGTAGGAGTAGCTGAGCCAGGAACGACTGGACATTGCCAACACCTGTCAGTGAGAAGAGATACAGACAATTTCTGATTTATCTCATGATTTGGTCTTTAAAACGTCAAAAATTACAAATCCCTCCAGGTTCTTAGAGCATAAAATGTTATGTTAAGACATCTTAGTCTGATCAGCAGCCAAAAGAGTTTTGATTTCATAGTTGTATGAGAGCAAAGAAATGTATAATTTTGTAATTAAGTTTGAGTTACATTAGCATTTTTAGCATATTTTCTGTGTGTATTGATTATATGTAAATGTTTGAGTCACATACAGCTTCCTGTCCCTGCATCCTGACTCTGAAGAGTTTGACAGGTCGTGACCCCAGGTAGCGTGTCCTGGTATCTGACAGGTCACCCGTCACTGGGTCCAGCACAGTCCTCAGCAACACACCATTCTGAAAAAGGGGATCAAACACACACCGGTTACTAGACATGATCTAAAATCTATATCTCAATAAACTGTCACATTAATTAGTGGTAAATAGACACCTTTTTTTTTTTTTTTTACATAAATTAATACGCAATTGTTTGTTTGAACTTCTGGTTAGATATCATAGGTTGTTGTTAAAATATTGACTTAATAAAAATAACAATATTGAGCTGTAATGTTCTTCCTGGATGACCTACAAGACAGATGTGTTTCTACACTGATGTCTCCAAGCGCGTTTGTATTATATGTGTTTTTTCTATTAATTCATGAAGTATCCAAAACACGTGTTATTCAGAGTTTTCCTCTTGGATCTGCCACTAAGCACAAAATCAATCTGAGCCGATGCTAACATATACTGTAGATATGACTTATGTGTACTTTTACAGGGATGTGTTTTAAAAGGAAAATTTCTGGAAATAGTTTGGTCAATGAGAAAGAATACCTGAAGTCCTATATTAAGGTAGAGGAAGCCAATGGTTCCCTTTTCTCCAAGTTCATCCTGTTTCTCTACCCCTCCCATCTCGACAATACACAGACTCTCTGGCTGGGCTGGAAGGGCCTGCATACTCAACGGCTGGAGGCAGTCCTAAACATGATACAGATTCAGAGGGTTAAAACCACTTCAACATACAGAAGGTTGCCAACATACAAAACTGTCTCACTAAAGTGTATATACACAGATATGTAGATAAAAGAGGTCCTCGTCCTCTAAAACATTTAGTGGTATGTACAAATCAACCAATTACTTGCTTTGGTTAATTAAAGGCTGATTGGAGCTTTTGGGAACAATCAATCAGTGAATGTCAGCACTGATTCCACCTGATTGAGGTGTAGTAAAAAGGTGCTATTTACTGAAGCTGTCTACAATCAGAATCAGCTTTATTGTCAAGTAGGTTTACACACACAAGGAATTTGCTTTGTTATATTTCTATGTTTATTGTTTTACACCAAAATACCAAATATAAAGCAAGTACTGCAGGTCAAGAAACATAAATATAAAATTGACAGTAAAATAATGACAAGCTCTTTCATTCAACATTTGCACGCACAATGTTTTTTGCTGACATCACATTCTCAAAACACACAAAGAAATCAAGCAAAATCCATCAGGGCTGTGGGAAAATATTTTAGTTGTTCTCACCATTACATTTAACAGGCATATAGATTTACTTACTGCCTCCAGGACCTCCCTCAAAAACAATTTGATACCCACACAGGAACTTTGTTTCCCCCCCATCATATAATTTTCGTTTGGTCCAAATCATTTTAAAAGAACTATGACAGTTTCAGGGTGGACGTGACTGCCAGCCACAGTTTACAGCAAAATAGTATCATATATTTTGAAAATAAGTATATTTTATCATTCAATTAATTTTTGTAATTTTACACTTGAATGGACAAATACATCTTTTTCTCTCTCCCTATCTTCAGAATATTTATCAGCTTCAAACACTCCAACAAAATTAGCCAACACCAAAAACTCTCAAACACAAAGTACTACTTTACCTCAGAAAGGGCAATGAACAATAACAGGCACATGTGAACTTATCAAAGCCGGACTCCACCCTATTAGTGCCCTGGTTGGGCTGTGGACTTCTAATAAAATGTGTGGTCGCTCAACTTCATCAGTTTTGTGGGTTATCAGTTCAGTTTGGTCACTTGTTTTGGTTGATAGGTAGTATGACTACAACAGTACTTCACTCAACACTTAATATTGGTAGGCAAACATACAGAACATTTAATTTTAATGTGTCAGTGTGCTGCGTGTTGGTTTCTATGCTGAAGAGTCTATGTCATTTACAAACTAGTGTTTCTGTTCATACCGAAGGGTCCAGGGAGATTATTCGGACAGTGTTGTCAACCAGTCCCACGGCCAGGAATCGCGAGCGTTGCTCACCAGGTGGAACGTTAGCCAGGCTCATACAAACCACATCAGCAGACATCTCCTTCCGCTCTGTGTACTCATTCAGCTGGCCGGACTACAGAGGGGAAGAGGAAGAGGACAAAGAGAGAAACAGTATTACTACACAGATTTTCAGTCATCTCAGTTTGTTGTGTTTATTACGGTACCTGAGATTGATATAGTTTTAGTCTTCAATATCAGTTACATTTAAATTTGTCACTTTCTCTGCAGTAAATACAAATAAAATACCTGAGTTTGTGGTTTAGCGAGTATTGAGTGTTTCATGTCTGTCACCAAATGTTGTTTGAGATCTGCTGTAGTAGATATACCTTAAAATCCTTTAGAGATTCCATTTTCCCACATTTTGAGATCTGTGACTTCAATATATTCAATATATGGACGAACTCGTATAAGATATGAAATGCTCAATGTGTATATCAAATGCAAAATTAAAATACTTTTAGTCAAGAATAGACCCATTTCCTGTGGATATATTTCATTTGAATAAGTAGATACAGTATATGCAAGGGCATACAAATATACACACAAAAACATTTACTTTCTTACCGGGTCCATCTCAAAGTAGACCAGCTCCCCTCCAGTGAGTGCGATTACAACCTGTCGCTGGTTCACAGCACAGCGGACAATGGTTTTTTTGCCAGGAGTCTTCCACTCATTCACACGCTTGTCCGCTCGGATGTGGCGGATACCGTCTGGGTACACCTGTACGGAGAAGCACAGAGGGAAAGAGCAGAAGAAATATGATGGAAAGAAATTAAGTAGTAGGTTGGTTTAATTGTTAATATTACCTTTTCTTATTCCAACATAATATCCTGCATACTTTAGTTAACTGTCACAGATACAGCATGGTAAACAGCATCACACTCAAATATTTAAAGTGGTCATATTATGCTCATTTTCAGGTTCATAATTTTATTTTGGGGTTGTACCAGAATAGGTTTACATGGTTTAATTTTCAAAAAACACCATATTTTTTTCCTCATTTAGCATTTAACTACAGAGTGAGGCATCTCACTTCTATTTGATCTTTGTTGGGACTTGCACATGTGCAGTACCTAGGTAAGGACTACTAGCCAATCAGAAGCAGAGTAGGGCAGATCCTGACAAGCGAGGTAGTGTGATCCGAAACAAAGCCGCTTCAGCCGGTAACTATGGCTTTGGTTCAGCCATACATATGTACATATGTTTGAGCCTGAGTCTGATACAGAAACACAGGCAGAACAACCCGAACCAGCTTTATAACTTATACTGGAGCTTCAGAGTGGTAAGTTATTAATTTGTAACTAATTTATCTTTTAACTGTGCACTGTTTCTACATCACAGTTACAACTTTATGCACATTGACTGCCTGGAGGGTACGTAACGTAATTTTAATTTCATATTTAGGTGTAACTGTGGAAACTGCGCAATCCGTGCATTATGACGCGCGTGATAGTGACATGGATACGTTACGGAAGTAAAGGCTGGACTACAATCGAGCTGTTTTCAGTGGGAGAGGGTAACTCCCTTTAGGGTGGACTTTAGGCTTTTTCATTTTGCAAACCTTTTACATGCACAAAAAAGATATATACTTTAAAACTTGAAGATTTGGAATTTGTGTAAATTTTAGATGTCATAATAAAATAAGATGTTCACAACTGCTTCCATGCAACTGTATTATTTAATACAATCTTGAGGTAGTTGTCCAGTATCATCGTAGGTATGGATGAAGATGATGTTAAAAGGTACATTGCACCTACCTGCACCAGGGCGTCTTCACCGAGCAGTGAGCAGGAGAGAGTAGGCGTTGTTCCCAGAAATCCAGAATCTGTCACTTCCTCTACAGTCTCCCCGATGGACAGAACCAGAGTAGCGTTTACGAAAGATACAATGATGTAGGCATCAAACTCATCTAACGAAAAAAGCAATAGAGACAAAAGACAAAGGAGTACTGATTAGGAAAACAATGCTGATGGAGTTGTGCTGAGGAAGAAACAGCAACACAGCAGGGTGATGTGCTAGGTAATTAGAGATTTGGCCATTAAAAGCATAATTCACATCAATAAAGTCTTGTAATACGCACCTATTTTGGGTGACATCTATGTTCTAAAAATTCTTCTAATGTGTCTAAACGCATGCAAGGTCTTAAGCAGATGTGTAAGAGCCCATCTGCTTAAGACCTTGCACGTTTACATTTATTTTCCTATTTAATTAATACATGAAGGCTCAGTAGGTCATGGTTGGAGTTCCACCGTTGCCTTATTCTGAGCCACAAAAAACCTTCAAGTCCACAGCTGAAACAACACACTCACTTCACTTAGTATGTGTGTGTATCAAATTGCGAGAAAGAAAAACAATGAGAAAGTATTTCCATCACAGGAGAATTAAGCAGCGCTGTTTAAATATAAGGCTTGGTACTATGTGTGATGACAGTTTAAAAGACAAAGTCATATGATTGATATGTTGATGTGACTAAATCTCTTTGTAAACTCATGACAATGTATAGTCTTCTGGTAAAAGAACCAACATGTGGGCACATCTTACTTATGGTGCCAGAGGGGGAAAAAGCAGGCAGCCTGTTGCTTTACCTGCAAACAGACTCAAAACCTCACATCATTCAGAAAACGCACATTAACACTTTTAAACATCTTCTTCATCATCTATTACAATATTCACCTGAATATGAAATGCCCCTGACAAGACAACCACTACTTTTCCAACACGATTTTAGGAAGATAAACTTTTTGAATAAAACAAGGCAGACCAATATAGTACTGCATTTGCCATTTTTTTCAATTATCACATTTAATCAAAAATAAAATAACTCAAGGACCTGAAGATTCTTGTCCCAGAGGACCATACAGATCTCTTTCTCTCTCATATCAGGGTTGGGCTGATTTTCTCATTTTCAAGCAGGTTTGATATTAAGCCAAAGATAGAACTGAACCGGTATACCGAATTTTGAAACATAATGAGATCCCATGAATGAGAGTGGAGTTGCAAGTCAGTGAGTTTTCAAAGACGCATTCCTGCAAATGTTTCAAAATAAAAGCCTTGTTAAGAAATAGAGGGTTTTTGTCCACAGTGTAATCAACAGTGTAATGCAGGAACTTTAACAGGGCAAACGGGAGCAGATCAAAACCCTACTAAATGTAAATGCTAGACTAAAACAAGAGAGATCTGCACGTAAAATGATTTTCAAGTAGGGACTGAAGGAATGAGCAAATAGGCCACATTATTCACAGTCATTTTAATAAAAACAGACCAAACATTTTCAAAGGAGTGACAGATTACCTTATTAAAAGGCACAATCGGTATTCCAAATGTAAACGTAAAGGTCGACCCATCAACCAAATTAAAACACACATTACTGCAATTTGTTATCCCATGTTGATTCACGGGTAAATACAGACTAAAGACCCAACAACTAAATCTAACTTATTAATGTTTTACAATGCTTACAAAGGTTTGTAGACACAGCACTTAAGAAATCTGAACAGTGACATTCATTCATTCTGACAGCCTTAAGGTTAACTGTGAGAAAGTCAATCGTCACCAATCCTCCCATAAATCCCAGTCTCTATTGGCATCTATCTTTAACTGACTGTAAAGCTGACATTGTAAATTTGGTTTACGAGCAGTTGTATAAATATAAAAATAAAAATAACCTGTCCTGAAACAGGAAACGCATTACCTTCCACATGTCTGCGTACTGTCCACACAGCATTAGGGTTACCGGGCAGCTCAGACACAGCCATCTCTGATACCTGATAGGGACGGAAGTAGAGAAAGAACAAAAGACAAAAAAGGAGGCAAATAGGATTTAATGTTTATCAAATATCACATATTTTATCTTGTCAGTGTAAGGGCTTGATGCAAGAATGGTCTGCTTCATGCAAACTATGACAATATGGATTATATACATAGATGGATTATACAGAATATATCACAGTATATCATCTAGTTTGTCACAAAACCCACTTGACTGTACATGTTCCACCGAAGGATATAGCCACATAAAGATTGAGTATGTTCACTCTACAATTGAATATTGATCGATTTCAAATTTATCTTCCTTACTGTTGTAATAAAAATAAACAAATAAATCAAGTACTAACTACTAAATTTAAGCACAGATGCAGTTTGTCTACACAGAACCATTCTGAACTACTGGTTAAGTGACAAAAAAAAAAAAGGAAAAAAAAGACACTCCTTATAGAGGAGGTGTAGCGAAAGTAGCCTGTTAGCAGAGCTTCAATCCTCCGCCTGTGTCTACATATGAGGCGATCAGGCACAGTACTGAGTGTAGGTCACCCCCGTTTCAACAGCGCTCAGAGCGTAACACACAATCACTGTAGTTACATGCATAATACGAAAGGAAATAGACTTCAAGCTTTGGGTAGCCGTTGTATCAGAGCCAGAGTGTATCTGTTCTGTCAGAAATGCTTTGTGTGTAGACAAGCTGTTACATAATGCTCCTTCTCCCCCTTTAATAAAATGCACAGACAGAAATGTTATGTGGTGAGAGATTCAAATGATCCAATTAATCTTCCCAAATGTCCAATGACTCAGGATTAAATGTGCCACACAAGACATTTCTGGCCTACATTCACATTCCATGTCAATCAATTTAGAGGTGAGTTGATTGCAGATTATAATACGTGTGTGCACATCGTAACATTTGACTGTTGTCTTGAGTATAAAGATAATCTGAATGAGGCATTTTTGTTGTGATAGGCTCTAACATTAATCGTGCGAGTACATGTATTTATCACAGAACATTTATAACTGGGGAAACACCTTCTCTGAAAGCCTTGCCGCAGGAGGTGTGTTTGCTCACAGATGGGATCCGTATTCATCAGACTAAAAACGTTAACAGATACAGAAAAGGGGTGGGCGGTATACCGGTTTCGTCACCGGTGTCTCGTTCTGCCATGACATGGATTTCGCAATACAGTAATTACCATGAGAAATGTTTTAGCACATTAAAACTAATGTGCTTTACTGTGCTGCAATAACATGCATGTAAAGGGCTACACATGTACTCATAGAACTGGAGTTACATCCAGTAACTATTATTTTCCATGCTAACGCCAACTCCGGTAACACGAAGATGTGGAAGGTAACGTTACGAGCAAAGCATACCAATTTCTCTGTTGCTGGCTGCAAAAACCAAGACAAAAGTCTTCATCTACTCACACCATCCATGGAAGTGAAGACCCAGTGGATTAACTATTTTTGATGGAAATGTCCCCACAACAACTGGAAAATTCGTGTGTGCAATAAGTTAACCATTTTACTTTTGACTGCTTTCTCAACGAGGGCCAGTACAAAGCAGGATTCGCTTCAAAACTGAAGCTCAAAGATGGATCGATACAGACTTTAAACTTGGAAGCTTAAGTTTCCAAATTTTATGTTGCTTTACTGGTTATTTTGCAGGTTAGCCTGTTGAACTTGGCATTAGCATGTTGTGGGGCTAATTTGGCTAGCATCTATTGTACTTGCACAGGCTGGGACAATGTTGGACTCAGTGATGTTGATAGGTCTTCACTGTAGTGAGTCCCTGGGACCCACAGGTGATCATTTGAGTGGGTCCCCAATACAAATTGTGTTTTTTGACAAATTATAATGTTAAACTCATGGCGGATGTTATATGGTTATAATTATGGTTATTCATGTATGTTGAAAATGTATCTGAAAATTAAACAAATAAAATCCCAAATCTGTAAATACACCACAGACACACAGCAGCTGACAGAAAGATGAGGTCATATTATACAGAGAAATATTAGCGTTTTCTGGGTGAATAAACATCACTGGGACTAATGTGGGAATCTTGAAGGACAGTCAGTAGAAAGTGTGTGAACATCACACCTCATTTGAAGCCAATTAAATAACCAGAGAAGTAGGTTGGATGTGGGGAACTGTTTTTTCATGTTGCTTTTTCTGGAACTTCATACTGCACCGCTAACGTTAGCTCAGCTGGCTTTGCTGTTACAAAAAAGGCCCCTCTGCTCTCACCGGTGTTATGTCCCAACTGGTTCCCGTAGGCGTCTGTGCATTGTGTTCACCTAACAGCAGAACACATTACTTTTTTCATAGGTGGCTGTGATGTAGTGCTCATTTATACAATCATTCGCCACAGTAGATATGAGATGCGCCTTGAAAATCGCTAGTCATGTTTGAAAATGTGTGACGAATCTGGTGACAGAGGCAGACCACAGATGCTGCTGTGTGTGTGTCTGTTGCTGCCGTATGTAAATGTGTTTGATAGGCATGCCCCGTGGTAAACTGACTATTGTACTTAATATACTTTGGGTTTTCTGCCAAATAAATGCTGTTGAGATGCCTAATCCTACCCCCATCTAACTGAGAATGAATCACATTACATTTACTAATTAACCTACATTATGGGGCAGGCTACTCCTCCCAAAACACATGTAATCCTATACCTCATTTTTAATCCTATTTGGAATGAATAAACATCAGTTGTTTTTTTAAATATTTTTTTCTCTCTTAAGATATGTTTAATAGAGTGAAATAAGGTAGAATCATGTTTTGAGTGGAGCATACCTTTTAATTTTTGTAATACCATGATATAATACCGTATCGTTAAAAAAACATTAAAAAATAAAAAAAATACTGTGGTATAAATTTTACCCCTAATACAGAACCAGAAAAGGCTAACAACCAGTGCAATACCAGTGATTGTGTTGGTGACGGAGAGTGACATAAAAACACCAGATTCTGTGTTTGTGTTGAAATCAGAGTGATTTAAAGACTCTTCAGCTTTTATTCAGAGAAGAGACATGAAAAAACTCATCACTTTTCAGTGTTTGTGTACCTCTAGTCCATGTCTAAGGACCCTCAGAGTAGACCGGGGTCCTCGTCCACAGGCGACATACAACTGCGGTGTATCTTCATTGGCCAAATCAGCAATCTGTCAAAAAAAGAGAAAAAAAAAAGGAAGAGAAGTAGGCAAGAGCAAGCAAGGAAACACACCGTTTTTAGCAATACAGTTCCCAGGTATTTGGGAGGCTCAATTCTATGGATACAAGTGCACGCAAACACACATACACACTGACCTGACAGGACATGATGGGTGATAAGTTCTCCTGTTCGTCCACCAACACAAGGTTCTTGAGGGGGCGGGGTTGGAAGAAGAAGGTGTCTCCCTCTTCCAGCGGCATTGCAGAGGAGAACTCAGGCTCCTCGTCATCGTCACCCAAGTGGGCGATCTGGTAAAGGTAACTAAAGGAAACAAAAGTAGAACATGAAAAAAAAAAAAAAAAAAAAAAAAAAAGGAGGTTTGAGAGGGGGAAAAAAAAGGAAAGTACAAAAAGGTTTTAAGTGGTATTCTGTCAAAAGTAATACAAATTAACTTGAGGGGAGAAGAAGAATTGATGCTGACAAATGACTTACTGGTTTCCAAACTCTGAAGACACAAACAAGAAGCCAGTCTTCAGGACACACATGGCTGTTGCCACAGGGATCGTGTCAAAGTATTTCAACCTGATTTCTGTGACCTGAGAAACAACACAGACCCCTTTGAAACATACATTTTTGTGCTGAAACATAGCTGATGAATGAATCCACAGAAAATTAATCAATGACTAATTTTAACTGATTGATTGTTGTCACTTTTCTGTGTTTCGCATTAGAGGTGGGTTGTATTAAAAGAACGTAGTACCTTGTGAAAATTTGGCTATACCGTTTGTTTCACTGTAAAATTGATTTTATCCATCCTCCATCTTTGCTCACCATTTCTTCATCTGTTTCCAGGGTAACCTTAAAGATGTCTCCCTGCTCAGTCTGGGCCAGGAAGAAGAACATGGACTTGGTCTTGTGGGTGGCTGAGCAGACAAATATCATGCCCCGCTCCGGGTCATCCAGGTCATTCTGTAGGAGGTGACAGATGAAGAAAAGGGAGCAGAATAAAAATAAATGTGCATACAGAGACAAAAATTGAGTGGGTGTGATGACTTGAATTTAAACAGCTTCCAAATAAACAGGAAAAAACATCCTTCCATTTGAAATCAGAGTACTGGATTACAACATCACTCATTAAATTATAGCTTAAATCCTTACAGTCAAGAGAAGTGTCACATATTGATGCCATGCTTGTAGGAAGCTGTAGTAAAAGATACTCAGAAAGCCAGCACAGGAAGTGTGTGGTAGAGTTTACTTTGTGGGACAAGTATAAAGCTTAGTTTTCATTATGCTTTACTGTATTTAGGACTCACCCTGCGTCGTGGGATAGGACAGCGAATGTCAGGCTGGTCTCCAAAATTCTTATAAGTGATGTAGTTTTCGGAGCAGATCAGAACTCCACTGGGCCCATCTGAACCACCAGGAACTAGACAGAGAGGAACATTTAGTAGGATGTGTTTCTTTGCTGATGTTATAGGCGCAGACATGAATGCCACTCTTAACCTTTGGCTCAACCACTCTTATTGGTAGGACCATCATTCTCATACCGGGAGGGGTTTACGGGGAAAGTTGAGCAAAATTTTGCAAATGTTGTATATCCTCTGTATTATGCGTGTACTGGATGTAAACTATTTGTTCTCCTTTGAGAAAATAAAAAACATCTCATCACACACACACACACACACAAAAAAAGCAGGATGGGCTTGGTTTCTCTTTACTACTTTAACCTGCTCTTTAGTGTGCGTTATTGTGTCGGTAGATTGGTGCTGAGATCAGAGATAGTAAATCTTTCTCCAGTGTTAGTCAGAGAAGAGACATGACAAACTCATCACATCTACAACACTTTGATGCGTGTGATAATCCTTTATCTAACAAGCCAATGTGCGCTATGCCTGCCCAGCCTCTTCTTGGCTCCACTTTTGACAGCTGGTTAAATACCAGTTTTCATTCCTGACAACTACTGAAGCAGCTGATAACTGATGCAACTATTGTTTCATCATGTGCAACCACATATAACCAAATGCTTACCAGTGATGAGGAAATTTCCATGCTCTTCCAAAGCCTCACTGTATTTGCGGACCACATGATTCAAGCCAAGGTCCAGCTCGTAAAAGGTGAGTGTCTGTTGCGTGTTGGCGGCAGCTTCTCCTGTCGGGTCATTGTCAGCTTCCTGGAAAGAGCAAATATCAACATACAAGATCAGAGGTTTTCGAAATGAGTCCATTGTTAGGCACAGTATAGTCCAAGACACTATGGGAGTAGTGGCAACTTTAAACTAATTACACAATAACAAATATAGTGTCAGGATATTCAACAACATTTATTACCAATGGTGCTTGAAAATTAAACTTATGTGCTGAGATCAGAGATTTTAAATCTTTCTCCAGTGATAGTCAGAGAAGAGACATGACAAACTCATCACATCTACAACACAAGTTATCTTAAAGGCAGAACCTTTAGTTTTTATGACCTTACCTCATAGTCCATTTCGAGGCAGGCAAACATGGGATTTTCAAAGCCGACATCGACTCCTACAACATGGTAGACCAGCGTGTTTGCTTTATGGGCTTCCAGTGGAGAGGAGATGGTCAATCTTGCAGCTGCATCTCTGTTCAGAATGTAAACCAGCTTCTGTTTCTCTATCGCTCCTAGAAAGGCGAAGGACAAAAGGCATCCAAAATGCTGAATTTCATTTAACTTCTGGAAATTTTGTTTTAATATACATGGCTGTCCTTAATTGTAGAGTACAGTATACATAACATATAAGTAATACACTACTTTGAAAATCCATTCTCAGGAATTCTGGAAAGACCTCTGAATATACACCCAGGTGCCAGTTTATTTGGTACACGTAGCTAAAACTGATGCTAATGTCTAACATAAAAGTCCTGCGATAAACCCTACCTTCAATTTTTTCAAATTTACTCCCATTATTTGTATAAGCTGCCATTTACAGCCAAAAATATGACTCAAACTGTAGCACTAATATCTGCATTTATGTACATTAGCACATCAAAGTGGGTTGCAAAGAATAAACAATATTAGTATTCAACCCTTTGAGGTCCACACGCCTGTAATTACAATCGATACATTCTGATAAATTCCTGTTTTGCATTGCAATGTTGTGAATTGCAATGCAGCCCGATACAACAGACCTGTTATTAATACTTAGAAGTACTAAATATCTTTGCACAATTAAAATGTTTAATTGTACTGATACTGTGCAATACATAAAATAAACTGTTTCTAAAATATGTACGTAAAAAGGTGATGGACGCAAGATTACAGTAAAATACTGTATGTTCTGGAGGTAAACTAACTTCATCTGTCTTCTATCTGACATGACGGTGAGCAGATACTTACACTTACTTTTTTTTGGGTCAACTGTTTTGATTCATACAAAGTTTTTACTCGTTGATATCACTTCATACCTATCATAACAGCTCTGCCTTTTGGGTCGACAGCCAGGAACTGTCCGGGGACAATGCGCCGGCAGCCGCTCTTCCCAAATGTTTCCTGGTGGATCTTCTCAAACATGTTTTTTGATGCATGATATTCCAGGATGACAATACGACCACTGTCACTTCCAACAACAATGTAGTCTACAAACACATGAACATGAATAAATACAAAAAATAAAAAGGTAGTACATGGAGTGAGAGAACGATGCTTTCCCACCTTACTTCCCCTAAATTTTTTTAATAATTTTAGTGAGGTCATAAAAATTGTGGTTGAACGTGTTTGTCCCAAAGTCAGATCTCAGGGACGAGGGAACCCTTTCCCCTTCAGTAGAGGAATGTGTAACCAGTGACTAACTCCGCACATAAATCAATCTATATCATGAATATCAGTCATCTAAGGGAAAAATATATTTTTGAATGGTGTCTTTAATTATATATAATCCATGTTTGTAGTTGCTTGTGCAGGCTCCCTTGGCTACGTACCTTTGGTTCCTCCAGTGAGTCTGAAGGCCATCAGGGACCTAACAATGCCAAACACCTCCACTGTGAGCAGAGTGTGCACCTTTCCTGTGTTGGCATCTGGCCGCAATAATTCCAAAATCTTTCCCCTGGAAACGACAATCTCCTGCATCTTGGTTCCTAGCAAGACACAAACATCTCTTTTCAGCATGTGACAGCTATTAACTGAAAAGAAATGCTGTATAGCTTTTCTCTCAGATAGGTGTGTATTGTAGTTCAAACCTGGCAATTGAAATAGTTACATTTAACAGATTTCCAAATCTGCGCCCCTTTACATACAATTTCTTTGGGAACCCAGCATCATTAGTATGTATGTTACTGTATGTACTGTTACATTATTTTATTTAATAATAAAATCATCACCATTTAATCTAACAAAAGGGTGACAACAAAAGTGAGTAAATAATTTTCTTAATGATTTTCTGCAATTCTGCATTTTCCAAATCAAACTTTGGTTATAATGGCGGCATATAATCATTTTAAAACCTCAAGAAAACAATACTGTATATTTGTTTTGGTATTATATTCAGAGGTGTTGCATTCTCTTAACTGACTGTGGTCACAAAAGCCTTCACATGATGAAAACTCATAATCACCACTTAAAGCATGTGAATCTGATAAATAGACCCAACGTACAAACACAAAACCACGCATTTGGAAAGGACATAAACCACGACAGAAATGACGGGCATGAGAAGTACAGAATGCTGGCAAGGCCAATTACCAAGAACCATTTTATGGTAAACGCAAACACAAACTGGTGAACAGACAGGCATATATTACACAGCTTAATATTACATTACATTCATTTAGCAGAAAATTCTGTCCAGAGCAACTTTCATTTTTACCAAATATACAAATTGGGAGCAATTTAAGGAGAGGAGAAGCCAGGTATTGTACCACAAACCCTACAATTAATGGACATCCCGCTCTAACACTTGAGTTACAGTCACCCCACAAAACACGCTGACCACAATTCCCAAGCAGTGGTCTATACCCATACTCTAACTATTGATCAAGAGAATATCTGACAAAATGGAAAATGGCAAGACAGACAAATGATAACACAACTAAACAGGAAAAGAAGGCAGGCAGCAATCTCACCTGAGAAGTTTCCATGGATGGCATGAGTGATGCCAGTGGCTCTCTGTAGAGTGATGTTGTACAGAAACATGGCTCCCTTTCTGTGGCCTCCCCACAAAGTTCTTCAGGGGCTGCAAAGAGAGCACGTAGCCCAGCTTAAAACTGTAGAGAAACAATGGGAAGCAAAGAAATGGGTTATATATGAACAGTAATATTTCTGTTAATACTGTGAACCGCTTCTCTCCTTCTTTTAAATGTGTCCATGCTTGACAGTGTGTTGACTGTTTAAGGAGGGATGTCCAAACTAAACTGCACTGTTGTAAAATTAGCTACCTTGTAAAACCTAATAAACTGCTCGCAATAAAGCAATTAAGAGTTAGAGAGTTAACATGCTTGCTGGATACAGACTGAACTTGTGGTGTTACTGTTTTTATGCCAATGACCGACGGGCACTGCTAATGTTAGCTTAGCAAACAGAAGACGAACTTAATGCTAAGTAAGAATGAATACCCATTAGTTACTTTAGTTTGCTAACTTAGCTCCACTGTTGCAATGCCAAGATAGCACAACGTTGCCTAGCCTTTACCGTGACAATTTTAGTTGGTAAAAATTGTGCATACAGTTAGCCTATACAGCTTATTTAAACTTGCATTAAACGGACTGAGAGCCCATTCACAGAAAGCGCCACTTCTGCCTGACGCTCTCCCCTATTTTCTTGCTATATTACTTAAGACCGTGCACACTTTACATGCATACAATATCCATTTGATTACGGACAAGCTATAGATTTGTAGAATAAAATATTTACCAGCGTGTTAGATAGGATGATTCTGATTTCAGATGGATAAAGTCTCATTTATACAAACAATTTCCCTGCAACTCTGGCAAACCAACGATGAACCGCCGTTGGTGGGTCCTTCGTCAGCCAATAGAACGTCATGTGAGGTGGCCCACAAAGTGCCTGACAGAAATCTGAGACATGCTGTAGTAGCGCTGAATCTCCAGCAGATTTCGACAAAGACATCAAGACCAATGCAGAGAAACACTGGAGAGGGTGGAGGGTATGTCGTTTGTTTAAAAACGATTTCTTACTACGTTTATTGTTAGGATATTGTTTAATTTTCGTTATTTTATACACTTCATCCATTGGCAATATAGTGAGCCATTATAACCTCTTATGGTGTTTCCAATTATTTCACATTCATTAACACTATCCATAACTTAACAAATCCTGCTGAGTAAGTATATGATAATATGATATTAAATTGAATAACCTACAGATGCTTTTAAAGTCTGACAGGTCCACCAGTGGCTCCATCTATACAAATTCATGTTATACAGCCAAACACAATTAAAAATAAAAACAAACAAAATGTATGTAAAATTCTACTCAGTTGTAAATATGTCAATATATGTGTCAAACGTGATCAAATTGTGCATAAAACTGAGCCCTTCAGCCCTAAAAATCATTAAAGACATTTAAGGCTAAATTGAGTGTTGCATTGTTGTTCTTAAGTTGTGTTGGAATGACACACTTTGAGAGCTAAAATGCATTGAGTCAGTCATAAGGTAGTGTGATTTTCGTGTGTGTGGGTGTTGGTATGTGTCACTGTCTCTCTGTCTGTCTGTCTGTCTGTCTGTCTGTCTGTCTGCAGCAGCAGTTTTTTTCCAATCGTCAGGTGTTTTGAAAAGCAATTTTGCCAAAGCATCCATAAACAAATTGATTAAATATTTGGACAATACACAAACCAGTAATAAAAAAAAACAAAAACACAAAAACAGTAATATTAGCAATAACACAACATAGATAAAATATGGTATATAACATCATCAAATATCAAAAACCATATATACAAACAAAATGTATGTGTATATGTAACTTTGTGTGCTCTCTCGCTCTCACACACACACACACACACACACACACACACACACTTGAAACACTTCTTTGACTTTGTATTGCTTTGCTGAGCTTGCTTATGTTTGGATGTACTCTAAGAAGACTACCAGTCTTTTTGACAATACTTAATATCAGCCCTGATGGATTTTCAGTTCCATGGTTCATTTAATGTGCTGAATGAAAACTGAACAGAATTGTTTTGGCAACCTGGTGAGCGATATTGTCTCACACATTTTCAAACATCCCTCTGAAAAATCACCTCTGCAGCAGTGCCATGTTGAATGTGTAAAAACTACAAATTCCAAAATACTTTGCATGCATCAGGAATGCAGAGAGGGGTGACAGCATTACCACAACATGGCCCAGAGATGGATGAACTCTGTCTTGAAAATACAGTGAGGATAAAGTGAGTTGAAGGTGGTTCATATCTTCATGATTAGTTTGGATCACGCAGGCAGTGGTTAGTTTTTCAGCTAAGACAGTGCAATCCATAATTAGTGGACCCATTAAGTAGATAGGATAGGAAAACAATAAATGTGAATGATTTATAATCAATGTTCAAATTTTCAAAGGTGAGTTTTCAGCCTGTTCTCGGCAAACGCCCCAGAACTCTGTAATTGTAGTGGTTTTACTATTCTGAATGATCTTTGGGGGATTCACACAATTGTTACTGTAAAGCTGGGGAGTTAACTTGATCAGGACCTGTGACTTTGCTTTCAAAGTAAAAGCACAAAGTCGTGACGAAAACCAAATGGGTACTGACTACATGTCAACAACATAATGTATTTGCTAAATGTAAACAGCTCCCTACACCATCTCTTTAATTAATGTGTTTTTCTCTGTGTAATTTCAGAATTGTATCCTCTGGTTCTATGTTTCCTCCTCTTTTTCTTAAACATGCATTTATATGATTTATGACTTGTTTCATTAAAGGCAAAAAGATTAGATTAAATTCGATTGGGTCAGTTTAAGATACTTTTTTTTTAAACCCCATCTAAAATGTTTAGATTTAAGCTCAGAGATAATGCAGATTAGAGGAACATTTATGCATATGCTTTGGGAATGCCCTTTAGTTCACATTTACTAGTGGAAGGTACATAAAGGTATTTCTAATTTTGATTTCAATCCTAAACTGTATATATTAGGTGACCCACTTATTTTAGATGACTGCAGGGCTTCAGATATGATCCAGTCTAGCATACTGGTGGGGAGGCAGGTTTTGTTAAGGGATTGGAAGAGTCATAGTGAACCATTTTTTCATGAATGGATTATTCAGCTAGGCAAAAAAAGAGCCATTTACATTCAAATCTTATTCAGAATGAGAGATGGAGCTGATCACTATGTGACCAAATAGACTGGCCTGTTTGGTCACATTAATGCTATGAATTGATGCGTTGCTACAACAAAACAGAACACAGAACAAGTAGGACTTTGTATAGATTATATTGAAGGTGAATAAAATAAGAAGTAGCTAGTATATGGGAATGGATAGGAATCTATGTAAAGCAGGACATAAAATATTTGTGTATGTATATGTGAATGTATGTTTATATCTACTGAATGTGTATGTATGCATGTATACAGGCATGTATGTAGTTTATACATATGTGCATGCATATACTGATATATATGCTTGAGTGGTATTTAATTTATTTTTATTTATTTATTTAGTTTATATATTTTTTATGGTTAGTGTATTTTGGTTCATGCAGCAAAATTGATAAAATATAGATCATAAAAAACATACAAAAACCGCAAACATAAAAAACGAATTTTTAAAAAAAGAAAAAAAGATGGCATTCTGCATGGTTTTGCAGGTATGGTCTTAAAGACTTTTGTTTCCCGAAATGACATATTTGTATAGGTTTAAAACACACACAATGATTTAACCAGGACCAAGCCTCTTCATTGGCTCCCTGTTTGTTTTAGGATTGATTTTAAGATCTTGTTGATGACTTTTAAGGCTCTTCATGGCCTGGCTCCAGACTATATTTTAGACCTTGTAATCCCTTATGAACCTTCACATAGTTTCTCAATTTCTCACTTTGCACTTTGTTTTGATAAGTGCTCTATACATAAAGTTTTATTTATTTATTATTTAATTGTGAAAAGGTACCACAGGAAGTTGTAGATGCATGCTAGTTAGCATGACAGCGGTGGCCACCGGGGTCTCTACGCACGGGTCTGCGAGGACCGTCCCAGGAAGACACCAACAGACGCCGCCTCCTGCTCCTCCTGCCTCGCCGTTGAGGGCCGTCCCGGAGCTCAGTCCACGGTCTTCTTCTTGTATTGGGCACTGCCTCATCACTCATTCTTATTCGGCGAGCGGGTTTTAGCCTCTTCATCATCTGGCCCCCGTTGGTTTTGCACAGCTAGGTTGAAACCGCTAACGTCTTTTCTTTCGTTTTTTCGTTATCCGAGGTCCATTTAAATTCCGTTGCTCGTTGGGCTTTGCATCCAGAAAGAGAGAAAGAGTGGAGGGGAGAAGCACACACATTCCGGTTCAGACAACGTGACTGCATGCCGTGAGCGACGAGAGCCGCTAACGTTAGATGTCTGAAATAAGCAGCAGCAGCAGCAGCGAGCGAGGCTGAAAAGGAAAGCAACGCTGATTTGGGATTTCACCCAGAAATACAACCGGCACAGCAAGGTGAGCCTTTGAAAACATCATTGCTATGCAGCCAGTTTGTATGCACACAGAGTGTTTCGGGGGCGAGCAAACACAGCTCGGTACAGTGCTGTTGTGGTGGAAATGATGAAGAGGCAGGCATCATTCTCCTCCTCCAGTGTCTGCCGCTGGTGTCGGAGGCCATCGACTCTTTACATCTCCCTCTGCCCGGCCGGAGATGCTTTGTTGTTGTTGACCTGCCTGACTATGTTCGCCTCTTCTGTCCTCTTTCCCCATGGGCATCAGTTGAGTAACACAAAGTACTGGCCAAACTGTGGGCACTCACCTTACCGAAGCCTTATTTGAGTCCCACATTTAATCTGGCTGGGGTGGGGTGGGGTGTGGGGGTGGGGGTGTAGTCAGTGTACAGGAAACGTGCCCCTATCCTTCAAAATGTAGTCTACTTTAGCGTTTTGACATTTTGGTCCTAAATGACATTAAATGCAGTTACTTGGCCAGACCTTGCCATCCTTCCCTAGTTTATTTCCTACTGTGTTTCCCCCTCTCTCTCCCTCCCCTCTTCCCTCTTTTCTTTCCCCTATCTTCCTCCAGTCACCTTTCCTCCCCTCACTGTGCTTTTTAAAATTTTTTTTACCTGTCCTCCCTCTCTGCATATCCACTGTCTTCTCCTTTTCTTTATACACTTCACACCCATCTGCCCTTCTCCCCACTTCTCTCTAATTCTTCCTCCCCCTTTGTCCTCTCACCCCCTTCATTCATCTCTCTGTCACTCTCTTTTCCCCTCCATCGATTTGCCTGGAGGTGTTGCTAAGAGACAACAGCAGTCGGAGTGCCGTGAAGGATAGAGTAGATGGAGGGGCAGCTTTGCCTGCTCAGTAAAGGAGGTGAAGATTGTAAGGGGAGATTCTCTTCTCATCTCTTCTCTTCTCTCTGTGTTTTGATTATGTTTGTTGCAAATGGGCACTAGAAAAGATCAGTGGCTCCCTAACATTTTAATGTCAATGCAGTTTCTAATGGATGCAGTTCAGGCTGTTTGATAAGATTACATCTTCCCATATGATTTGGATTATGCTGAAACACGCTTCTGCAAAATACACGTAGATGACTTCTGGTTTCTGGGTAACTGTAGCTAACAGAGAAGTTGTTGCACACACCCCCAGAATCACATCGCGCCAATGCCTGGTCCTGTATGTCAATCAGTTGGACCAATACCCAACATGGAACTAAAACAAAAAAAGCCAGTGGCAGTCTTCAAATGTCTTGTTTTGTCTGTGCAACTGTACAAAATCCAAAGATATTCAGTTTACAACGATAAAGAACAGAGAGAAGCAATAAATGTTTGCCAGTTTGCCTTTAGAAAAATTACTTCAATGATTATCAAATGATTAAATCCATTATCAAAATGATTGCCAGTTTATTTTTCTGTTGTTTGACTAATCAATTAATCAACTAATCGTTTCAGACCTGTTGTTAAATGTACTACTATCTAAGATACTGTAGATAGGGCCAACCAGAGGGTGGAGGATGCAAATTTCATGCACTCAGATACAGTAACCAGACATCTTGTATTCATTAGCTGTCCTCTACCTTTAACACAGTATGACCTGAAGTGCTATTACGGCTCCTCTTTGATCGTGCTCACCGGTTGATTTACTTTCTTTGTAAAAGGCTACAAAGTTGTTTTTTTTTGTTTTTTTTTAATTAGACAGACTTGTTTTATGCAGATGTGCCACAGGACTTCACTTTATCAGCCGTCCTTTACCTGCCTGGTTTAAAAAGAACAAAAAAACCCCACCTTAAATGAAATGTCAGTATATTAGCTAATGCCTCTCTCATCTTTTCTGTCTTCTCATCGCATGTGGACATATTTTTAAAAGAGCACAAGAACACTTCATCCTCTAAGAAAACCCAGGGGCTTAAATGTAAGCAGGGACATTGTCACTAGGTTAGCAATCCGGGGTACGAAGCGTCATAACCTTCCATCTTTCTTCCAGCTATAATCATCTAACTGTTAAAAATAAACAGAAACATCAACAGACTGTCACCCATGGAAGTAAAATCACTGGCAACAACAACCCTCAATATCTCAACACTGTGTTATTGTTGTACAGAGTGGCAGAGAAGCTCTTGGAAGGCCCACCTCACCCCCTCTACAAACTGCCTTCCCAAGGTCGCAGGCTCCACAGGTTAAAAAAATACTGCTTACATCTTGTACATCTTACATAATTTCACTTTTGGGACCCAGTTTTTAGAACCGTTTTTGTAACTATGTTTTTGATTAGGTCCTATGATAATGAATGCAGGGGTTGCCTCACACCATGTGTATCAAATGCATTGAGCACAATGCTCAAATTTCCATTCTGGATTTTTCCTGGTTTTAAAAGAGGCTTAGATGCTGCAGCAACAAAGCAGGCCTGGCTTTGTAATAATGGCCAATATAACACCTAAACCCCTTCTATTGTAATTTTATGCCTGTATAGACACTGTGTTTTTGCATAGGCTAACATAACCCTGTCCTAGTTGAGGCAGTCCTCAGCTCCTAGATCCAATTAATGTCATATTTCTGTCACTAAGAGGGTCAGAGCAGATCCATCAATTTGTCAGAATTCATTGCTTTAAATCCACTCTCCCTAAATTTTCATTTTGACGTGAAACCCAAAATCTGCCCTTTAATCTGCCTACGGAGGGAACGTTGGTGGCCTTGGGGTACTTTATCAACCTCTAACTCCAGCAGTAAAGCTGGAAAGCCATGGTAAACATTTTTAGTCACAATACTGACAACTATTTATTAGTGCTTGTAGCTAAGTGACCGGTAAACAAAGGCTTTCCGGTCTGTCTGTTCAACTCAAATTCCTCCCAAGCCTCCAGTCATTTATGATGCTGTCATGGGTTCTGCAGTTAAGATATACATAAGCTTACAGAATTGTATAAATCAGCAAAAATATCTGCACACAGATTTGAAAAACTAGATAAACAACTGATGTGCCAAGTCGACTCATTTATAATTCTTTATGTTTAATATTATATACATTTTACATTAAACATTTTAAGATTTTTCATACACACATAGGCACAACACAAATGCAGTTTGTGCCCATACATACTGTATGTGGGATGTTTTGAGCATAAAAATGCAGAAAAAACTAACTACTAATGAAAGATGTTTATATAGTTGTCTTCTACAGTCTCATAAATACCCCAAAACACATTTTTCTTGCACTGTTTAAAGCCACACCAAATTGTGGTGTCATTTGACATGATAGACCATGTATTTGAAATGATTAATCACAAAGTAATACTTGTTTAAAAATGTAGAATTAGTTTAATAAATGAGAATATTCTCTGTAGTTCAATAGATGAAATAAAATGTACATACTGAACCACTTGATTTATCCTCAGACCAGATTCACTTTCATGCTGTTAGGACAATCTGTGACAGGCTAACATGCAGGTAGAACAGCTGCTGGCAAAAGTGCTTTTAATGTTTCAATACATACATGTACACCAAAAAACTCTTTAGAAACGTCAATGGTTTAAGAAAGTGCTATTTAGTGAAAACTTTACGAGGCAAAGCCCACTTCATGTGCTTCAGACATGTTATCTGTTCTGGTTCCCTTTATCACAAGTGTGTCAAAATCATTCAAAACTTGCTTGTAGTGTGTCACCACATGATACACATTTTTCAGACAAAATCTATTCAATCAGAGTAAACCCTGGTACAGGGTACAGGAGCATGAAGCCGTTTCAGCTAAGCCTGAAGATCCGTGGCTCCTCATGGGTGCAAAGCCCAAAGCCATGGCCATTTCTACTCCTTGCCGAGCCCCAGTGGATGCACAGTTACTCGCCGGCGGGGGTGGTGAGAAGGCTCCGGTGAGTTCGACTCCACGCCAACCGGAGCACTGGACCATAGCCTGTAAGGACAGACATGGTGCAAAGCGCCTGCCTCCTCCACCTTCACATCGGGACCTCCTGCTGGCCAACAGGTTTGACATCCTGGATACGCAGGACTTTCCTCCACTGGAGGGTTGCTTCCTTTTTCCAACGGTCAAGTCTTCCTCCTCCTCTCGCCGCAAGTTACTGAAAGAGGCCGTGATCAGGAGAAGCTCTGGGGGTCTCATTCGTCCTCAGACGGCAGAGAAGTCCTCTCTTAAGCAGGACGCCGCCCCCTCGCTGCAGCAGTCCCCGGCCACAGCTATCCCAGGGACGGCTGATGGAACTCAGCGATCTCCACGATCATCAACTCTGCCTCCTCTCATCCCCCCAACTACGCTGATCGTTGGAGTCTCCATAGTGAGGAATATCCGCTTTGCTAATGCGGTCACACGCTGCTTTCCCGGAGCTACGACCCCCGACATCCTCGAAAAGCTCCCCGGACTTCTGGCTGCACTCCCGACGACTATCACGAAAATCATAGTCCATGTCGGCACCAATGACACCGCCCGTCAGCAATCGGAGCTGACGAAAGCAGACTTCATCCGCCTCTTTGACCTGCTCAACAGCACCGGAAAGCATGCTTTCATTTCGGGTCCAATTCCTACACTGGGTCGGGGAATTGGCCGTTTTATGTCCTGGTGATCACAGTCAGCTAGCTGAATTGTGCCCTCCTGATTTTGACTGCTTTAGTCGCCCTAGGGTCTGTGGTTGAGGGCCTTGTTACTGTCTATAGGAAGCATTTTAAGTGTAACCTCATAGCTTGCAATGATTTTTCCTCCTTTGAAGTGCTCATGTTTAAACTTGGCAGCCCCCTCCCGGTCATATTTGCTATTATTTATCGCCCCCCTAAACCAGCTGGCTCCTTCTTGTTGGAACTCCCAGAGTTTTTATCCAGTCTTGTGTTAAATTATGATAGAATTCTTCTTTGTGGTGATTTTAATATTCATGTTGATGACTCCTCTAATGCCCTTGCTGCTGATTTTTTTTTTAAATATCACTAACTCTTTTAACTTTCAACAACATGTGTCTGGCCAAATTCATTCCTGTGGCCACACCTTAGACCTAGTCTTTAGTCTGGGCCTGAAAACCCCATCTGTGGAAATCAGGGACATGTTTCTATCTGATCACCTATGCATTGTTTTTAACTGTGAATTAGAGGCTGCTAGTACTGTCTTATCCTGCTCTAAGTACACACGCGTCCTTAATGAGCATAGCGCCTTAAAATTCTGTCCACTGTTCAATTCTCCTCGGAATGTGTTTCCTGATTCCTCCAACACCAACGATTTGGTTGATTATTTTAACTATCTGTGTTCTTCAACCTTAGATCTCATAGCTCCTCTGAAAAATAGACCAAACCCAAAGACTAGAAAACAGCCATGGTTAAATGACAATATTTGAAGCTGTAAAAAGAAATGCAGAAGAGTAGAACACAGATGGAAGAAATCGGGTCTCCAGGTCTACTTTGTGGCCATGAAAGAGTTATTACGCCTTTATAATAGGATGGTGAAGGATGCAAGAACATGTCATTTCTCTGCACTTATTTTGGCCCATCAGCACAACCCCAGATTCCTATTTAAGACTATTATTTAACAATAATACCTTTGAAAAGTTCCAATCTGGCTTTCGTCAACACCACAGCACTGGGACAGCCCTCCTCAGAGTCACTAAGGACCTTTTAATGAATGCAGACGCAGGCATGTGTTCAATTCTTGTGCTGCTGGACTTAAGTGCTGCCTTAGACACAATTGATCATGGCATTCTTTTAGATAGACTGAGGCACTGGGTGGGCATATCTGGCACTGCACTAGACTGGTTCTCATCTTATCTGTCCAATAGGAAATTATGTGTCAGCATTAATAACTTCATGTCATCCTTCTCCCATATCAAGTATGGTGTGCCTCAAGGTTCAATTCTGGGACCAATACTGTTCTCTTTGTACATGCTTCCTTTGGGTGATGTAATCCGCAGACATGGTTTTTCTTTTCATTGTTATGCGGATGACACCCAGTTGTACCTCCCTGTCAAGCCCACTGACCTTAGTACGCTGAGTTCTCTGCAGGACTGCCTGACTGATATAAAATATTGGATGTTGATAAATTTTCTTCAGCTCAACTCAAATAAAACTGAAATCCTTGTTATTGGGCCCCAACACATCACTAAACAAATACTGCCATCTACTGGTAACCTGTCACAACATATCAAGCCTGTTGCAAGAAATCTTGGTGTCCTGTTTGATAGCAATTTATGTTTTGAGCAACATATCACTAAGCTTGTCCAATCATGTTTTTATCACCTCAGAAACATTTCAAAAATACGATCTATTTTAAATCTTAGTGATGCAGGAACTGTTGTACATGCTTTTATCTCCTCACGCCTTGATTATTGTAACAGCCTGTTCACTTGTCTTAATCAAAAAACTTTGGCACGACTGCAGACTGTACAAAACTCAGCTGCTAGACTGTTAACCAGGACCAAGAAGTATGACCACATAACACCTGTTTTAGCCTCTTTACATTGGCTCCCTGTTTTTTTTTAGGATTGATTATAAGATGATACTGATTACTTTTAAGGCTCTTCATGGCCTGGCTCCAGTTTATATTTTAGACCTTTTAATCCCTTATGAACCTTCACGTTCCTGAGTCCAGGATGAAAACTAAGGGGGAGAGAGCTTTTGCTATCAGGGCACTGAGGCTCTGGAACAACTTGCCCGAAGAAATTAGGTTGAGTCAGTGTCTTCATTTAAGTCTCGTCTCAAAACACATTTATATCTGAAAGCATATCCTGATTTTACCTAAACTGGCTGTTTATTTTATTGCTTTTGTGTATTTTATTTCTTTATATCTCGTCATTCACTGTGGTATTTTATTTCTCTTGTTGTGAAGCACTTTGTACGTTGTTTTGATAAGTCCTCTATATATAAAGTTTTATTATTATATTACAGTATTGCACATGGACTTCTCTCTTAGTTTTCAAGTGCATCTTACAGTTTTCATCAGCAAATGTAATTGAAATTAGTAATAAGTTGAGGTTTTTAGCCATGCTAGCAGTGTGGCTCTTGGCCTGTCGGTCGGCCGGTCTGCTATACTGGTCCAGGCTGAAATATCTCAACAACTATTGGATGGATTGCCATGATATGTGGCACATATCCATGGTGCCCAGAAGATGAATTGTAAAAACTTTGGTAATTCCTTCACTTTTCATCGAGCACCATCATCAGGTCAAAATAGTATTTATTTCAGTACTTCAGTTTTTTACCAAAAACCTGCAAATCTAATTACATTTTCATCAGCTTCAGCTGTACTTGTGTTTGGTGCTAATTAGCAAATGTTAGCATGCTAACACGCTAAGCTAACATTGTAAACATTATACAACTTCACATGGTCATTATGAGCGTTTTAGCATGCTGACATTAGCATTTAGCTCAAAGCATCACTGTGCCTAAGTAGTGCCTCACAGAGCGGGTAGTGTGGCTGTAGACTCTTGTTTTGGGAATATGACATTTTTTAAAAAGTGGTGGTCATGTTAAATTTGAAGACGAGATATGTACTACATATTCACAACATCAGATGTTCTCTCAGAATGGAGAAATAAGCGCTCTTGTGCAAAAGAGTAAGCCTGTTTCTTTAAGAGCAGCTTTAAAGTTGCTAGGCTAGCAAGTACGTTTTTTATGAATTGACCACTGCCTATATCTAGACTAACTCAACAACATAAACATATACTTATGACATATTAAAAATCAAATACAACCTGCTAATCTGTATAACACGCACACAGAGGTGAAAGGCTCAAGCTTAGCATGTGCAACAGGACATGAGACATCAGTTGACAGACTAAGCACAGAGCCAAGAGGTTGCTAATAGGATTCTTACCTTTTAAACCATGTGTGTACACACACACACACACACACACACAGACACACAAACACACACACTCGTCATTAATATACTCCTTCATTCTGAGAACACTGAGAACAGATTTTAAATGTAAATCCCTTCTGTCGAATGCCATGAGTCTTCTCAGGGTCTGTGACCAGCCAACCACTGCACTATCCATAGTCAGTACAGAAAAACTAACTGTTAATGTGTTAACTACAAAAATAAGTGTTTCACCTCTGAACACAGATGCTGGTAGATTCACACATATATAATTTTTAGCAGTGTTAATTTGGATTAGTCCCAGTTCTGCATTGAATGCTGAGCGATGCCAACTCAAAGTGTAGGCGCTGCTGTTCAGTGCTATATGTGTTCAGTATTTTTAATTACTTTTTCATAATTGTGTTAACTTTAATAGTGATGGCTTACTATTGCAGATTGAATGCTGGCAAGACAGAATAAGACTATTAGAGAATACAAGCTAACCAGCTGCTACCAAAAATGTATCAGCATTCAGCAGATGGCTGCTATTCATTTCCTACTCTTACTGTGGTTGGTGTGTGTACCCAGTAGATTTGTTAATTTTTAACAGGAGGGATGGTCCATTACTAAACTCTGAAATAATGTGTAATTATTATGTTATATTGTAAAATAAACACTCAATTTGCAGCACAAAGATTTGTTTTATTTGAGTGAGAACAGCAAAAAAAAAAACGAAAACATTTATGAGCATTCAAGGGCACTTTTGCGCTAAGCTCTGTTCATTTCTGACCTGGCCTCTGTCATGCTGCTGCCGCAGTTTCCCTTTCCCCCCATCTGCTGTAGAGAATATTGATAAATTGTTGAGAATTATTCATTTTTGACGTTTCTATTTTAACAGACAGCTTTTCTAGCCTTTACGGCACTGGTTTAGTGGCCCGCAAGTGGAGTCACTGAGTGAGGTACACACAGGGAGAGTAGAGACGAGACGAGTCTGAGAAATTATTTCACATGGCATGCTCTAAAAAGAGAAAAGTAGACAGCGAAAACAGAGCTTTTAATCAAGAATGAACATGTTCAATCTTCCCACAGGCAGTTCAAAACCAGTATGTCTCATGTTCTGAGACCGTGGCGATTATTATAAGCGGCAATGTGAAGCACCACTACGAGACAAAGCACAGAGCAGCTTTTGAGCAGGTTAACAAGAGGGACAGATTTTAGTCATTTTGCTATTAAGGGCGATGGTATCCCCCTTCATCCCCCCTCAAATCAGCTACTGTGTGTACCCTCACTAACAAGGCATCCTAAAATAAAAAACAGTTACAAGCCAGTTCTACTAAATGCAGCAACAGAGGTGTGATTAAAGGTGGGATATGCGATTCTGGAGAAATCAAATGCCATGATATAGAGTGAACAATGACACAGCAAGTAATGTAACTAACGTTAGCTGGGTTGTGGGTTAGCAAACTGTCCCTACAGTTGCTGCTGCGAAGCTAACAGCCAGAGAGGACAAGAGAGTTTCCCAGAGCCAGCAAACCAGCTCCAGACAGCAATACTCACAACTCTCCTGCCACTACAGCTAACATCACAACAACAGCATATCTTGGCAAACTAAAAAGTAAGCTGAATGTCTGTGGGCACGTCATTTAACGTTACCTGACACACAAAATAATGGCTGGAATACTGTTGGAATTCAGTTCATACTATACCCAACAATTTACAATCACTGTTGGGAGTTTTAAAATCAGGAACAGATTTTAAACTTCCAAACGTCTTCATGAAAGCTTTCTCGGGGCACTGTGTGTGTGCAAATTTGGCTGTGACAGCAAATTGAGCGCTTAATGAGCTGAAGAAATTGTATGATGTGCATCCCTGTTTAAACACTGCCTTGAGGTAAAAGGCCTTCAGGGAAGTTAAGTTTATGGGCCCTCATGAAAGCCTTGAGATACCAAAAGGCACCAGGCTGATTTCACATTGTGGTGGGTATAGTGTGAAACCCCTCCAGCTTGTGAAGCCACATGCAGTAACACAGGAAAAACAATGAACAGTGCATGACATGATGCAAAGCGCACGGTGGAAATAAAAAAGTATTTTCTTTTCTCCACCAATGCACACACGAACAAACACAAGGACAAACACAGGCATATAATCCTATCATTTTAAACTACTTACACTAACTGTATTTTAGTCCCTCTCTCACACACACATACGCGTATGCACTTTATCCTATCACTGTAAACTGCTTAACTTTCTCACACACATTTAACTCATTTATTTACACCGGTATTTGAATCAATGCTAAAAACCACTTAGTGTAAAACCAAAGAAAGCCTTGTACATTGCAGTGTACTGTACTGTTATTTATATAAATTACTGGAAATCAATTCAGTCTAAGATTTGCTTGTGTTAATCTTCGTTTGTTTGCCACATCATTGATGGTTATCTGGGATTGTTGTTTATCTCTAATTATTTCTCCAATAGAAATCACATAGCCACTCAAACCATCAGATTAGATAACACAGGCAATGTCAGTCCATTTATTTCCACTCTGTTTGTCTAGTTACTAATCAATGGTTTCAGTTACCGCTGATAAAAGCACACACAATCACAGATGACAGGGACATTTTGTACCACATTTTGCTCACGGAGCAGAAAGAGGAAAACACCATTTAAATCAAATCAACATTCTACCTGAATGAATAATGTCATACAAAATGCTGTTTTAGCTTCAACAGAGCTCTTGAATTTAATAATCTAGCAAATAAAACTCAAGCAAATACCTTTTCAGCAGAAATGTCTTCTTGTAGGGCTAGTTGGTGAACTACTGTAGCTGGTGAGCTAATTGCTAACATGCTTACCAGCTGGGACGACCCCTAGCCCTGAGCTTTGTACTGTGCTGTTTACCCCCCCGACATTTGTTCTCAGGACTGTACATTTCATTCAATAAAGACTTTTATTGAAGAGGAGGAAAATTGTGCCGCTGGTTGTGACCAGGTTTACAGTTCTCTAGTTTTCCAATACCGCTTATCCTTAGAGGGTTGCGGGGGGCTGAGGCCGATCACAGCTGACATTGGGCGAGAGGTGGGGTACATCCTGGACAGGTCGCCAGTCAATCACAGGCCTGACACATAGAGACAGACAACCAGTCACAGTCACACAGGAAATATAGAGTCACCAATTAACCTAACCTACAGCACTTTGGACTGTGGGAGGAAGCTGGAGTACCCAGAGAAAACCCACACAGGCATGGGGAGAATACTATTAAATTCAGTTTACAGCTTCCCCCAAGGCCAAACAAAATTGACACCCTCAGTAAAACACAATGAGAATTCCTGTGATTCCCGCTTGATGAAATCAATGCCCAAATACCAGATTAGATATCTGGGCAGTCATGTGCTTTGCACTGCAGAGGGTTCTTT